>NC_090930.1:1090303585-1090928585 GCF_040938575.1 Ambystoma mexicanum
AAATGAATCACTCTGACAGACACCCATACAATTACCTTAGAATCCAGGAGTGGGCATAAACCACTGCTCCACACAGTTCAGTTTGCATCTTTTCATTTTAGATCTGCACATATAAACCTTGTAAAAAAGTAGCCTTATAAAGCTTCCCCTGCTAGTACATTTTCTCCCTACCTCACCTCTTGCATGACCATTGTGAAAATGCAGAACGTGTGCTGTGTAAGACTTAATAACATGGTATAATGCGGCATAGCAAAGATGTTCACTCATTCTCCTGTGGGGCAGTACTTTGGATGGTCCAAGCAACATCGGTGACTGAAAAGGGAAGAAATTAATGTTCATTCTGCCAAGATCAGTCCTTAATACTAGAATCTGTGGTGTAGAGACAGGCTTTTGAAACTATATAGCTGCCTATCGATTCAAGTGATATGGGACTGAGGCGGAGCTTGAGCAACAATAGCATTAGGTGATGGCCGTTGGGGCCACTAAGAGAGGAGCACAAGGGGCACCATTGTGGCCCTAATTTATTTTAAATCTGCCCCATTGTAATGGAGACTTTTTTTTTAAAGTGTGCTCTAAATCACTTCTAATGACTCCAAGTTAAATGACAGTGAGACAGAGGCACCACCAAAGTGTGGCCAAGGGGGGCCACAGCCACCCTTATAAACATGCTGCCCCTCCACTGACCTGCCTGCCGGTTGTGTGTTTGTCTTGGTGTGCCACCCCAGTGACCTCATCAGGCCAGCCCTATGAAAAATGTCTGGGGGTGTAACTGGTCTCAAGTGGCCATAAAGTGTGGTCATAAAGACTACAACATGCACGTGATCAAAGCATGAAGGATACTGGCTATTCATTACGAGCCAAGTACAGATAAGACACCTGCTGAACTCCCTAGCACACACACACACAAACAGAAGATGATACACAAGGCCAAACACAAAGGAATAGATAGGCCACATGGCCTGGGAATGATGGGGAGCACGTTTAATTGGAATTAGTGCAGACCATGGCCTTATCTCTCCCCCTACCCTATGTGTCTCCCATATGTTGATGTCTCATCAAAGTGTCCAGGGTTGGTGAGTAAGATACCAATAAATAGAAATCCCTCTTGCCACACTGTCCATGATGACTAACCCTAGCTAATTAGAGGCCAATGTGATGTTCTAGTGAAACTATTATCTATGATGGCTTGGGCTAAACCAATCACTGTCCCCTGTGTCATACTGCCCCCATCCAATGACAGTCCTCTCCCTAAGCCCCGCCTCTGGCAGCCATCTTCAGATTTGGTAGCATGTAAAGTGGCAGTATGACCAAGAAGGGTGCATAGGGGCTGGAGGGAGGGTTTGCATTTGAATTTGCATGTGAATTCATGCCAGAGCCATGCGGGAGAACAATAGTTACAGGTAAGTAACTTAAACCTTCTCCAGCATGGGATCTGGCATGGATTCACATGCTCATGAATAACGAATACACAGTAGTACAACATCAAACAACCACGGGAGGTGTCAAGGCTCAACAGAAGCAAAAAAAACCTCTGGAACAGACTCACCTCAAGCGACAGGTTGCGTAGCACTGCTTGCCCGACTCTCGACTCCTCTCTGGAATCCCTGTCGATGCAGTAGAACTTCGTGAAGGTGTGCATGGACCTCCACGTAGCAGCCCTGCAGATGTCCCGCAGGGGCACACCAGAACAGAACGCTGTTGTTGCAGCAATCGCTCTGGTGGAGTGGGCTCTCGGACAGCGGGACAGCGGTAGGTTCGCCAACCGATGACAGTGCATGATGCAGCCAGAGAGTCTTGGACAAGGCCTTTCCATGGTTCACAGGACCAAAGTTCACAAACAATTCAGAAGTCTTCCAAAATCTCTTCGTTCATGTCACATAGAACTTCAGGGAAAAAGCAACATCCAGCGAGTGCAAGGCCGTCTCCAGAGGCGATGAAGATTTCAGGAAGAAAACAGGTAGCACCAAAGGCTCGTTGAGGTGGAATTCCGAACGAACCTTCGGCATGAAAGAGCGGTGTGCATGCAGCACCACCCTTGATTCATGGTAAGTCAGGTAGCCTGGATCTCACCCACACATCTGGCAGTGGTGATGGTCACAAGGAAAGCCGTCTTCCAAGAGAGAAAGTTGATTGGGGCCTGGTGCATTGGCTCAAAGGGGGTCCCCATGAGCCTCGTCAGAACCACGTTGAGTTCCCACACCGGGGCAGGAGCCTTCACCGGCGGCAAGGATCTCCTTTGGGACCTGGTGTAGCGGGAGATAGACGCCAGATGTACCTTGATGGATGCGCGAGCCAGTCCAGCTTTTGCCAAGGACAGCAGGTATGGAAGGATCTGTGGAGCCATGACCCTCAGAGGGGTAATCTTCTGTGACCGGCACCACGTAGAAAAACGCTTCCACTCATGGCCGTAGCACTTCAAAGTCAACGACGCCCTAGCCTTGGTGAGGACCGCCCTGTAGTCTGCTGGCAACTCATAACCTCCAAACTCTGAGGCTGCAGGAGCCAAGCCATCAGGTTCAGCGATCCTTGGTCGTGATGAAAGATTGTACCTCCTTCTCCGGTGAGAAGATCTGGAACCACCAGCAACTTGACTGGAGGTGATGCTGATAGGGTGAGAAGGTCCAGATACCAAATCTGCCTCGACCACCAAATTCTGCAATGACACCGTCTGAGTGTGTTGATGACTCGTAGTAGGAGAGGGAACGTGCATAGAAACAGCCCTTCCCACAGGAAGGAGAACGCGCCCCCCATGCTCCTCGGCTGGTAGAATCTGCTGGCAAAGTTCTGGCATTTGGAGTTCACCACCGACGCAGATTGATCTGGGGCCTGCCCCATTGGATAAACAGGCGTTCCACCTGATCCTGATGAAGCTTCCACTCATGGCAGGAGTACAGTTCCCTGCTGAGGGAGTCTGCAATGGTGTTCTTTACTCCCGCCAGGTGAAGAAGGGCGAGGAACATCTCCTGTCCGACGGCCCAGTGCCACAAGTCCTGGGCTTCCTTGAAGAGCGTCACTGATGGAGTGTCCCCCTGCTTCCTGCTGTAGAACATGGTGGTGGTGTTGTCCGTTACGATCCTCACAACCTTGCCTTTCAGAAATGGCAAGAACGACTTGCGGGCCCAGAACACTACCCGTAGCTCCAGTATGTTGATATGTAGATCCTTCTCCTCCGGCAGTCACAGGCCTCTGGCATGCAGATGTCTGGTGTGCACTCCCCAACATTCCAGGGAGGCGTCCGTGGTTACCGTCTCCTTGTATGGGTGGGTTTTAAATCCCATGCCCTGGGCAATATGGAAGCGGACCCACCACCACTCAATTGCCAGTCGGAACTCCTCCCTGAGAGGAATCTTGTCCAGGAAACCTCCGAACACCAGTATCCACCGGGCATCCAGAAATTCCTGTAGGGGTCGCATCTGCAGCCTACAGGGATGGATGAGGTCGATGCAGGATGACATTATGCCCAGTAACGACTTGATGGCCCGCACTGTGGCCATCTTCGCCGACGACAGACGTTGACCCTTTCCTTGAATGGCTGCTAGACTCTCTAGCGAGGGTGACGCCAGGCAAGCACCGTATTGAGTCTGGCGCCTAGGTTCATCGCATTCTGTGATGGCGTTAAGCAGGACTTCGGATAGTTGACGGAGAATCCCAGATTCGTCAATAGTATAGGTATACATGTATGCCCTGTAGAAGTAGCTGGGCCACCACTGGTGCCAGGCACTTTGTGAAGACTCTTGGGGCCGACTTCAAGCCAAATGGTAGGGCCCTGATCTGGTAGTGCTGGGCAGGCAATTCAAAACGTAGACATTTCTGATGTTTCTGCTGAATGGGGGCATGGAAATATGCGTCCTCCAGGTCCAAAGATGTTAAGAAGTCTCCTTTTTCCAGTTGGCTGAGCATGTGACCATCCTAAATTTTTGGGACTTCAAGTATTTGTTCAGATTTTGCAAGTCCAGTATGGGTCTCCAGCCCCCTATCTTCTTTCTGACTAGAAAGTATCTGGAATAGACTCCGGAGCCCCGGAACTGTTAGTGAACTAGCTCTATCGCCCCTTTTCATAGCATGGCTCGTACCGCTTCCAGAAGCTGAGGGATGTGCTGTTCCTGTAGGGAAACCAGCGGAATACAAGGGCACCTGCGTTGGAACTCCAAGGTGTGCCCCTGGGCGAGAGCATCCAGCACCGACCTGTCAGTGGTGATCTTTCTCCACTCGCTGATGAACCTAATCAGCCGCCCTCCCACCGGGGTGCATGAGTGGGGGCCCGAAGTCTTGGCAGGTTCAGGCTTGCTTGAGCGCTGGCCTCCTGCCCCGGGTACGATGGCGACACTGTCCTCTGCTACCGTAGGCCTGGGAGTGGCCTCTGTAGGCTTCTTGCGTTGAGGATCGGGAAGGCTGTCTGTAAGACATAGAGAACCCTTTGGAAGACCTGCTTGATTTACCCCTGGTAGAGCGAAAAGAAGACGAGCGGTGCTGCTGAAGAGTGCTGAGGGAGCGGGTCATCTCTGTATCCGCTTCGATGGCCTGGAGGGACTTGTCGACAGCCTTCCCAAACAGATTTTTCCTGTTGAAGGGCACGTCCAGCACCTTCGTTTAGACCTCCTGATTGAAGTTAGTTGCCTTTATCCATCCCTGCCGATGAAGGCACACACTGTTTCCCATTTGCCGGAACCCTGTGTTGGCAGCGTTCACTGCCCCCGTGATGGCTTGGTCTGATGCCACCTCTCCTGGAGAGTGAGGGCCTCCATCTTCTAATAAGGTAGGAACTCCAGGATCGGTCTTAGTTTGTACTACAAATCCCCATCGTACCTGGCTAGAAATGCCAGTGCATTGGCCGCCTCGATTGTGGATGCCGTGGTGTAAATCATCTTCTTCCCATGGCGTCCATCCTTTTCCCCTCGCTGTCCAGAGGGACCGAAAGATGATGAGGACGGGTTTGCCAAACATTTCCTTGTGACTGCCGACACCACCGAGTCTGGCGATAGTTGCAACCTCAGGCATTTGGGTGCAGAGTCTGGCACACTATACTTTTTTTCCAGCCTATTCCGCTTGGCTGTAACTGTGCAAGGGTGGTTCTTCATAAGTACCAGGCCCTCTTCCCAAATATCCTCCAGAAAGAGCACCGCCATGATCGTCTTCCTCTTGGCCTCTCACCTTTGATACAAGAAGCCCTCTTTGGTTTCCTCAGGCACCAGCTCAAAGAGCTCAGAGGCCCTGGCGATCATGGAGTGGAACAAACCCACCTCGTCGGTGGAGAAACCCTATGTGGGGCATTCAAATGTGGCGTCTCACCGTCCGCTGTCTTCGTCGTCATCCGTCATCTTGGACATATCCGTTCCTGTATCCGTGTCTGGGTCTGCTGGGGGAGTTGGATCCCAACGTGGTGAAGAAGGTTGATATAGGGGCATCAGATGACACCTCCTCTTCTTCGTCGGAGGCTGACCGGGGACCTGGGGGACCACAGATACCGGAGGCATTCGCATCTGGATCTTTGACGCCAAGGTGTGGAGAGTCGATAGAATATCCAAGGAAATGTCCCTCAGCTGAGAAGGCAAAACAGGAAAACTAGGCCCTGCGCTATCGTCGCCGCTGTCCTCCTCGTCATCGTCCTTGTGGACCTTATGCATGGACTCCTGATCTTCGTCGTCCATGGACGAGACCTCCATGGCTTGGGCGACGACCTGGGAGGCTTGTTTCGGGCCTCCTGCCTCCTTTTTCCACCCTTAAGGTGTTGAACCGGGACCTGGGCCGGTATCTTCACCCCTTCTGGCGTGCCTGCAGACTTTGTCAAAGCATCTGCGGTGGGGTCGCGCTATGGGTGCAGGGACACTTTCTGCGCCGTGGGAGTCACCCTCGTAGGATCAGTGCCCGTAGCTGCTGTGGTGGTAGTAGCTGTCTACAGAGTCACCAACAAGGTCTTTGCCTGGGCCGGTTGAGCCTGCTTAGGCTGCGCAGCCTTCTTCTCCTCTGTCTGTGGCTCCTCAGAATTCTCCCATAGCTTAGCCGGGCTAGATGACTTCTTCTTTGAAGAGGAGCTTGATGGTAGGCTGGCAATGAAGACGGAAGGTGATGCTGATCGCGCCATATCCACTTTGGGACCCATTTCAGCGGTGAACTTGGTGGACTCAGACTTGCAGACCCTGGCCCTATCTTGGGCCCCCATTGATGTGGAGCGCTCAAAGGACTTAGAAGACCGCTCCTGGACGAGACATGACCTTGCTGGGAGCTCGGGTCAGAGGCCTTGGTCCTTTTAAGCCATGCCGCCAGCCTACTATATCTGTCCTTCGTCATTTTCTTAGATAAACAGAGGCATATCTCGCACTCTACTTCCTTATTGTCCGGGTGAAGGCAGAAGAGGCATTGTATCTGCTTGTCCTCCACAAACACATTCCATAGCCCGCATTTGGTGCAGGGCCTGAAGCGGGACCTTCCCTCCTTCTTCTCCTTCATGGTCGGAAGGCGCGAAGTAGGCCCAAGATGGCCTTCGAGAATATTTGATGAATCCTAGCCCTTGAGGGGCGTGGAACTACACCGACAATGGATCTCTGCTGTCGGCAGATGAAAAAGAGAGCACACAGGTTCTTTGAAACAAAAAAGGAACTTTTCTTGTCGAAAAACACAAAGAAACATACAAATAGCTCGGAGGGCAACTCGAGGACTCTGAAAAATCAGAAAATGGGTGCCAGAAGCAGGGCTTAGGGAGAGGACTGGCATTGGATGGGGGAAGTATGACCCAGCAGAGTGTGATTGATTTAGAGGTGAAAGTGAAACTGTGTTTTCTTTTACAGAGGATTCCCAGCCTGATGACTTGGGCCGCTCTTTTCTGGCTAACAGAACAATGAGGGTCTTCTCTCACATTGCCGCAGCTGAACCAGCCCAGGTCCCGTGCGTAGTCCACACAAGGATCGTGTGTATCTCCCACACTCTATAACGTGTTTACTAAACCACACTTTGATATACTTGACTATATGGGTGTCTAATACACTAATTATGCGGATGACACCCAGATACTCATCCCTATCACTGGCGATTATGTAACAGATGCAAAAGCCCTCAATGCAGTCTACACTGTCCTCCAGGCTTGGATGGCGCATCATGGCCTTTGCCTCAATGATGAAAAGATGGAACTGGTCATTCTTGGCATCCAATACGAACTCACTAAGCTTGACCCCAAATAAAAGTCCTTCATCATTGACGGAAACAATATCAAAGTATCCAACGACACAAAACCACTTGGAATATATCTTGACTCCACTCTATCCCTCAACCGACAAACCAATGCAGTTGTCTCAGCATCCTCCTATACCTGTAAATTGATCACTGCTTGTCGCCCATTTTTGACTACGAAGAACTGTCTGATTCTAGCCAGGACTCTCAACATGTCCAAAGTCGATTATTGCAACACCCTTTATCTAGGGACTAGTCAAAGGAACATTGAGAAACTTTAGGTCTCTCAGAACAACACCATAAGGGCAGCCCTCAACATTCCCAGGCGCTCCCACATCTCTAACACCAGACGCAGCTTGCGCTGCCTACCCATCACTCACCGCATATCCCTCAAAGCACTTATTCTAACACATAAGGCCCAGAACAACGCAGCCCCGGCTTACCTATCCACGCACTTTATACAACATACTGCAACTAGACCACTTAGTTCACATCAGGCTCACACTTTGACTATTCCCAGTTTCAAGCTACAGTCAGCCGGTGGTACGAGACTCCCAGTCCTTGCAGCCAAGCTCTGGAACACCCTACCTAATGCTCTCAGAAACGTGCCTCACATCCATTCCTTCAAAGCTAAAACCAAACTGTGGCTACATGAACGGGATGCTTTAGACGCCTCTTTATAATCCCTTACTTCGCTAACCCCTGTCTGCTTGCTCATTGTACATTGACTGTTTTTTTACTGTATACTCAGATTCGGTCCTTTCTGTATAGTCTATGATCTAACTTTTTGTAAATATATGTAAATTGTATACTTCACCTATTTTCTGTATATTGTAACCACTTTCCTAAACATGCGCCCAGATGCCCTGGGGCAAGGCGCGCAATACAAATAAACAAAATACAAATACAAATACAGGGAATATTCATGAGCATGTGAATCCATGCCAGATCCCATGCTGGAGAATATTAACCAATCGTAACCACTTC
Organism: Ambystoma mexicanum; assembly: GCF_040938575.1. NCBI lineage: Eukaryota > Metazoa > Chordata > Amphibia > Caudata > Ambystomatidae > Ambystoma > Ambystoma mexicanum. The sequence continues at coordinate 1,090,311,737 of NC_090930.1, forward strand.
TAAGCTTTGTACCTGATATCATATTATGGCATCATTGCTTATGTATTTTTAGTATAAAATCTACCCACACTCATTGTAAGTCGAGAGCTACTTGTATGCTGTCCCAGCCGAGATGAAACACGTTACTTAGCTGTAACCTTTGTCTTTTGTTCTCCAGCATGGATTTACATGAATATTCCCCATCGTCAGGTTGTGAATCCTTTGTAAAAAGAAAGCAGTTTCGCTTTAGACTGAAAACTGTTCATCTCCTCTATAACCAATCATTGTCCTTTGGGTCATACTGCCCCTAGCCAATGACACTCATCCTCCGTTACCCCACCCTGGTGGCCATCTTCAGATTTGGTAGAGCGTGTATAGTGGCAGTATGAACCAAGAAGAGACCCAGAGGGGAAGGATGGAGGGTTTGCATGTGAATCCATGCAAGACTCTTGCTTGAAAACAGGAGTTACAGGTAAGTAACTTGTTCCTTCTCCATCATTGCATCTTGCATGGATTCACATGCTCATGAATACGATTACACAGCAGTACATCTACACAACAATGGGAGGTGGCAAGGCTCAACATAAGCAATACACATACCCCTGGAACAGACTCACCTCAAGTAAACAGATTGCGTAGCACCGCTTGGCCAACCCGGGACTCCTCCCTGGAATCCCTGTCGACGCAGTAGAATCTCGTGAAGGTGTAGGTGGACCTCCACGTAGCAGCCCTGCAGATGTCGAGCAGGGGAACACCAGAGAGAAATGCCATCATCGCAGCGATGGCTCCGGTGGAGTGGGCTCTTGGCCGGCCTTGAAGAGGTCTGTTGGCCAGATGATGACAGTGCATGATACAGCCACAGAGCCATCTGGATATGGAAGCATTGGACAGGGCCTTCCCATGCCCCACTGGTCCACAATTGACGAGAAATGGAGATGTCTTCAGAAAATCCTTTGTGTGTGCCACATAAAACTTCCAAGGCATGAGTAACGTCAAGCGAATGCAACCCTCTGTCAGCAGGCATAGACAGGTTTAGAAAGAAAACTGCCAGAACCAAAGGCTAGTGGAGATGGAACTCTGAAGGAACCCAAGGTGGGATGGGTCTACAGCACCACCTTTGTAGCGTGGAAAATTAAGTACGGCTGCTTCCAGGATAAGGTCTGGAACTCACTGACCTGCCTGGCTGAGGTGATGGTCTCCAGGAAAGCAGTCTTCCATGAAAGAAACTTCAGAGGGGCCCAATACATTATTTGAAATGGAGGCCCCATGAGCTTAGTCAAAACCACAAGGAGTCTTCAACAGCAGAAAATACCTTCAGGAACTCCTTGACGAGCCTGTGTGACCACAGGGAGGGTTAGCCTGGCCCGGATGTACCAGGATATGGCAGCCAGATGAACTTTGATGGAGGCGTGAGCAATCTCAACCTTAGCCAGCGAAAGCAGGTATGGAAGGAGCTGCAGAGCTGTTATCCGTAGTAGCGTAATCTTCTGAGTCTTGCACCACGTCATGAAGCACTTCCATTTGTGGCGGTAACAAGACAACATAGAGGAAGCTCTGGCCTTGCCCAGGATCTTCTTGTACTCCAGTGGCAGGGAATAGCGCCCAAGCTCTGGGGCTTGCAGGAGCCAGGCTGTGAGGTTCAATGATTTGCCATCGCCACGCCAGATCAATGAGGATCACTCTGCAATGAGTGTGTTGATCATACGTAGCAGGAGCGGGATTGGAGGGAAGGCCTAAAAGGAGAGGCTGTCTCACGGTAACAAGAACGCCTCAGCTGAGGATACCTGCAGGCAAACCTCCCATATTTGAAGTTGGCTGCCGTTGCAAAGAGATCGACCTGGGGATGACCCCACTTGCTGAATAGCTGGGATATTTGTTCTGCTGAAGTTCCCACTCATGCCCGTTAGCTGGAACGGGACACGAAACATGTCTTGAAGAATGGCTCAGCGTCACAGGGACTGGACTTCCAGGTTGAGAGCCAGGGAGCACCTCCCGCCCAGCTTCCGGATGTAGAACATGGTGGTGGTGTTGCCCCGAGCTGAAGTTGGAACGACTTGGGGGTCCAGAAGACTGCCCAGAGCTCCAGGACATTGATGTACAGGTCCCTCTCCTCTGGGAGCCAGAGGCCTCTGGAGTGAGACTGTCCTGTGTGGGCTCCCCACATTTCCAGGGAAGCATCTGTGGTAACTGTGGCATGGTACAGAGGAATCTGAAAGGGCGCTCCTTGATTGCGATATGGGCGCACCCTTGACCAGTGTAGAACCTGCCGGAATTCCTGAGTGAGGATGATCTTGTCTGTCCAATGCCTGTGACTTGCTGCCACTTGGCGTCTAGGAATTCCTGGAGAGGCCTCACCTGGAACCTGCAAAAGGGGACAAGGTGGATGCAGGAGGACGTCATGCCCAACAGCGATTAGATGCAGCATACCGTTGCTATGGATGTCGCTGACAGCTGCTGAACTGCCCCAGGATGGCCTTTACCCTCTCCTCCGAGGGGGTCACCAGGCACGCAATTGTGTTGAGGCGGGCGCCTAGGGACAGAGAATTCTGAGATGGCACCACGCAGAACTTTCGATAATTGATGGAGAATCCGAGAACCATCAAGAGGCGAATGGTCTCTGCCGTGTGCTGGGTCACCAGCACGTGAGAGCAGGAGCAAATTAGCCAATCATTCAGATAAGGGTAGATGTGGATGACCTTGCGGCATAGATGCCCTACCACCAGGGCCAAGCACTTTATGAACACTCTTGAAGCCAATTTCAGGCTGTAGTGCAGGTCCTTAAACTGGTAATGCCGTCCCTGGAACACAAAACGCAGGAGATTCCGATGTATTGGATGAACAGGGATGTGAAAGTATGAGTCCTCCAGGTCCAGAGTCCTGCTTCACTTCCCATTGCCTAAGCAACTAGGGAATACCTTGAACCACTGTTAAGCTCTCCCAGACAGAGCCAGGCGGTGCTGCGCTCGCTTCTCTTTACACACAAATTGTAAGTACTATACACACAAATCAGTATATGTGTGCACTCCAATCGAAAATGTGCATTGTGCACCTTTTGCAATAGTTCAAACAGCAGATTCTTAGCCACACTTTCCTTTTGTGTCGGTCTTTACTGCATTAGATTCTGCATCTATTTGCTGTTGAGAAAAAATATACAGAGCCCTCTACAGCTGCATTTTGGCCTGAGGGCGCCCTGCTGCAATCAAACAGACACTTGCCGGGCTGTTTTTTTAATTAAAACATTACTTTAGTTTTTCACCCTTCCTAACAGGACACAATTGTCACAGATCTTAAATGAACTCCTAAAGGGAATGAATATAGGATTTCTATTCCTTTTTAATCTCCAACCTACTAAATGTGCATTTTGCACCCTTTGAAACATTCAGAACCGTCTATTTTAAGCCACACCTGTCAAAGTGTCGCCCTTTTCTGTAACAGATTCCTCACTATGATCTGCTGTGAAGAATATAAAAAATTACCTTCATGGTGATTCAGTTTCTCTCAGTCCAGGCTCTCCCTTCTTCACAACCGGTTGGGAACACCTTCATCCGCAGGTGGGCCGGAAAAGCTGGCTGCAAAAGATAACTATCACTTTAAGAAATTTTGATGGTTTAGGGCCTACGTCACGCAAGTGTCCCTATGTGCGCCGGGCCCACACCTTACCCCTACGTCACCAACATTTCACACTCAGTTCCTGTGGTTCAGCCGATGGCGGTAGAATTTCAAGTATATGCGTAGTATAGGAGATGGCTAGGTGGGTGTTGTGAAGGAGGGAGAGCCTGGACTAAGACAACCTGAATCATCATGAAGGTGATTTTTCATTTCTCTTTCGGCCTGGCTCTACCTCCTTCCCAAATGACTAAAACACCTTAGAATAAATAAGGGTGGAGGAGACAGCATGTACATAATTCATGCAAACAAGTTGCAGAGCACCTCTTGGCTGAAGTTTGCATCGTTTCTAGAGGATGTGTCAATAGCATAGTGCTTGCAAAACGCAAGAGGGGTAGCCCAGGTAGCAGCTGTACAGATTTCTACAATGGGAACATGCCTGGTGAAGGCTAGAGGTGCTGCCTTGGCTCTTGTGGAATGAGCCCGAAGTTGCTGAAGAGTTGCGTGCCCTTTGATATCATAAGCCTTGGAGATACAGGAGACAACCCATCTGGCGATGGAAGCTTTAGCTGCTTTATTGCTAGGAGAAGGACCACCATAAGTAATGAAAAGCTGGTCTGCTTTCATGAATGGTTTGGTCCATTTTAGATGAAATGTTAGAGTTCTTACGACGTCTAGGTTATGTAATGTCTCCTTGCAGTGGAAGCATGCAGCCTAGGAAGAAAAACAGGAAGACATATTTCTTGATTCAAATGAAAGTGGGAAACCACCTACGGTAGAAAGGAGGGGAACGTACAGAGAACTACTTTATCCCTATGGAAAACTATATAAGGTTCCTTTGAGGAGAGAGATTGGAGCTCTCCAATCCTTCTAGCCGAAGTAATGGCTAATAAAAATGCTGTTTTCCTGGTTAGAAATTCTAATTCGCATGATGCCATAAACTCGATTGGTTTTTGCATTAGAGCCGCCAAAACTATGTTGAGATCACACTGAGGTGGAGGTTCACGAATAGGGGGATGTAAACGTAGAAGGCCCTCAAGTGCCTATGAATGGCTTTGTTTGAAAGAGAGAAAGACTTATGTTCTCTGTTAAGGTATGCTCCAATAGCCCATAATTAATGTTTGCAAGTGTCTACTTTGACGCCTGTGGAAACTAGATGAGACATGAAGGACATGACGTTATCAATAGAAGCCTCTAGAGGATTAAGGTTGCGGTCTAAAGCCTAGTGACAGAACCAGAACCATTTGCTACGATATTGCTTCTTAGTAGACGCTTTTCTGGAAGTTGACATGATGGTTAGATTTAGCTCTGACAATTCTAAGTGGGAGAAGGCTAGTTTTTCAGGAACCAGGCCTTCAAGTTCAGCAATTCAGAGGAGGGATGAAGAACCTGCCCTTTCTGTTGTGTCAAAAGATCCTTCGATGATGGGAGATCTCATTTGGAAGTCCCGCTACTTCCAGGAGGTCTGGAAACAAAATCTTCTGAGGCCAGAACGGAGCTATAAGAATAATTGTTAGATTCTGTGACATTTTGAATTTGAGCAATGTTTTGTTTATCAATGTAAGAGGTGGCAACGCTTAAAGTGCTAGGTTTGACCAATCCAGGTGTACAGCATCTCCCAGGGACCAAAGACCCTGACCTCGCCTTGACACAAATTGAGGACATAGAGAGTTGTGCTGGTTGGTAAAGAGGTCTACTGATGGATGGCCCCACTTCATTTTCATCTTTGCTACTGACGGTTTCAGCTCCCACTCTAGCAGAGCAGACTGTAACCTGCTCAGTTTGCCTGCTAGGACGTTCTTCTTTCCCTCCAGATGGGACACTGACAAGAAAATGTGATTCTGAATGGCCTTCTACCAGGAGACACAGGAGAAGGGAACAAGTACCCCCCTGATTGTTGATATAGAACATTTCAGTGGTATTGTCCATTAGAATTTTCAACACTTTTCCCTGAAGTCAGGGAAGAAATGATTTTATAGCGATAAATATGGCTTTTAGTTCTAGGACATCTATCTGGTCCCTTTTTTCTTGAGGAGACCAAAGGCCTTGTGTTTTTAGACTTAAACAATGGGCTACCCAACCGTACTCGGATGAGTCTGTTGTAATAACTATTCGGTAAAGAGGAAGCTGAAAAGGATACTCGATTAAAAGGTCCTCTGTGGAGTTCCACCAGAATAGTGAGTCCTGAACTTGCTTTGGAATTTGAATTTTCATTTCTTGAGAATGCAACAGCTCGTTCCAGTTGCGGGCAAGATGCCACTGGACTGTTCTCATACGGAGCTTTGCAAAGGGTACTAGGTCTATACAAGAGGATATTAGCCCCAAGAGCCTCTGAAACCAACATGCTGTTAGAATCTGATCTGTTTTAAACTTTAAGATGGCTTGCTGAATTGCTTCCACCCTTTCCAGGGGAGGGACGGGTCTGTGCAGAGTAGTATCTATAACTGCTCCTGGAAATTGGATCCTTTGCAATGGGATGAGTTTGGAGTTCTATCGCTCCTAGGGAAAGGAGTTTTTGGATCTCTTTCAGGAGCTTCAGAGAGGTATTTTGGAGCTTCCGGGGAGAGGATGGGAGAATAGCCGGAAGGGAAAGACAGGAACCATGTCGAATAATATTCAAGACCCATTCCTCTTGAGTAATGCTTTCCCAATGAGGAAGAAAGTTGGACTTTTCCAAGCTGATGGAAAACCCTAGGTTGAAAAGAGCATAGTATGTTAATTTCATCCTTTGAGGCAATTCCTCCAGAGACTGGGCCTTGAGGAGCCAGTCGGCTAGGTAAGGATATAGATGTACTGTCCTTAACCGAAGGTAAGCTGCCACTGCTCCCAGACATTTTGTGAATACCCTGAGAGCAGAATTGAGTCCGAAGGGTAGACATGTGAACTGGAAATTAGACCTTCTTATGGTGAACCTCAGGAACTGACAGTGATCTTTGACACCTTGACCTTTTCACAACTGACCGTATATATATATATATATATATATATATATATATATATATATATCGCTTTGGTAATATATATATAGGTGATCAAGCGGTGAGAAAACTGCGAAACACGTCAACTCTGCTATGCGAGGGCCATATGTTTTGGGAGAACCATGATGCTAGTGGATTTCATGAGCCATATGTTGCACGCTTTTATCTAATAAAGACTACTTTTTGATAACGGATACTGGTTTCCTGAAGTAACATTGTTTGACTGGGGGAGTGCTTTCCACGGACTGCAGAAAAAACAGTCTTTTGGACATATATATATATGGGCTTTTGATGGTTTTTTGGGTTGGGTGGGGGGCTGCGGTGGGTTTCCCCCCGCATATATGTTACAATTGAGCTTCACAATTCCGTCAATTGTGAAAAGGTCAATTGTAATTCGAACAGTTGTAAAATGAACAATTTGTATACAACCTTGGAGAAGTCGGTACCTGACTGGATTTCGAGTGAGAATGTTTATGCCTCTTGTGATAGGGCTTATGTGACTTCTTCGGTATAGAGGAGCATGAAGGCTGAACTGCGGTTACCGAGGATAAGATGTTGTCCTTCGGTACCGAAGTACCAGAAGTTTTACTGGTACGGCAGCAGCCGACTTGGCTGTAGCAGATACAGGGGAATCGGAATGTATCATGTCAACCCCGGAGGCGTGCATCTCTTTGCAGGAACCATTGCCTGTTCGGTTTACCAGGGCATTAGAGGGTTTCCCGGGTACCGTAGTCATTTTGTCTGGTGTAAATAATTCTTCCAGTACCGGGTGGATCTTCTCAGACCCTGTCCCACCTTGAGGCACTAACACTTTCCCACCTGGAGGTACTAGTGTTTTCCCACCCAGAGGTACTCTCATGTGAACACGCCCAGGGTTTACCCCTGAATGGTCCTGTGAAGACCCCGGAACTGAGGAGGCAGTCTTCCTTTGGGTACAGAAGATCGGTGGCGAAACACATACCTCACCTGAAGGTATAGTGCCCTCTTACCGATGTCGGCCTCCTTCCTGTTCCGTTCAAAGTCTTCAGTTGTCTTTGGTACCGGTCCCAGCTGTGACATGGAAAGAAAACGAGTCCGCAGAGACCTGTGGTGAATCCCACAGCAAAAGACACAGGTACTCACCGGGGTATGTACACCCAAACACCAGACGCAGGCATGGTGGGGATCAGCCACAGAGAAATGCTTCCAGCAACAGATGCACTGCTTGAATCCTTTCGCATATGACATATGTAGAGGGATGCACCACGAATTGAAAAAAAAAAAATGAAGAACCAATCGCTAAGAAAAAAGGGATGGCCAGTAAAAAGTAACCCCCCAAAAAAGGAGGGAGTTGCAGTGCAGCAAAATTCCGACCTGCCTAGTAGGTGGAAAACAGGAACTGGGTTTGGAACATTGATGACGTAGGGGTAAGGTGTGGGCCCAGCGCGCGGAGGGACACATGCATGATGTAGGCCCTACACCTTCAAAATTTCTTAAAGTGACAGCTCTCTTTTGCAGACAGCTTTTCCAGCCCGCCTACAGATGCAGCTGCTCCAAACCAGTTGGGAAGGAGAGAGAACCAGGACAAAAGAGAAATATACAGCCCCCTGCAGCTGCCAACTGAGCCCAGGGAACAATGCTGCAATCAAATAAATACCTGCCACGCTATATGTGTATTGCGCTCGACTTTTGATTTCAATTTATTTCTCTTGACCACCCTATCAGGACATGACGCAAGTGTCACTAACAATACTTGACCTCCTTTAACTAATATAGGTTGCCTACCCTCTCCTCTAGGCTTCATCTGTTTGGATTTCTCTATCCTAATGCACCCGAATTTCTCATAAGAAGAACAAGTTACTTACCAACTGTAACGTTCTTTCGACTGGATGTACCTCCCACGTATTCCTCATCTGAGATACTTTGCCAGCTTGCTGCTTCTTTCTTCGGAAAAAGTTTTTGCCAGAGGGCGCTATGCTCGAGGACGCGTAGCCTTGGTCCCTCGAGGGCCGATGTCGAGTGTCGACATCATCCGTCGTATAAAGGGCTCGAGCCACGCCCCTTGATCTCAGTTCTGTTTTTTCAATGTTAATGGTCGCATCAGTTGTATCAAGCATTGAAGGATGTCAGGCTCTTAAGGAAGTACAAGTGCAAAAAGCGTAAAAACTGTACGGAGGGGTAGGTTGGGAGGGTCGATGAGGAATACGTGGGAGGAACATCCAGTCGAAAGAACGTTACAGTTGGTAAGTAACTTGTTCTTCGAATGGATTGTGTTCTCCCACGTATTCCTCATCTTAGATAGACTCCCATAGCAGTAGTAATTTGGAGGAGGGAGTACCAGAGTTTGTAATTATGTAGTGAATGAAGGACGGCTTTTGCAAAACGGCCTCTTTGATAAGAAGTGGAGTCTAAACAATAATGTTTTACAAAGGTGTGCATGGATGACCAAGTGGCCGCAGCACAAATGTCCTGCACTGGGACACCCCTCTGAAGAGCCGTGGAAGTTGCTATGCCCCTGGTTGAATGAGCCTTTAAACCATCTGGAGGATCTTTCCCAGCCAATTTGTAACATTCAGATATTGCTAGAATTATCCATCTGGATAAGGTTTGTTTGGACACACCAAGGCCCAATTTGTGTCCAGTGTAACCGACAAATAATTGATCAGTTTGTCTAAATCTTTCCAGTCTAGAGATAAAGAAGCTGAGAGCCCTTTTAGGGTCTAGTCTAGGGAACCTTTCCTCCTCATTACTAGCGTGAGGAGGAGGATAAAAGGAAGGTAAAGTGATCTTCTGTGACAGATGGAAATATGAAATTATTTTAGGTAGGAATAAAGGCTTGACCTTCAAAATAACTTTATCCTTGTGGAAAATAGTGTGAGGAGGCTTACAGCAGAGCTCCTGCAACTCACTCACCCTGCGGGCTGAAGCTAAAGCCAGTAGCAAAACAATTTTAAAAGTTAAGAGCCTTAACAGACAAGAATGTAAAGGCTCAAAAGGGGCACACATAAGAAACTTTAAAACTAAATTTAAATCCCAAATGGGAACTTGAAAAGGTATAGGAGGGAACACATTTGTTAACCCTTTAAGAAATTGGACAACTAAAAGCACTTTAAAATATGAAACTTCTTCTGAGGAGCGCTTGAAGATAGATAGCGCTGCTAAGTATCCTTTAATAGTTTCAACTTGGAGCCCCGAGTTGGCAAAATGTAAGAGAAAAGAAAGCACCATGGAAGTGCTACACTGAAAAGGATCCACATTCTTATCCCTACACTAGTTACTGAATCTTTTCCAACGACACCGGTATAAAGATTTTGTTGCTGGCCTTCTAGCCGAAAGCAATATCTCCATAACGCTGTCCGGGAGGTCCCAATCCTTATATCTCAACCTCTCAGAAACCAAGCGTGAAGGTTGAGTGTCTTGACCTCTGGATGGAGAACCCGACCTTCCTCTTGCGAGAGAAGATCCTCTCTTTGTGGAAGACGTACTGGAGGGCAGATGGACATGTCCAGAAGGTCTGGGTACCACGTTCTCCTGGCCCAATCCAGGGCAATTAGGATCATGGTTTTCCTGAACTTTCTCAACCTCCTAATTACTTGAGGAATCACGGAGACTGGAGGGAACACATATAGGAGTGGAAATATGCAGTCCACCACGAACGCCTCTCCAAGAGCTCCTCTCAGGGGAAATTCCCTTGAGCAGTACAGTTCGCACTTCTGGTTGGCAGCGGTCGCGAACAGATCCACTTGAGAGGTTCCCCAAAGGGCGAAGACTGCTTGAAGGACTTCCTGAACTAGTTCCCACTCGTGGGAGACCGTGCTCTGCCTGCTCAGAGCGTCTGCCGCCGTGTTTTTCTCTCCGGCTAGATGAATTGCTGATAGAAAGATTCCTTCTTGCATTGCGCAGAACCAGAGCTGCATCGCCTCTCTGCACAGTGGAAGTGATCCTACGCCTCCTCTTTTGTTGAGGTAGTACATGGCCACTATGTTGTCCGTCATTATCAGGACATTCTTTCCCCGTACAGAGGGCAGAAAAGCCTTCAGCGCTAGTCTGATTGCTCTCAGCTCCAAAAGGTTGATGTGTAGTTTGGACTCCGATGGAGACCAACGACCACTGATTGTCAGATTGTTGGCGTGTGCTCCCCACCCCGTGAGTGAGGCATCCGTCACTACAGTTATCTCCGGCCATGGTTGCCAAAACTGCTCTCCCTTGAGGATATTGTCCTTGCAAGCCCACCATAGAAGATCTTGAGCTACTTTGGCCGAGACTTTCAGAAGATCTGACATCTCCCAGGAAACTGGGACCATTGAGTCCTGAGGGCCCATTGGAGAGATCTAAACCTCAGTTGAGCCTCTGGCACCAGAAAAATGCAGGATGCCATGAGGCCCAGCAACCTTAGGAAGTCGAATGCCGGTAGCTGTTGGGCATTTTGAAATTTCATTACCATCTGCAGAATGTGGTGAGCTCACTCCTCGGGAGGCGAGGCTTTCCCTGAGGTAGTATCTAGGACTGCTCCGATGAATGACAGTCTTTGGCTTGGAATCATTTGAGACTTCTTGTAATTGAGGGAGAAGCCCAGTCTGTGTAAGAAGTGGCAGGTCATGGTCAGATGTTCCTGGGATCACTCCAGTGAACTTGCCCTGATCAACCAATTGTCCCGTTAAGGGCAGACATAAATCCCCCCTCTCCTGAGACTCGCTGCCACTACAGCCATCAGCTTGGTGAAGACCCTCGGATGGAGGTCAGCCCAAATGGCAGAACTCGAAACTGATAGTGAGATCCGCCAATTGCAAACCTCAGGTACTTTCTGTGCTTGAGATAGATTGGCACATGAAAGTAAGCATCCTGAAGGTCCAATGAAACCAGCCAGTCCTGAAGCTGAAGAGCCTGAAGGATTTGAGAAAGGGTCACCATCTTGAACTTGTCCTTCCTGAGGAACTTGTTCAAGTTTCTTAAGTCCAAGATGGGTCTCAATCCTCTGTCTTTCTTGGGGATGAGAAAATAAGGGGAGTACCAACCCTGTTCCTCTCCGCTACAGGTACATGTTCTATTGCACCTTTCTCTAGCAGGGTTAAAATCTCCTGCACAAGGAGCAGGTCTGGAATTTTTGCAGAATTGGCTCCCGGTGGATGATCTTGAGGTCTTTGATGAAAAGGAAGGCAGTAACCATTGGTTACTATCTCTAGTGCCCATGCATCCGACGTAATGCCCCGCCATTCGTCCAGATACTGAGTGATTCTGCCTCCCACCAGTGTTTTGTGGGTTAAGACCTCAAAGTGGATTTGCGCCGGCCGCAGCAGTGGCTGAGGAGGTAGTAGACGCTGCTGTGGTTGATCTAGCCCCTCTCCCTTTTCCACCACAAAAGGGTTTTCTCTGTTGGCCTCTCTGACTGGCCTGCCCTCTCCCTTTTCCAAAAGAGGAATAGAAGCGAAAAGGGGGACTCTTCGAGGAAGACGAGCCTGCGTAAGAGTGTTGTTGAGGTTGTCTTATAGTGGCGCTGAGTGATTTCGCTGCTGCTTTCGAGGTCTGCAGCTTCTCCAAGCTCTCGTCCGCCTTGCTGCCAAACAACCTCAAGCCGTCAAAAGGCATATTAAGTAATCTGGATTGCACATCGGGTGCAAAACCAGATTTCCTTAGCCATGCGAATCTACGCAAGACAGCGCTAGATGCCATGGACCTGCTTATGCTGTCTGCAGTGTCCAGTCCTGACTTGAGGCACTCCTCCATAGCCTCCTTTCCATCCCTTACTATCACCAGGAAACCATTCCGTTCCTCACCCTCCGGGATGTGATCAGCCGCTGCATTCAAACAGTCCCACAGGGTGTAAGTAAATCTAGCTAATGTAGACGTCACATTAGTAGACTTAAGGGCCATACTGCCCAAAGTAAACACTTTCCTCGCCCAAGCATCAATCTTTTATCATCCCTGTCAGGGGGCATGGAGGGATAAGCTGATTGCCTATTTGCAGTCGCAGTTTGAATCACCAAGCTCGCAGGTGAAGGATGTTTGGACAGATATTCTAGATCTGAAGGTGAAGGCCTGTACTTTCCTACACATTTTTTATTTACCGCAGGTAAGGATTCTGGTATTTCCCAATTTGCTGTAACTCTCTTTTGCAGAGCTTTATGGAAAGGAAGAATTGGTTCTTTCTGAGGTCCTTTGTCAATAATATCTGTCATGTCATCCTGGTCATAATTCGGAGACACTGTCTTCCACCCCATAAAATCGATCACTCTTCCCAGGAGGTTCCTATAACCAGATTCTGCGTGATCAGTGGGGTCAGGCCTTTCAAATTCTACCTCAGCTGAGGTATCAAGGCCACTGGCCGATTGTAGACAGTCATAAAGGTCAGCCATCTTGGAAGTAGGATCTACTAATTCCTGAGGAACATCTTTTGTCCCAAACCTAACACCAGCTGGGGTAATTTCTTCATCCAAGGATTCTTCCTCAAAAATAGAGGACGTAGATTTGAAAAATTCCTGCCTGCGCTGAGGATGGAATATTTTTTCTGGCAGAGGTGGTGGCATTGACCTAGATTTAGCCATCCTGGTCTTTTGGGGAATAGGTATAAAGGATTTCCCCGACAAAGGCGTCGACGGCGTCGATGGAATCGACGCTGGCTTCGAAATGCTCGAAGGAGTCCTCGAGGTCATCGAGGGAAGCTTTGATGTTGTCGAGGAAGGCTTAGACACAGAGGCGGAAGGTATCAGCGTCATCCTTGGCTTTGACGAAGTCATCGAAGGACGTGTCGAGTCGATGCCTGACTTCTACAATGAGGACGCCATTTTGTCCTCTGTCAACCTCGATTTGTGCACCAAAGGTTTGTGTTTCTCATGAGGCGCTGGGGATTCATCCTCCAAGGACGCCCTCGACATTTTGTCGGATTTATGAGTTTTAGATTTCCCTCTGTCACTTTTTGAGTGGACAGGGGCATGCTCTTCTCGTGACTTTTTTGAGGGGGTCGGGCCGCCTTCTCAAAATTTTTAGCATTGAAGCCCTAAAGGCCTCCCATGTTTTGGGGGAATCATGCTTAGAAGGACAAGAAATTAACCTTCTGTCGGGCCAGGAGGAAGAAGAGGACGAAGATCTGTGGCGTCGCTTTTTTGATATTTTAGATGAAGAGGAAGAAGACTTCCTCGAGCGACTCTCCGACCTCGACCGCCTCGACTCGTGATGAGATTTTCTACTCGACTCTCCCGAGTCTTTTAGTCTTTTTGCCGACTTGAAAGACTCCTCCCCCACAGCTAGCTTACCTTGCCGTTCCTTAAGAGCCTTGTTCGACATCACCTGACATGAACCGCACTCGTCGACCCGATGGTCGGGGCTAGGGCACCAGAGGCAGTTGCGGTGAGGATCTGTAATGAACATCTTCCTTCCGCACTTCAGACACTTTTTAAAACCCGTCTTGGGTGTTGTCGGAGTTGAGGAAGAAGACATTTTCAGTGAAAGAAACTGACGCACCGTTTTCGAAACTCGAAGCAGAAGATCAAAAAAATGGAACTGAGATCAATGGGCACGGCCCGAGCCTTTTATACGACGGATGACGTCGACACTCGACGGTGGCCCTCGAGGGACCAAGACTACGCGGCCTCGAGCATAGCGCCCTCTGGCGAAAACATTTTCCGAAGAACGAAGCAACAAGCTGGCAAATTATCTAAAATGAGGAATAGGTGGGAGGACACAATCCATTCGAAATAATGTTCTTACTTATACAATCCGGCTAAATTACAGTGGTTCCTCGAACTAAGTTCTAAGTAGGTAATATCTTTAACTTGATTTAATCATTCATGTAGATACCGCCACCATTATACGAAAAGGGACCCTCCTCACCTCTCTTTTTCTCCTCGCAATTTCTCCTCTCCCAGGAATTAAGATTGGAGAGTCAACAATAATCAACTGGTGAGCCATTTATTGACTCCTCTCAAGGAAACCTATTTGGTTGGAGAGAAGCAAGTATTTGCCTGTATTCTACATCCAGATGATAGCCCAGTGGGTAATTAATGCCTCCCATTTCTCTTGTGTGACTCCCTCCAGAGCACTTGTTTCTGAAGAAGGCGGTACATCTATCTCCACCAAAACGCTGTTTATGCAGCGACCTAGGAAAATCCTGCATTTACATTCACTCGTTGTTTTAGAACACTTTATTTTCTATGTTTAAAATTGACAGTTAGGTTGTATCTGTTGGTCACTCTATGTCCTGTGTCTTATCACAACTGGGTGATTATTTTTTCATGTACTATACTATGTATAAATGTGTGTGTTATTTTAAGTATGCATTCAAAGAATTATTAAATCCAATTTTCTGGATTACATCATAAATGAAAAAAGGTGTAGTAGCATAACCTTAGCTATCACTCACCAGTGAAAAATAAGAGTTGACCTACGCACCAAAAACAGGTCCTAATTAATAAATACACATCAGGCATGAATGCAATAATGTCACGAAAAATGGGGCCAGATGAGGACCCAGCTGCTTACATACAAGAGAAATGGCGTTTAGAAACAAGGCAGGCTTGGGACAAAAATATAACAATTTTTTTATCACATTGAATGTCAGGGACTCACCGAAGAAGTACAAAGGCAATTCAAGCAAATGGGGTTGATTGAGGTAAAACCATGGCCCAAGATCAAATTGAACATCGTTCGTCATTGTTGATTAAAACAAGAGAAAAAGAGGAAGATGGTTGAGGAAAGAAAGATAGAGGAAGCAAAGCTGGTACAAAAGAAATTGTCAAAATTGACAGTAGAAGGAGCAGTATTAACAAATGTTAGGGAGAACCACAGTGTGCAGGAAGCACAACAAATGCAGCCGAGTTTGAATGGAAATATTGTGGGAAGAGGAGAACATAATGATTATCCCTGGGGGAGGGGGTTTGCAGCAGGAGCAAGAGGGTGTGCAACAAAACTGGCAGCAATTTTGCCTAAGAGGGGGGTCTGCATATCCACTGCCATATAACGGTACACAGAAGGATTATAATGCCTAAGATTATATACAGTATCAACCAACCCAGACACAGGTGCAGCAAATACAGCAAACACAGCGAACACAGCAGGTGGTACAGACTCACATACAGCAAGCACACATACAACCACAAGTAGCACATAATACAATAGCACAATGGGAAGCAAACATGTTGTTGCAAGCACCGCCAGCACCTAGAGCAGGAGGGAATCCATTTACGGGAACAGTACTGAACATGTATCCACAATAGGACAGCCCACAGAGCGACTTGATGTGCCCAATTCTATTGATTACCCCAGACCCACAAGAGGAACCAAGGGTGGGGGTGACAATAGGCGACAAGACCTTTTCCTTCTTGGTTGACACAGGCATGACGAGATCCTGTGTTAGAGATCCCAATCCCAGGCCTTACCAAATTCAAATGAAAAGTGCAGACCCTCTCTGAAAGTCCCACCCAGTGGCAGAAGGGAAGAAATCCCAGTCCTTAACAAAGTCCAAATGAAAAGTGCAGACCCTCTCTGAAAGTCCCACCCAGTGGCAAAAGGGAAGAGTGTGTAAAATCACTGAGCCCCAGTTGCTTAGTAGAGGTTACTGGAAGCTTGTGATTATAGAAGGCTATAGAGGGGTGAGCAGCGCAAGGAGTATAGGCTTGAAAATCAAAAGAAAGTGGGGAGGTGGCATCAGTGGAGTGCATGGGGGTCAAAGAGGAGGTGGTAACATCAGAGGGTGAGAGCGGTCAGAAGGAGGTAGGGGGAGATAAGATGAAGGAGGAAGTGGTAACAACAGAAAAAGAGGATAGGAGTAGGTAGTAAGAACTGAGGGAGTGACTGAGGAGGGGATATAATCAGGGCACAGGAGTGACGTCAGGAGGAGGTGGTAGAAATTAGGGTACAGGTGGAAGTGACACAGAGGTGGTAACATCAGTGGAAGAGAGTGATATGAGTAGGTGGAAGAAGGATGATGGTGGTAATGAGAGAATGTAGGTGTACAACAGGGGGAGAATGAGATACCCCAGAGGAAGTAACATATAGAGGAGGTACTTTATAGGTAATAACTTTGGACAGATAGACCAGAGCAGACCATATGGTAACTATTTGTTTCCAGCTTCAGCTGTCCCTCAAGGGCCTCCATCTCGATTGATGTCATCATCGAGTACATATAACACGCGCAGCGCCCGCTGACTTCAGTTCTGTTTTTCCGCCACCCTTATACAGAATTACCACCATTGAAAAATGCCTTTAATTTATCAGACCTTAAAAGAGCGTAAAGTCTAAAGCTTGGAAATTCTAGAGTGGGGTAGGATGGAAGGGCGATGAGGAATACGCGGGAGGAACATCCAGTCGAAAAAGAGATTTGCCCGTACTGAGGAAGACGTAATTAAAGCCCTATGTAATGAAATATCTATGATGAACAGCCCCCTAATTATATGGAACAAAATGCATGGTAAACATCAGTCAGGTCGTAAAATCACTAAACATAAAAATAAGGTCATCAATCTATCAACCATACAATGAATCAAGCATAAAGCATCCACACCGCGTTTAACTACATTTACTAAAGACCAGGGTGATTGGTTGAGGAGACAATTGCATGGAGCGGACCTCTAGATAAATAGATGCGTCCCGGAGGCGCGAGCTCTCTGAATACGACACATGAGCCTTCAATTATCATATTCGATCTCCCTAACTGTTTTGCTAATTATTGTGAGCCTGTGGAGAATTTAGATCACAGAGTATTGGAAATTTGTGTTCCCTGTTCTCCGAAGTCTTTGATGTTTCGGGAACGCTCACCAAGAGTCTGTAATATTACTAGTGTGCCTGATGATGTCCCTTGTTTTCGGAATCTTTTAACATTGGGGGATTGTTTAGTAAGAGATCATAACCATACTAGCATACATACAGCAGAATCATTGTTCAGAAATTTGGTGAAGATAGAACTCATAATTGGGGTTAGTGAAAAGTTGGAATCCTGTAGTATTGTTGTTCCTACAGCTAACAGTAGCATCCTGGCGATAGAGTTGAGGCTACATCAGAAAACAGAGAAAAGTAGCAAGCTAACAGTGAATGTATATATTCGTCCGGATAAATCTTGTCTTGATACTATATATGAACATCTAGATGAGATCCATACAGAATGGGAAGGCGTGCATCATAACAAGATAGCTCTGTTTGGTGGTGACCTCAAAGCTCGCTGCATGGACGATGACGATACATGTGCCTCTTTTCAGAATATTTATGAGAAAAGAGTTATGCTGCAAAAAAAAAAGGTAACAGTAAAGAAAGTTAGGCAGTGGGTACAATTTTTGAAGGATCGGGACCTTACATTGCTTAATGGAAGAACTAAGGGGGAATGTCCAGGTCAATTTGAATGGGCCATGGGGAGCGAGAAAGCCACATTAGATTTTTTTTTAGCAACAAATCATGTTTGGAGAATGTTAACGAGTTAAAAGTTCTTCCCAATGCATTTAGCGACCATGTCATATTACTATTGACTATGAACGGGCTGAGTTTTAATAGTGAACCACAAGGTTGCAGTGGTATTAGTGCAAACCACACAGGCAATCGTATTTGTTGGACCACTAGTCACATTTGAAAAGCAAGCTCTCTTCTTTCTCAGTTTGCTACCAGTGATATATTTTTTTTGGCATCATAAAATGCAACGAAATAGAGGAGTGGTTGGAAAATGTTGCCATCAAAACGGGTTCTAGTAAAAAAAGGTATTTAGTGGTAGTGGATAATAAACACATTCATTAGTTAGATATCGCTATTCGTGACACCAAACATGTCATCAGAAAGAAATTATGAATGATCAAAGGAGCATGTGGCTCTGTTAAATAGGTGGCACGTAAGACCAAGGCAATTAAGGGGGGGGTATAAAAATTGGTTAAAACGTTGGAATCTGTCTGGCAAGAATATCCGTTGGCAACATATGATAAATGCTCTTAGAAGTCATGATACTCGATCAGTTTGGCAGATGCAGGCATTAGCTAAGGTCGAGAGAATGAAAAGAATCATGAACCCTATTTATCCAAGGGATAAAGAAGGTAATTCTGTAAAATTGCCCTGTATGGAACGCTGTCCGGGTTGTTGGCCTGGGCTAGCGACTTTAAAGGATATCAAATTGTCCATCTTGAAATTAAAGAATTAAAGAGCTCTAGCGCACCGGGCCCAAATTGGCTTGCCAACATTGTGCTGAAGCATGACCCAAGTGGGTGGGCCCGGGTTCTAAAGGTTTTATTTGACAAAGTCTGTATTACACAGGTTTTACCCACATCAAGGCAACAGTTGATTTTGGTCCCGGTATATACAAAAAGTAACAGGCTGCTGCGTGAGAATTATAGACTGTTGTCACTACTGGACTTGACTGGGAAAACATTTGCGTCCTCTGTTTTGAAGACCTTGCAGGCATGGGTGAAAGAAATAACGTACTCCAGCTTACCAAGACTGGGTTTCGACCCAGGCATGCCACTGCCCTAAACCTCAGGGTCTTGGATAGGTTTATACAACCAGCAGTAACTAAAGGAAGGCCTGCATTATATATAATCTTTGTAGACTTCCGTTCTGCATTTGATGGTGTCAATCATTATACGCTGTGGCGTAAAATGGCGGGTTTGGGATGTCTGATGTGGCTACTATGCATTCTCAAGGATCTGAATACAGGGTGCAAATGAAACTTGATGACGCTGGTACTACGTCTGCCTTGTTGCCGATCAACATTGGAGACAAACAAGGTTTTGTGTTGGCTCCCCTGTTCTTTAACAGGCTCCCCAGTTGTTTATTATCTATTTGGCTGACTTGCCATTGTGTTTTACTTCTGTAACTGTCTGTAGCCCAAGAATTGGTGGAGTAACTGTTCCTTGCATGTTGAATGTGGATGATTTAGGGTTACTCAGCCATACCTATGGTGGCGTGAAGGACATGTTTGATGAACTAATATCATTCACAGCAGATAATGATATGTTGTTTATTATGGCTAAAAATAAAATAATGCTGGTTGCAGCAAGGAAGGTGAACCGTCGAGCCCCCATGACGTGCTTGGGCATATTGAAGTATGTAGAGAAGTATGCTTACCTCGGCCTGGAAATGAGTGCTTGTATAGATTATGCATATATTAAAGAGGCAAAAAAGAGGAAGGCCCACCAGTTAACACACATGATTGAGAGATTTACAAGACAAAGGGCTGGATATTCATTGGAGGGCATTATTATTCTGTATAAACAGAGTTTTTGCCCCATGGTACTGTATGGCCTTGAGGTAATAACAATGCGCAATTTAAACTGGCTTAACACATTGGAAGGTTACTTTTGGAGAAAGATTTGAAAACTGGCTCCCTCAACTGCAGTAGAGTACCTAGGACTTGAACTGGGTCTGGTCTCATTGAAGGCTCAGCTCCTTGTAAAGGGAGGTGCATTGCATTTAAAATGTTAATCTAATCCCAAAGGCCTGCTACTGGCCCTGGTTGGTAGGGACAGTTCGGTTGTATATGAAGGTGTGAGCTGTAGATTTGCTGTCCTGAACGAGATGATGTTTGCAGACCTAGGTTGGTACCCATATTTTAACCGAGGAACAAATTATGTAACCCTGAAAGCCGTATTCAGGAGTAAAGTTGAGCAATGCGATTGGGTTAATAACTATCAACATTTGTCAAATTTACAAACATACAACTATGTATCAAATCTTACAATCAATTTTTAAAAACACAAACCTATCTTCGTCAGAGCTCTAGCCCAGTGGTCCGAAACCTGATGCTTAGACTGTGGACTAATCAAATACCTCTCTTGGTCATTCAGGGAGCATAGACCAAGATGCCGTTAAAACAAAGGGCGTGTTGCATCTGTAAAATTCCTCAAATGATCGAGACTGTGAAACACGTATTTACAGAATGCATACAACTTGGGGCAGCCCATATGTGTACATTGGGTCAATATGTTCATGATTACGTCACTATTAAATCAATAGAATTATGGGACTATTGTCTCAATTCTGGGTCAGAGAGCCTACAAATTGCAAAGTTTTACGTTTTTTAACCATTACTGTTTTTTTTTTAAAACCTCAGTTCCATTCTACTCTATTTTAGTGTTGGTATTTGTAATTTTCTAACCAAAGTTGTAAGATGACATGCTGTTTCTTTTTTAGCAATGAATTGGAAATGGAGTTATTTACTGATTAATCAATCACTTTATGTATTTCCGAAATAATATTGTACATATAGATTGATGTTTTTGTAATGGTACTTTTAGAACCAAAAACAAATAAATAAATTAAAAAAAGAGATTTCACCATCAGAAGGCAAAGAAAAGAGAGGAAACCAGCTCCAAAATATCAAAAGCGAGAAGGTTCAGGGCAATCAATCAAACTTAAGCATGACAAAATTGTGGGAGGAGGAACAAGATGAGGTCAGGGAGACTACTGTAGGAACAGAGTGGTGAAGGGAGAGGGATCCTGCGGAAGCCTAGAAAAATCCAAGGGACACCCCTCTAGCCCGCCATACCTGCTACATCCATTGGCCCTATCTGCTCACAAAGCATTACACCAGAGGGAGTCTTGAGGGGGTACAGGACCATGAAAAGCCTGCATCTATTTCTGATGAGAAAAAGAGTTTGGGTCACCTTAAAACAGTTACATGTGATTTTAACAAACCCAAAAACAAATGAATGAAACAATACTGAAAATAAATTATCGGTTTGTTTTTCATTGGGGGGCCCGCCTCTCCAGCCCCCAACTTCCCAATGCTTTTAACACTGCACCGAACCACCCCCACACTTTTTAACCCTTAATCACATCCTCTATATATTTATTCTTCTGTATGTTTTCGTTATTATTTCATTCGTTTTTTTCTGGTAAATTCACTGCATACCCCTAAAAACCTGCAATGTCAGGAAAGGGTAAGATAACCTCTTGTGAACTGCATAAACTGGAACACTTGCTTCACAAGCCAGAAAGGCCCAGGAACGCACATCCTGAGGAAGAGACACTAGACAAGGTCAGGGTCTCTAATGGGAAGAGGTCCTCGTCAATTAGGAGAGAGATAGAACCATCTTGAAATATTGTTTGCTTTGGAAAATCCCATTTTGATTTGAACTACCAGTCTTATAAGAAATCATTTAATAAAAGATAATTAACTATAACATATGGTCGCAGCATCATTCTCTGTCCCAAGTGGAACCTATCTATGACAGTACCCAGAAGGGACTTGAGATCTACAAACAACAACTTTATGGTCAACCCTGTTTTCAGAAGGAATCAACATGGTGACGGTACCCTGGCAGCAGTAGGGGCTACAAACTGTAATGAGTTACCAATAGAATCCCCACAAATTCAAAAGACTAGCCAATACCTGGTTCTTGAATGAGGTGATTGGACCACACCGTTGAAACTGTTGCCTTTCAACTGTATGCCGAGTGTACTGGGTGTATCAACATTGTTATATCTCCCTATTTATGCGTATAGCATGTGAAGTACTACAGATTTATTGTGAATATGATTCATTTCTTGCATTGCCTAAATATTCTTTAGACCTCTTTTGGACCTCCTTGTCTGTACTCCCCTGCACTCCAAAGCAGCATGCACTGCAAATTCACGCAATATAAAACTTCAAATAAAATAAAAATAACTAGGTTTCCATGTTTTAGAAACAAAAATGGAATGAGTTATCAATAATATATTGGGCAGATAACTGAGAAGAAGGCAGAAATATTCACAGTGAAATAATAGCGTCATTCTGCCTCATAACTGTGTGTCCACATTGTTTGTTAATAAACAGAGTATGGCTGGTCCATGAGTTATCAAGAAATCTTGCAGTCAGTAGTTGAGCGATGAAAACAAAGACTTCCTTGCAGTGCCAAATCACTATCTAGGTTGTCCTTTTGCTGAACAGACTAAAGCGGATAACCAACAACTTCAGGTGATTTCAGGCTGGGACAAAGTGAATTGTGGATTTAATTTTGACATCATCTTTGAATGCCTGATCTTATTAACTGTGCTTGCCCTTCAGCCATTTACGAGTCATATTTTCCAAATAAAGTATACTCTGCGGAAATATGCTGTTGGGAGACCTCAACCAATCAGAGATGGCGCTTTGTAGATAGGGAACCCTAACTATTGGTATCATAGTTTTGAAATACATGATTTTGGTAACACTGCTGCTGAACTGCTCAAGACGGGAGGTGTCAATCCCTCAAAATAACAGATTTTTCAGAGGCAGAACAGGTTTTCGTTAGAGACTGTCAATTCTCCCAAAGATTCTCTATATGTGCAAGTGTCAGAATCTGCGTGACATGTTTACGTCAGAAAGGTTTGCCGCATTTGGATTAGATGTTAAAGACTCAGTAGCAGTCCTGAAGCAGTCGCCTTGTGCCAGTGCCAGATTTTCATCCTAAAAATAGCCAAGTTAAGTGTGGCCACCTGTTAAATCCCAATTACGTTCAATTTCAAAAGGTGTCAGGTTTTAGGGTTCATGTTAGCAAGTGGAAAAGGGGTTCACAGAAAATAAATTCTGCAATGGCTAATGAATTAAGAAGGTTAGCCCCGAAGATTCTGCCGTATATAATGAGTTTGAGACGCTTGCTTGTATGTGATGATCTGGCCCAGAAGAGCACATGCACCTCACTGTTTTAAATCAGCGGACAGTATTATTGAACAAACTGCAAGCTCGACTTCCATCACTGATCACACCTAATGCCAAGGTAATCAGAAAACTTGCTCCGGCAGAATGAGAACTATAATGTAAGACGTTATTATGGGTAATAACCTTAGTTTTGTTTTTTGAGGTTGTAACTATTATGCCTCTCGAAGTGTAGTACTCTTGAAAGGGGTCATGGTGCTATTTTTCATTTGGGCCAGCAGAATAGTACTCCGTACTAAACCAAGCAGTAACGAAATAGTCCCTTACCTCAGGAATTGTACATCAGTTGATTTAGCATGTCAGATGTTCTGTAGATCATTTAGGATGTTACAGTGTGTGGGTGACAATGTGCATTCCTGCTTCACACACTTGCTTACTTCGAACTTGCCAGTCATTAACCCACATCAACCTATTCAAATTGAGTTGTAATGTTAAATGACAATAATTTTGACCAAGCCTCAGTGGATTCCGGCATCTGTCAGGGTAGATAGGATCTTGCCTCAGTTCACTTCATCTTCTGATAACTTTAGTTGAAGGAATACAAGAAAAGCCTTGAAGAAGTCAGCATTATATTTCTTTAATACTGTATAGCAGCGGAAATCCAATAAAAATGCCTTCCCTCTCCACCCCAACACTCTGTCGGAAGACATCAAGAGTGTTAGTTAATTTACTGCTTCCGGTGGTGCAGTACTATGTCCTAGGGGGGCATAATGAAGAGCATTCCCAAGCACCAACCAGGGAGATAAGGAACTAGTAGGAAATTACTGAGCAATCCGTTTTTCTTGAAGGTAGGGATGATGACAGGCTCACTCCAGGAACTAGGAATCTATCCTTTTGCTAGAACTGCATTGGCCAACCTACGGACATGTGGTGCCCAAAGAGCAGGGTTTGGCGTTTAAGAGGTCAGCCGGAATGTGGTCATTTTCCGAAGACTTTCCAAGCATCTGAGACCGAACTGCGGCAATAAACTCTACTTGATGGAAGTTAATGATTCCGTTATAACTTAGGGATTTGCTTTAATATATCGAAAATGCAGTGTGTTTGGCAATATGATTGGCAAAAGTGGTCCTCCTGCTTTTCACTACTGACAGCAACAGGAGTTGGAGGTGCACTACTGCCGCTTCCTCAGATCACAATCCGGCACATTAACCTTGTATCTTTTCCGTTTCTGGCTTGGCGTAGATTCTTCTAGATCTCCACGTGGAGCTCTTATTTCTTTCTCTTGACAAGGGGTTTATATTTATTTTTAGCTGTCCTTGGTGATCTGGAGCTCCCTGTTTTCTCTTTCTTTCTCTGTCACACTCTTTCTTGGTCTCACTCTAAAGTCTCAATTTAAAGTAAGAAATAAAAACCGAGGTCACCCACCAAGTCATTAGATCTTTTTTCAGAGGGAACGGGTGTATTAAGTGTTGGCTGATATTTTAAATGTCAATGACAAGTGTTCTATCCATGTTTTAATGATTCACTCTTACATCATTAACAAAAGTATTCATTCATATGATATAACCTATGCACGCATCTAAATTTAAATCAGCATAGATGTGAACAAGCTACGTATTCACACAGAGTGTACAGGAAACAATATACGATTAGTAGGGATGGGGCCTAAATAATGGAAATCCTTATGACTGGAGATGGAAAATTAGGGAATGCCCTGCAGTGGGCTGTTATCCTCATCCTCTGTATATCTTACACCTGGCAAAGGAACAGAAGTACATTGTTACAGGGCCCTGGGTGTGTCAGTAAGAGGTACAGGTTGGTCTAATGGTGGGGAATTTTCTGTGTCTGACAGCAAAGTAATGAAATTTCAATATGCCTTTCATCCACGGCAGAGCTGGTGATGATCACTGCTAGTGACATCAACAAGTGGAATCACAGGGCTTGAGAACTGCAGAAGTATTCCCCCTGTTACTAGACACATGCTCTGCTTAAGTTGTGATTTTTCATTTGGGGTATATATTTTTCTTTTTTAATCGGAACCTTTCAAGGAAAATGTACAAAAGGGCCTCTGAGTGGATGGCATAAGGTGATTGCCATGGACTTTGCAAACTACCGTCTATGCTCCTTAGTGTCTGGATCTATAGTCTACAGTATTTCTCTCCTGTCTGCTACAGGCATCCACATAGTCCATACCATCAGCAAGAACGAGGGAAGAAGCAAACATGTCAACATTATCCATTCCATTTGGGAGATGCTAGTCCACTCCTGGTTTTAACTCTGCATTCTGGGACTCGTAGCCCTGGATTTATAATGGGGAAATCCAGGACTGCAAGGTATGCAAAGGAGACCCAGAGAGTAGCCTTTGCACTGTAGTGATGTGCACATGACTATAAGTATTTACCACAGGAGAAATAATAGGTGCTTTCCACCCTTGATTTTTATTGTTCATATATCAACGTATCTGTTTTATTTAAGATAACATGTAATTTTTATATCGCTCTTGATCATTTATCTGAAATTGTGCAGAATGATCTATGAACACACATACAATTCATGGTTTTCAGTTAAAGCCGCTGAATGTGTACAGTGTAACCGTGGGTTCCTTCATGGCACACATTAATCAAAATAACCCGTAATTTTAAGTGTACTGTAACGCAGTGTGCAATTCAGCTATAAAATAATAAATATTTTGCATACACAGTGATCAAAACTGCAATAAAAACTGTTCAAACCCCTGCTTACCGAACATACGATTACCTGTAACTTATGGAGGAGTGAGTCACAACAGTTAGGACTTGGGCATCTATTACCAAACTATCCAAAATGATGATGTGTCCACCAGTCTTTTTTATCTGCCTGGCTAAAATACTCAGTTAAAATTGCCAATTTCCCTGACTCAGTTATGGGAGAAGATGTAGGGCCTCATTACACGTTAGGTGGTAATAGTGAATCTACCACTATTGGGTAAATGCTGCTGGATTTACGATCTGCCCAATTCAGGGTTGAGTGGCATACCTCTGGCGGCATTCGAGGGAGCACCACCAGCAGTATTTCTCACCCACCCTCTACAACATATTCAAAAGGCCACTTTTCAACATCCTAGGCATGCTAGGCATTACCTATACCAATTATGCTGATGACATGCAGGTCCTCATCCCCCTCTCTGGCGACTATGAATCAGACACAGAACCCCTCCACTCCAACTACTCCACGATCCATACCAGGATGGCAGAAAAATTGGCTGTCCCTTAACGGCAGAAACAACCGAAATGCTACTAATCGGATCACCTGCAACCATAAATAAACTCGACAAACAATATAGCTCCTTCATGATTGACAACTCTCCAGTCCCCGTCTCCCAAGTGGTCAAAACCCTAGTGTTCTACTTAAGACTCCAACCTTTCAATGGTCAGGCAGGTCAATGCCATAGTGTCTGTTGCGGCCTACCATTCCAGACTGCTCAACGCAGAAAGACGCTTCCTCTCAGAGCAGAACTGCCTTACTTTAGCGAGAGCAATAATCGGGCCTCGGCTCGATTATTGTAATGCCCTCCTAGTAGGCACCTCTTCTAAAAACATCTATAAATTACAGAGTGTCCATAATAACGCCCTCCGGGCTGCCACTGGCATTTCCAAGAGGGAACACATTTCTGCAACCATAAAGCAAGTTCATTGGCTTCCCATCAAAGACTGTATCCTCTTTAAAACTCTTGCACTCACACATAAGTGCATCCACAACACTGCCCCCAGTACTTATCACGAGGACGGCATACACTAACCACATCACCATTCCCAAGACCCTATGAATTCTTACAGGAGGCTCTAGCTTCTTTGTTATGACAGCTACTCACTGAAACTCCCTACCTACCCATCTCGGAACTATAGACTCAGACATTGCCTTCAGGAAAGCCACAAAAACTTTGCTATTCGTTTAACAATTGCCTATACTGCTTGCTTCTACTCACCATGCAGTGTAACTTCGAATAAATGTAAAAATGTAACTTGTATGTAACCATTCTGCCCCTACACTGTTGGCTCCACACGTATTGTAACCCTGAGCAAAGAATTATCATGTAACTAAGACATTCTCTTACAACACCGCCTCGATGCCTCTGGGGTGCTAGTGCGCTTTATAAATACAAAAATTAAAAACAAATAAATAAGGTGGACTTTAAGGTAAAGCCCGCCCTTTTTTTATTTCCACCTCAAAGGTGGAGGTAAAACATTTAAAATGACACATAAAATGCATGTTTGTCCGTATGGAAGGGAAGCACAGGCTCTTTCCTTCAATACAATAAACAATTGTATTTGGAGCACAGTAATGGGGTGGGCATTTCTGATGCACCGCTCTCACCACCTTACCCATGCATTGCATTAAAGTACAGGAGCCGTATAAACCACTATTATATATCATCCATTTTCTCATTAAAAATGTTTACGAATCTAGAAATGACTTTTAAAGAAAAAACACCTTGCAAAGCAGATCTTCGACTGGTGAACTGTAACTGCAGTGCACGAGATGCCACTTGATGTTTAGGGACCAAGAGGTTAATATATCACAACAATGGATGAATATACCCATATTTTTAAAGCCAATCTACTTCTAAACTCCACCAGTCCCTCAGGAAATACTCTGCGGCCCCTATGCACCAACTATCCCTAGAACATGCTGGTGTGTCGCTTATCTAATAGGGATAGCCATAGAGTCTCTTTAACGAAACTGCTAAAAAACGTATTTAAGAGTTGTTTTTTCCAAAAAACAGCGAGGCTGGGTTGAAGGTACTTTTCCTGAGTTTGTACCACATTGTCTATTTTGATATACTACTAGGTCAGTGCCACCCAATCAAAGCACCCATTAGGGCTTGCCAGGTCTAACAAATTATCCAACCTTTTGAAAAGGATACTTGTAGAATGGTCAAAGAGGATCAGTATTAACCCAACAGTGTATTTAGGCTTTTTTTCTGAATAAGAAGTCACACTTTTATATTTTAGGTTATGTAATGCAAGCATGCAGCCCATACTATAACATCAGACATCTCAGTAATACTATGGTTGAATTTGTGTCAGTTTGACGTGTTCATTTATTCTCTATTAAAAGTAGGCAGTAGGTTATACACTCTAAGCAGAACAGTAACTGCTGGGCACAATTAGTCCCATATGATGCACTATCCCATACAGACAGGTTAGTGGGGACAGACTGAT
Source organism: Ambystoma mexicanum (assembly GCF_040938575.1). Classification (NCBI taxonomy): domain Eukaryota; kingdom Metazoa; phylum Chordata; class Amphibia; order Caudata; family Ambystomatidae; genus Ambystoma; species Ambystoma mexicanum. Next base: position 1,090,340,002 of record NC_090930.1, read on the forward strand.
GAGAATATGACTTTGGAAATCTGGACACTATTGAAGAGAAGACAAGTACATCCCCTACTCGCTCTGTAGGTGATATTAATCCAGGCTGAAAGTCTGCAATGATTCCGTTTTAGTTTGTTTTCCTAAGAGTGTGTTTTTAATGTATGCTTTAGGTGATAACCCACAGTGATACTGGGCCTCCACAAGAGTAACTGTTTGTGTTATCCAAGCTCGTTGAGGTAGGTATGTTTTAAGTATGCTATTGGGTCTTCAGAAGGAAAGATATAATTGCAACCATGTGTTCCTCTCTCTCCAGGTGGATTAGCGAAGGAAAACAGAAGGAAAAGGATAAATGGGAGAGAGTACCTCAGCTCTTGGGGACCTGAAGAATTGTGTGGTGGAATAGGCATGTGGCTCATCCTTCGAAGGCAAGATTAGGAAAAGCACAAATCGATTAATGTATACATTGTCTTGACATGAAATCAATAATGACAGCAGACGCTAATGGAGGCAACGGTGCAATCGTAGCATTATTTCTATTTTTCATTATTATGGTATTTATTGAGCGCAGACTTAGCTTTGAGAAACAACAGATCACTTTACAGAGGTATACAACAATAAAGATATATAACGGTGCACTTTACAGAGTTATACAACAGGACAGATGCACAACAGAGCACTTTTCCAGGGTAACAATAGAACAGATAAACAGCGGGGGGTAGACTACAGAGGGGCACATAGAAGGGTTACAGCTGTACTGTGTGGCGGGAAGGAGAGGGGCGGGCGGCGTCTAGCGAGTCACGTGGTGCGAGGGGTGACGTGATGGCCTAAGTGTTGAGGAGGAGAGACTCTTTGAAAAGGTGGGTCTTGATTGTTTTCTGAATTGTAGGAGCGTGGGAGCGAGTCTGATGCTGATAGGGAGGTGGTTACATAGTGTTGGGGCATAAGCAGAGAAGGCTTGTATTCTGGTCCTTTCCTTTTTGCATTGGCGGATTTCAAATCTGAACGTGTCCTGGCTTCTGGTGGTGTGCTGTCCACAGGAGATGCTGAGTTTCTCCACAAGGTAGCTCGTCCACTTGTGGGCGACTGCCTTAAAGATGATGAAGCAAGACTTGAAGGTAGGCTCAAGAACTAGAGGTCAGTGAAGTTCTGGATATTGAGGAATTAAAGACAATGGCGTCACTGCTGCAGTAGGCGAACACTGCGTTAAAGGAAAGTACCAGAAAACATACGAAGTGAAATGAAGGCCCACTCTATAAGCAGAAATGTGTTTGTAGTTTCAGGGGATTTTTAATGAGAAACATATACGTAAATCTTTCTCGGACTCTGTGGCACCTCTATAAGACTCATCATTTCCAAACCCTTTCTGAGGCTCAGAGATTCATTGTTCCTTATTCATGGCACTCAGCCTCCCTGTTTTTTGCTTCTGGTCACTGAATGTAATAATTGTACAACAGCTTCAGGCCCGAATGTAAATCTACGTCTTTACTTCAGCTTTCAATCAGCCAAGTCTCGGCTAACCTTCGCTTATTGCATCTTCGTGGCTTCCTGCAACTGAAAGACGGGCTGTTCCTTGTTTGGGCTTCCTTGATTCCTGTAGGATTCTTTCATGGGCCAGGAATGGAATACTTGTTTGCTCCCGGGAAAGACAGATTAACTAATCACAATCTTCCTTTCCCGGGTGCGATTGTACCTTCATCGCCCACACCTGTAGGAACAAAACAGACAAAAAATGTCCCTTTTTGAATGTTGGCGACCATTTTGCAACATATTTTCCATGGACGCCATCATCCTAGTCCCTTTTCCTTGTTAATGGCAGCAGAGATTTTTTTCTCTGACGGGAGATTGGCTTGTGTAGAGCTGATATCCGGTCGGATCTCACAAATGTCAGATTCACCAGGTTCCTCACCTAAAGATGCAGTGCACGTTCCCTGTTGTTCTTTCTTCTTCCTTGCCTTCTTCTTTTCTTTCTTTGTCTTGGCAGTCCTTCTGTCAGAGAAGAGGTAGGATCTCGCCCCATCGGAGGCCACCGCGCTTGGTTGAATTAAACAACCTAAGCAGTGGGGGCTTTCCTAAGTGAGAGCCCAAAATGGGGATAAAGCCTTGATGGCACAAAAAAAACCTTAACTGGAAGATCCTACGGTTCTCTGTTGTAGGCGGAGGTTCAATAGCAGGCAGAGCCGCAGGTAACTGAGTGGCAGAGATTAGCAGGAAGAAGCACCGTAAAGACCCGTAGGCAAAGGAGGAGGCAAGAAGAGAGCAAGGGGGGAAGGACAGCACAAAGCAGGAGCTAAGCGACACAAGCAGCAATGGAGGGCTGCACAGAAAGGATGGAAGGGAGCAAAGAAACACAGCATCCAACCAGAAAGCCAGAGCAGGAGGGTTGCAACCCGGGGAGCAGCAGCTCTGCCACGTTATAAACTATAGCAGCGGCCATCTTGGGAACAACTAGACTGCTGCAGTGAAAGTAAACAGGAAACGTGATGGGACTGTCACGTTAGCTTCCAGCGTCTCCACAGGGTATGCTGGTGTGACATGACATCGGAAGAAAAAAAAAGAAATGTATCCGTACCCCGATAAATCCCGGTATGCAAAAAACTTTCATGACCCGGCTGGGGGCTGGACATCCCCCAGCTGGGGCATGGAAGCTATATTATGACACTCAGGGCCTATGAATACTTTGAAGGGTAATAACATGTAAGTTAGTTGGGACAAATGATATTGAATTAAATTGGAGATGATATCAATAGTGTCACTAAATGACACAGTAAAATAATCCAGGTGCACAATCAACATGTAAGTGCTTTATATAGTATATGATGAGAACCTTTTGGACATGCAGGGGAGAAGAGATTTGAGAGGAGGAAAGGTATTTGGGAGAGCCTGAAGACTATGCCAGCATTTAGTATAGGGTAGATGTTAGAGTTGCTGTGAAGTGTTCAAGTTTTAATCAGGAAGAGGGGAATTTATGCTCTTTGTTAGTTTTTATTTTTATTCTTAAAGGGCACGCTGTCAAATTACCAACAGTGTAATATAGCAGATACATGAATGGCATTGCAGAGTACTGTTACTCATCCAGCTCCTGTTAATGAAGTGGGGAAAAATACTTAAAATGTGTGTCAAGGAATGTGAATGGCCTAAATAATCAGATAGAAAATGAAAATGATTCTGGCATACTTGGGGAAGCTATGTTTTTATTACAAGAATCGTATTTGACCATGTAATAATCTAGACCTGTGTGGGGATTGGGTTAGTCAGGTGTATGCCTCCAAGGTATATAATTCACAACCCCGAGGAGTGGTAATATTGTTAAGAAAGAACATTCTGTGATGGTGATCTGAATAAAATGATAAGGAAAGTAGAATATTAATAGTACACCCTGGAATACAGGAGTCAAAATTGACCTTAAGCAGTCTATTTGCTCCAACAGTTTAAGGCGAAAGAACTAATGACTTGCTTACAAACTACTGCCACCGGGAACATTATATTCAAAGGTGACATTTAACAAAGTTCTGGATTCATTTGATAGAGAAAGAGTGCAGAAAGTAATCGACGATTTTCAAATAGTCAAGGACGTAAATAGCTTAAAAGTCTGCTAAATAAGTTCAACCTTACAGATGTCTGGAGAATAGAACATCCAGCAGAGCTTAGAGCTTTCACTCGGGCATGCATGATTTATATTCAAGAATAGATATTATACTTACATCTAGGAGTGGTGCACAAGGTTGTCTGAAAAACTGAACAGGAAACATGCATTTGTCTGACCATGCCCCCATCATTTCAACAATAGCTTTGGACTTCACGATTAAGAAATAATTTTCGTAGAAGACTGTTGGAGAAAGATTAATTCCTTGAAAAAATAATTAAAGAAGCAACATTGTTCATGAAAAAGACTATAAATGTCGAGATTAATTATAGAATGGTCTAGGAATCCTTCAAATGTTGTATGTGTGTACTCCTAATAGACCCATCTAGCAAAGTCAAAGTAGAAAGAGAAAAGTAAACAGAGTCTCTTGAAAAGGGGATTAAGGTTTTGGAGAAAGATTGTGCTTTCTACAAGAATGAAAAAAAACAGGAAATTGTAGGCTAAAAAATATGAACAAAATAATGACCTAAGGCAGAATTTGCTCTATTCAGAACTATATGTGTTTATTATGAAGATGGTGAAACGTGCAGTTGACTATTGACACATAAACTGAGAATAATGGTTTGGAAAGTAACCTATGGCCCCTACTCAATCAATAGAGAATTTGGTAACTATTTTGAAAAACTATGCACATCCGACGCGACTGATAATAGGAAAATGTTACAATTAATTTTTTCAAGATATAAGTTTGCCAAAATTATCCACGGCTAAACAAAAAGAAATGGATACAGAATTATTGTTAGTGGAGTTGATTAAAGTGGTACACAATCAAAATGTTGGAAAATGCACGGAACCCGATGGCTTTCTAGCTGAGTTTTACAAAATGATGCCTGAGACAATATTCGAGGCACTCAAAGGTAATGTTTGAATCATCAATTGAAAATGACAAATTACCAGTGACATGGAGACATGCACATATTACACTAATCCTAAAAGAAAACAAAGATGCTACTCTACTGATTGGCTATATGCCAATGAGTCTGAAAAACATAGATTGCAAAATATTGGCAAAAGTACTAGCAAGAAGAGCCTACCAAAACTGGTTGATGAAAACCAAGCAGGCTTTGTAAAAGGTCATCAGGTTGCAGTGAACATGCGTAGACTATTATTGACTATGTTGGGAGCAAAACGATGAACACGCAATAGCTGCATTATCGCTTGATGCAGAGAACGCGTTTCATCGGGTTTAGTGGCAGTTTCTATGGAAAATGTAATTTGGAGAAAGCATTCCAAATGGAATAGCACTCTTCAGTGACTACAAATGGGTTAGATTCGAGGACCAAGCTAAGCAGAGGAACAAGAAATTAATGTCTACTCTCTCTTCTACTTTTGGCACTAGAACCACATTCAATATGATTTAGAGGAGAAGGAAGAATCCAAGATGTAAGATTTGGAAGGGTAGAAGAGAAGTTGTGGCTTTATGCAGACGATATGTTACTAATATCCAGACATTAGAAGAATTGCTACCTGCCCTGATGAGGAAATTGATGACTAACGGGAGATCACTGGCTATAGAATTAACTGGATCAAAACAGAAGCAATTATGAAATACTACCACAAAGAAGATGTACTTTAATTTGCTTTCTGCTGGTGCCAAGCTAAAAGGAAATATCTGGGAATCAGGCTCATCCATGATCAGAAGGATATGATGAAATGTAATGTGACTCTTGCGTTTTCTCACCTTAAACCAGACATTGGGAGATGGTCAGTTTTGAATCTATCACTATGGGACACAGTGAATGTACTTAAAATTACTGTGGCACCTAAGATTAAGGATCTTCTCTCAATGATTCCACTATTCATGAATACATGGATATTTAAGGATATAGAAAGAGCACTCCAACTTTTTGTATGGGACAGAAAATCACCAAGATTGGCCTTGCAGAAATGACTGCAAGTAGAAATTACAGCAATCAAAACAAAAAGAGGGGCTAAGTGTGCCCAGCCTTGAGTTATACATCTTAGCTTTCTTGCAATTTCATGGACTACCAGTTTTGGAAAACAAGCCAGCTACGTGGGCAAGGGTAGAGGTGACTCTGGTGGGAACATTGGAACCACAACCATTACCGTCTATTGTCACAAAAAAGAAAGATAAATAAAGAAACCCAACAGAATTTATAAGATGCTGTTGGAAAGAGGTTTTAGGGAAGATGGGACAAGATCTATACATAAGAGGGAAAGCTTCCTTATGGTTTAATATGAAACTGACATGTAATAAACAACAGTTTATTGGTCAGAATGGTTCTTAGATGGAATATGAAGGTTGCAAGATTGAATAGTTGATGGTGAATGCATTCCATTTGAAACTTTGCAAATAGAAAAAGATTGAAAGAGACCCATGCAGGCAATACCAGGATATGAAAAAGATGATCAAGAAAGCTGATAATTCTGATTACAGATAATGGGAAGAGAATGAGATGGAGGAAAGGTTACTACAGATCAGGCATCAAGCCACCTGGTTTTAGCAGTGCATGTAATTCTTCAGAACTAAGCGATCAGAAATATTTAATTGTTCACAAAATGGTCCAAGTGATATTTAGGAGGGGAAATGGACTGAGTTTTGTGAAAACATACTGCTGCAGGCGGAATTATCGCCAATATGTAAACAGTATTTCCGCAGTATCAGTCGAAATAGTGCTGAAATACCACAGAAAATCAGTGATAATTCTGCTAAAAACACAGTGTTGTTACCTCCACCTAAAAGGTGGAGAAAATGCATTCAGATGATGGAAAACAAATCACAGGTGCACCCAATCCACTCTGAAAACTACAAAGGCCTGCACCTGACACAAAAATACTTCAAACAACATGCTACCATCAGCCGTCGCTAACTGGGACACATTTTCTTGCCAGCGGCACCTTCCAGCACACTGTGGGTATGCTGCATGGCATATCCCAGCCCATTTGTGCAGGGGCTGGAAGCATTCTGGTACCATGCATCCTGGCACATCTCCCCGACCACCACTCTGGGACAGATAAATGCAACAAAGCCACGTGTCCACGCAGCAGCCCACATGTTAAACGTGATTGCTGTACTTGACTGCACCAATGTGGCGTAGTTTCTCCCCCACGCAACAGGAAGCAGTTTCACACCATGAATGTGCTGGTGAAGTGCGACGCTGACCTGACAAGAACACACTGCTGCGTGTGATTCCCTGGATCCACCCACAATGCCATGGTCCTCCACAACTGCACATTTCCTGTGTGAACTGACAGCCATAGAGGGCAACGGACATGGATGCTTGGTGAGTAAAAATCCAATCACACAATACAAACTCGCAGCATCTGTTAAATGCCATGTTAAGAGAGGGAGGGCATCACTACTACTGATCAATGCATGCCCTGTCAAGGACTGTACATGCAGGACATGCCTTCTCAAGCCGCATACGACAACCACCAACCCACAGGACTAGGGCCAGCAGGAACATGAAGTAGCGTGACAGCAATGTATAATGCCCCAACAAGAAACTCCTGCACGAACAGATGACTACAGGAACCACAATGCATATGGAACACATACCTACACAGCCAATGCAACAGTTAAACACTGTCCAATGACAATGTATCACTGCCAGACACTGATGGCAAGTACACAGCAAACCATGTGAATCAATTGTGGAAGGAATGAACAAACCACACACATGCACAAGAACAACAAATAACCCAGCAGGGAACTACTTGACTGCACCCAACACCACAGGCCCAACACCTCAACCTACATATTTGATATCCTATAACAGGCCATGTCTAGCACAACTTGCTTGCGAGTTGTGTGCACAGTGTATCCCTATGTGACAATGCACTTGCACTGGTGTAGCATTTCACACATAATTGAATTCCTGGGAATTAAAACTATGAGCACAAATGCAACCTAACTAGCTCAAGAGAGCGTCCTTCAACAAAAGACGTAACATTATATGCATCCTCAATGCAATATGACTGACGTATGTGTCCCATGCTCTTGCATAAGACTCTGGTTACCTCCCGCTCCTGTGGCAGATGTCATCTATGCACAACCCATGTATCCCACAGGAGGTGGCCTACAATAAAGCAAACGTCTGGGCCAGGCTCTGCATTAAGCAGACCTTGGGCCTGCTGAAGGCAGGTTTCCAGTGCCTGAACCATAATGGAGGGCCCCTAAAGTATGCACAGGCCAGAGGAGGTGGCCCAGATATTTGGTCCTTGTGCCATGCTGCTCAACATCTGCCTCAGGCAACATTTATCCTGCTCCCTGATCTGGACATACTACCCCCAGCAGACAATGATGCACTGTCCACAGATGAAGTGCTGCCGCATATTGAGCGTGAGAAAGCCAGGGACGAATGTCTGTTTTGGCAAGAACCAATAGAACATTTTTCCTAGACACATTACATTTCACAAACATCACATTTAGTAGATAGGCACATTTTGACCAAATCACATTAACACAAAAAGTATTGTTCTCACATTTCTTCTAGTGAACGTATTTTTTAATTCTGAACTATGGTGAGCACCCATCCTCAACAGCCTTGCCACCCACCTGCCTTGTCCCCAGTGAAACAGTGGCATGTCACTTTCGTGGCCTCTTGCCCTTGCCAGCCTGCTCAGGTACTGTTTGGACCAGATTGTGCAATGAGCGCCCCCCTTGGGGTCCCAGGTTATGACCCCTCTGTGGTGGTGACTGAGGTGGAAGGCTTAGATTTCTGGATTTAGATGTATTGCATTGTGAGGAGCATGCATGGATTCGGCATTGGCTGACATGCCCTCACCCTCTGACCCACAGATGTGATGGCAGAAGTCACCATGGACAGCTGCCGGCACTCGTGGTTCAAGGACCTGGCAATCCTGATTGACGATTCCTGGCCATTTTTCCCTGATGCACCTGCAGCTTTGCAAGGTACTCTATAGTGATCTGGCACTGCTCTATGGCATTCAGCCTCACACAGATTGCAGCCAGTAATTGCTTTGATACATGCTGCAGACTTAATAGGGGGTCAGGGCTGAAGCAGGGCGACCTGAAGCCTGTGTCATCCTCCTTATGCCACCAGTCCCTGTGTCTGGCTCAGCCTGGTGCAGGTAATGGCTGTCTGCCTCAGGTGATTAGGGGCTGTCAGGTGGCAGATGGGTGGGTGCAGGTGTGAGAGTGGCACCATGTTGTGCCTTGGGGATCTCCACAGAGGCCGGCTGTGGTGGGGCAGTCCCAGCTGCTGTGGGTGATGCACCTGCAACAGCAAGGGCAGTGCCATCTGTGCGTCTGGCTCTCTCCACACGTTGCACGGCTGACTCTGGGCTGGTGTCATGTGGTCTTGCTGCCTCCCTCCTGCTCTTTCTCCCACTACCCCTATGGCTGATCTGTGCAGGGATGGAGGTAGACGCGCTGCCAGCATTGGAGGTCTCCTGGGCAGTGGAGGGCACCGCCTCTTCAACCTGAGTCGACTGTCAACCTGATGGGTGGATAGTGACATGCTGTCAGTCATCATGAATACTGATAAGTGGGGTAGCAAAACACTCTTCCAACATGAAGTATTGTCATCGTACACACATTTTGCATGATGGGCAAGGTCGGTTTCATGCCAATGAGTACAGCTAATGCAAGGTGGGAGTAGCGTCGGCTGAGGGTGTACACGGCACATACGTGGAAAATGTTGCCTGGTTGCCTGCCAATATGGCTTGTTGTTCTGGTGGCGCAGGGGGTTCACTTTGGACCATGGACATTCACAGCACACATGGGTGCTTCTCATGGTCAAATGGGTTCAGAGGCACATTTCCCCTATCAGGGCTCGCAAAATCTACTAGCCCACTAGCATTGGCTAATAGTTGCATGACAAGTATCCGGAAGTTAGAAACTTATTTTTCATTTACTGCTAACACACTTTGCAGTAAATGGCCAATCCAAGTTTCACTGTGCAGCTTGACAGCATTGCACCACATATGAGTGTGCTTATGGCGACATGCACCATTTTACAAATAGCACTGGTAACTATTTTGTCACCAGTAGCCTTGGGGCAAGTGCATTTCTCTTCGGTCGAGTATGTAAACTAAGGAACTCGGCCTGCAGGTCTAGTGGGATTTTTAAAAATGTGCAAGGCCTGCCTATGGTGCAAGTGCATTACAACAGAATCCCACCTTCACTTGCACATTCATGTAGTCTCTGGGCCTTCGCACAGATTGACATGTGGTTGCCCATTCCCCTGACCATTGTGCTCATCTATGCTGAGGGATGCATGCTTTTGGCCAGTGCATTCTCATGGGAGTGACAACTTAAAAACTCGCCGGCAACCCCTTGGCTGCTTGCTCCGACTTCGGCACTACCAAATGTCTCTAGCCTTTCCATGTGGAGGAATGAACTGGCCTTTTCCTCCCATGGAGTCAGGGCAAGTGATTCCAAGGAGTCACCTCCTGGGGCAGATGACTCTCGCCTGTGCTTGGCGAAGAGGCACAGACCGTGGCCTTCAGGTTGTTTACACCTCTTGCGGCAGGTATGCTCACCCATATGGCAGTCTTCCTCTGGCCAGAGGTCCTCTGCTGTGTGCTTTCATACAGCTGATCTGCATGTGCGACTACCTCATCCACCAGCTTCTGCAGCACACCCTCACTAAATTTGTGCTTCTGCAGCCTCATCTCTGGCACCTTTGCTTTACCCTTATACTGAGACATTTTCCTGCCAACTCTTGTCTCCAGATGGCAACAGGAAATGGGAGATTCAGGGTGGATTGGATTTTTAAATATGGCCGCTGGCCGGCTTCCCGCTCCAGCGATGACACTATTTATGCTGGTGGTAATTTCACTGGCTGTAATTCCGCCACCTGAATTAGCTCAGAATGTGCTGATGGTAACGGTAATTCCGCTGATTCTGTGCATAATTACCATGCACAACTCATTTATGGCAGGAATTCCGCCGGATGGAATTACCATTACAACCAACGGAGTGTGCACGCTCCCAACAACTTGTAATATGGCGGTAATTCCACCAGACACCACAGTGGTAACAGTAATTTCACTGAGGCGGAATTACCGCCATACTCATAATGAGGCCCAGAATGTTTTGGACCCCAGAATGGATGGAGGAAAGAGGAATGTGTGACTCGGCAGCATGTTCGGGTTGCAAACATAGCAAAGGCATTCTAGAACACATGATTTGGGAATGCAGCACTCAGTAACTTTTGGAACGATGTTACAAAGATAATGAATACTATTTTAAGAGCAGACCTTGAATATACCTTTGAAACATTGATTCTAGGGGGAGACTCACAAACAGAAAACGTATCATTCGCACCAAAGTGTTGGTGACTTAGAGCATCGATGAGGGTGTGAAAAAAAACCTGATAATGAGGGGTTGGAAAACAACAAAACCGGCCACCAATATCTGAATGGGTGCAGAATACGTGCGGACTATCATTGATTGAGAGGTTACTTTGGAAGAAGGAAAACGCTTAATTTATTGCAAGACACATGATCACGTTTCAATGAAGATGTATTGTAAACAAGGTCATTTTATTGGTATGGACGGGGCTAAAGCAAATAGGTAGGTGGATAGTGCTTTGCATATACGCTTCTTAACTGACAGCATTTGAGTGATGACGTACACATGTAAATAATAAAATGTAAATTAATAAAAAAGCAAAGTGTGGCATTCTCTGCTTTTATGCAGTAAGTTAAACAACTTGCATCGTATGGTGGCTGGATGCAACCAGTTTTATAACTGCGCCTGAAGACTGCAGAAGATTGCACCAATCCGTGGAAAAGCCCATCAATGACTATTTGAATAACATTGCTCCTCATGTGGCAGTCTCCAATCTCAAACAAAGCCGAAGTAAAAGTAATTTCTGTGAAAATCTTCATTTTGCGTTCATAATTGCTGTGAACATCACAGCATTTTCGTCACAGACCTACCTCTTCGTATTGTAGTACTGCAATGTCTGTGGTAGAAATTGCACTTTCCTGAATCAAGAGTACTCGGAGGCACTCTACCTCTTGGGCAGTTGGGAATCAGACACTTTCATCGTACACCGACTAACTAAATCCCGTTTTAACACATGTGCACTGCTTTTTACAGCAAACATGCAGAGGGTGGGTGGGCGTTAGACATATAGAAATGGATGGAGGGATGAGACGGGATGCAGGGATCACCCACTGCATTTTGCGGTAAAAAACTTGAAACAGGATTCGGTGACGTGGGTTATGATGACATCCAATGGATCCAACAGCTGTGCACTAGAGCATTAATGTCAAAATTGGCAGAGTTGGACATACAGCATCCTGGCACCAATGCATACCAGTTGGGTCTGTGGAATGAACAAAAGCAATTGCCATGTGCACAATAGGCTGTTCTGTTAACCACATAGATCATGGAGGTTACATGATTACACTAAATAATGATTTCTCCACAGTCTCAAAAATAATTCTTGCTTCAATGGGTATCTTAGGAAAAGCATGCAGAAAAAAAACCATGGTATGCAGAATGCGACCAAGGAACGTAGTCAAGGAGTACATGACACCCGTGGCATGCTTTTATGTAAGCACTGCATCAGATCCTAAGCTCGAAACTCATTAACTGAAGCATACAGTAACTGGCCACAACAGGAATTGAAAAGAGGGACCATAACATCCTGATTCGTTCTTCTGTTCTGTTTCTAGGGGGGTGATTCTTCCCCAGATGTCTTATTGTATGCTGAAAAGCACGGGCTATTCAAGGGCACCCTGACTGCTCAATATCACATTCTCAGACTATGGGAGTCCTCTACCCGGCCCAGCCAATGCCATTGGATGAATCCCTCCATAATGCAGGTGGTGGGCCTTCCCCAGAAAGGGAGGGCTGGCTTCTTGAAGATATATGGAGAAAGGGAGTGGCCATGGTATCATATACTGCCTGAATAACATTTTAAATATTACCAAACAAGCTTTCTTTGGGCTGAATATGCCCACTGTCAATCTGAAGAGGGACAGCTAGGAAGTAGGCTAATGGGCTAATATGAAGAGATTCTGCCGCATAGACATGAAACATTGCTAAACCTCCCTGGATTGTTTGTTCCAAAGATGAGGACAGCTTTCAGAAATAAACTTCTACATTAAACATCCAACGGTTGATAGAGACCTGCACATTTGATTTAATATTTAAAAAAGGAACCTGTTATCTGGGGATGGATAAGGGCACTATAGTGACAATCTTCCCTCTCAGTTTAATGACTCCTCATTTAATGAACATGATATCAGAAAAATCGTCCATTTCCACAAAATAAGCACCTAAGACGACCATTTTGATTCCATTACTTTGCTTTGCATTGGTTGACCCCAAGGTACAAAATCCCTTGTGAATTGTGGGGTCTACGAAAAAGCATACCACTTTGGTGACCACCACATCTAAAGATACCATGTGTTCACATTGCCTTTGACAAAGTAGTTGATTTTAGCACCTTTCACACCCCTGCCGTGTTCCCAAACATGGGCAATCTCTTCATGGCCGAAATACCATTGGTTTCCTGCCCAGTAGAGAGCCTCGTGCAATTTATTATTTTATTGTTTCAAGCACGAACCGAGCTCGAGAGCAGCAGAGCGAGGCATAGGCTGTGGGTAACCAGCCTTTGGGCTGGCATCTTTTAACAGTAGCGCAGTACTTAGAGTTGTGGTCTGTGCATCCATTGGGATTAGTCCTTCGTCAGGTGTTGTTGAAAAATGCATATTTTGTGAGATTTGTGCCTGAGTCTGAACAACTCAAAGAGCACTGATGTCTCATTTTGTCATTCTATAGGTTCAGAAATCCTTCTTCTTCCAGAAGTCGTGGTCCTTTATTAGGGAGTGAGGTGGGTGGTGTCGATGACAGTCCCTGTTCATATGCCTTTACATTTTCATTTTGAGCTTTTGACCATCATCACTTGATGCTAATCCCTTGCTCCTCATGACATGTCGCAGACATGGGTGCCCACCGGGCAGGGGCGTTGCTAGGGAGGGGCTAAGGGTGCTATAGCCCCTGATCTTTTGGTTGTAGCCCCGATAGAATCTCAGGAGCTAAAGCCAAAAGACTAGCTAGCCCCCAGCCCCAACAGTTCTGACATCAGCGTAGCCCCGGATCTTTTCCAAACCTAGCAACTCCCCTGCCACCGGGTGTTTACTCATGATAACAATTTCATATCTTTCATTGCTACAGAAGGAAGGTGGAAGAACAGTTGAAAGTTACGTTAAATGTTTTTAACAGAGTACTGCATGTTTCAACATGTTGGCCTTGCGATGACTTACACGTGTGTGTTTACCGTCAATACATCATCTCGTGCCCTCAGAACCAGAAGAGATTTGCAAACAAATAATTTAAGTAGAAAGAAAACAAACATAATTGGTGTGCCTCTTATACACAATTCACGACAAATGCCTGGCCTGCACACGCTGGTTACTTCCATAATGGTGCACTAACGAGGATATTTTAGCTGCATAAAGCTGCGTGTCTTATAAGATCATTATAATCATCTCGTTATTGTGACTGCCAAAGTAGCCCACGCTTACAGCAGGACCGCAACGCTCTCCATAGCAGGATGATGAAATCAAAACACGGGACTGGTGCACAACAATACCCTCTACACATTGAGGAGTTCTGGCCATCCATCTTGCGCGGAACGTGGAACAGATTCCCAGCCAGTTTGGGTAGAGGCCTGCCTCTGTGTGTAGATAGTAGGGCGCGCACTACACAATTTAGCACTAAAACTGAGCAGGCCAATTGCTGAAAATGTTTGCTTTTCACAAACTAGCAACGGAGTAAACAGATTTGTCCACAGGCATAGTCTGTCCCCTTTTGTGTGAGTGAAAAAATGCCTAAAAGATTTTAGCCTTTATCTAGCTGCGTGGGTCACATCATCTATGGAATACATCCAGGGCGCATGTGCAGGGGACTAATTAGCATAGGCAATGCGCACCACCACAGGAAATGGCGTCAGAATACATTAAGTCACATCAAAGCAATGCCAGACCATTGTACTAAATGGGCGTGTACATGGCCTCTAGTTTTGCTTGACTGGCAGTAAAACATGTTTTCATTCTATCAAGCAGAAGTAATCTGCATGGAAAGCAACTGCAGGAGAGGAAAAGCTGAATTAAACAAAAATAAAATCTCCTAATCTTGACAAACTATAACCAACTATTCTCACCTAACAAGATGCCTTCATCATTCAAACGTATTTTTTTTTAAATAGACATTCTGCAAATGATATTGTAACCCTTAATCAAGCCTTCTTAAGCTCTACACAGCGCCTCGATGCCTGCGGGCTGCAGTGCGCTATACAAATCCAAATAAATAAATAAATAATATTGTGCACTTCCTGCCTTTAGCTCATGCCATTATGCATTCCAGTAATGTACAGGTAGTATTATTTTCAGTTCATAAATGTAGGCCTACAAGTACCACAATGCAAAGCGATGTGAGCTGTATAGCCAGGACTGGCTGCATAGCTAACGCCTGACAAGTGCAACTTAAGATCTCTGTACACTCTCATGCTACTTTTAATACTTTTAAAGACGCTTCACAAAAACTGTGATATAGTCAGCTGCTTGTATTATTTTTTAATGGACCAGGGTCCAAAGGCGGTGAACAAATTGCTGACTCTGCAGATTCCATGCAGAGAAGGCTGACCTGGAAGGGTTGCCTTTTGTTCAGGGCCTTCTCTGGGTCCCCTTTGTGGGGGTCCACCCGCAGTCCTCACCACTGCATGGTGCCCCTGCAACGTCCTACCACCACTACCCCCCTCTTACCTGCTGTGAGCTCTGGCTGCCACCTACCAGCGGTCTGGACACTGCCGTCTTCATCCAGCACTATATCTCTTTTTTTTAATTTTTTTTTTACCATACATTTTTATTCACTTTTCCAATAAATGCATCTCACAATTTCAACAGAAACAAATGAAACAACCCCTGTCCTCCCGAACTAGCCCCCCTCCCACCACCCCACACCTCCCGATCCAACAGGTCCCCTATTTTCCACTCTTGATATATATGAACTGCACACATAGTTCTATCCCCTCTAAAGTCTTTCGGCCAGAGTACCAGGGCTTCTCCATGAATCAGGTTCAAAAGCCGACTTCCTCTTAGATTATCTGTGGATAGGTGACCCAACTCCACCCAGATCCGATTCGTCCTGAGGGCTGATAATGCCCAGTAGTTCCCTAGCTTTGGGACACCATGCCCGTCGGGCCCCCGCTTTTAGGTAAATCAGCAAATTGGCCCAGTCCGACGAAAATCGCATGTGTTGGCCCTGAATAGAATAAGTGAGCCTTCCACCTCCGGGCGATTACTAGCGCCGCCGCCATCATCATTATTACATAGAGTTTGCGATTCCCTCTCGAGGAAGGGGATGTAAGCAAGTTGTTCAGGCCCAGTAAGGCCAGGCCTCTGTTTTGGCTCTGCTGAATTCCCAGCACCTGGGCGACGGCTTGATGGACCTGAGTCCAGAAGGAGTCAATTTTGGGACATTCCCACCAAACATGAGCCCAGGAACCCTCCGAGCCGCATTCCCTCCAACACAACCTCGAGACATTGGGGTATACTTTATTTAACCTGGTTGGGGTTAAGTGCCACCTCGTCATCAGCTTCAGCCATATCTCCTGGATTTGAATCGATCTGGCGAGTTTCGGGATCAGATACCACAGTTTTACCCATTCCTGCTCCTCAATAGCCACCCCACATCCTGATCCTATAGGACCATAAACTTCCTCGCTGGCAGCGTTTCCTGGCCTTTAATCAGTTTATAGATGGACGATACCACCCCCCTATTCCCAGAATCTGTGTCTAAGTATTTTTCGAAGTAGGTGAGAGAGCGCAAACCCGCCTGTTTAAGCTCTCGCTGAGAGACCCAGTGCCTGATCTGGAGGTAAGAATACCTTTGCTTTTCCCCTATGCCGAAATACTTCTAACATTGCTCAAATCTTTTCACCTCTCCCCCCTCCAACACGTCACATACCATCCGACAGCCGTCTTGAAACCAAGGAAGAAAAGCCAGCGGATCGATAAGAGCTGGAGTGAATTGTGGATTTCCGTGTAAGGGCGCATACGGAGAAGGGAGTGATGTGTGCTCTGCTGATGGCTTGATCCCATGCTTCAGCTGTGGTTGAAGTTATAGCACTGCAGTACATACGCGAAGGCCTATCCTCCCTCGGGACCCAGAAAACCCCCTCCAAATCCTTCCCCACCACAGCTCGATCCATCCGCCTCCACACCTTCCCCATATCGTCTCTCTGCCAGTACCTAATGACTCTAATCTGCGCCGCCAAATAATAAACCTTAAAGTCCGGCTCTCCCAGTCCACCCCTGCCGGGGGAAGCTTTCATAAGAGCGGCCGCTACTCTCGGGCGCTTTTGACTCCAAACGAATCTAGTAAGTATTCTTTGTAGGGTCTTAAAAAAGGACGACGGGAGTCGCACGGGGAGAGCCGCGAAATGATAAAGGAGAAGGGGCAGGATTGTCATTTTTAGGGCATTGATTCTCCCCAACCACGAAATTTCCAGGGGTCCCCAGTTCACCAACTTCGATTTCACCTTCTGAAGGAGTGGAGGGAAGTTCGCTTTGTAAAGATCGCCCACGGACCATCAGGGAAACTCCCAGCACTATATCTCTTGAGATCACAAACCTACAAAAAGTCCTTTTAATATCTTCATCCCTGTCACTATTAATGCCACAAATGGAAAGAAGAGATTTAAAAGCCAAAAGCTGCAGGAGAATCCCCAAACCCCATTTAAATTTCAGAGAATGGGTTATGCATACTCTTTTCTTCACTCACTAGCTAAGTGTACTCTCAACCTAAAATACTTCTTTCTGGCACAAACGCCTTGTCCTGCTGAAAAGCGGACTCAGATGGGAGACTGCTATGCTTAAACTCAATTCAGAGAAGTTGACAATACGTGAGTATAACCATTGGCACCATTATGTCTAGGCTAAGCGTTTGACCCTTTTGCCACTACACACCATCCTCCCGACACTACAAAAGCTGGCTGGCGTTTGTCCCTTTAAGACCCTTCAAACCAGTTCTATTGTTGAACGAGTTTCTCTCAGGAGGCAACATGCCTAATAAAACACACACCAAGTACAATTTGTTGATAATTGCAACCAGATCGTACCAACCTTGTCCCCCCCTTACTTTCCAACTAACTCAACTCTCAATAACACACCCTCACTGCCTAGAGCCAGTGCTGTCTTCACCCTGACTAATACTAACCATGACCCAAGTGATCACAGATCCTCAATTATAAAGGAACATCGAACAATACACTCACCAATCTTAGCCCATTGACAGCCCATAAGCTTTCTAAGAGAGTAACAGAATTGTCATAAAATGTGAGATCTGCCACCAAAGTATTTCTGTCAATAGTAGATTTACAGATTGACATCCTGGGCTTATATGGGAGCTTAATTGTGTAGTTAAACAAAGAGCTTTGCCACTCTATTACCTGATAACTTCAAGATCCTTGCCAATAACATGGCCAACAGATGAGGAGTGGGAGTGGCTCTCCTCTAGTCATATAAAATGTCAGTTTCTATTATGTCCACTGCACAGGATGCAACCCTTTAATCCCTAACGCGCAAATGTCCAATTGACTACATCACAGCTACCACCTACGTCGTGGCATATCGTCTCTAGGGTGGAACTGCTCCTTCCTCAGATCCCATCAATTGTACCTTTGCTTCTTCTAGAATCCTGATCAAAGAGGAAAATAACCTTTGGCTGGATTCAGACACTGATAAAAGGGGGTGCCAATTAAAAACTACTGATTGAACTCACTACTCACCGGAATGGGCGTCCTTTAGATGCAATATACTTAAACCTACCGCTTTCACTGGCAACCTACACAAACATCATATTGGACCCACCAAAATAACCATTTTACCCGAAGCAAGTTTCAAGCTCCATTAAATCTAATAATTTCCATGCCCCGCAAAAAGATTATCCTCGCCAGCTTAGAAGAAATCAGCCTTTCCTGTTGGCAGAACGTCAATAGCCTAATAGAAGACAGGAATAAACAACTAATTATTGCATGGGACACCTAAGCACCAGCATTGCACAAGAGAGCTAAACCGCAGCTCAAAATGTCAAACAAATGATTTAACAATGAACTAAAACTCCATGTAAAAGGAAGTGTTAGGAATTGGGAAAACAAATGGATAGACTCGTGCCATGGAGGATAAACGTTCTTACAACATCCAAGCTAGGGGCTATTGTGTCCCGATAGAAAGAAAAAAGAGGGCTGCACATCCAGAATATAGGAAATACTACACATAAATGCATGTAAGAAGCCTTCCCAATATTCAGGGAATTGACTGTCCCTTCCCATGCCAAGACAGACCTCCCCCTCATACGTGATGGCTGCCAGGCTCTCTCAAGCTTCCTCTGAGAAAATCCAAAAATCTATACTGACACCTATATCACCAAGAAAACTACCAAGGTCCACCTCTTCCTAAACCTTTAAAACAATCACTCTTGTACCTATCTTAAAAGTAGTCAAATGTATGAAGGTGTCTAGTGAACAATACCTTTCCTAAATGGCATCCCTCATCAAGGAATATATCAACATCTTGATGTCACCCATCTCTCTAATTTGCAATGCCTTCTTGGAGTCAGAAACGATCCCTAAATCATTCAAAGAGGTGAAAATAATCCCATTCTTAAAAACCCCTTTTTAGATTGCAATGATCCTAACAACTAACACCTAATTTCCAACAATCCCTTCCCGGCCAAAATCTTAAGAAAAAACATTACCTCTTTTGTCAGAATATAGTGAATGCTCTGACCTCCACCATGACAAACAATCAAAGTTGAGAACCTTTAGAACCAAAGACACTGCACTCACCTTTATGAGAGAAAAGATCCTCAGAGCCCTTGGAACAAACATTGCCTCTACACACTTTCTGTTGGAACAGATGGCAGTTTATGAAATGGTACAACATTTCACCCTAATATCTAAACTCAACTCCTGTGTAGTTATCAAATATTCTACCCTAAAGTGACTGACTGACTTCCTTACTGGGCAGACAACCCAGGTTAGACTAGGGGATTTCATAACTGACCACTAGCCCAACCCCACTCAAAATAGGGATATATCCTCTACCTATGACTGTCCAATTCATTAATCGAACCATTGGCCATTCTTTGGAACAAATACTTCCCAGGATTTTAACCTCCAAGCAGATGATGCACAGTTTGAATTTAATCTAGGCAAGAATGAAAATCAGCTTGCCATTATTTTAGAATGCCTGAAATCAATCCAAAAAATGAATATAGAACAAATCAACCGTTGCCCCAATTCCTCTAAAATGTAGATTCTAATGTGCAGTCAGCCAGGCCCCGACTTTTCTGTTTACCTGGCTGTAGTCCCTAGAGTATCCTTCTAAGCCACTGGACGTGCTGAGGAATCCGGGCATTACCCTTCACCAGGGACCTGTCTTTCACTCCCAAAATAGATTACCCTCTAAACTCATTTCAAATGTAACGCTCTCTTGCAAGATCATGTCACTTACACAGACTTCCTGAGGAGCACCTGAGTTTCTTAGGTAGGGAAACCCCATTAGAGTTAAGGACAGAAAGGTTTATTTTTCTGTTAATTAAAAATGTATAGCAACCATTATGGCACCAATTGGTCAGTCTCGTCGTTCCTTGTCGCCACAGTATGCATATATTTGCAACGCTCATTGATGTGATTACAAGTAGTTGATCAAGCATTAAGAGATGCTGATCATAGTGCACAAGTGACCTACAAACGCAACACAGCCATATATACACTGCACAAATCACAATGTCAATCCACACGTGATCACATATGGTTGCTGTGTCTGCCTAAGTCGAAGGGCAAGCAGAAGCCTGAAGATACTAGTGCCTGACTGTCCCAGCTGTGTAGATGAATGTCTTCTACTTTCTACAGGACCATTTAAAAAAATATATATAATATGCAAAGGCCTAGTGGGCCAAATGGAAATTCAATTTGAATTTTCAATGAGATGTGGGTGAGCTTAGAATTGTGAGATGTGAAATGCTAAACCTGAACCCATGTTGTAAAGGTAGTACCATTGACATCTTCATCTTGCCTAAAGTTGTTTATATGTTACATGTGCTCCCATAATCTAAGATGTGATCAAAATAAATAAGGTGATGAAATCCTTTTGAAGGTAAAGGGGGCGAGACCATGACTTCCATGGTAGGTATTCCAGAGTTCTTAAAACTTGTAAGAGGATTCAATTCAACACTACAGCTAAATCAATGCCTAGTCTGGGATACTGAATGGAAACCCTTATTGATATATCTTTATGTCCAGTTCATGAGTTCTGGATGACTACCCCTATATAACAGCCCTCTCTTAGAATCCCCTTGACCCCACTGAGCCAAGAAGTAGTTCTGTTTTGCAAGTTTAAAAGGTTTATTTGAGAAATAAAACAAAATATAGATACCACGCCTTTATAATAAATTAATAATCGATATCGCCCTTATAAATATAATGTTAATCAACAATGGGTAATCTGACACTAGCACACTTCTTTATAATCAATGAGGAGTTGGTGTAGGATGGATAAGGCAGCGAAAATACTTTTATGGTTTCAAATGGATGCAATGTTGAATGAAATGCAGTACAGAAACTAACTAAAATGGTTTCACAAGATATCATATGTTCACTTTTCCCCAGGTGGCAATTCACCCCCCCCCCCCCCTATGTGCAATGCAAGGAGATGGAAGTAACACACACAGTTCTCAGGAATGCAATCAAATACAATACGAAATTCAATTCCCACCCCAGCAAGCTTAGAGGAAACAGGTATGAGTTTTAAAACACAGACCCAAGTGCTTTGAATGTGGTGGCAATGAAGTGAGAAATATGCTGAAAATGCTTTTAATTCCCTTTAGGAGGTTCAGGGTGAGTGAGAGATACTTGGGATGAGCTCAGGCTCACTTTAGCAATGATTCAGGGATGGTTATTAAGAGGCAAACACATTTTTAGCAAAGGAAAGCAAAAAGCTGCTATCTTTTTACAGGTAAAGAAATCAGGCCAAATCGCAAATCGCGGCAAACTTCGCGAGTGCGTGAATCGCGATTAAAAGTATAAGGAGTAGCAAGTCGATTCTAGGTTCATTGGAAAGCTGAGATTCTAAGCTTTCAGAGGAAAGTTAAACTTTCTAGGACAAACGGCTCCAGAGATATGAACGATTTTGTAAAGGTCTTTTTTCGGATTTAAAGTAACTCAAATTGACAGGTGACAGCTTTGAAAATGTCAGGTGACACGATTTCTAGGAGACAGTTCTAATCAGATTAAAATAGTTGGATTAAATTATTTTAACTAAGAGCTTATTTCTGTCACAATCTGATCTAAGTACTCACTCCGAGCTTTGAAAGCACTGGACCTCGCCACGGATCGGGTCAGGATTGGCTGCGGTTCCCTCGCCACGGACAGTCTCTGCGCGCAGCGCCTCGGTCAGCTCCGCTCTGCTGGGTCTGTCAGGCACCGGTTCTACTCACAGCGTCTGGATCAGCTCCCCGGATACAGCGGCCTGTGGTTCTCTGGATCTCTGGTCTGCTTTCTGGGGGTCTCTGCTTTCTCTGGGTACAGCACTGCTTCTGGATCTTTCTGGCACAGGGTTTCAGGCCAGAATCAACAGCTCAGCCCGACTGTGAATAGTATGCAAATGATTTTGAGGCCTGCTGAAGAGAACTCAGCTTGTGGGTTAGGCCTGTTCTTTACAAATTCAGAAGTAAAGTCTTGGTCTCTGAAGATTGATGGATTGAAGTCTGAAGTCTCCCGGCAGAGCGTCCCGCGGAAAGTGAAAAAGGGATCTCCACTTGTCCTGCACAGTCTGCTTTTATGTGTTTTGAAAATGGGTGTGTGCCTCGGCCTAGCTAAGCCTGCCCCTCTCTACTTGTCATTGGCCCAATTCTCCCATCTCCCATGATTGGGGGAACTGAGTTGTGAGTCAGAGTGATGAGGTAGATTTTATGGCCAGAGGGCCCTCCCCTGTCATCTTTACACACAAATCTATATTTGATCCAAATACATCTTTCCCAACTACACAGTTGTTTTTACATCACCTACACACATCATATATCACATGAGGTAGGCAAGGTTCCGACTCTGGCGTTTCTAGGATCTTGGGTAAAGAAATGGCAACTTATTTTCGATTTTAGTGGGTTATGCAACATTGGTTTTTCATTAAAAATTATACACATATACACGGCCTGTCGATACAAACTCCAGTAAATTCCCATGTCTCTAGCTTAAACACAGAGTCTGTAGTATCAATAAATAGTGGGGTTTTGCCCCAGAACATCACACAAATTGGAGTTTGGGCTTGAATTGTGGGCAAAATTTTCATTTTAAGGATCCCCAAATTTCACATTTCTGTCATCTGGTTACCAAGAGTTATCAGTATTTCTGTAAAATATAGATTTGCTTTCAATTCAAAGTACTGCAGTGTTTGAGTCCGCCCCCAAAGTTTGGGGATGACAGTGATCACATGTCTCTCCTGGCTGGCAGATCTTTGTTGACAGGAAACAGTCAAAATCACCATATCCTATTCAAGGGAAAAGGTCTTTTGTGTGGGCTCCAGCAAGCTGAGGTCAACAGACCAGGGGGCCACTTTGCATTTGGTTAGCATGACCATGTGATATCCTGGGCTTTCTGAGGTGAGAAGGTTTCCCAGCCTTTTGGCCTGTTAATCAAATCAGATTGTCTCTGGGAACAGCAGGTGGTTAGATCTTCCATTACCTAACAAGCTTTGAAGTCCCAATTGTCACAGAAGGCTGATTAGCTTCTGAAGTAGCAGTTCTCCTGTCAGAGTTTACCGCTAGCGCCGCCTTGAGTCCAAAGCGGGTACTGCATGCATTTTTTTGAGTTGTCTTGAACTACTGCATTTCAATAGAGTGGTCTTTTGCTTGATAGTATAGGAGCCTTGCTTAACATTGTTTTGATGGCATTCTCACAGTAGAGTGGTGATGTGGAACCCCCCCACAAGAAGGTTGTATCTTTGGAGTGGTCTCGTGCCAACTGCGCAGTTTTCCTATTCTGGCGTGAATGTGGGCGGCGATAGCTCATCCCCACATCCACCCAGTCTATTGATTTAGTTTGTTCTGGGATAGAATAATGGGCGGCGACAGCTCATCCCCACATCTACCCAGTCTATTGATTCAACATGGGTCAAAACCCATGACAAACTTTACCGGGCCTTTAGGCTAAGGGTTTCTACTGTATGGTTTAAATTCTGGATAGTTTAAGGGCAAAGCCACTATTGGCCTGTGTTGGTTACCAATAGGAAGGACAAGATGTGTGCATTGTTCCCTGACCATGGCATCATCAATGGACAAAATACCCAAGAAGGCTACCTCGTTGACACCAGTCTCATATATGGGGACGTTTTGAAATCCTATTTAGCAAAGATTAATAGAAATATTTATCTCCACAATGTGGCATACATTGGGGAAATCTTTTGCTTAAGATCAATAACGCTAAAATGTACAGGCAGTGTGGGAAAAACTAGGGATGTTGAAAATCAATGATATCTGGAAATACCAGAAAATGGTATGGTATAAGTTTCTAAAGTTTGTATATAGGACAGGGAACTCTCGAACCTGTGTGAATGACAAACTCTGCTGCTTGAAGGTGTAGTACAATGCATGTTGCTCAGTTCTTCATGTCCCACTGCCCCCTCTAAGGCCAGGTTGATAGATGGCGCCCCCATGTATGTGGAGGGTAAAAGGAAGAGGGCAGACTGGTCTGGTGAATTGGGATTGTTGATTTCTGACCACAATGGTAAGCAACATATTGGTTTCCTTACATGGGAAAACTGGATTTACATCTTCCCTATAAATAGCAAAGGATTTCATTTAGGTTTTCCTTTCCCCCCCTTAAGAATGCAATGTCTTGGCCTGCAAGAATCTGACCTCTGCTGATACTGCATGAGGGTGTAAAGACCATCAGTATCTATATTTTTGGAGTGTTGAAAGTTACCTCAGCATTCATGTACTGAGCACAGTTAAGTACTATGTACTGAACTGCCTGGAGGTCTAGATCCGGTCTTGCTTCCTTTGCGCAATGAAGTGAGTACACTATTAAAATAACAACAACATAGTTGCAGAGAGCACTGTAGGTGGCAATAATTGGGGCACTGAACTTCTGGAAATCAGTGTGAGAAACCACAGCGGAAATGCGGATTCACTGCATGTGATTACAATCTAGATAAAAGAAGGGTCCATTTAAAAGAAGGGACGATTACCGTGAATTTAGTGATATCTGAGAAACGTATAATGATGACCTCTAAGGATGATTTGATGTATTATTCCCAGCATTAGGGGTTACTGAAGTGTCTGCCTTTGTGTCTCTCACATTATCCTTGTGATTTCAACCCATATTCTGCAAAACCTGTGAAAAGGTTATGCACATGTAAATAAGAAAACATTGCTCAGAGGAGTGACTTCTGTACTCCTAAACTATAGTCCTCTTTCCTCCACACTTAGCGGTTTCCATCCTACTGGGGCAGGACCAGAACCTTTTGTACTGCCAAGTCCTTCAAAACAAATTTGACAGTGAATACAGCATACATGTGTGAGTCTAGCGCATGCCGAATTTGTCTCTAGGCAAAGACTGCCAGACCCTTTTTCCTTCATGCCTGTGGGCTAACTACGTGTGCCGTAAAAAGGAGATATGGACAGTACTATGATGGTAAATGGCCTTTGGACTGGGAGCACAGTAATCAATATGGTCAGCAACTCTTTTTTTTGGTGTCCAGTCAGTATGTCGAACGCATTTATTCGAATGCAAAAATGGTGAAAACATGTTGAGAATTATTTTTTTCGAATGTTCATTTTTTTATTTAATACGTTTTTTGGGGATTTTGGTAAGTAAAATAAAGTGTAAAAAAAAACAGGGGTTTGGGGAGGGAACCCCCCCATAAAAAAAAAGAAACATTCCAATTTTTTTTTTCAACTTAATGTTTTCGACATTTTTGCATCCGAAATAATTGAATTCAAAATATTAACTATAAACCCTTTTTTTTACTCATATCAAGTTCACTTTCATCCATGCTCAGGGGAGAATACTGTGACAAATCATGGGAATCTTTCACTTTCCCCAGTGGGGAGCCTTTCCCTGTGAGGCTCGGGAGGTGAGCCCACTATACAAAAACCTCACATGGGGCAAGAGGGAACTCACCAGGAGAGACTCCCGCTATGGGGACACGGACTCACGTTCGTATGAGGAATTGCCCTAAGCACACCATCAATAAACCTCTAAAAACATTCTGTGAGGGAAAGCCTGACGAGCATACAAAAATGTGTTATTGTCATCAGGAAATCATGATAAACACTTTGAGATAAAAATGCCTTATATTGAGACGAAGAAAAACAATTATGGAAGAATACAGAGTGTCCATCAAAAAGAGAGGAAGGACTGTGAACTCAAACCAGGGAAATCCTACGGCTTTGGCATAAAGGATAAAGAAGGAGATCACAGAGAGAGAGAGTGAGAGAGAGAGAGAGAGAGAGAGAGAGAGAGAGAGAGAGAGAGAGAGAGAGAGAGAGAGACCGACCAGATGCATAGCGTCGGGAAGCTGAACGGAGAGAGAGAACCCATGAAATACGAATCCGTGCACAGGTGAATGCGGATGAAAAAACGGACATGCAGCGCTCTACAACCAGGGCGAAGCTAAGCAAAGCCGCAGGCATGTGGCACCAAGCAGCAGGGGAAGTGTGCAGAGAAAGTGAACTGCACGTAAAACAACCTTAACAGAGCGAAGAAATAAGTGGTGGCACAACCATTTGCTAGCTATGGTGGACCAGTGGGTCCATTAAGAATGCAGAGACAACCCCAGTGGAACGCAAGCCAGAATACGTGATACCAGATGGAACATGTCGGAAAACATGGGAAATAGGAATATTAGAAATACTCCGTGAAGCCAACCTGACAAAGCACAGAGGGAGCCACTCCCGTCAAAAAAACATGTGACGCTGTCCCTGAGCAGAGTAGGTATCGGGGAAAGCAGGAGATCCGTGGGGGAGATTGAAGAATATTACTGGAATGTTCATACTCGTCCCAGTCTGGATAAAACATCCAAATTGAATGAAAAGAAAGAGGATCATTACTGGAATATTCATAATCGCCCCAGTCTGGATAAAACATCCAAAGTGAATGAAAAGAAAGAGAATCATTACTGGAATGTTCATACTCGCCCCAGTCTGGATAAAATATCTCAAGTGAATGACAAGAAAGAATCACTACTGGAACCCTCATACTCATCCCAGTACAGATAAAATATTAAAAGTGAGCGAAGAAGAGGAAATTCATGATTATAATACTCATGCTCTGCTCAGTACAAATAAAGTACTAATCCAAGATAACAAGTGTTGTGGGAACTTTTGCTTACAAGAAAGAAGAAGAGAATGTTTTGAGATATTAAAAATACAGCAGCAAGTTAAACAGGGAAACCCTGAAGACTGGATTGAAGTAGGAAAGAAGGACAGAACCCAAAATTCTTAATATTTGTATCACAGAGACTGTGATACAAATATAAGAAATTCATAAAGACAAGAAGAAAGTCCAAAAAGGCGGTTGAAGTCATATCAGAAAGAAAGAATAAGAAAATAAAGGATGGGTGGAGAACCTTTCCCCCTTTCTGTGAGAGAATCTGAGGAAATACTAGGAACGTTAGGCTGTGATACTTGAGCAACCTTGAGGTCTGAAGTCCAGATCCAGGCTAGCCGGTGCGGAGTTACCAGGATTAAGGATGCACTGTGGAAACTCCTCTACTCGACTATCAACTTATAGATGAAAGGAATAAGGGGTATGGCAAATCCTGTCATGTCTAACCAAGAGATCTGCAGGCCGTCCCAGACAGAGCTAGGGCCTAGGCCTCCCTTGCGTGCAACGTTCTTTCACTTAGTGTTGCAGGGGATGCAAAAATATCCACCTGCATAAGAACAGGTGAGCCACAACCTCTGGCTGAAGCACCCACTCATGTTTCACCCATTCTAATATGCTCAATCGGTCCACCTCCACATTGTTCTAATATTTTAGATACAATGCTTTCAGAAATATATTGTGGTCCAGAATCCACTCCCAAATCTGAGCACAGGCACACAATAGGGGAGACCTGGTGCCTTCCTTTTTCTTGATGTAAAACATACCTGTTGTTGGTGTGAATCCAGGCCATCATTGGGGTCCTCCCGCAGCCCTCACCACTGCATGGTGCCCCTGCAACGCCCTACCACCACTACCCCCGTCTTACCTGCTGTAAGCTCTGGCTGCCACCTACCTGCGGTCTGGACACTGCCGTCTTCATCCAGCACTATATCTCTTTAAAAAAAAAAAATGTTACCATACATTTTTATTAACTTTTCCAATAAATGCATCTCAGAATTTCAACAGAAACAAATGAAACAACCCCCGTCCTCCCGAACTAGCCTCCCTCCCATCCCCCCATCCCTCCCGATCCAACAGGTCCCCTATTTTCCACTCTTGATATATATGAACTGCACACATAGTTCTATCCCCTCTAAAGTCTTTCGGCCAGAGGACCAGGGCTTCTCCATGAATCAGGTTCAAAAGCCGACTTCCTCTCGGATTATCTGTGGATAGGTGACCCAACTCCACCCAGATCCGATTCGTCCTGAGGGCTGATAAGGCCCAGTAGTTCCCTAGCTTTGGGACACCATGCCCATCCGGCCCCCGCTTTTAGGTAAGTCAGCAAATTGGCCCAGTCCGACAAAAATCATATGTGTTGGCCCTGAATAGAATAAGTGAGCCATTCAACCGGCACCAGAGACCACCACTTAGCAACCCATTTGTGTTCCTGAGGGGGCTCCCTCGACTTCCACCTCCGGGCGATTACTAGCGCCGCCGCCATCACCATAATTACATAGAGTTTGCGATTCCCTCTCGAGGAAGAGGATGTAAGCAAGTCATTCAGGCCCAGTAAGGCAGGGCCTCTGTTTTGGCTCGGCTGAATTCCCAGCACCTGGGCGACGGCTTGATGGACCTGAGTCCAGAAGGAGTCAATTTTGGGACATTCCCACGAAACATGAGCCCAGGAACCCTCCGAGCCGCATTCCCTCCAACACAACCTCAAGACATTGGGGTATACTTTATTTAACCTGGTTGGGGTTAAGTGCCACCTTGTCATCAGCTTCAGCCATATCTCCCGGATTTGAATCGATATAGCGAGTTTCGGGATCTGAGACCACAGTTTTACCCATTCCTGCTCCTCAATAGCCACCCCCACATCCTGCTCCTATAGGACCATAAACTTCCTTGCTGGCAGCGTTTCCTGGCCTTTAATCAGTTTATAGATGGACGATACCACCCCCCTATCCCTGGAATCTGTGTCTAAGTATTTTTTGAAGTAGGTGAGAGAGCGCAAACCCGCCTGTTTAAGCTCTCGCTGAGAGACCCAGCGACTGATCTGGAGGTAAGAATACCTTTGCTTTTCGCCTATGCCGAAATCCTTCTTACATTGCTCAAATCTTTTCACCTCTCCCCCCTCCAACACGTCACGTACCATCCGACAGCCGCCTTGAAACCAAGGAAGAAAAGCCAGCGGATCGATAAGAGCTGGAGTGAATTGTGGATTTCCGTGTAAGGGCGTATACGGAGAAGGGAAGGTAGTGATGTGTGCTCTGTTGATGGCTTGATACCATGCTTCAGCTGTGGTTGAAGTTATAGCACTGCAGTACATACGCAAAGGCCTATCCTCCCTCGGGACCCAAAAAACCCCCTACAAATCCTTCCCCAACACAGCTTGATCCATCCCCCTCCACACCTTCCCCCTATCGCCTCTCTGCCAGTTCCTAATGACTCTAATCTGCGCCACCAGATAATAAACCTTAAAATCCAACTCTCCCAGCCCACCCCTGCCGGGGGGAAGCTTTCATAAGACCGGCCGCTACTCTTGGGCGCTTTTGACTCCAAACAAACCTAGTGAGTATTCTTTGTAGGGTCTTAAAGAAGGACGACGGGAGTCGCACGGGGAGAGCTGCGAAATGATAAAGGAGAAGGGGCAGGATTGTCATTTTTAGGGCGTTGCTTCTCCCCAACGAAACAAATTTTCCAGGGGTCCCCTGTCCACCAACTTCGATTTCACCTTCTGAAGGAGTGGAGGGAAGTTCGCTTTGTAAAGATCGCCCATGGACCGTGTCAGGGAAACTCTCAGCATTATATCTCTTGAGATCACAAACCTACAAAAAGTCCTTTTAATATCTTCATCCCTGTCACTATTAATGCCACAAATGGAAAGAAGAGATTTAAAAGCCAAAAGCTGCAGGAGAATCCCCAAACCCCATTTAATTTCAGAGAATGGGTTATGCATACTCTTTTCTTCACTCACTGGCTAAGTGTACTTTCACCCTAAAATACTTCTTTCTGGCACAAACGACTTGTCCTGCTGAAAAGTGGACTCAGATGGGAGACTGCTATCCCTAAACTCAATTCAGAGAAGTTGACAATACGTGAGTATAACCATTGGCACCATTATGTCTAGGCTAAGCGTTTGACCCTTTTGCCACTACAAACCATCCTCTTGACACTACAAAAGCTGGCTGGCGTTTGTCCCTTTAAAACCATTCCAACCAGTTCTATTGTTGAACAAGTTTCTCTCAGGAGGCAACATGCCTAATAAAACACACACCAAGTACACTTTGTCGATAATTGCAACCAGATTGTACCAACCTTGTCCCCCCCTTACTTTCCAACTAACTCAACTCTCAATAACACACCATCACTGCCTAGAGCCAGTGCTTTCTTCACCCTGACTAATACTAACCATGTCCCAAGTGATCACAGACCCTCAATTACAAAGGAACATCGAACAATACACTCACCAATCTTAGCCCATTGACAGCCCATAAGCTTTCTGAAAGAGTAACAGAATTGTCATAAAATGTGAGATCTGCCACCAAAGTATTTCTGTCAATAGTAGATTTACAGATTGACATCCTGGGCTTATATGGAAGCTTAATTGTGTAGTTAAACAAAGAGCTTTGCCACTCTATTACCTGATAACTTCAAGATCCTTGCCAATAACATGGCCAACAGATGAGGAGTGGGAGTGGCTCTCCTCTATCCATATAAAATGTCAGTTTCTGTTATGTCCACTGCACAGGATGCAACCCTTTAATCCCTAACGCGCAAATGACCAATTGACTACATCATGGCTACCACCTACGTCGTGGCATATCGTCTCTAGGGTGCAACTGCTCCTTCCTCAGATCCCATCAGTTGCACCTTTGCTTCTTCCAGAATCCTGATCAAAGAGGATAATAACCTTTGGCTGGATTCAGACACTGATAAATGGGGGTGCCAATTAAAAACTACTGATTGAACTTACTACTCACCGGAATGGGTGTCCTTTAGATGCAATATACTTAAACCTACCGCTTTCACTTGCAACCTACACAAACGTCATATTGGACCTACCAAAATAAACATTTTACCCGAAGCAAGTTTCAAGCACCATTAAATCTAATAATTGCCATGCCCCGCAAAAAAAGATTATCCTCGCCAGCTTAGAAGAAATCAGCCTTTCCTGTTGGCAGAACCTCAATAGCCTACTAGAAGACAGGAATAAACAACTAATTATTGCATGGAACACCTAAGCACCAGCATTGCACAAGAGAGCAAAACCGCAGCTCAAAATGTCAAACAAATGATTTAACAATGAACTAAAACTCCATGTAAAAGGAAGTGTTAGGAATTGGGAAAACAAATGGATAGACTTGTACCATGGAGGATAAACTTTCTTACAACATTCAAGCGAGGGGCTATTGTGTCCCGATAGAAAGAAAAAAGAGGGGTGCACATCCAGAATATAGGAAATACTACACCTAAATGCATGTTTCCCAATATTCAGGGAATTGGCTGTCCCTTCCCAGGCCAAGACAGACCTCCCCCCTCGTATGTGATGGCTGCCAGGCTCTCTCAAGCTTCCTCTGAGAAAATCCAAAAATCTTTACCGACACCTATATCACCAAGAAAACTACCAAGGTCCAACTCTTCCTAAATCCAAACCCACCTTTAAAACAATCACTCCTGTACCTATCTTAAATGTAGTCAAAGGTATGAAGGTGTCTAGTGAACAATACCTTTCCTAAATGGCATCCCTCATCAAGGAATATATCAACATCTTGATGTCACCCATCTCTCTAATTTGCAATGACTTCTTGGAGTCAGAAACGATCCCTAAATCATTCAAAGAGGTGAAAATAATCCCATTCTTAAAAACCCTTTTTAGATTGCAATGATCCTAACAACTAACACATAATTTCCAACAATCCCTTCCCGGCCTAAATCTTAAGAAAAAACATTACCTCTTTTGTCAGAATATAGTGAATGCTCTGACCTCCACCATGACAAACAATCAAAGTTGAGAACCTTTAGAACCAAAGATACTGCACTTACCTTTATGAGAGAAAAGATCCTCAGAGCCCCTGAAACAAACATTGCCTCTACACACTTTCTGTTAGAACTGATGGCAGTTTATGAAATGGTACAACATTTCACCCTAATATCTAAACTCAACTCCTGTGTAGTTATCAAATGTTCTACCCTAAAGTGACTGACTGACTTCCTTACCGGGCACACAACCCAGGTTAGACTAGGGGATTTCATAACTGACCACTAGCCCAACCCCACTCAAAATAGGGATATATCCTCTACCTATGACTGTCCAATTCATTAATCGAATCATTGGCCATTCTTTGGAACAAATACTTCCCAGGAGTTTAACCTCCAAGCAGATGATGCACAGTTTGAATTTAATCTAGGCAAGAATGAAAATCAGCTTGCCATTATTTTAGAATGCCTGAAATCAATCCAAAAAATGGATATAGAACAAATCAACCGTTGCCCCAATTCCTCTAAAATGTAGATTCTAATGTGCAGTAAGCCAGGCCCCGACTTTTCTGTTTACCTGGCCGTAGTCC
Source organism: Ambystoma mexicanum (assembly GCF_040938575.1). NCBI lineage: Eukaryota > Metazoa > Chordata > Amphibia > Caudata > Ambystomatidae > Ambystoma > Ambystoma mexicanum. Next base: position 1,090,372,515 of record NC_090930.1, read on the forward strand.
CTAGAGTATCCTTCTAAGCCAGTGGACGTGCTGAGGAATCCGGGCATTACCCTTCACCAGGGACCGGTCTTTCACTCCCAAAATAGATTACCCTCTAAGCTCATTTCAAATGTAATGCTCTCTTGCAAGATCATGTCACTTACACAGACCTCCTGAGGAGCACCTGAGTTTCTTAGGTAGGGAAACCCCATTAGAGTTAAGGACAGAAAGGTTTATTTTTCTGTTAATTAAAAATGTATAGCAACCATTATGGCACCACTTGGTCAGTCTCGTCGTTCCTTGTCGCCACAGTATGCATATATTTGCAACACTCATTGATGTGATTACAAGTAGTTGATCAAGCATTAAGAGATGCTGATCATAGTGCACAAGTGACCTACAAACTCAACACAGCCATATATACGCTGCACAAATCACAATGTAAATCCACACGTGATCACATATGGTTGCTGTGTCTGCCTAAGTCGAAGGGCAAGCAGAAGCCTGAAGATACTAGTGCCTGACTGTCCCAGCTGTGTAGATGAATGTCTTCTACTTTCTACAGGACCATTAAAAAACATATATATAATATTCAAAGGCCTAGTGGGCCAAATGCAAATACAATTTGAATTTTCAATCAGATGTGGGTGAGCTTAGAATTGTGAGATGTGGAATGCTAAACCTGAACCCATGTTGTAAAGGTAGTACCATTGACATATTCATCTTGCCTAAAGTTGTTTATATGTTACATGTGCTCCCATAATCTAAGATGTGATCAAAATAAATAGGGTGATGAAATCCTTTTGAGGGTAAAGGAGGCGAGACCACAACTTCCATGGTAGGTATTCCAGAGTTCTTAAAACTTTACGGGGCCTTTAGTTTAAGGGTTTCTACTGTATGGTTTAAATTCTGGACAGTTTAAGGGCAAAGCCACTATTGGCCTGTGTTGGTTACCAATAGAAAGGACAAGATGTGTGCATTGTTCCCTGACTACGGCATCATCAATTGACAAAATACCCAAGAAGGCTACCTCGTTGACACCAGTCTCATATACAGGGACGTTTTGAAATCCTATTTAGTAAAGATTAATACAAATATTTATCTCCACAATGTGGCATACATTGGGGAAATCTTTTGCTTAAGATCAATAACGCTAAAATGTACAGGCAGTGTGGAAAAAACTAGGGATGTTGAAAATCAATGATATCTGGAAATACCAGAAAATGGTAGGGTATGAGTTTCTAAAGTTTGTATATAGGACAGGGAACTCTCGGACCTGTGTGAATGACAAACTCTAATGCTTGAAGGTGTAGTACAATGCATGTTGCTCAGTTCTTCATGTCCCACTGCCCCCTCTAAGACCAGGTTGATAGATGGCACCCCCATGTATGTGGATGGTAAAAGGAAGAGGGCAGACTGGTCTGGTGAATTGGGATTGTTGATTTCTGACCACAATGGTAAGCAACATATTGGTTTCCTTACATGGGAAAACTGGATTTACATCATCCCTATACATAGCAAAGGATTTCATTTAGGTTTTCCTTTCCCCCCCTTAAGAATGCAATTTCTTGGCCTGCAAGAATCTGACCTCTGCTGATACTGCACGAGGGAGTAAAGACCATCAGTATCTATATTTTTGGAGTGTTGAAAGTTACTTCAGTATTCATGCACAGGGCACAGTTAAGTAATATGTACTGCACTGCCTGGGAGTCTAGATCCGGTCTTGCTTCCTTTGCGCAATGAAGTGAGTACACTATTAAAATAACAACAACATGGTTGCAGAGAGCACTGTAGGTGGCAATAATTGGGGCACTGAACTTCTGGAAATCAGTGAGAGAAACCACAGCGGAAATGCGGATTGATTGCATGTGATTACAATCTAGATAAAAGAAGGGTCCATTTAAAAGAAGGGACGATTACCGTGAAGTTAGTGATATCTGAGAAACGTATAATGATGCCCTCTAAGGAAGACTTAATGTATTATTCCCAGCATTTTTCAGGACCGGTGTTAGGGGTTACTGAAGTGTCTACCTGTGTGTCCCTCACATTATCCTTGTGTTTTCAACCCAGAGTTCTTAAAACTTTACGGGGCCTTTAGTTTAAGGGTTTCTACTGTATGGTTTAAATTCTGGACAGTTTAAGGGCAAAGCCACTATTGGCCTGTGTTAGTTACCAATCGAAACGACAAGAGGTGTGCATTGTTCCCTGACTATGGCATCATCAATTGACAAAATACCCAAGAAGGCTACCTCGTTGACACCAGTCTCATATACAGGGACGTTTTGAAATCCAATTTAGCAAAGATTAATACAAATATTTATCTCCACAATGTGGCATACATTGGGGAAATCTTTTGCTTAAGATCAATAACGCTAAAATGTACAGGCAGTGTGGAAAAAACTAGGGATGTTGAAAATCAATGATATCTGGAAATACCAGAAAATGATAGGGTATGAGTTTCTAAAGTTTGTATATAGGACAGGGAACTCTCGCACCTGTGTGAATGACAAACTCTGCTGCTTGAAGGTGTAGTACAATGCATGTTGCTCAGTTCTTCATGTCCCACTGCCCCCTCTAAGACCAGGTTGATAGATGGCACCCCCATGTATGTGGATGGTAAAAGGAAGGGCAGACTGGTCTGGTGAATTGGGATTGTTGATTTCTGACCACAATGGTAAGCAACATATTGGTTTCCTTACATGGGAAAACTGGATTTACATCTTCCCTATACATAGCAAAGGATTTCATTTAGGTTTTCCTTTCCCCCCCTTAAGAATGCAATTTCTTGGCCTGCAAGAATCTGACCTCTGCTGATACTGCACGAGGGAGTAAAGACCATCAGTATTTATATTTTTGGAGTGTTGAAAGTTACCTCAGTATTCATGTACTGGGCACAGTTAAGTACTATGTACTGCACTGCCTGGGAGTCTAGATCCGGTCTTGCTTCCTTTGCGCAATGAAGTGAGTACACTATTAAAAGAACAACAACATGGTTGCAGAGAGCACTGTAGGTGGCAATAATTGGGGCACTGAACTTCTGGAAATCAGTGAGAGAAACCACAGCGGAAATGCGGATTGATTCCATGTGATTACAATCTAGATAAAAGAAGGGTCCATTTAAAAGAAGGGACGATTACCGTGAATTTAGTGATATCTGAGAAACGTATAATGATGCCCTCTAAGGACGACTTAATGTATTATTCCCAGCATTTTTCAGGACCGGTCTTAGGGGTTAATGAAGTGTCTACCTGTGTGTCCCTCACATTATCCTTGTGTTTTCAACCCATATTCTGCAAAACCTGTGAAAAGGTTATGCACATGTAAATAAGAAAACATTGCTCAGAGGAGTGACTTCTGTACTCCTAAACTATAGTCCTCTTTCCTCCACACTTAGTGGTTTCCATCCTACTGGGGCAGGACCAGAGCCTTTTGTACTGCCAAGACCTTCAAAACAAATTTGACAGTGAATACAGCATACATGTGTGAGTCTAGCGCATGCCGAATTTGTCTCTAGGCAAAGACTGCCAGACCCTTTTCCCCTCATGCCTGTAGGCTAACTACTTGTGCCGTAAAAGGGAGATATGGACAGTACTATGATGGTAAATGGCCTTTGGATGGGAGCACAGTAATCATTATGGTCAGCAACTCTTTTTTTTGGTGTCCAGTCAGTATGTCGAACGCATTTTTTCGAATGCAAAAATGGTGAAAACATTATGTCAAGAATTTTTTTTTTCGAATGTTCATTTTTTTATTGAATACGTTTTTTGGGGGTTTTGGTAAGTAAAATAAAGTGTAAAAAAAAAAACAGGGGTTTGGGGGGGAACTCCCCCATAAAAAAAAGAAACATTCACATTTTTTTTCGACTTAATTTTTTCGACATTTTTGCATTCGAAATAATTGAATTCAAAATATTAACTGTAAACCCTTTTTTTTACTCATATCAAGTTCACTTTCATCCATGCTCAGGGGAGAATACTGTGACAAATCATGGGAATCTGTCACGTTCCCCAGTGGGGAGCCTTTCCCTGTGAGGCTCGGGAGGTGAGCCCACTACGCAAAAACCTCACATGGGGCAGGGGCAAGAGGGAACTCACCAGGAGAGACTCCCTTCTATGGGGACACGGACGCACGTTCGTATGAGGAATTGCCCGAAGCACACCATCAATAAACCTCTAAAAACATTCTGTGAGGGAAAGCCTGACGAGCATACAAAAATGTGTTATTGTCATCAGGAAATCATGATAAACACTTTGAGATAAAAATGCCTTATATTGAGACGAAGAAAAACAATTATGGAAGAATACAGAGTGTCCAGCAAAAAGAGAGGAAGGACTGTGAACTCAAACCAGGGAAATCCTACGGCTATGGCATAAAGGATAAAGACGAGATCTCAGAGAGGGAGAGAGAGAGGGAGAGAGAGAGAGAGAGAGAGAGAGAAACAGAGAGAGAGAGAGAGAGAGAGAGAGAGAGAGAGAGAGAGAGACCACATGCATAGCGTCGGGAAGCCGAACGGAGAGAGAGAACCCATGAAATACGAATCCGTGCACAGGTGAATGCGGATGAAAAAACAGACATGCAGCGTTCTACAACCGGGGCGAAGCTAAGCGAAGCCACAGACATGTGGCACCAAGAAGCAGGGGAAGCGTGCAGAGAAAGAGAACTGCACGTAAAACAACCTTAACAGAGCGAAGAAATAAGTGGTGGCACGACCATTTGCAAGCCATGGTGGACCAGTGGGTCCATTAAGAATGCAGAGACAACCCCAGTGGAACGCAAGTCAGAATACGTGATACCAGATGGAACATGTCGGAAAACATGGGAAATAGGAATATCAGAAATACTCCGTGAAGCCAACCTGACAAAGCACAGAGGGATTCCGCTCCCGTCAAAAAACATGTGACGCTGTCCCTGAGCAGAGCAGGTAACAGGGAAAGCAGGAGATCTGTGAGGGAGATTGAAGAATATTACTGGAACGTTCATACTCGTCCCAGTCTGGATAAAACATCCAAAGTGAATGAAAAGAAAGAGGATCATTACTGGAACGTTCATACTCGCCCCAGTCTGGATAAAACATCCAAAGTGAATGAAAAGAAAGAGAATCATTACTGGAATGTTCATACTCGTCCCAGTCTGGATAAAATATTAAAAGTGAGCGAAGAAGAGGACATTCATGATTATAATACTCATGCTCTGCTCAGTAGAAATAAAGTACTAATCCAAGATAACAAGTGTTGTGGGAACTTTTGCTTACAAGAAAGAAGAAGAGAATGTTTTGAGATATTAAAAATACAGCAGCAGGTTAAACAGGGAAACTCTGAAGACTGGATTGGAGTAGGAAAGAAAGACACAACCCAAAATTTAACCCACAGACTGTGATACAAATATTAAGAATTCATAAAGACAAGAAGGAAGTCCAAAAAGGCAGTTGAAGTCATATCAGAAATAAAGAAGATGGGTGGAGAACCTTTCCCCCTTTCTGTGAAAGAATCTGAGGAAATACTAGGAACGTTAGGCCGTGATACTTGAGCAACCTTGAGTTCTGAAGTCCAGATCCAGGCTAGCCAGTGCGGAGTTACCAGGATTAAGGATGCACTGTGGAAACTCCTCTACTCGACTATCAACTTATAGATGAAAGGAATAAGTGGGTATGGTAAATCCTGTCATGTCTAACCAAGAGATCTGCAGGCTGTCCTAGACAGAGCTAGGGCCTGGGCCTCCCTTGCGTGCAACGTTCCTTCACTTAGTGTTGCAGGGGATGCAAAAATATCCACCTGCGTAAGAACAGGTGAGCCACAACCTCTGGCTGAAGCACCCACTCATGTTTCACCCATTCTAATATGCTCAATCGGTCCACCTCCACATTGTTCTAACATTTTAGATACAATGCTTTCAGAAATATATTGTGGTCCACAATCCACTCCCAAATCTGAGCACAGGCACACAAGAGGGGAGACCTGGTGCCTTCCTTTTTCTTGATGTAAAACATACCTGTGTTGTTGGTGTGAATCCAGGCCACCGTCCTTGAAATGGAGGGGAGGAAGGCTTTCAGTGCCAAGAAAATTGTCTGCAACTCCGGGGCTAATCAAATGGATCCACAGAACTTAACTCACAGTACTGCGCAACATTTAAAAGTTGCCAACCCATGCTAGCCACACTCTGTACAGCGCTTCACTGCTCTCGAGCTAGGTCTGTGCTTTAAACAATTAAAAACATTTTGTTTTTAAAATGTGGTATTTTTGTTGTGACTCCAATCACAGGACGTGGATGGAAAGACATTGAAGGGTAGTCTCCAGCCAACGAGGGATGAATCTATCATGACAACCAACTCATGCAGGGGCAGCGCAAACACATTTCCATTCAGAAGATTTTCTAATAACAATCACAATGAAAGTTAGCCCTGGGAGAGGCAAGTGGAAGTCACTATGGAGAGCACCCTAGTGTCAGAAAATGTTGAAACCCATACTGTCAGGAAATGTACTACTCTGCCTCCCACCACACACTTGTGGACCAGGATAATGTTATTTAGAATTCTTCTCAGCAGGGAAGTACGAAGGAGACTGCCAGAAGAACCCCTTGGGCGTATCTTTACTTTTTTTTTCAGAGGAGTGGCAGGAGACCAGTCTGCTTCCCTCAGCCGCTGCTTCCTGAAGTCACAAACTAACCCGAGGACAAAGCTTGGTAGTCCTGCCTGGGCCCTGACAAAGATAGAAAAGGTTTATGAGCTGGTATAATTCGAACCATCAAAGATATAACAGTTTGTGTCTCTGTCAATTTGTCACTGGCCCACCTATCAAAAAGCTCAATTCTGTAGAGTAGGAGGGTTCAGGATGTTACCCTGAACATCCTTTGTGTAGTTGGGCGCCTTCAGCCACTCTGAACGCCTGAAGTCAGAACCTCATGGTGGTGTTAATGAGATGAGCCGCTCCTTCAACAGATCTTGGGCAATAGGGTGAGCTTCATAAGGGCCCAGCGAAATCCCCTTGAAAATTCTGCAACCTCCAGCCATATCTTCTGGTTAGCTGCAGCCAGCAAAGCACCAGCATTGGACTCCCTCATATACAAGGTGGATTTAGCATAATCATTTTGGCTAAATCAGTTCAGAATCCTTTCCTCCTTTCATGGCTGCGGAAGGCTTAGACAACAAGCAGGAACCCACTCCCGATGTCAGTTTAGGGAAGAGGGAAGCGGTAGCCACCAGTGAAGACATAGGTTGAGGGTGCCTGGAGAGAGATACTCTATCTGGAGCTAGCTGTATCTGAGGTCCAACTTTTTATTCACAGGAGCTACTATGTGCAGCCTCTGCCAAACCTTTGCACCCTCAGTTAACATGCTCTTGTGCAACAATAAAGCAGACATATCAGGACTCTGAAACTCTAGATACCGGAGGGTACAGTTGTTTTGAATGGGGGATAAACTTAAACAGTCAGATCCACGAATTCAGAAACCCTACCCATCCGATCATGGAAAACATGAGCCAAAGAGGGCAGGTCCTCCTCCATTTAATCCTTGCAGGCATTATGGGCTGAGGTAAAACCTCCTTAATCAGACCATTGAAATATGTGGTCATCACAAAGAAATGCATTAGATGCAGGAAACGCTCAAAGAAGCTGTCCTCATTAGAGGTTTTGGAGGCAGGTGTGGCCAGCGATGTTATCCAAGTGGAAGGGCAATGCAAAACAAAGTATTATTGCTGGAAGATTTAGAATTAATATTAAACCTCTGGCAATTGCTCTGGGAAACCCTCCAGACCACTGTTCTTTGCCTGCCAAGCCATCACCAAAAGGGGAAAGACCATATACAAATCAGGCTTGGCCCCACCCCCATAGGGTCAGTCCATGCCGAAGTGCTAGGCCACATCCCTTCTCACAAGGCCACAAGCAGCCCCAGATATGTTTTAGCCTCACCTGGTGTCATCAGGGAGGTGTGGCTTGGGTTTGTAGGCCTAGCAGGCACGGGACTCACGTGTTGGCAAACCTGGAAGGGGAAGCCAGGTATCCTGTAGAATGATACGGAGTGGTCGATGGGCCAGAAAGCTTCAAGGCCCGCACTGGAGTGGGACGCAGGTTAGCCCTCAGATTGGAAATCGTCAGGGACCAGTTGACCCGGTGCACAAGGGGTACCCTGCTGACAATTGAAGGCAGTGTGATGGATGGTGTGAATTTCCCAGAAGACACCAGTGGTTATTACTGTGGTGAAGAATGGGCCGACTCCTTAGAAGAGGACATGCCTAAGTCCGTAGTCACTGACAAAATGGTTCTGGAGTATCCTTCAGTGTGATCCTGCCATCTTGTTTTAGTGGAATTGTGGCAAAGAATGAGCCTAAGGAGATATTGTGCTCTTCCCCTTGCTCAACGCATTAGGACCAACCAAAACCATGGACCTAGACAGGAGAATGTTAGCAGAGACATTGTAGTGTATTCCAGTATGAGGCGCTAGGCCCGCAATGTGGAAAACCCCTGTAAAAGCCTCAAGACGTTGATGTGACACCTCAGGTCAAGACCGATTCAGAGGCCGTAAAGGACCCTTGTAGTTACCTCACGTGAAAGGACACAAAGGATCCTTTGGTGTCGCCATCTCTGTCAGGTAGCACAGGCCCTCAGTGTTACCACTGGTATAAGCTCGGTTCTCGCCTGGTACAGCACCGGGAACCTGCCGGGACCACAATCATCCTTGAGGGATGCAGTTTACACTGGGAAGGAGTTGCCGCACTGGGATACTTTAGTGAAGAGAAGACTATTTGCCTTCCGACCTGATGAATCTACGTAGATAGCTAAGAAGACCCATGGCGAGGATTTCCTACAACCAATCCAGCTGCTTATGCAATGCCCAGTGTGAGAAACATTTGCAGACCACACATGCGTCCCAAAGATGAATAGGTCCCAGGCTCCCAAGTCAAAATATGGGGATCAAACACTGAGAACTGGCATGCGCAAGAGACAGAGAAAGAAAACATCTGTTTGCCCAGACATAAACAATGAAGGAAAATGTGCAGGCATTCTGAAGAAATCGGGGAAAAAGGCGATTAAAAACTGAAGGAAAGCAGAAGGAAAAGGAGACTGGCAGGCTTTGCCTGTGCTGGAGACAGCGTGCAAAGTTACTCTGCTTTAGCCCTCAAATTTTATTTGAAGGATTTACCGCTCTGTTCCCCATAGTATGGACACCCATACGTATGGAGAAAAGTGAATGATTCACGGGAGTATCAATATAGTGTACTATCAGAGGTTGGTTGGTTTGTGTAACATTTTTGTATGTGTATTTTTCTTTTTTGAATAAATACAAATTGTCAAAAAAAGAAAGCAGTGAGCAATAAGGGTAATAGCACAGATACATCAGTGCACATCATTCAGGGGTAGCCAATGGTAGCAGACACTACCCCTGGCTTATCCTTTGCTATCTTTGGCAATGCCCCTTCCCACCCCCTAGAGGGCAAGAGATAGGAGGAGGAAAGGATTCCAATGTACGGAGCCATTATCTATGAAGCATGAGGCTGTGTAACCCAGCAGTCCTTTGCACCAATTTTAAGCCCCGTCTCCAAATGCTCAGAAGTTAAAATTCACTACAGTGCCTGCACACTTAAGAAGTAAAAGTTATAAATCACATAGTTCATATGCGTGCTTCACCGTGTGTCCTCACATACTAAGGATCTGACCGGATCTGCTGACTTCTTGAAATCCTATTGTCCCGCTTGAGTTGCTTTTTTTTATTGTTTTCATTGTTGAGCTGCTACATTCTGCTTATAATAAGAGTAGTTGCCAACAGCCACCAGCACACACTATATATGGGATGAGCTGCAAACTGAAGTATGCCTTCTCTGACGGCCTAGGGATGTTAATATATTATCATAGTAATTACCCAATGTGTGCGTTTTGCTAAAATATATCACAGTGCAACTTTTGAGACTGTGCTTGACAAACGATTGTAACAAATGGATATGTACGGTTGCCCTTTTTTCTGTTGCCTGTAGAATGGGGGGATATGATATGAGGTGATTTATAACGCGCTTAATACCCAGAGGTTTCTAAGCGCGGACCAGGGGATCAAACCGGCGTGCTCCGTGTCGTTTTGCTTCCAAGGTGAGCACGTTGCCGCTGAGCTATCCTACCGAGACGATATGTCAATGCACTTCATAAGTTCAAAACTCAGCAGGTTAAACTCAGCCCTTCATCCTCCAAAGGTTGATCAATTCGGTACCATTTACCGCTTATCTATTATTAGAGCGCTTAGAAGCAGGACGAACTGGCATGACGCACTGTATAAAACCTCCATGTAGGGTATGATCTGGCACTGAATGGTATTGCAGAGGCAATATTGGCTGTATTTAGCATTTGATCTCACCAACTGGACATGTAGGGCTGCGCCTTATATATAATGGCTATACGAGACACAAACCTGTATTAGATGGCATGTGTTGGGCATTTGGGAAAGTGCTTAGCATATGATGGCAGCACCTGCCCATTTTGGCCTGCACCTTGCATATGGTTACTCTAATACACGTAGGAGGTATTAACTCTCCTTAGAGGGCATTTCTGAAGCTAGTCAGAATGAACCAGGCAATTGATGACTGCACCCGCACGCGTGCAGCTGGACCCTACTGTGGTAGCAGGATGTTCATATAATTCGATATGTAATAAAGTTGTTAGAAGCATAGCCATGCTTGCTGGTACAAGAAAGCGGGAAAGACCACAAGGCACTGCAATTATAGAGCGGCAGGGCAATCAGGCACCGCATAGAGGGGAGCTTAGAGGGAAGCATGGCAGAGCACTTGATGGAGTGAAGATGTGCAAGTGGGAGATGATACACCTGACCAAATGAAGCGGAGATGTGTAAATACAAGATACTCTGTTGATAATGGACTGCCCAGTTTTTGAGAACCAAAGAACATTGATAATGTCTGATGTCATTAAAAAGTATGGATACAGACCAAAGGACACATGGTGGAAAATGCTATTATCCAACGAGAAGATACCAATAACTTTAGCTTTGGTTAATACAAAATCGGAGAGTGGAGTTTTTGCTTTGGTGCTGTGACTCGGGAAGAAACACCCGGTTGCTACAACGACAGGACTGTGGACTGCTCTTCTGCAAACTCCTGGCACCAACCCAAGAGTTAAGAGACATTTTGAAATTTTTATCGGGGCATGGGAGTGGGAGTCCTAAGTAGATGATTCTTTTTGAGCTTACGCTCTACCAATATTTTATAAAGCAAAAGTGGCAGATGCTGATGGGGCTGGGGAGGTTGCTATCCCCTATACTGTAAAAGGATGGATCAGGACTCAGCGGAATATAATATGCACAGTATCAAAAACAGTACATTGTGATGCAGATGCATCAAGGAAACTGAAGGCTGTGCTAAATGAGTACATAAGTCATTCAAAATAAACCCCAGAAACAGGATAGAGGGTGAGAAAGAACATGCGGGAACACTGGGTGACGATGAATGTGCACATAAATTGTCCACCAGGTGTGAGACTTAAGATGACTCCAGCTGCACCAGGCAAGCCCTGGGATTATTTCCCAGGCACTGTGGAGTGGACTATAGGCTCTCAACCACCCCTTTTTGGCCCTTCAACTACAGAAATGGGATACAGTATTGTCCCACAGTGCCCCAAATCTAAACACCTATAAGGCTGCTACCAGCGACTACTGCAGATCGGGGCAATCTAGTTACTGTGCATGCTCGCCCCTACTGTGCATGCTCGCTCCCTGGAGTTCTTAGAAATCTGGCAAAAGACTTTCCAAATATATACCAGAAGAACCAGAGAGATTTATAAACGAAGTACAGACTGTTATCCAATGCTACAACCCATCTTGGGCAGATATGAATCAGCTTTGTGAGTAATGTTACCTGCTGCTTTACGACAAAGTCTAACTGAGCAAAGTAACTGGCCAGCAAGTTCCAGGGTTTAAGTGCCCCCACTAGACACTGCGAGAAACAATTTGCTCATGGAAATCTCTGAGTTTTTCCTGAAGAAAACCGTTTGAAGGAAAACAAATAGCTATGTACAGAATAAGGGAGACTCGTCTGTCGACTTCCAAGACTAACAATTACATTTGCACAACATTCTGACATTAATAAACCCACAGACACTGTGCAAGAAGTGAATGCTGCCACCTTCATCCAAGATTTGCAACCTGCAATACATAAACAATTAAAGGTCAGCTCTGTGGGTTGGCAGACGAAACCGTTCCCTGAACTTGTGACTGTCCGAAAATGATTGTACCAAGTGCAGAAGAAAGAGAAAACTCAAGTCAAATAAAGTGACAAATTGACTTCTGCCCTGCAGGAGTACAAGGATGAGTAGAGGCTAAAACGCACACTCAGCCCTCACACTTCTACAAACCAAGAGCCAACACAATCATCAATGTAAAACAGGCACAGTCAAGAGATATACCTCCTTTGCCTTTTACAATTAGAGAGCTTTCAGGGCAGCGTGAAGAGGCGCTCTCAGGTGAATGTACAGCGACAGGGGAGGGATCGAGGGGGATTGCCTGTGAACACCTTTCAAGGTACAGCACAGAGTAGTGATACTGCATACAACTATTGGTAATAGGAGGGTCACTGGAAGTTTGAAGGTCCCAGGAGACTACAGGAAAATTGTTTGCCTGCATGCCTTAATCCACGCCTGTTTCTCAATCTATATTCATCTTTGTCCCCCACCAAACACCACAATAACTGCTCCAGGGGAAAATCCATATAAGGACACCCTCGGAGAAAGTAACCTTGCCTTGAACCCTTTTTTCTTGGTAGATTAAGAAGGTTAATTTGTGCAATGTATGACAGCCTTTGAGTTCTTCGGTCTGAAGACTTTCCCACTGCTCCTTTTTCTTCAGATGGTATTTGAGACAACCTGCTTTGCACCCTGTGACTATATATTTAACTATCTCATTGGGGTCTGTAGCAGACAAAGATACCTTCCTGTTAAGTCACCCTGACCCCCATCAACCTATTGGGCAAGATATTTTGTACCATACACTACACACCCAATTTAGTATTTTTAAATGTCCATTATGAAAACACAGAAATTGTTATGACTCTGCAAGTGGAACCACACTGCCAGCCTCAAATGATGTAAATATCAGCAAGGATCTTATTGATTTATTAACCCAAGTCTGTGGCCTGTGGCTTCCTTCGATCCCAATATGACAACGAAACAGGTCACATTTGCATTGTACAGCCCATTATGTTCTGGGTAGATCCCTCAAAACTTCTACCAAAGGTCCCCCAGTACTCACTACGCCACAACGAAGAGGAGGGAATAGCAACTGTCATTGACTCGTTATTGTGGGGAGGAAACATTGATCCGATTGCTAACCCATGCAATACTCCCATTCTACCGGTAATGAATCCTGGCAAACACATAAACACTGAAAACTTCCCACTTTCCGGGTGGTCCTGAGTACCAACACCACTCTTTCCTGCATTCCACCTACATCCACCCACCTGTTTCACTGTTGCTGATCTGTGTTCTGCTTTCTCTTCTATAACCACCCACAAAGACAGACAATATTTGTTTTCCTTTGTGCATCGATGTTTGCAATAATTCTGAAATAGAGTATCACTAGAGTTCACAGATTCCCAACAAAGCCTGTGCTTTCGTAACATATAAATGATGTACTCCTAACCTCACCTTCTTAGGAAGCCTTTAAACAACATACATGTGTGTTTTTAACGTCCCTAAACATTAAAGGCCATAAAGCTTTCAAACAAAACTTACAGTTATGCCAGGCAAGATTTTACATTATTTAGGACACAATGGCCCTCATTCGGAGTTTGGCGGTAAGTACTGGTTATTACCGGCATGGCACAAATAGCGTGTCCGAGCTGGCAATAGACCCCTAAAAGCGGCCTATTACGACTTTGCGGGCACAAGCTTTGCGCCATGCCGGTAACATAACTACACCATGCAGCAAAAGGGCCCCAAAAAGCCCTTACCGGCATCGAACGCACCGTACATAACACTACCGCCATAGAGCAAAGCAGCAATAGCGGTGAGCGTAAATAGCGGCGGTCACCGCTATTTACAGTCACTGTTAAATAGCAGAACCGGAAACAGCGTCATCGCACAGGAACTGGAAGGAGCACGGCGGGCAGCTTTAAAAACACAATCCATTCCCATCCTCACCGCACAGGACCCAGAGCCATCCAGTGAATAAAGACATCTACCATCCACACCACCATCATGCCGAAAGCACCAAAAAAGGGAGCTGCCCGCCTCAGGAAGGAGCGCTTTACCCCGGATGAGCTCCAGATCATGGTGGACACTCTCCACGAGCATTCGGACACCGTTTTTTAGCGGTGACATGCGGAGGGTGACGATTGTAAAGAAGAAGGAGATCTGGGCCATGGTAGCACAGAAGGTGAGCGCCATGCGCAACACCCCCCACACCACCAAGGACTGCCGAAAACGGTGGGACGACCTACGGCTGAGGGTGCGGAGCATCCTCTCAGCCAACAGAATGCAGGCCCTGGAGACAGGAGGAGAGCCAGGTTCCCCCATCAAATTGATGCAGTGGGAGGAGACATGTGCGGCCATGATTGGCCCAGAAGCCATTGAAGGGGTTGGCAATATGGAGTGCGGGGCAACGTCATCCGTCGATGGAGGTGCGTGTCCAAAGTCAATACTGAGAACGCATGAAAGTCTGTACTGCCAAGGGCTGGCCAAGGTGTCACGTCATGGTTGGCCAAACCCCCCCCTTCAATATTGCCGAAACAAGTGAGACCCAGGCAAATGTCAGGTGCAGGGCTGTAACCCATATGCCACATACCACACGAAGAGGCCTATTCCGTGAGGCACACAGGGCAGGTGATGTAAACAATGTGCATGTGAGCCAGCACAGCACCCGGCCAACATGAGTGACCCTGACATATGCATGCATGTACCATCCAAGCATGGATCAATGTGCCACTCACCACCCAAATGGAGACTACCCACTAGAATCAAATTGTGATATTGTACGTATGTCCAAATGCAGATTCTAAAAACATTGCTCATGCCGTCTCTCTCTTCCACCCCCACAGGCAGCGAGCATGACAGCGAGGACCAGGCAGCCAACCGGCCCAGTACCTCCAGGGGCCAAGCCAGGGCCCGCCGTCTACCTGCAAGCAGGAAGACACCGCAAGCCACACCACCGGCTCCTGCAGGGCCCATGGGGGGTGCACAACCCCCGCCCCCACCCCTACCCCAGCCTGCACTGGCGCAGGACACATGCCCCACACCGCACACTGAGGAGACCAGTGTGGCTGGGGAGGATGCAGCCACGGGCCCCCTGGATGTCCCTGACAGCCCCTCATCTGTATGCGTAGCTACTGAGGAGGATACTGATGTGAATGTCCACACCCCTGGCCCCCAATCCAATCCCCAGGTGTCATACAGCGACTCCTGTGAGAGCGTTACACCAGGGCATACAGGGCAAGGAGCCACACTGGAACATGCCAGTCCTGTATCCACCTCCCTTACCGAAGCAACGGCAATCTATGCAAGCTCAATTCCCACCGGGCCAACCACATCTGCCACATTAGCCATGGATGCAGAGCGCTCGGAGCAGCTCACAGGCCTCATTAATAAGTTCATCCGAGACAATCGGGAGTCCAGGGAGGAGTGGCGCAATGAACTCAGGGCACTGGGTGAGGTCATCACAAGCAGCACGAACCGGCTCTGCGAGGTCCTTGGCGGGATTGCAGACGCCCTGGAGGCTGCACCTCCTGCACGACAGCCCCAGCAGGAGGACACACATTCTCAAAGCTCCTCCACCCAGACCAGCCCGCTCTGTCGCTCACAGCGTAAAATGCGCCGCCATGACATAGATACCCCTGGCTCTGGGAGTGCACATTGACAATGCTGGCATACACGTGTGGCCTATGTTGTCCGTATGGGACTAGTGTGGGGTTGTTGTGGGGGGAGGGGGTGTGGGGTAAGGGTGTGTGTGGGAGTTGTGGGGGGAGGGGGATGAGGGGGGGGGTGTGTTTGGGAGTTGTGGGGGAGGGGGGAGGGTGGTGGAGGGTTTGTTTTTCACGTTTGAAACTACTATTTAAATACACAGGCTGTTCATCAAAAAAAAAATACAGAGTGGACATTCATCATTGCGCATGTGTCATTTAATGTTTCACAGTGCATAGTGTACATGTATCCCCACACCCAGTGCCCGATGTCCTGACATCCTCACACCTTCTGCTGACTTGTGTGTCAGAAATATTGTCCGATCAATGACTGCTGCACGACACGTAGCTTCTGTGCATCGGCACGGTGATGCTGTCCTGCCACTTCTTCCTCCTCCTCCCCTTCATCATCATCAGGTGGTTGCAGCTCCATGCCAGGGGGCAGGGGTACGTCCCGACGGATGCACATTCGGAATGACCCCCATTGTGCAGCATTACACATGCCATGGTGATCTTGGCCACCTTCTCATGCCTGTAGATAAGTGCCCCACCCGACCGGCTGAGCCAAGGAAATCCTGCCTTCAACAGGCCAAAGGTCTGCTCAATCACCACACGTGTACGGGTATGGGAACAATTGTAGTCCTCCTCGTGCCTGTTCTGTGGGTTTCGGACAGGGGTCATGAGCCACGCCTTCAAGGGATAGCCACCATGACCTGCATGAGAGGGGAATGAAGGTAAGTGTTTGCAAATTCATGGCAGACAACTGTACTAGTCTTATATGGCAGCAGGTAACTTCTGCCCATATGCACATGTTCCTGGATGCATTGGCCCCATTTCTGACCCTGCTATGTGTCCTGTGCAATGGGATGATGGAGTGGGTAGCATCCTCAGGATGGTGTATGGTGTGCACCCACATCTTGTTGCACGTGCATCGTATATGCATGCAGCAGTGTTGGAGTGTGATCATTGCTGTGTTGTGTTCTGTGAGATTTGGTATTAGGGAGTGTTGGCTGTTGTCAGTAGCACATTCGTACCACGCTGTGGTATCCCTGTTAGGCTCAGTTCAATGCACTCCCATAGATGACTCTCCGGGACTAGTGATATGCTGGAGGCAGCGACATAGTGCATATGCAGTGTATATTGCTAGATGCCCTTACGGTGTGTGAGGGCCGCCGATGAGTGGTGCATGTGTTGTGGGATGTGGCCTGGTCACCTGTTGGTCATGTAGTGTTAGGTGTCAGCCTTACTTCATCACTGTGGGATTTGGTAGTCATGTGCCGTTTCACTGGCTCTGGGGCGCAGTGTTCGGTGAGGTGCTCATCGCGCACTGGCGTAATCATTTCCACCCAGGTGGAGTAAGCATCCCCCCCTTCCCACCCAGCTGGAGTATGCATGCACCCACCTCATAACCCTGATGCACTGCCATGGGCCAGTCAGGCAACTCAACAAGCAGCCAGACACGTCGTCCAGCATGTCGCTCCATGTAGCGTGGTAGCGTGGTGTTCCACAGGACCAAAGAGTCATGAATTGATCCTGGATAAGGGGCACAGCAATGTGTGATGATCTTGCTTGTGTTGCATACCATCTGCACGTTGATGGAGTGGTATTGCTTGCGTTTGCGATACACCACCTCCATGGCTTGATGGACCATCAACTCCACGTGGGTGCAGTCGAGGGCACCGATGCAATTTGGCATGCCCGCCAGTGCATAGAAGGCAACTTTTGTATCGCATATCTCCTGGGGAGTCCGTGGTAGGGATATGTAGTGCCTTGTGTGCTTGAGGAGGGCATCCAGCACTTGGTTCAGTATCCGGGAAAATAAGGGTTGCGATATGCCATGCATGTTCCCCACTGTGTGCTGGTAGGTGCCTGTGGCAAGGAAGTGGAGCACAGACACTACCTTCAGTGGAGGGGGGATGGCGGTGCGTATTTCTATGAGGCTCACTATGTCATCATGTATCAGGTCCACTATGGTGGTGATGGTGTCACAGTCATGCCGGTACAGGGTGTGGATCTGCTCTGGTGTTAGGTTGTAGGGGGTGGCTCTGATGCGAGGGATTGGGGGCTGCCGGTGTGGTAACGGTGGCTGCACTGGTGGGGCATGCTGGGCCTGTCTCACCCTCCTTCTCCTCCTGTGTATCCTCTGTGGTGGGGGCTGTGGTTGTTGTTGTTGCTATTGTTGTTGTTACTGCCTTGCAAGCAGGGCCTGCAGCTCCAGTAATGCTACTACTATTGGTATCATCTTGGTGTGGGAGGGGGTGTGGTGTGTGGGTGTGCTCCTTTTATGCTGTGCCAAACTCCATTGCCTCCACCTGTGCTGATTGTGTGCACCTGTGGCTCTTGGAAACACTGCTCAGGGTTCTTAAGACCTTCTTGGAGATGCTGGTATTTACTCCATGCCGGTAAGGTACTTTTCGGGCTTCAGGAGGCCGTTATTTGCATGTCAGCATTACTTGGGATCAGCTCCGGTTTACGGCATGCCGCTAATATCGGCATGGTGTGTCGCGCACGCGACCCTAGACCGCTATTTACGGCATCATACTTTACAGTGCCGTAAATAGCGGTCTGGTTGGGCAGTATAGCCCGTAGCGGTAAGCAATGCCGGTAATCCTTTACCGGCATCGTTTTTCCCTTACCTCCAACCTCGGAATGACCCTCAATATTTCTGCAGGGACCCAACATTTAACATGCACCCATGTTTCCTCCATCATAAAACTTCCCAGACCTACCACTATTACCCGATGCAATCATTTGTGTGGATGGCTAGATATTGTGGGCAATGGATATTATGTTAAGCTGCTCTTGTTGAACCATAAAAGGATTTTACACATCTACCTAGTCCTGCCCCATTAGCCATGAACCCTGAAGCAAAGAAGGCATTTACAGCCAAAACATGCTCCAAAACACCAGCTTTGGAACTGCCCGACTACAAGAAACCCTTTACACTCTTATGTCATGAACAGGATATATTTGAGTATATGCCTAAGTTAAAGTTTGTCTGTGATTTAACCAGGAGATGTTAAATCTTAAGGGAAAGCGGAAATGTCTCAAAATCAAATGGAGAAAACTAAAGCTAGCAATGATCTGTCTAGTAAGAATGAAGAAATTATTTTTGATGTCAAAAGAGCATGTCTTTCAGACAAAAATCCTTACATCTGGAAATAGCGCAAAACAGTTGTTTTGGGTATTTCAGGATTTCTTGGTCCAGTCATGCAATAGGGGGAGGTTACACACTCGATGCAAAATTGTAAAGCTTTAAATTCATTTTTTGTCAATAGGTTTAAACTTAATCTTAAGAGGACATTGATAAATACCAGTCTCAAACTGTCTCACCTTCATTTTCTTTTGACCCCTTTCAAAGCTCTGTTAGAAAGTTTTCATGCTTACCGCTACTGAAAATGTTGTGCGTTTGCTGGCTAAGCTTTGCCCTATGTCAAATGTTTATGATGTGTTAGTGCCTTTGTAGCACAAGAACATGCAAATGATTTAGCTCACTGACTAGCTAATTGGTCTAATATTTATTTTCCCTCTGGATTTCTGCTTTTGGATTACAAATGTTCAATTTTGATTTTGCTGCTCAAAAAGCCTGGTCGAGAGCCTTCAGTTTTCATTAATGTTTGAATTTTGGATGTCTAACGTTTTGGAGAAGGTGATAGTGAAACAGCTTCAAGCCCATTCTGATACTATAAAAGCATAGGATCATTTTCATTCCTGACCATTGCATGGGACAGAAACTACTTTTGTCATTTTTAGAAATATTCTCTGCCATTCTGATTGATAAAGGTTATCGCTCCTTGCTCGTGCTTTTAAACCTATCCCCAGCTTTTGATACTGTCAACCATAGTTTGTTAGTCAACTGGCTTCCTGAAATAGCTGTCTTTACAGGTTCCACTGCATGTGGATTCTGTTCTTTTTTAGTTGATATGGAAAATGGAGTCCAGCTGGGCCCCCTTTCAATCTACTCCTTTGGTTTCAACCTGTGTGTAACACATCTGCAGGTGAACAGATCAAGTGGGACATTGCAGGTGCTGAGGTGTAAGACTTTTTGAATGACCAGCTGTGGACATTCCAGGATGACGTTGAGCTCCAAGCATCCAGGAAGGGGCTCTCACAAATGACCTGGAATGCTCCCTGATCTGTGGACATAGTTATCACTCTGGAAGTTCTCTGGATGGCAGTGCAGGCACTCACAATGCTCACTTCAAGTGCACAGGCCTGTTCAAGGAGTTTGGGTTCCCACTTTCTAAACACTGTCAGGACCTGGACAGGATGCATATTGGATTTGGTCATTCAATGTGACGTGTGGAAAATAAAGACTCCTGAAGGCCCAACTCGGTTTGTCACAAGTGTCTCATTAGATAACTCCTTATGTCTGTTTGAGAGTAGGAAACCACTGGGAAGTCATACCAATGGAACTTACAGAGCTTCAAGTTGAGAAGAAACATAGATCAGGTCAGATAGTAACAGTTGGTAATAAAGTGTGCTGGGAAGAAATAGGTAAAGGCTTTTCCCTAGATGAAAAGAAATGATTTGCCGTAATCAATAACTGTGTATCGGAGAATGATACCATTACACACAACATTCCCTTTACAATAAATATCTGACTCAAGACGTACACTGTTTATTGGCCAGTACAAAGGGTCAGACAAAAATGTAAGAATTACGATAGCCCATTTAATTGCACCACCCCAGTACTCCAGTGTTTCCAAAATCCATTTGAGCTCTTACCACAGATAAAGAAGATTTCAGATTGAGTGAGGCTGACACATGTGCTACAGATAACATATGACACTTCAAAAACGTACATTTCAGGCAGCATGTGGAACTGTCTGCCTATGCACCCTAAGTGAGAGCCCGTTTCACAGTAAAAAATAGTACATCAGCCTCAACATTCCCTGAGGGCTATTCTTCTAAAATAATACTGTTTCCAATGTTTGCACATTATTGCTGTTGCCGTAAGCACTGCCATAAATACAATTTAGCACATATTCATATATAGCCTGAAAGAAAAGAAATGCAAAGGTTTTAATGGAAATGAAGAGGGCTCCCAAGCATTGACGATTACAGTCATAGTGTATAGAAATTGTCTAAGATTCTCATAGTAGACTAGGGGTAGTTAGGGTCAGTAAAACAAAGGTTAATCTATGTTTGATGACCCAGTTAGGGACAGAAGAACTAACTCTGTAAAATATTGAATACAATAGGGCCTGGTTCAAAGAAGCGTTTTATAATGACACAATCCCATTGTGAAGGCCGGAGTGGAGACAAGGGCGAAGTGCATGACTGTTTTTTGACTGTGGAGCTGCAATTGGAGTTGGAGCAGAGCGGGCAGTTTTGGTATCCTGACCCCCCCTGGGAGAGCCCAGAGTGACTGCTACTTTGCTGCTCCAGGCGCACTGCGCACTACGATACCCTGGAATAAAGAACGGCGTGAATCTTGAGAAAAGGGTCATATCCCTTTAATCTGTCTCTCTCCTCCCCTGATGCTCCCAGCTGAAGGCGTGTCATGTGACCAATCATGTGTGGAGGAAGTGGAATCAAAAACAGCAGCACTCCACCCTTGCAGCGAGAAGCCCGGAGTGGAGACAAGGGCGAAGTGCATGACTGTTTTGTGACTGTGGAGCTGCAATTGGAGTTGGAGCAGAGCAGGCGGTTTTGTTATCCTGACCCCCCCGGGAGAGCCCAGAGTGACTGCTACTTTGCTGCTCCAGGCGCACTGCGCACTACGATACCCTGGAATAAAGAACGGTGTGAATCTTGAGAAAAGGGTCATATCCCTTTAACTGTCTCTCTCCTCCCCTGACGCTCCCTGCTGAAGGCGTGTCACGTGACCAATCACATGTGGAGGAAGTGGAATCAAAAACAGCAGCACTCCACCCTTGCGGCGAGAAGCCCAGAGTGGAGACAAGGGCGAAGTGCATGACTATTTTGTGACTGTTTGGAGCTAGGTGGAGCGCAAAGGAACTCACGCACTTGAAGAATCCTCACCTCCAGGCAGAAGGCGGGCAGAAGCAGACCTTGGACTCTCGCGTCGGGATCACGGTAAGAGAGTGCTGGTTACCTGTGGTCCTGGTACCGCTTTCTAACGGGCTAGAAGCCATAGGCGTGCATTTCTATCTGGCAACACGCTATCTCAACCAAAGCTAAAAAAGCACTGGTTACACAAGTTCCTGGTGCTAAACTTTATAATATCATACAAGAACTATGAAGTTGCGCAGCTCAGCCCTTCAGGACGATCATAGGTGTCCAGAACGGGATGGCTTTTACTCAGAAGAGATCCAAATTCAAGACTCAGATCTAACATCAAATACCACATCCCATGCGCGCCCGGTTATGACTAACTTAACTAAAGCGCAGGTGCACAAGGGACCTGCAGACCCCACAGCATCTAATAATATGCCATCTGATCTTATACGCTCTTGGAATCGGGGTCTTGAATACACCACAACTATGAAAAATATTCAGAGAAGAATTGACGAACACTTTGGAGGGAAAAAGCGAAGTCAAAGTCTAAATGCAGACTGTGAAAAAAACATAAGTCTCTTGTATAACGGGGGCGTGGCTACGAGGGCCATGTAGGAGGACGTGATCTGGAGGAGCTCCCGAGATCCTGTAATGATCCGGGCAAAAAAGTGTGTGATGATGGGCCGACGACCGCTGAAAATACACATGTCGGTGTGTGAATGATTGGGCCACGCGTGGTGAACTTCTGGATGGTGCAGGAGGAACGGCGGCAGAGATCGGTGCGGAAAAGATAGGGAGCGCCGGAGACGAAAGACCACACAAAATGGCCAACCAATGTCCGGAACAAAAGAAGAAGCAGGCCGCACGGTGACCTAGCGAAAGGGGTGTACTGAGTGCACATTTGTCACTTGTGCAAAATACAGGTCCTCTGGGTCATGTCGAATAGAACGGTGAGGCCGAAGGCGAAACAGCCCACCTTAGACGACTTCGCTAAAACGTCCCCGGGTCAAGACAATACCAAGAGCAGGGACAAACCGCCTGCAAGCGGCATGACGACTTCTGGTGCTAACCAAGAAGTCCTAGCTGCGATTGCGGACCTAAGGGCGGCCTGGGAATCTAAACTCGAACTAGCCGTCACTGAACTGAAAACGGCACTGGACCTCAAGGTCGGAGAGGTGCAGGAGGACGTTAATCTACTCCGACAGGATGTCAGGGTCCTGGCGGAGCGCACGGAGTCCCTTGAGAAGGAAGTTAGGCCGAATACCGTGGATTGCGCCTCCCATAAGGCTGAATTGCATGCCCTGATACAAAGAGTGGGCAACTTGGAGAGCAGAGCGGAGGAGGCGGAAGGACGAGCCCGATGGAACAACATCCGTATCGTGGGCCTGCCGGAGGGATTGGAGGGCCACGATCCCACGGAATTCATTGAATCCATGCTTCTGCAAGAGATACCCGGTGGAGCCCTATCCCAAGGATTTGCAGTGGAAAGGGCACATAGAGCTCTAACAAGGAGGCCGCCGCCGGGGAACCCGCCTAGGCCGGTGATAGCCAACATTCTTAACTACTGAGATCGGGAGAGGATATTGGAACACTTTCGTAAGGGAGGAACGATCACACGAGGAGCGGCAAACATCACGGCCTACCCGGACTACACCCTGTCTGTGCAGCGTAGCCGCATGAACTTTGGGACGGTAAAGCGGAGATTGAGAGAGGCGGGCCACAAATATATGTTACTGTATCCGGAAAAATTGAAAGTCATTCATAAACACAAAACTTTGTTCTTTGAGACCCCGGAGGATGCCATGGGATGGCTCGACGCGCAAGGATGTCCCCAGGAGTCAGAAGTTCGGACGGAGAAAGAGCACGGAAGAGACAAATGATGCACGAAGAAGATGGCGCGGCACGTGGGACTTGAATATAGTCGCTTGCGCAACCTTCAGTAGAGAAGGTCAGACTATTGCACTAGATATGTTATAAGCACTGTAGTTAATGTTGAATTAACGGGAGCCTTACAGAGCGGTTCTCTCTACCCCACTACAGTTTTAGTTAAGTGGCCATTAGGGCGACTTCACCCTACTGAGCTCTGTGCATTGTTTGGTGCTTGCAGGGCTAGATGTGGGGGTGCCTGAGTTCCGAGAATGGAGCTGGGCAGCAGTTGGAGTGTGTGATGTTGGGGAAGGGACGGGTGGGGGGAGGGGAGGGAAGTTGGGGATTTGCCGTGTACATAGTTATGGGGAGTTTGAGCTGGTACGAGAAGCTACAAGCAAAGATGGAGGGCTGTATCTGTATCACGTGGGCAAAGGGGAGTCGCTACGTGGGAGGCAAGAAGACACTCATGAGCCATGGGAGACCTTAAGATCGTAACATGGAATGTCAGGGGACTTAACAGTTACTTAAAAAGAAACAAAGTCATGATGTACTTAAAAAGACAGAAGATTGATATTGCGTTGTTGCAGGAAACACATTTGACCCAGCAAAAATTGGAACTGGTGAGGAAGAAGTGCAGAGGCACTGTAGTGGGCTCTCCATACTCTGCCTACGCTAGGGGAGTGCTGGTCTGGGTGGCACCACACGTTCCGCTCCAACTTACACAAGAGGTGGTGGACACGGAGGGGAGGTTGGTCATATTAAAGGCTTTGGTAGAGAATAGAGAGGTGTGCATTATAAATACGTATGCCCCCAACCAAAACACTGCGACATATTTTAGAACCCTATGTACTCATCTGGGCGCGTGTATGGGAGGAGCGGTTATCTGGGGAGGGGATTTCAACTGTGTGCTCAACCCAAAGGCTGACAGATCTGATGGGAAGATTGATAGGCCCACCCCAGCGGCCAGGGTTCTGCAGACATTACTCGATGACTTTGGGCTGGCGGATGTTTGGAGACTGAAACACCCTAATGAAACACAGTACTCGCACTACTCAGCTCCGCAGCACCTGCAAACGAGGCTGGATTACTTTTTTGCCACGCCAGATGTGATGATAGAGACCACCCAAATAGAATATAGAGCGAGGGTCCTGTCGGACCACTCGCCTCTGGTGCTGACCTGGCAGCATTGCCGCCCCAGGGCGCGGATACCGACATGGCGCCTCCGGGCTGAGGCGCTCCGCGACCCAGTCTTCAGGGAAGATATCAGGGATGCGATCTCACAGTACTTAAAGGTAAACACAGGCAGCGTAGATTCAGCGTGCACACTCTGGGAAGCCTTTAAGGTGGTATTGCGGGGTGCTGCTATTGCTAAGTCAAAAGGCCTACAGGGTGGGGTCCTAACGGAACTAGAGGAAGCGGAAGAGAAGCTGGAGCGCAAAAGCAACAGGGCGGGAGGGGACGCAGAACTTGTACTAGAGTTGCAGCAGAGGTGCGCAGAGCTTTGGGAAAGGCTCTGCAACCTTAACTACAAGAAGTATGTCGAGAGGCAACATGCAGGTGGGGATAAAACTGGCCGCTTGTTGGCGTGGTTATATAAGAGCGAAACCCCCAGACCCCCGATTAGGACAATAACTAGAGAAGACGGGGAGGTAGTTGACACCCAGGAAGGAGTCAACGAGGATTTCTTGGACTATTATAGAACATTATATGAGGACAGAGGAGGGGGCAATGGGGAGGAGATTAGAGAAACACTAAAAGAAATGGAATTACCTAAGATTAGTGATGAAGAAAGGGAGGAGCTGGACGCACCGATTACCATAGAGGAATTAGAGGAGGTGGTGAAGCAGCTGCCCACCTGCAAGACCCCGGGCACAGACGGATTCCCTGGTGAGTTTTACAAAATATATAAATTGGAAGTACTCCCCCCTATGCTAGAGATGCTCAATGAGTCCTTTAAGAAGGGTCGGCTACCGGAATCGCTCAGAGAAGCGCTAATTGTGCCGCTCCCTAAGCCCAACAAGCCAGGGCATAGCTGTGGCTCCTATAGGCCATTGTCAATGTTGAACCAGGATAGCAAGATCTTGACGGCAGTCCTGGCCAATAGGCTGCGAAGGGTCATCAGCAAACTGATACACCCGGATCAGACAGGTTATGTCCCCAACAGAAATATAACCCACAACCACAGGCAACTCCACCGGGTGATTGAAGAGGGAAACAGGAGCGATGGGGAAATGGCTGTGGTGTCCCTAGATGCAGTCAAAGCTTTTGATTCAGTGAGGTGGCCATGGTTGCTGGCGGCCCTGGAAGAATACGGGATGGGGCCGGGTTATGTTAGGTGGGCAAAATTATTGCACAGTGAACCACTGGCCAGAGTACGCACAGGATCGGTGATATCTGAGAGGTGGCAACTCAGTAGAGGCACCAGACAAGGGTTCCCCTGGTCCCCGATGTTATACATTCTAGCCCTAGAGCCCCTGGCAGTGTACCTCAGACAACAATATGACATGGTCGGTATTGAGGCGGGGGGAGAGAAACACCTAATATCCTTGTACGCTGACGATTTACTACTGTATTTGAAATATCCGGAGGAAAATCTTCAGTATATTCTAGAGGTCATGGAAAAGTATGCAGAACTGTCCGGCATAGCGGTAAACCCCCAAAAATCGAGCATGTTCCCATTGGGGAGCCACATAGGAGCCCCTCTGGAACGGTTGCCAGTGTTGTCCGTACCGTGGGCGGCTGATTCCTTCCGCTACCTCGGAATAGATGTATATCATACGGTGGAGAGGGAACACTTGCATAACACCGAGGTGGCTGTGAAAAAAATTCGAACAAATATGAAGTTTTGGGAGAAGCTGCCGCTGGCGATGATGGGACGGGGGGCGATGCTCAAAATAGTGGTCCTGCCTAGGCTGTTACATTTCTTCAGTAATATACCATACTTGATACCCAAAAAGTTTTTTGTCAAACTGAACAGCATGTGCAGGGACTTCCTATGGCACGGCACTCGCAACAGAGTGGCGCTATGGAAGCTACAGAACTTCCATGATAGAGGGGGCATTAAGCTGCCGAATTTTGAGGCCTATTATGTAGCTAGTCAGTTGCAATATGTAACCAAATGGCTCTCTGATGAAGAAACTCCTGAATCTAGGCTGTATGGGCAGGACTGCACCCCGTTTTACCTAAAGGAGATTATCTGGGTGCCTAGACTCGAAATGAAAGAACGCCCGGGTATGCTGTTGCTTGGGTGGAAGATGTGGCACAGAGTATGCCAACTAATGGAGAACCCGTGCCCGTGTTCCCCACAGGTGCCACTAGTCGCCTTAGCTAGGGGAGACAACCAACTCAGGATGATAATCAGGACCTATTGGGAATCGGTTGGGCTGGTCACATTGGGAGACATATGGCAAGAAGGGATTATTAAAGATTTCGAAGAACTGGGAGAACAGACAGGTTTGCATGGAGGCCAATTTGTCACGTATCTTAGGCTAGTGCAGACTATTCACAAAACCTGGCCAGAGACTGTACTGGCGGAAGAGCCAGACGTCCTAATGGGAACAATATATGATATATCAGAAGGAGGGCACGAGATCTCTAGACTGTATGAGATGGTGATGACTCGGGTGGGGAAGGATTTGACTCATTTGAGGCTGGACTGGGAAGCGGAGGTGGGGGCACAGATGACCGATGGAATGTGGGAACGTGCTATAGGACACCACAAGAAGGTGTCCAGAAATGCTAGATTGCAGCAGATACAGTTATACAGAACGCATAGAGCCTATATGACCCCGAAGAGAATATCTAAGTTTGCAAACGCAGGAAGACAAGCATGCCCAAAATGCGATGAAGAAGATGCTGATATGACACACATGTTCTGGTCTTGCCCAGTGATTGAAGCTTTTTGGTGGGAAGTGGCACGGAAACTAGCGGATAAAGGGGTCATGCTCAACATAGGTACGGCCTGGGCCTGCCTGTTGGGAGGGTTTCCCAGACCACGGAATACCAAACACCTTGGGAAACTGAGGGACCTGGCATATGTGCTTGCTAAAAGAAGGATTGCCATGGGCTGGAAGCAATGCCAAAAGCCACGGGTAGAGGTATGGTGGCGAGACTTCCAAAAATGGGCGGAGGCTGAAACGGTGGTGTGGCAGGAGGCATGTAGAAAGTGTGGGGAAGAAGATGTGGGTAACCTGATGGCTTGGAGAATGTTAATAACAGGACTGTTTGGCACAGTAGTGGATTCTGCAGCTTCGGAAGGAAGCGATACCGAGCAACACGCAGCGGATACAGAACGAGAAATGCAAATAAGCTCTTGAGAGGGGGGGGATTTGGGGAGCAGTAATGCACGTTAATTGATGTTCACGAGTCTGTTGTAAATAATGCTGCAAGTTTGGTTTGTATTGTTTATTTGTTTTCAAAATAAATTTTTTTTTTTTAAAAAAGTCTCTTGGATAACGAAGACCGTGAAATCCCGCAAAGTATAGGCCCCCTTCCTGCCAAGGCTCTGCATAGAAACAACTCATCGGAAAGTGAATTGAAGCAACTGAAGATGAGGAAGTTGTGGGGCCGGGAACTTTACCACAAGCACTAAATAATGCAGGGGAATTAAATTAAAAGAATTTAGCATCAGAACTTTATGTAAAGGTTCCCACAAAAGAAGAAGCCTCAAAAGAAGCAAGCACTGCAACACTCACAGCGCTAAACTTCGTATTAAACTCGCTAGTCACAGTCTTCAAACAGCTGAAATTGGAAGTACAACTACAAGCAGGATCACTACTAGAGCTGACCACAGATGTGAGTGGTATTGAATCATCAATAGTGGGGCTAACATCAACAATAAATACAGTGGTTACACCTTCACTAAGGGAAACGAGAGTAGAGCTTGCAAAAAAGGTCTAGATTTGTCATCAATAGAAAGGTCACTCGCAAAGAAGACGTTGAAAAACAAGAATCTCTGCTCCATTAAATATTGCACTCCCTAAAAACCGAGAAAGTAACAAAGGCTGGTCCCTCGACAACCCCAAATGGGGTAGAGCATGAGGACAACATCTTTGATGATACTCCTCTCTCGGAATCTGTTCTAGAAGTGTTTAGAAGGCTAGCACATGTCATAGAAGAAGATGAAATAGAAGTATCGAATCTAACTCAAGCAACAAAGAGATATCATCTGAAAGAGAAATGGTATGCTCCCCAAAGTGGACAGATGTAGGCACTCACCTTTCAAAGGGAAGAAGGAAAGCCAGGAAAAGGGAAGTTAAAAAGAAAAATCAGGACAACGCCCTACCCGATCACCCTTCGAAAAAATCGAAAAAACCATCTATTAAATAAACAGAAAGGGATGGTTCCCATGAGTGTAGATGAGGGGGAAAAAAATAAAGAAAAAGCTCCATCAAATCAGGAAGACATTCAAATCCGAGAAGAAGAGGGAAAAGACCAGAGTACTGAACATAAATGGTTAGAAATTGGTGCAGAAAAAACTGGAAGGGAGCAGGGGGGAACCTAAGACAAAAGGAAATAAGGTCAAAGAACACAAAGCCCCGGCAAATGACAAGGAAATGCTGAGGAATAAAAAGAAAAGTTGGGCAAGTATAGGACAACAAACAGACCTTATAGGCACTGAAGCAGAGGCGACACATACCCTTGCTACAGGAGGTAGCAGCACGAAAAGTCAACTAGAAGAAAAAAAAGGAAAAAATGAAACTAGTGCCATTAAAAGCTGCCCTGCGCTAAAAGGCCCCCCGTGGGCTCCAATCTTCCTGGGGAAAACAACCACTATCACGCCCAAAATGACTGTTAATGAAACAACGGATCTTAGCATTAAAATTGCACCAATTTTTCTAAAGCATGCCATTCAGATAAGCACGATTGAATTAACATCAGTTGAAATAAAAAAGAAATGGTCAAGGAAAAACAAGGGAAATTCTGGAAAAATATGAAGAAAAAGCAGGAGACAAACAAATACAACCCTCTTTACAAGAATCAACTGAGTCTAAGCTGGAAGAAATGGAAATGGAAAACCAAAATTATGCTGTTCCTACATTGTGGCTTAAGGCATTTAATATAATTCCTCAGTATTCGTCTTTATGCAGGAGAGCCATCTTGAACTATTTTTAAAAAGTTTCTAATTTATATCTCTTTGCTACTGAAGACCTGGAATTTGTTAAATTCCCAAGCAAAAATAACAGGAAATTAGTAGAAGTGGGCTTTAGATCAAAAAAAGCCTGGAAAACAATAAAACATATCTCAAAAGAACTGGAGAAAGTGAGTTTGCAAGTGCTCGAAAAGCCTCCGTGGGAGAGTTTTAACGAAAACGAAAATGAGAAAGCCGACTCTGCAGACCTAAGCTCCAATGCTGCGAGAGCACCGAATAAGATGGCAGGAGGAATCCCCGAGGAGAACCCCGGAGATACCAAAGCCAACACTCTGGCAGCATTGCCAGAGATACTTACACAGGTGCTCCAAAAGCTAGGTCTGGGGCATCAGAACCTTTAGGCAAGATACACTCAAAATAACAAGCTGGAATACCCGTGGCCCAAATACCTTTACCGCGAGTAGCAGAAAGAAAGCTGTCTTTTTTGAGTCAGACGTGATTCTACTTCAAGAAACATGGTATACACATCCAATTGTAATAGAGGGCATTACAATATTCACAATACCGGCTCTTCAGAAATCTAAGGGGCGCCCATCAAGAGGTCTATTACTAGTAATCAACAACTCGCTCAGTAAAGAGATCACATTCCTACATAGTGGAAGAGAAGGCATTTTAGCATGCAAAGTAAGGATTCCTACCTCTGAAGGGCCCTTCAACCTCATTATAATTAATGTGTATTGGAACCCAGCTCAAATTAAGCTTCAAAACTTTCATGAGGCTCTGTCTCTGGTACTAGAAAAGATTGCGTTACATCATGGAGAAGCAAGTGTGATTCTAGGAGGAGGCCTAAATACCCATTGTATCACACTACAAGCCTCCATTACTACTCCAGAACGGGCGAAAACATCAAAGGCAGGAAAAAGTTGGGTAGACTATCTGAACTCATGGGGACTTAATATGATGAAATGTTCAGTGGATGGTGACAGGCCTGCAAAACATACATGGTCACGAGGAAGTTCGTTCTCCACCTTGGACTATATTTTCATCTCAGAAGATCTACAACCAAGAGAAATGAATTTAGAGACCATTTGGGGGGAAGGGAGCGATCATGCTCGATTGAAAGCGAATATAAAGTGTTTCAACAAAATATAATTGGAAAGATATATCCATGATCTTGCAATTAGAAAAGGCAAAGCAAGATTAGTAAAATACAAGAGAGAGGGGGAAAAATTAAACATCAAACTAAATCAAAAAGAAAACTGCAAACCGGATCGCTTCAAACCATTTATCTAGTCTGTTCACCAGCCAACTGCACGAACCCCAGGAAACCTAATCCATCACCAACACTCATTTGATGAAGATACTTGGGCACGGAAACAACTCCTGAGGAGAGAGTGCAGACGACTGAAGAAGCTCAACATAATTCCAACAAAGCTACGAGAAGAGCTACAAAGACTCATTAGAGAATACAAGCACTGGTCGCGAACAAGAAAAACACTACAACACCAACAGGATAACGAACAGATGCTGGCATCCCTGTGTGCCAATAATGCGTGAAATTTCTGGTCAATCATAAACGGCTTAGATAAAAAACAAATAGTAACAACACGCAATGTAACCTAGTCACAGAAAAGAGCTGGACAGACTATCTCACAAAAAAGTTCAGGAGCACAACAATGCTAAAGGAAGAAGAGAAAGAAGCTACCCACTGGGAACTTAAATTGGACATAAGACTATTAGAAGACCTCATCTTGAGCTCCTCACCATCGAAGGCTGCAGGACCCAACGGTTTTACCTACCAGGTTCTGAAAAACAATGTCAAAATATGGGCAAACCTCCTATATAATCTCTATAGCGAAATAATAGAGTCAAAAAGCTTTCCGTTGTCTTGGAAGCAAGCTATAGTAATACCATTTTTCAATGGGGGCGATAGATCTCAACCAGAGAACTACAGACCAATCGCCCTCCTTACCATTGAAAGCAAAATATTCATGCGGATCCTCTTGATAGAATTAGAGGACTGGGCAAAGTCAAGAAATGTAATCTCTAAATTCCAAACAGGTTTTAGACGAGGCTTGTCCACATCATTGAATGGGGTTGTCTTGAGCCTTCTAGCAGAACACACTAAAATCATGGAGAGTGACCGCTATACAGAGCCTGGATAGATTTCTCCAGGGCATTAGACCTAGTGAATAGGGAGAAGCTCTGGGCAAAGTTAAGAGAATGGGGTCTGCCAAGAAGGCTGTTGGCAATACTAATTGAACTGCATAAAGACACCTTGCTGGTGGTAAGACTGGATGAAGCAGGCCACCTGTCGAATTCAATTAGTGTTGAACAAGGAGTGAGACAGGGTTGCCTGGGTGCAACTTTCTTCTTCAACCTGTATCTAAAGGATCTGGGAGAGTTCCTGCAATCATGGGTCATGGCGAGTCCAAAATTGAGGTCTACTAACATCTTTTGGCTCGCATATGCTGATGACATTGTACTGATTGATAGAACAGCAATAGGTTTACAGCATCTGTTGAATGGTCTAAGCAGCTATGAAAAAACAAACGGCCTGCAGGTTAACCCAAGGAAATCCAAAATCTTGGTGATGAAACACCCTAACAAGCACATCCACTACGGAAAATGGCTCTTTGAAGGGGAAGCCATCACAAGAACAGACAAGCTGGTGTATCTGGGGTACAAGGTTTACTCCTCACCTTCAACCGTCAAAATAGAAATGGAGTTAAGGCTGAAGGTGGACAAAGCGGTACCTCAGATGAAAAAGGTCTTCTATGGACTTTGCAAATTTTCACTTATGCCACTGCTAAAATTCTATATTGCCAAAATATTCCTGGTCATATTATATGGACTGGAGGTTCAACCTTTATTGTGGGATATAGACTGGCAAAAAGTGGAAAGCAAATTGTGGAAATGATCTTTGGGCTTGCCTAATTGTGTACCTATGACAGCTCTAAAATACGAACTTGGCCTAAAATCAGTGCGGCAGCAAGTGGCATGGAGACTTCTCTCACTATATAGATCAATAATAATGCCACAAAGCAACTCGCTATATGAGGACATAAAGCGACTATACCATTCGAGCAAGTCCAAGATCATGAAACATCTGGAAGAAAAAGTGTTGAAAAGTCTGCTAGAGGCCGACTTATCGGTGGTGACACTTAAAGAAAATCCACAGAAAATAAAAAAAGAAACAGAAATAATGGACTGGATGAAAACAGGGATGAAAATGCATTCAGCAAAAACAAAGAACAGCTTTCCCATTGCAGAAAAAAAGACTGGGAGAAATACCTAATTATCTGAATAAACACCCAGACAGTGAATCAAGAAATGTCTTCCTGTGGCAGGCTAAATTTAATTCATACAGGCGAAATACTGAATGTGAGAGGGCACTTTCTCTAACATCTGTGTAGACCTGAACAAACAAAATTTGCAGCATCTACTTCAAGAATGTAAAGGGACCTGGGATGCAAGAGTATTGTACTTTTCAAAATTCGTACATAAAATGGAACATCTACTCTCAGAACATTTTTGGAACCTTTTGACATCTGGTCACAATACCGCCGTAACAATTGCAGTGGGTCAGGTGCTAAAAAAGATTGGCCTGAGCCATAAAGCTACGGGGCAGATTGTGGCCATTGCTCCAGAAGAAAATGAGGAGAATTCGTGGGAGGGGTAAGACTATCTCCCCTGGAACCTGCACTATGGGACAATTGAAAAGACGAAAGGGGGGTTGATGAATGTTAGATGCTGCATTTTGGGTCTGTGAAAAAAAACAACTGGAAAAAGAATTGTATCTTAAACAAATTTCTATTTTTGTAAAGGTCTAACTGACCAAAACAAATTTTTAAAAAATAATTTAAAAAAATGACACAATCCCATAGGAAAACGCTATGTGAATCAGGCCCATAATGTATTTTGATGGATGGTTGTGCATAAAACACAAAAGGGGCAGTGTGGTGGAAGCATATAGATCTCAACCACCATGAAATAAGCTGTTTGAAGGTTAGCTATGTCTGTTGGCACCGATTAGTGGGAAGACCTGCAAGACACCATGATTAAAAAGTGGCAGGGCCCATAAGGCACTTCAGATTTGGGGGTTTAGAGGGACTTACACTATGTGAATTGAAGATGTGAAAACGAGTGATGATACAATTGACCAAATGAAGCAGAGATGTGCATGCGGGAGAAAGTACCCTGTTGATAAAATGTTACTTGTAAAAGGTCATGAGAACCACTATCTAGCTGAGGTAATGAGCTGCTCTTTGTCCATTAGTGTCATGAAAAACCTACATAAAGGATCCGTTTTCTTTATTCGGGGGTTTACTTTTTCTGACAGGGATACTCTGCTGGTTTCTTTGCATTGCAATGAAAATAAACTGACTGTTAACTGATTGCTTTGACATTACATAAGGGGATCAGAGCAGGGATTTGAACAATTAAGAGTCATTAGAAGGCATTTCTGGGGAATTGGAGAGTGCACTTGGTATATGATGGCAGAATATGGTCATGTCAGGCTGTTCCTTACATATCATGTAATAGCTGGCATGAGAGGCTGCAACAGGCATATGATGGCGGTGGCAGCATAGCAGCATATATATAGTAAGCTATACCTATCATCTAATCGCAGCACATAGGAATGTGGGGCTTCATTAAGCCAACAAGGACTATTGCTGGCATTTGAGGCTATAACTACCATAATATCTCAGTAACTCTTTATTTGAGGATGTACTGCTATAAAAAGGCAGTGACCCTTGCCCATGTTTGTTTTGCTGGGTGTAACCTTGTCATATCATGAACCCAGACATGGCATATCAAGGCAGCAGCCTATTTAAAGCATGGCTGGTAACAACATTATTCATACTTTAGTCACTATTGGATTGCTCTTTATGGGCTTGGTCATGTTAGATTGTGCTTTTTATTCACATGGCCATGCTTTCACAAGCATATCTCAAGATGTTGAATATTGCTATTGCCATATGTTATTTGAGTATGGTGTTAATGCACTTTCTATGTCCTGCCTTGATAGCAGAATTAGTTATTTATTTATTGTGAATTATATTTACACTGCCATAGCATGCAGCATTTTAAGCAAGGATATTGACTAAAAATGAGCATAATGTAAAAGTAATAACAGTTCCAAAATGTTTGTACTCGATGTTGAACGTATGCCTGCAATGAAATAACATAGAAAATCCTTTGAATGTTGTAGTTTTGTGCACTTAGCACTTGTTTGCGTTTTTATGGAGTAAATGTCCGAAATGAAGCTGATCTGTAAATATTTATCATTTTATTAATGAAAGCATATTTGATTTTGTAAATCCACTACGTCACTTTGGGGTGTGCCACAAAAGTTCACGTTACATCACTGCCTGTGATTTCATCAGGTGTCATGTCACTTCGGCTATCCCTGACATGCTGTTGTATCCCTAATGGGTTGCGATTTTTATGCATTTCCTAAATCTAAGTAAAGCTACCTCACGTCATGCTACACAAGAGTAGCTCTGTCACAAAAGCATGCCCGACAAAAAGAAAACACAAGGGGGCTCATTTTCAAAAACCTACCAAATTACGCAGTAGGAATGTGTTACCTTTTCACCTAGAGGCAAACAGGTCCCCTCCACGTAATGGTCATTATTTGCACCTCAGAGTGTAAAAAGGACGTGATAAGTGGGACCAAAGTCGCCTTTCTGTCTCCTTTTTGCACTCCACAGTGCAAACTGAGCAAACATTGCTCCCATTTAACAGGTGGCAAGGCAGCGCTTACAATGGATTCCCATGCAGCCTGCATGCTTTTTGCTGGTTTAAGTTAAAAGAAGGCACGTTGCAGAGGAATTCACAGTATTTACGCCAGCATGAAAATGGCGTGCTGGTGTAACTGCTGTTGCATTTGTATGGTGGAGAGGACAGGGAGGGTCGAATCATAAATTATGATCCATGCCCAGTCTATCCCATTAAAATGTCATTCAAATGCATGAAGATGAGAAATAACAAAAATAACGCGTAAAAGTTTTATACATGACTTTTACACATTCATTTCTACGTTACACCTCGAGGAACGTAAGCCCCAAGTTTTCTTTTCTTGCAAAGTTTTTGACACTTTTCCGAATCGGTTACTCTTTTATAAAACTATTGAGAGCAGGACTGCAAGTGCCCCGGTGCCAGTTAGTAAAGTGACTCATTACTCGACTGCGTTTGGCTCCGCTGTTCTAAAACAGTGTGGGTTTCACTACGTTACATTATTGTTGTTTATTTCGGTGGACGTAAATTAGTGTTGCACAAATTAGTTCCAGAACAAACATGGCAAAATGTTGCTATATTTAACTATCTCCAAATTTGGATTGCACAGACCCAGCAAATGCAGCCACAGCTTCATAACAAATGTAAATATTGCAGTCGCATTGCCAAGGCTTACAGCGGGATTGGGCCGCGTCATGAAATGTGCTCTGTTTTTATTTTTGCAGGGTTATTTATTCGTTTGGCTCCGGCAAAGTTGATGCCTATTCCAAACCTCCCACGTTGAGCAGTGTGAGCTACATGTTCCCAGTGAGATAATGACTCCAGGGAACGGGCCTCATTCCTCCATTTGCTTGTAGCTTAATATCAAGGTGGTGTGTGCAGAGACTGCTAGTGGGGAACGGTGGATGCTTTCAATCCCATGCATGATGAATGTGCTAGAATGCAACTGACTGACAGTTTTGTTAAATGTGTTATCATGCCTTACAAACGCACACGATTTTAAACACAAATGTTTAAAAGAATTTGATACAAAACACAGCAGACAATACAAAACCATACAGAAAAGAACGATCCAACGGTCCAGCTAACATTTTTATCTTTACACAACACATCCAATGTTCTGCAATTCTTCCCTGCTTCTCCTCTAATTGCACAGCGTTCTAAGATGGTTAATAACAGGACTGCATGTGTGATTAGCACCCGGGTTGGGGAGAGCAGCCAATCAGGTTCCACGGATCGCAGGCTGAAACCGCTGATCTCAGCCCGCATTACCTCCACGTCCACTCTTCCTCGTCCCAGTACTTACTTCATGAGGCACCCGCCTCCGACACAGGACCTTCTTCTATTTCTTTAAATCCCTATAACTCCTCCCCCACATCCATGTCACTCAGTTTAAATTTTTCCTGCCTCTGGCAGGTTGGACTTTTTCTTCCCGGTGCGGGGCACCAGGGAGCACCGATTGCTGGCCCCCTGGGGGGGGCTGTGTGGCAGGGCCCTCGGCTCCCTCAGGTGCGGCACTGCTCCTGGGCCCCCTGCGGGGCTTGGGGTCACAGTTGAGCTGGATTGCCTCGCTCGGTTCTTTGCTGGGCTCCGGACCGCAGCGTGAGCATTGTGTCCCGGGTCCTGCACGGCCCGGGGGAAGGTAAGGAGAGGGGAGGACTGGGCTTGGTGTTTTTCCCCTCTCCTCCTGTTTTGGCCATCTTGATTCGACTTGGCAGTGTGGGCTAGCCTTCCCTTTTGTTGTGAGGCCTCTCTGCTTCTTGTCGTGGGGTGACAGTGGCAGAGAGTCTTTGGGAGTGCGGGGGCTCTGTTCTGTCGCGGGCATGTCACATACCACCCGCTCCTCAGACACACACAGCACAGGATGCACCGGATGTTGGCTGCATTATCTGGGGGAAGGTAAGGAGAGGGGAGGACTGTGCTTGATGTTTTCCCCTCTCTTGCTGGTATGGCCATTTTGACTCCTTCAACATACCGTTTTCCTCGTGCTTTGTGTGCACATCTTTATTAGAAATGATGGCAAGCACTTGGCAGTATGGGCTAAGCCTTCCCTTTTGTTGTGAGGCCTCTCTGCTTCTTGTCGTGGGGTGACTATGACAGAGTATTTGAAAGTGCGGGGGCTCTGTTCTGTCGCAGGCATGCCACATACCACCCGCTCCTCAGAGACACACGGCCCAGGATGCACCGGATGTCAGCTGCATTCTCTGGGGGAAGGTAAGGAGAGGGGAGGACTGTGCTTGATGTTTTCCCCTCTCTTGCTGGTATGGCCATCTTGACTCCTTTGAAAGGCCGTTACCTCGTGCTCTGTGTACACATCTTTATTGGAAATGATGGCAAGCACTTGGCAGTATGGGCTAGCCTTCCTTTTTTGTTGTGAGGACTCTCTGCTTCTTGTCGTGGGGTGACTGTGACAGAGTATTTGAAAATGCGGGGCTCTGTTCTGTCACAGACATGTCACATACCACCAGCTCCTCAGACACACACAGCCCAGTATGCACCGGATGTTGGCTGCATTCCTTGCGTGCTGCCTGTGAATACGGCGCAGATTTTGGACACATCTGCAAGCGGCCGGAAGGGTACCGGCCTGGCATAGTCTACACTTCGGGTTCGAGTCTCAGCGGTGCTGACTCAGTCCTTCATCCTTCCTAGACCGATGCATTGGAACGATTTAGAGCATGGGGCTACCAGCTACTGGATACAGGGCTCAAGCCACCTCTCAGTCATGTGGTGTGTTAGTGGTGTGTTTGGGTCTGTGCTAGCTATGGACGCAGACTCCTTGTCCTGTCCTCTTCCTCTAAACAGCGCAAGGGAAAGTCAAAGGAGTTGATTTGCTTTTCCCTTTTCCGGCATGGGATTATGGAAAATGATCATGGAAGTAACGGCCATGCAGGGGGTTCCCAGTGTCTCTTCTTTTAGGCCCTAGGTCCTCCGGTGCTGACGTGTTGCTTTCACGCCTCCTCTCAGACTTGTGGGAAGTGATAGGGCACATGGTGGCACATGTCTGTGCTTAGAGGGGTTCTCAGAGCCCCTGGTGCCGGTGGAGGGGGATGTCACTTCAGTGGGTTTTCCAGTATAGGCATACCTCAGGTAGGGGGTTGCCTTTGATGTCGGCTATCCGGGATGGATTGCTTTGCCCCGCTTTGTGACAGTACTCTGCCCTTTTGACGCCAGCCTGGTGGCTCCTCTGTCGGCTGAGGGGGCCATAGTCTGCTGGACTTCTGGCCTGTCCAGTATCTTCCTTTTGATAGGTCAAATCTTTTTGTGGGCTGACAAGCATGCTGTTATATTGTGGCGCAGGCCTGTTTCAACGTCCTGTGATTTCCCTCTGGTGCAAGTGCAGTGACTGGCGGTTTTCCCTGGCTCCTCGTCTCTATCTTCTCGGAGGTGTATGGGACCGGTGGGGTTCAGCTTCCTGGGTAATGGGCTCCTTCTGGAGGGGGTATCAGTTGCCGTTCCTGTCTCCTCCTGTCCAGGTTTGCATGGTTAGGACTTTGGTACCCAGCTCACGGTCCAAGTAGTTGGCCATGGGATCCGTTCTCTCCGAACGGTTGTTGTGGTTTACCGTCTTGCCCGTTCCTCTCCCTGTTCAGGGTCAAGTTTTCTACTTGCGGGTGTTCCTGGTCCCTATGCCTTCTAGGATGTGTCACCTGCTTATGGGTCTCAAGACCCTGCACTGCTTGTCCGGACGTCTGGGGAGAGCGTACTCTGGATGTTGTGCAGGGGGGGCGCTTGCTGGCTGTTCTGGGCTGGGTTCTCAGAAGGCAGTATGTCTCGACTCACCTGTTGCTGAAGTTACGGGGCACGTGGCGTCTTGCATGTTTTCCAGTTCCTTGAGCCTGTCTTCGGTTACGTCTCCTGGTGTCTTATACTCTCTCCCACTGGCTCCCGACATCTCGGCTTTCGTAGTTTTGTTTTCAGTGTCCCCACCGCTGCGAGTGTCCCTGCTATGGTGGCGGGGGGTTTCAGGTCTACAGGCTGAGGTGTGCATGGTCCTTCCTCCTGTGACCTCTCCTACTACCAACACCAGCAGAAAGGGTATACATTGGGGGTCCTCTCAGCTCAAGGGTTGTGAGATCTGGGGAGAGCCGGTGATCATCCAATTAGCAAGAGTTGTGCCATTGTGCAAGCTCTGGTGTACTTCGAGGAGTTGCTGGACGGTCGGCGGTTTTTGGTCCGATCGGACAATACGACGGCCTTGGCATATGTGAACTGCAAAAGGGGTTCCGGCTGTTCCTTGAATTGTAAGAGGATTCAATTCAGCACTACAGCTAAGTTAACGCCTAGTCTAGAATACTGAATGAAAACCCTTATTGATATATCTTTATGTCCAGTTCATGCGTTCTGGATGACTACCCCTATATAACACCCCTCTCTTGGAATCCCCCTGACCCCACTGAGCCAAGAAGTAGTTCTGTTTTGCAAGTTTAAAAGGTTTATTTGATAATTTAAAATATATATATATCACACTTTATAATAAATTAATAATTGAATAGCACACTTAATCTGATATGATAAAGATCAACAACGGAGAATCTGGCACTAGCACACTTCTTATAATCACTAATGAGTTGACATGAAATGGATAAGGTAGCACACTGGTAAATAGGAACAAAAGTATAATGTGGTAGAGGATGCTTTATGTAAGCTCAGGTGGATGCAATATTCAATGAATGCAGTACAGAAAATACTCAATATGATTTCAACCAAACAATGTAATCACTTTTCTCTGGCAATCCCCTCCCCCCCTTGATGCAAGGCAAGGAAATGGAAGGAAAACACACAGTTCTCAGAAATGCAATCAATGTAAATCAGTTCACCCCAGCAAGTTTACACTACAGAAAACAGATAGGAGTTTTGAAAACACAGGCAAAATGCTTTGATATGTGCTAGCAATGGATGAGAAATATGCTGGAAATGCTTTTAATTCCCTTTCAGAGGTTCAGGGTGAGTGGTATCTAGTTAATATTAGTCCAGGCTCACACTAGCAATGAGGCAGGGATAGTTAGCAGGTTAAACGAATTTCTGGCAAATGGAAGGCAAGCAGCAGCAGTTTGTACATGTGAAGAAATTTGCAAATCGCGGTAAAATTCGCGGATGCGTGTTCCGCGATTGCGGTAAAACTATAAGGGGTAGGAATGTGGTTCTTGGTGCGATTCAAAGCTCAGATTCTAAGCTTTCAAATGAAAGTTACTGCAAGTCTCTAGCACAAACGGTTGCGGAGATATGAGTGATTAAATAACGGTCGTTTTTCAGATTTGAAATTTTAACGTTCAAAAAGACACGTGCAGCTTGCAACTAGAAAATGACAAGTGACAGCTTTGCAAATGACAGGTGACAGTTAGGAGACAGTTCTCCTTAGATTAAAATAGGATTGAATTATATTATTTTAACTAGGAGATTGGTTCTGCACAGTTTTCTGAGTACTCACACTATATTCTTGAGTGAAATGGGCCTCGCCATGGATCTGGTCAGGTTTTAAACTCGCCTCTGGTCTCTGCACTTCACAGTGATCTGGGTCAGCTCTCTCTGGTTCTCTGGTCTGGGTCTCTAGTTCTGGATAGATTGAAGTCTCTAGGTTGGCTCTCTGGAGGTTTGATGGAGGTAAGTATGGATTTTTCCGGCAGAGCTTCCAGCGGCAGATGGATTTGAAAGTCCCTATCTGTCCTGTCTGTCTGCTTTTATGTGTTTAGAATGTGGGTGTGTTCTAGCATCACTGACCCTACCTCTCTCTCAGCTTCTAATTGGTCAAACTTCCATTTATCATTTGATTGGGGGAGCTAGGTTGGGTCAGAGTGATGTCATTTTACAGCCTGCAGAAAGTCCACTCCTCCTGTCAACTTACACACAAATCTAGATTTGAAACAAATACATATTTGCAGAGGTACATATTGTTTTAAAATCATATGCACCCATCATGCATTACAGGAGGTATCCCCTGTTCAAACTCTGCTCTTCCTGGGAGCTTGCATTCAGAAATGGCACATATTTCACTTTTTAATTGATTTTTCAATTTCTGACCTTGACCCAACTTTACATACATGTGCGCAGGGAGTATGGACATTAACTGATGAAGTTTCAGATTTTTAACATGCATACATTTAGAGTTATATCCACTTTTCCGCTGACACCCCCCTGAACATACCACCGGTTCTAAAAACCTTTTAAACTGTGGGCAGAAAAATCACAAGAATTATGGTATCATTTATAAAATTTTCACATGTCCGCTCTATGAGTTATTCATCTTTTTAAAGTTATGTTCTGGCTCCAAAGGGGTGTGGTTTACCCTCAGCACAAGGTTGAATTTCTGGTTTTTCCAGTTCTGCCAAGCCAGCTTGCTCTCACAGGCAGTGCTCCTCCCCTTTCCTCAGGAGGAAGCCACTTTTTACGACCATTTACGACTCCTGCCAATAAAACCTTTGCCTGAGCCAGGACAGGGCTTTGTTCACTTTCCTGCAGAGCACAGGTAATTCAATTATCAGATAGATGGCATATCCTTAGTGTGGCCAGCAAAAAGGCAGATGGGCCTGGGAACACAGTTGTGACTCAAGTTTCACTCCTGATGGGGGTAGTTGCCAGGCAGAATTCAGTTCCTTAAGCCAGACTTTCAGCTAACTGTCATGTTTTTTTTTTTGTTGCTTTTTAAATTAACTTGCAATTTTACACATGCAGCTAGAATGCTGATTCTAAGTTTAAACTATGACATTTCAACAGTTACAAAGGCATGTGACACCAAACATAGGTCACTCATTTAATCTAAACATTTTCGATTTTAGTGTCTTTAAATCCAGTGCAACTTAAACTGCTGACTCCATAGCAGTTTTGTTATAAGCATTGTTTTGGGCTCTTCATTTCCCAGATTTTGTAAGCACACAAAACCTCATTCTGCCAAATGTCTGCTGGTGTTCAGTGAATATTTTGCACATGTTGCAATGTTTAAAATAGACACTTTGGCTTGCCTTCAGAGAAACACAGGGTGGTTTTAAAACGCCGGCTTTTGGATAGTGGTGAGTACTGGTACTGCACCCATTTTTGGGATTGAACAAATGAATTCCCCACAATTCTAAGTTGCATTTGGCAATCAGCATTGCCATTCCCAATGGTTTCAGACTACTGTGCGGGTAGTCCAATGGTGGTTTTAAAGCGCTTTGAAGCTAACCGGCGCTACGGTTTTTCCTTTGGCAACCCATTTCCCTCATGGCAACCCAGCCTTTCATTCTCGCACTGGTGGGTGGCAAGTGAGGCAACCATTTCGGTGGGCGCACAAACTGCGCAGCTTTCCTGGATTTCGGCGCACATGTGGGTTTTCTGCCATCTTGAATTTTCTAAGCCCACAGCACCAAATGTTGTAGCATGATAGCTTAAACGTGGGTCAGGACACCCAACAAGCCCCCCCACGCGACTGCACTTTGAATTTGAGTCGATGGGGAGTCGCGTGCCCAAGGGTTTTGACCCACGCACCGGTCTGTCCGCATAATCTTCTTCCTACTCTGTAGATGGCACAGTTCAGCATCTTCTTCTCCATCCGGTACTGATCGATCGGTTCTCCTCGCCGGTCCTGATGGGAATATTGGGCGGTCCACTGGGCCCATTGGATCTTCGTTCCCGGTCTCCGGATCACCCTCCTTGGCCCGTCTTCAGGTTTTCTTTCTCCTAGGACGACAAAGGAAGAGCGGCAATACCTACTCATAGACGTTTTTCCACCACTGTTGAG
Source organism: Ambystoma mexicanum (assembly GCF_040938575.1). Lineage (NCBI taxonomy): Eukaryota > Metazoa > Chordata > Amphibia > Caudata > Ambystomatidae > Ambystoma > Ambystoma mexicanum. The sequence continues at coordinate 1,090,415,748 of NC_090930.1, forward strand.
ATAGTGGGGCAGCATATGCATTTCATCATAACGAAACATTACATTCTTATTTTGAAACAAAACAGTATAACTAAGAGACAGTTTCACGCAAATCACAATATTTTAGAGACTAGATGTGGTATGTTTTATGATTGGAACTGAATTAGTCTGATACAGTACCCGCTAGGATTCCAGAGGATTCCTCCAGTTGTTGCAGAGTGTGCCTGGGATGGCAACATTTCAACTGGTTTATGTGGACCCACTTGTCTTCCCCCGCTGCCAAAGGACCTTTGGGGATGTGGATTTTGTAGGCCACAGGGGAGATCTTGTCGATGATCTCAAAGGGTCCCTTCCATGTAGGCAAAAATTTGCGCTGCTTGGCCTGGTTCCTTTGGAAGTTGTATAGATAGACCCGGTCTCCCACCTGATATTCCTTCCTGGAAGTTTTCAGGTCATAGTGGGTCTTCATGCTATCAGCTGATCTTTCTAGATTCCGCTGAGCATAAGCAAAAGCATGTTGAAGGTGTTTCCTTAAATTCTCCACATACTCATGAGTTGTGGAGGCATTTATCAGTGTCTGCTCTTGGGTCCTGTAGAGCAAATGCTGGGGAAGCACCATCTTGCGCCCAGTCATCAACTCAAATGGTGACATTTTGGTTGCAGATGAAGGGGTAGATCTGATAGCCATTAGGACCAGAGGTAATCGGATATCCCAACTTGGCCCAGAATCTGCCACAAACTTCTTTAATATGCTCACAATTGTCCGGTTATATCTCTCTACTGCCCCAGAAGAAGCTGGTCTATAAGCAATATGCAGCTTTCTCTTGACCCCCAGTATCTCCCACATCTTTGTCATTACTTCACTGGTGAAGTGGCTACCTCTGTCTGACTCAATCCTTTGAGGTAGACCAAAACGGGAAAAGATGTGGTTAATCATCAAGGCAGCTGCAGTTTCTGCCTTGCAATTTGGGGCTGGGAGACATTCCACCCACTTGGTAAACAAGCATGTCACAGTCAACATGTACTTATTCCCCCTAGCCGAGCGAATCACAGGGCCTACAAAGTCAATTTGTAAATCTGACCATGGGAGTGTCATTCCCCTCTTTTGTAAAGGTGCCCGGTGCGTGAGGGATGATGGCTGAAATTGTGCACACACAAGACACCCCTTCAAGTATTGGTCGAGGTCCTGCCCCATGTGTGGCCAGTATGCAACCTCTCTTAAGATTTCCAATGTTGTGTGAAACCCCCTGTGACCGGCAGTGGCTGCATCATGGGCGTGACTTAACATCAGGCTTCGGAATGAGGTAGGAACCACCCACTGATCGTGGCCAGCTTTGGATTTCCTTACCAGCAAACCGTCTTGGATTCGGAACATTTTTGGACATTTCATCAACACTCTTAGGTCCTCTTTCCCAATGTAATCGGTATCCGTCAGGGGAAAGTTCTCAGGGTCCTCAAGGTGCTGGTAAAATTTACCAATAATTGGATCCCCCTTCTGAGCGGTAATCAAATCAGCATCAGGGCTCTCCTTACTCCATTGTACAATTGAAAGGTCGTTGTGAGCATTTGTCTGGGACCTAGTGATGGCAGTGACCTGGATTTCCCCCAACAGGGACTCAATCTCAATTAGATCCCCTTGGATGGCCCCGGTTTTGGCCAGCTGATCAGCTAAGTCATTTCCAGTTTTGTCTGGTCCCTCTACTTTAGAATGACCCTTGATCTTTTTCCAATAGATGGTCATCTCATTCGAGGTGACCAGATCATCAATGTTTTGGATCAACTTCCCATGTTTCAAGGGTTTGTTGTTAGCACATAACATGCCTCTGGTTTTCCAATTAACCAGGTGCTCCACGAACCCGTTCCGTACATAATCCGAATCTGTGATTATGACCAGTTCGTGGAGTTGATGCTGGACAGCAGTGAGGATGGCATGATGCACAGCCATCAATTCTGCCACCTGACTACTTCGGGGACCGATTTTGTATCCAGCGGAGGGTTCTGGGGACTCATTCACCCATGCATTCCCTACGCCGGCCACTAGTTCTTTCTCCCCGTCGTTGTCAACATGGTAAGAGCATCCATCCACATACACAGTGGGCATTCCCTCACACTTGTCTTCTTCAAAGACTTTGTGGGGGGAATTAAGGTATGCCTCCATGTTGTCCTTTATTTTTAGACTTTCGTCCTCGAGACAGTTTTCTCTGGCACAATCATGCAAGTCAGCCAGACCTTGCGCGAGGGGACTCTTCTTGTTTTGGCCATATCTGACCTCCACAGGAAAGCCTTGCATTGACAGAATCCAGGAAGTAATTCGGGAATTACTCACATTTCCGGCCCGGATTCTGTCACTTTGGAGATATTGCAGAGGCTGGTGTGGAGTCTCCACTATGATGTGTTCCCCCTGGATAAACGGGCGGTAATTCTTCAATGCCCACACCGTTGCCAGGAGTGCCTTCTCACAATCGTTGAATTTTTCCTCCACAGAGGATAAAGTTTTGCTCGCATAGGAGATTACTTTATTGACCTTGTCATGCTTTTGATATAATACTGCCGTCAAGCATGTATTAGAGAACCCTGTCTCCAGGAAGAACTCCTTGTTTCTGACCGGGTAAGCTAGGCAAGGCGCTTGTGAGAGGCTTCTTTTGAGTTGTTTTACTGCCTCGGCTTGTTCTGGACCCCATTCCCACTTGACCCCCCCCTTCAGGAGATGAATCAGGGGTCTGGTGATCTCTGCGTAGCCCTCAATGAACTTTCTGCTGTAATTAGTCAGTCCAAGGAGGCTCCTTAGTTCCCGCAGAGTTGTGGGGTCTTTCAGTTTCTGAAGTGCTTCCACTTTCTTTTCCTGGGGACAAAGACCCTGAGGAGTAATCTCATGCCCCAAGAAGTTAACACGGGTTTTACACCACTGTGCTTTCTGATAGGAAAGTTTTGCTCCGGCGGCCCTCAACTGTGTCAGAACATAACGGATCTCCGCTATGTGTTCCTCAACAGTTGAGCTTTTGATGAGGACATCATCTACATAAGCCAGGTTACCCCTTGCACCCAAGTCGGGCATGGCCTTGTGTAGAAAAATGTTGAATTCATTGCCGGAGTTGAGGTATCCGAAGGGAGTCCGGGTCCATGTGTACTGCTGGCCCCCAAAGGTAAAAGCCAGCTTGTATTGGTCCTCCCTACTGACAGGCACGGTCCAGTATCCATTGGTCAGGTCTATTGCAGTGAATACCTGTGACCCCTGAATCTGGGCCAGACCTTGGTCAATGTAGGGCAGAGGCCATCAGGAAGTATGGACCCGTTTGTTGAGCTCCCTGAGGTCAGCGCAGAGTCTCCACTGGCCGTTTGGCTTCAATATTCCCAGGACCGGATTATTGAAGGTGCTGTGGACTGGACGGATTATTCCCCGGGACTCAAGGTTCTTAATTATTTCAGTAAGGGACTCCATTGATGCGAGAGGCAAGCGATATTGCTTCACAAACACAGGAGTCATGCCAGGGTCCGTGGGGATTGTTGTTGTGTGGATGTCAGTGCGACCACAGTCATAGGAGTCTACCGCAAAGAGATCTTGGAAATCCAAGAAAACTTGTTTCAACTTTTGCTTTTGTTCCAGAGTCACACAGGCATCAGCTAGGTTGACTCTCTCTTCCACCATCTGCCTGAAGCCTGGAAAGACTTCTGGTTTGGCTATTTCAGCGGCCTCCTCCAGCTGGGTGGAGAAGTCCCTGGTCAGAGTGCTGATTTGGACTGGAGGCTTCAGGTGGGAAAGGCAGCCCTCATGGACCTGGAAAATCACCTCATCCCTCCTGAAGTCACAAGTCACATCTTCCTTACCATAGGGGCAGGGAGTGTACACCAGGAAGTTCCCCCCATGCCGGGTAAAGATCCTGTCTGGTGTTGTATTGTCATCACTGTCACTGTCAAAACAGTCCTTGGGGATTGGTCCTAACAGTTCATTTACTAAGTCGATGGAAAAATGTCGGTCATCAACCGCCATTCCAATAATGGTGCCTGCGGCTAGAGTAATACTCTTTAAGTCGCTGTTATCCACCTCTATTGGAATGGTGTCATGTTCTATGTTGACTAATGGTGTTGGGTTTACCCCCAACCCTTGCTGTTGGAGAGAAGCATTTAGATGTATGTAAGCATCAGGGTTTTTCAACTCTTGTCCCCTTTTAACTTTCACTTCCAGGGAGAATTGTCGGGTCCTTTCTGGGATGGTGACTTCCTCTTTAACCTGAATTTCAACTGCATAAGGTAGTAATTGAGCTGACCTAAATGCTTTTTCTGGATCATCAAAGCCCATGGGATTATCCGCTAATCGGGACCAAGCTTTGAAGTTTATTAGGTCCAAACTAATGGCAAAGCGATTGAGAATGTCACTGCCTAAGTAAAAGGCGGCAGGGACGTCTCGCACGACCCAACAATTGTGGACTATGCTCTTGTTGCCAATGGAGATTTTGAGCATACACCTGCTTGGCAGGAGATGTTTGGAATTAGGTGCTTCCAGGTCCATTTCCCATTTGTCTATCAGTTTGAAGGTGGGAATGGCTGGATCTTTTGGGAGTTGGCGAAACATGGCTTCGCTGATGAAGCTCTTACCGTTGTTCACACACGCTCGAGCGAGAACAGAGTCCTTCCCATCATTTAACTGAACAGGGATGAACAACTGCTCTCCAATTTGCTGAATATCAGCCAGGCTCTGAGCTGATTTCACATCTTTCTGGACTATAGGAGTGGGAGTTTCAGATTGTGGATTGGTATAGAATTTCAGAGTGTTTCCTTCCAGCGTGGAATACCACCTTAAACTGGAAGGAAGGTTGATTTTCAGAAATAGAGAGGACCCCCCATCACTAGTCTGTTGTCCTACTGCTATTACTGTCACGTCTGGAATCTGGTTGTTCTGGAAGTGAAATTCTACTTGGTCAGATTTTTGTTCAACCATGTGGCATGTGCCGTTTAAACTAACATGGTTGACACTCTGTTTTAATTTTATTGGTCGGCTAGTCTGGGTCCAGAGGACCTTGTTTACACAATCTATTAGGGGTGACAACCTTCTCAGGAGGTCATTCCCTAGTAAACAAGGGGTGCCCTCCGGGGTCACAACTATGACCGGGTGTTTCAACTTATGTCGCCCAATTTTAATGTCCAAGTCTGCAGTCCCCTCAACGGGAATTTCCTTCCCGTCAAAGTTCTGTAGTTGTCCCGGAAGAGAGGTGAGAGGAATTTGGTAATTCTCTCCCCTTCCTGCATTCAGTTCGTCAAAGGCCCTTCTGGACAGAAGGGTAGCTTGAGATCCAGTGTCCACCAGTGCCGAGATTGTACCCTGCCCCTGTACTTGTACCGGGGCATAATATCTTCCCTCCTTCTCCTCAAGGGGGCACAGGTAATGTACATTTTTGGACAACTGGTGGGCTAACTTTCTGGTTTTGGACATTGCTAGCGAAGAGATTTGGGCAGAATTCTGTGGAGAGTCTTGGGAATCTGAAAGAAAAATTTGGCAACTGGAGATCAGAGCCATTGTGGGTTCCCCTGGTTCCAGTTCTGGGCCGCCCCCCCCTTTTTGGAGGCAGTCCCCAGTATGGGTTTGAACCCGGGGATTTTCTTGCTGTTGGTTCTGGGATGAGATGGTGGGCGGCGGTAGCTCAGTCTCCACATCTCCCCAGTCTGGATTTTCATCCCTAAGGACCCATTTTTCTTTGGGAGGAGTTCCCCCCTCTCTGAAGGAGAAGATCCTTTCCCCAGGATCCTCTGAGGATCCCTCTCCCTCAAATTGGAAGATCTGTACCGCCTCCTCAAACTGAGTCTGTTTGGGTCTTTTGTTTCTCCTACCCCCCCTCTGCTCCTTAGGAGGCAGACTTTCAGGGGCAAGAGATTTTGTTTCCGGTTCCTGGGTTTCCAGGGGTGGTTACAAGTGAGGAAGGAAGCTTCCTCCAAGGCTTTACACCCCCCTTCCCCTTGTGCCTCCTCCCTGGGAACCGGTGAGTTATCGGGGTGCTGCCCCCGTCATTGTTCTGGAGCACCAGGTCCAGAGTTGGGTGCGTTCTGCGCCGGCACGCCCATCTGAGGGTTCTGCTGAGCCCTCAGTATGTGACCCAGATCCCGCGCCATGTTTTGAACCTGGCGCTCTAACTGGGAAACCCGCTCAGGCTGATACGGGGCCCTGTTTTCCCCCCTGGGCTGATCCCGGGAAGGGTAGCTGTCCCTCCTCTGGTAATACCCCGGGTTGGGAAGATTTTGGTACCCCTCCACCCTTGGCCTCCCCTCTCCCGGATTCAGTGGTCTGGGCTCAGGGAATTGGGGAAAGAAGGATGGATGGTTTTGGGGCTGAAAGTCGGGTGGATATCTGGGGAAAAAGTTCTGCCCAGGGTTTGGTAAATTTCTGCCCTCCTGTGGGAAGCTTGGAGGGAAGTTCCCTGGGTTAGGTGCTTGGCTGGATCCCCCCCCTTGGGCTGGAGGAGTCCACACATAACCCAGGATGGGTCGATTTCCCTTGTAACGGGGACTTACATAATCAGGAGAGCGAGGGACCCCATTTGTGGGGCTGCCTCCTTGGCTCCCGGTCTGTGACTGACCCGAGGACCTCCTGGGCCTAGCATTATTAGGTGCAGGTAGGTTTTTAGGCCCCCCCCTCTCCAAATCCAAAACGGGGGTGACCTTTACCTCTGCCACCTTGGCAGCAGCAGGGGTGCTGTTGGCTTTGGGGTTTTTCTGGGCATTACTTTTGCTATCTATCGGTTTCTGCACCTCATAGATCCGGGTAGCCTGTTCAATGACCCAATCTAAGGATCTTTTCTCGTGAAAATCCCTCACGAGCTGGGTCATGATGTATTTGGGCAAGGCATGGAAAAACGTATTTATGAACTCTCTACTATCTGTGCGCACCCTTCTTGTGGTCTGTGCAAAAGCACGCTTTAACTCCTGCACAAATTCTTGTGGGGCCTGATCCTCCCCACATTGCAAATTGTAGGCTGCCTTGCGAGCCTCTTGAGGATTTCTGTGAACAGAAAAATGTTTCAGGATGGCCGCCTTATATGTGGACCATCTTAAATGATTTTGGTCCTCCAGCCCCGCAAAGAAACTGGAGTATTCCGGGGAGAATGTCCACTTTACATATTGAATACAGCTTTGGCTGTCCTTCAAATGGAAAGTCTCCATCATTTGTTCAAACAACTCTAAGTGCTCCCAAACAGAATACTTAGCGTTCTTATGGTAAGGCGTGATGACGCTCCTGATCGCCTTAATCTGCTTTAAGGGGTCCTTAAGCAAGGCCCTTTTTTGCCTTATTGGCCTTTTTGGTTCGGGTAACCCTTGTCCATTCATCCTCGGACTCAGAGGCACTGCTCCCAGAGGTTCCCGTCTGATCTTCCAGGTTTTCCCGGATTCTGCGAGCCTGGGAATGGCTGGCAGAATGTGGGGACCTGGTCTCCTGTGTCCTGCGCAGTTCAGAGGAGTCTTCAGATTCCTCCTTGCTGCCAGGATTTGATGGGTACCCCCTCCACTGACCTAACTGGGCAGAGGTTTTCAGGATGCCCTTAATGGGCCTACTCTCCTGGGGTTCCCCACTGAACTGTACTGTACTTGGGTGCCCATACCCGGATGCCCACCCCTCCATTCCTGAGTGGTACTGCCTATGAGCCCCATACTTTTAGCTGGATAGTAATCTGCCATCCCTGTGGCCCTGTGCTCATGTGCACCAGGGGACATGGGGGTGGCAGAGTCCAGGGACTGAGAGGTATGAGGGCCTCTGGTACTAGGGCTCCTGAGGTTATGCTCCGGAGTTTCCATTTCCCAGCGAACCTCATCTCTATCCGCCCCTGCTCCCTGTTGCAATGCAAGAGCCTGCATTTGTGCCTTCAGTTCCTCTGTTAAGGCCTTACTCGACTCTATCAGTTTCTCCTGCATCGCTACCTGTTGCTGGAGCCTATCATTGTGTTGACAGAGGGCCTCATTCTCCCTCTGTGCTTCCTGGTTGGTCCTGGAGAACTGGGCCAGTCTTTGCTGCAGGAGGTTTACCTCCTGGGCAATGTCCCTATTGGCCTGCTCCTTTCTTGCTAGAGCATCTTCCACCCTTCTGGTGTGCTCTACCAAGTTCTGGTTTTCTTTTTGGAGATCACCCAGCCCCTGGAGGGCCAGGTGATTTTCTTCAATTTCCTTTTTTAAGTGGCAGACTTCCTGGCCTATGGCGTCTCTTTCCTGACTAAGAGCCTGCATTTGTGCCGCCAGGTCATCCCTTTGCCGTTGAAGGGCACCAGCTTTTTGGCGCTCCTCATCAAACTCTGCCTGGGTATCCAGGTCTTTCAGAATCAGTTTATTGCTCTCCTCTTTCTCTCTGTCTAGTTGGATTTGCAGGGTGGCTACCTGCTCTGTGCATGCCCTGTTGAAATTGATCTGTTGCTCCAGCTTTTTCTGGTTCTGCAGTAAGGAGTCCAAACTGTCTTGGTGCTCCTTCTGCAGGGCCAGAAATCGGGTATCCTGGTCTGTCTTTTCCTGTTGTAGGATGCCCATATCCTCTTTTATTTTAATGATATATTGCCTACTATCATTTTCTGCCTCCTGGCTCCTCTGCAGCCTCTGCTCAGAAGAGTCCAGATCAGATTGGGCCTTCTGTAATGCCATCTGTTGCCTATTTGCCAGATTTTGGCTTTCAGCACATCTATCCTGCATGTCTCCCATATATAGGTACAGGTATGCTGCTATCCTGGCAATCTTATTGTGTTCCTCTTTGGCTTTAGGAGCCATATATAGTTCACTCTATATTTATCTGACCCTGTTTCAGTGACCTGTTGTGTGATGGCCTGCAACCACACATCCTGGCCCTGTTCGGTCCATTCACCTCTCACAAATAGCTTATGCAAGAGGTGCTCTCTGGCTATTTTCATGTCTACTAAGGTCGTCATTCTAGAGATTGGTCTCTGCCCTGACTTACAGAAGTTTGTATTTTATTTTTGCAGAACAGAACTTTTCTTGGAGTGTCCCTTTTGAGGAATGCTTCACAGCGTAATGCAGCGTGGTGATCCGACCGGATGTATGTATCCCGTCAGTTCTCACACTGTATTAAGCTGCACAAATGGTAAATCTAACCCAACGTCTCGGCTCGAGCCCCCAATTTGTAAGTGGATTCAATTCAGCACTACAGCTAAGTTAACGCCTAGTCTAGAATACTGAATGAAAACCCTTATTGATATATCTTTATGTCCAGTTCATGCGTTCTGGATGACTACCCCTATATAACACCCCTCTCTTGGAATCCCCCTGACCCCACTGAGCCAAGAAGTAGTTCTGTTTTGCAAGTTTAAAAGGTTTATTTGATAATTTAAAATATATATATATCACACTTTATAATAAATTAATAATTGAATAGCACACTTAATCTGATATGATAAAGATCAACAACGGAGAATCTGGCACTAGCACACTTCTTATAATCACTAATGAGTTGACATGAAATGGATAAGGTAGCACACTGGTAAATAGGAACAAAAGTATAATGTGGTAGAGGATGCTTTATGTAAGCTCAGGTGGATGCAATATTCAATGAATGCAGTACAGAAAATACTCAATATGATTTCAACCAAACAATGTAATCACTTTTCTCTGGCAATCCCCTCCCCCCCTTGATGCAAGGCAAGGAAATGGAAGGAAAACACACAGTTCTCAGAAATGCAATCAATGTAAATCAGTTCACCCCAGCAAGCTTACACTACAGAAAACAGATAGGAGTTTTGAAAACACAGGCAAAATGCTTTGATATGTGCTAGCAATGGATGAGAAATATGCTGGAAATGCTTTTAATTCCCTTTCAGAGGTTCAGGGTGAGTGGTATCTAGTTAATATTAGTCCAGGCTCACACTAGCAATGAGGCAGGGATAGTTAGCAGGTTAAACGAATTTCTGGCAAATGGAAGGCAAGCAGCAGCAGTTTTTACATGTGAAGAAATTTGCAAATCGCGGTAAAATTCGCGGATGCGTGTTCCGCGATTGCGGTAAAACTATAAGGGGTAGGAATGTGGTTCTTGGTGCGATTCAAAGCTCAGATTCTAAGCTTTCAAATGAAAGTTACTGCAAGTCTCTAGCACAAACGGTTGCGGAGATATTAGTGATTAAATAACGGTCGTTTTTCAGATTTGAAATTTTAACGTTCAAAAAGACACGTGCAGCTTGCAACTAGAAAATGACAAGTGACAGCTTTGCAAATGACAGGTGACAGTTAGGAGACAGTTCTCCTTAGATTAAAATAGGATTGAATTATATTATTTTAACTAGGAGATTGGTTCTGCACAGTTTTCTGAGTACTCACACTATATTCTTGAGTGAAATGGGCCTCGCCATGGATCTGGTCAGGTTTTAAACTCGCCTCTGGTCTCTGCACTTCACAGTGATCTGGGTCAGCTCTCTCTGGTTCTCTGGTCTGGGTCTCTAGTTCTGGATAGATTGAAGTCTCTAGGTTGGCTCTCTGGAGGTTTGATGGAGGTAAGTATGGATTTTTCCGGCAGAGCTTCCAGCGGCAGATGGATTTGAAAGTCCCTATCTGTCCTGTCTGTCTGCTTTTATGTGTTTAGAATGTGGGTGTGTTCTAGCATCACTGACCCTACCTCTCTCTCAGCTTCTAATTGGTCAAACTTCTATTTATCATTTGATTGGGGGAGCTAGGTTGGGTCAGAGTGATGTCATTTTACAGCCTGCAGAAAGTCCACTCCTCCTGTCAACTTACACACAAATCTAGATTTGAAACAAATACATATTTGCAGAGGTACATATTGTTTTAAAATCATATGCACCCATCATGCATTACAGGAGGTATCCCCTGTTCAAACTCTGCTCTTCCTGGGAGCTTGCATTCAGAAATGGCACATATTTCACTTTTTAATTGATTTTTCAATTTCTGACCTTGACCCAACTTTACATACATGTGCGCAGGGAGTATGGACATTAACTGATGAAGTTTCAGATTTTTAACATGCATACATTTAGAGTTATATCCACTTTTCCGCTGACACCCCCTTGAACATACCACCGGTTCTAAAAACCTTTTAAACTGTGGGCAGAAAAATCACAAGAATTATGGTATCATTTATAAAATTTTCACATGTCCGCTCTATGAGTTATTCATCTTTTTAAAGTTATGTTCTGGCTCCAAAGGGGTGTGGTTTACCCTCAGCACAAGGTTGAATTTCTGGTTTTTCCAGTTCTGCCAAGCCCGCTTGCTCTCACAGGCAGTGCTCCTCCCCTTTCCTCAGGAGGAAGCCACTTTTTACGACCATTTACGACTCCTGCCAATACAACCTTTGCCTGAGCCAGGACAGGGCTTTGTTCACTTTCCTGCAGAGCACAGGTAATTCAATTATCAGATAGATGGCATATCCTTAGTGTGGCCAGCAAAAAGGCAGATGGGCCTGGGAACACAGTTGTGACTCAAGTTTCACTCCTGATGGGGGTAGTTGCCAGGCAGAATTCAGTTCCTTAAGCCAGACTTTCAGCTAACTGTCATGTTTTTTTTTTGTTGCTTTTTAAATTAACTTGCAATTTTACACATGCAGCTAGAATGCTGATTCTAAGTTTAAACTATGACATTTCAACAGTTACAAAGGCATGTGACACCAAACATAGGTCACTTATTTAATCTAAACATTTTCGATTTTAGTGTCTTTAAATCCAGTGCAACTTAAACTGCTGACTCCATAGCAGTTTTGTTATAAGCATTGTTTTGGGCTCTTCATTTCCCAGATTTTGTAAGCACACAAAACCTCATTCTGCCAAATGTCTGCTGGTGTTCAGTGAATATTTTGCACATGTTGCAATGTTTAAAATAGACACTTTGGCTTGCCTTCAGAGAAACACAGGGTGGTTTTAAAACGCCGGCTTTTGGATAGTGGTGAGTACTGGTACTGCACCCATTTTTGGGATTGAACAAATGAATTCCCCACAATTCTAAGTTGCATTTGGCAATCAGCATTGCCATTCCCAATGGTTTCAGACTACTGTGCGGGTAGTCCAATGGTGGTTTTAAAGCGCTTTGAAGCTAACCGGCGCTACGGTTTTTCCTTTGGCTACCCATTTCCCTCATGGCAACCCAGCCTTTCATTCTCGCACTGGTGGGTGGCAAGTGAGGCAACCATTTCGGTGGGCGCACAAACTGCGCAGCTTTCCTGGATTTCGGCGCACATGTGGGTTTTCTGCCATCTTGAATTTTCTAAGCCCACAGCACCAAATGTTGTAGCATGATAGCTTAAACGTGGGTCAGGACACCCAACAGAATGCTCTGGCAGCGCTGATAGGCACCTGGGAGGAATCTCATCTGGTGTATCTGCTGGCCTCACGTATCAGAAGGGTGGACAATGTTCAAGCGGATCTTCTCAGACGCCGGTTTTCACTCCTCTGCAGAACTGGTCCTGTTGGCCCAGGTCTTTGTGGTGACCTGTGTCAGATTAGGGTCCTTGGTTCTAGACTTGTTTGCATCCCCGGCCTCAGCAGAAGTTCCCCTCTTCTGCTCTCGGTTTCAGGTTGAGGGGATTGGGGGATGGACGCCCTCTCTGTACAGTGGCCTTGGGGTTTTCCTTTATGCCTTTCCGCCTATTCCCCTTCTGCCCCGGGTGGTTTGGCGCATCTGAGTGTCCAGGGTGACTGTGTTGTTGTTAGCTCTGTTCTGGTGCCGCCGGAGTTGGCTCCCCTCTCTGTTGGAGCTTCGTTCCTAGGAACCTTGGCTGGTTCCGAGTTGGCCGTGTCCCCTTCAAGGGGATCTGCGGTTAGAATTCCACCGGATGCAATGGGCGGTGTGGCTATTGCTCAGTCTAGGTTGATATCTCAGGGGTTCTCAGATCCTGTAGTTGAGTCCAAATGGATGCTCTTAGACCCTCCACTCTGAAGGTGTTAGGCAGACATTGGGGCCATTTCCGAGACTGGTATGGGCAGTCTGGGATCCCTCCCCTGCGTTCTGGCCTCTGCTATCCTTCGGTTCCTCCAGGAGGGGTTTTGACAGGGGCCTGGCAGTTTTTCCAGGCTTCGCTCTCAGCGGGCCTCCATGAAATTCCTTTTGGGGGACTCTGACGGTCACTTGGATGGGGAGGTGTTGGTGGGGAAGTTGATCCAGGGTTTTTCTTCTTCCCTTCCTTGTGCTGATAAAGGGTTTTCCTTTTGGGATCTCCCTCTTGTATTACGGTTCCTTCACGGGCCTCCTTTTGAGCCCATTTCCGAGATTGATATCAAACATCTTACACTGAAATCTGCTTTTCTTATTGCCCTCACTTCTGCCCGTAGGCTTGGGGAGATTGGGGCTCTCTTATGTCACGCTCCTTTCCTGAGGGTGCTGCCAGACTCGGTGGTGCCGGGGTGTGGTCCGAAGTTTCTCCCTTCAGTTGTCTCTCGGGTTTCACACCTCTCAGGGTCTGGTTCTCCCTGACTTCTTTCATGATCCAAGAACGCCTGAGGAGGTGGCTCGGCTTAACATTGTTGTCCGGCGGGACGCGTTGGAGTATTTGGCTTGGTTTGCCTTTTCCACCAATCTGATAGTCTTCTGATTGCTTGTGGTCTGGCTGGGGCTGGGCATAACGCATCTGTGGTTTCCATTTTCCGGCGGTTCGGGTTGTGATCTCTAGGGCCTATGTGGCTTCTGGCCTGCCTGTGCCTGCACACAATCAGGGGCGGTCTACCAGGGGTTTCGCGGCTTCCTGGCCCGATGTAAGGAGGGTTTTTCTCTGCAAGAGATTTGTATGGCTGCCGCCTTGGCTGGTCTAGGCATTTTCATCAACCGCTATGGGTTGAGTTTCTCCCACTCGGGGGTTGGTTCCTTCGTGGTTGGAGTTTTTGTCTGTGGGGATGTGATTTAAGAGTTATTGTGGGTGTGTTTTGCTGCACTGTTTTTGGCTCTGTCTCATTGGGACCTTTTCCCCTTTGATGCTTTGGTATACCTCATGAAGTAAGTACTGGGACGAGGAAGAGTGGACGTGGAGGTAATGCTCTGATTACTTACCGGTAATCTTCATTACTCCTAGTCCTACTCTTCCTCGTCACAGTACTGACGACCCTCCTCACCCTCCCTGCGGGGAAGGTCCCATGCTCCGGCTTGGTAATATGAAACTGAGTGACATGGATGTGGGGGAGGAGTTATAAGGATTTAAAGAAATAGAAGAAGGTCCTGTGTCGGAGGCGGGTGCCTCATGAAGTAAGTACTGTGACGAGGAAGAGTAGGACTAGGAGTAATGAAGATTACCGGTAAGTAATCAGCGCATTCTACGGAAACCGCAGGCTGCCTCCCCCGCCTCAGACCGCCATCTTGTTCCCACCCTCCTTTCCCTTTTAAAAAAAAATATTCTCAACCCACTCCCTAGGCTGACTTCTAACTTACCTGATTGTGGTGGGGTGGCTCCCACAGCAACAGCTTCCCTTCTTTTCACTTTTCTGGAATTTGTGGAAATGGAAGAGGGGCTCCATACGGAGCCCCGCGTTCTACAACCATGGAGGCTATCTTGGAACAGTATTTTCATTTATTACACGGGTCACATGCAGTGTCCCTTTCAATGGATGAAAATACTTTTTTTTAGAACCCTAGGTTGCCGTTTTTGTAACCGCGGGTGCTAATAGCGTTAGTAACGTGTTCCACTGGCTATTCTGGGGGTAAATGTCCTGGTGACCTCGCTTCACCGGGCGGTAACTTGGGCTGCTGAGCCGTTTACCCCCAGTACAGCCCGTGAAACGCGTTGCTAACGTTATATCTGAGCCCCGACCGACAAAGAAACAATGTGCTTCTTGGTAGGTTAAAAGGTTGATCTATACACAGATAGTCTCAATTCATCTACAGGGTTCAGCCCTTAAAAAGGTAGGCCAGCAAAACAAATGTGGAGCAGGTTTGCCAGGCACTAATGTGTAAGGTAGCAAGCCCCAGTTGGAATTCTATACAATATTTTCTGAAACGCTGTTTCACTTTCTCTAGAAGATATCTCTTAATCACCTTACCCATGTCACCAACCACACAAGGGTTATCAGTTATTTTGTTTTTGGCAGGCCTCACGTCATTCAGGTTCACACAGATGAACTCAAGTATGCCATAAAGTGCCATATAGGTCACAGTGGGCTATTTACAAAATATTCCAACCCTACGTTTAAAAGTTCATCCTTGTACATTGCTAGCAGGCCATCCTTCATAATTTAGGCCGAGGAGTCAGTGAATGATGCTCAGCATGTAGCAAAGAGTAGTCTTGTCCTACCTTTTGAGGGATAGGAGACAAGCTGAAGTCTACGTTTATTAGGCTCATTGACAAAGAAGCCCATAGCAGCAACACCATTTCCAAAGCCTGCCCCACCCCCGGCTTTCACAGAAGCAAGACTGCACACTAGTTCAGCGCCATGCAGCATCATAAGAGCCATTTAAAAAGGATAGATATTAATCACTGGGGCGTCTGATAACACTCCTACTTGTGGTGCAACCCAAAATGTGGGGGCACCCCTGCAAGCCATGCTCCTTGGGCCCCATCAAGCTCACAACAATGCTCCGGGCCAGCCTAGGCAAGCACGCATTCGTAATACGCATGATAATCATGCTGCTGCAAAGGCACGCTGCACACTGTACTGGTAGAAAGTAAAAAAGTATGTGTTTTTATCAAACCTTAAATCTTTTACCTAGCGTAAAAACAAAGGGGCTGAGCCTGGCTCCGGGAACCCAAATGTACCATCCAACTCTGTGTGTAATATTGCCAGTCGAATTATGCACAGTAATGATTTCAAAAGAAAACCTATTCATCCTAGCTATGCCAGTATCCCATGTACAAACATTCTCTTGTTGGCTTTGCCCTTAATGCCAGTAAAAGTCCTGCTACAGCAAGAAAACATGTTATTGCTAGCTGTATAAATGCTTCCAACTCCGGCAGAATACAAATACTCTTCATGTTGACTTTGCCATAAACAATAGTAAAACATGCAATGCTACAGTAAGGAAACATTCTTTTGTTTAGCCGCACAAATCCCTCCAACCAAAATGTAAGAACACTCATCACGTTTACTTGCTGACTACACAAGTACCCCGGGCCTCTCCATGTAATAAGACACATCATGCTGGCCCTGCCCCCTATGTGAGTAAAGAATCCCATGTCACAGAAAATGTCCAGTCTTTGGAGTTCTTTCTAATCAATACAAACATACACTGTGTTAATCAATCACTTTTACATCCAAATACACTACATGAATTTTTTAAACCGTTGCAAAAATGAGGGTTTTTCGCTTCAGAAAAGTAATGGTTAAAAATGATGCACCACTTTACAATATTAAACGTATTCATATGCTTAAGTCGAGCACAGCTTTCTCACAGGTGGCCCTTAAAAGATGTTCAGAAGCAAGCATGTTTTCCCTCCGCAGCCTGACATTTTAGAGGTCTGTGGTGTCCCAAAAGGTGCATTCATGAAATAGAGCATAGAAAAGTTAAAATGGCAAAGAGTACATCTGAATGTGGATGTGAAAGGATACCCAAAGCCATAGAAGGGTGAGAACAAAAACTGTGTTCCACAGGTACACACTGCTTCACAGCTGTAAAGGTGTCCCATATAGATATCTATTCAGCTACCTTTACAGAAGCTGCTCAGCGCTAAAGGGGGCAAATGGCATCCCTGCTGGGTTTATCATGTGCCTTTGATGACACTGTGCTGCAGGCTCTTTACTACCAGGAGAACCAACTGGAAATTATGTCACACAATGCATAAATGTGATGCTTTTAAGTGGTATTTATATTAATTATATTTTAATAACAAGGTAGGACATTTACTGTGAAACAGTACTTCTAACGACAGCAGGGCATCTACAGCTATACCCACACATCTCAAAAGTTCCTATGTATAGTACAATCCAACCAACTCTACTGAGTTAACAAACATTTTAAATTACCTTAAACACAAGCTGGCCAGACCCATAGCCTAAACCACACTAACAAAGATAATATTTTGTTGGAACTCCCGATCCTTTGCTCAATTTTACTCTTGGAGCGTTGGGTATTTTGAACAATTTTACAAACGGCAATGATGTAAACAGTATGTACCACTTCATTTGTAATAAAATGTGCTTGCATTGTGCAGCTACGAGGAATGTTGTTGCCTCCCACACATGAATGTTCAGTATCACAATAATTCATTACTCCACCGTGAAAATGCAAAATCAAAGATTTCAAGAAACCTCCCCAAGTGTCTTTACTCTACTAAGGTGTTTAAGCGCAGGCAGAGTTTAAAAATGTCACCATTGATTTGGTCAAATTTTAATGACATTTCAGCCCAAGGGGTTGGAGGTACATCGCTGCAGCAGGTAAACTGCCTTATTTCCATTTTGACCACTGCTAACACCAGAGCTGTAACCATGAGAAGGGGGTTTAGTTATTTTTAAACAACATTTGTATAAGATGTGCCTGTACCACTTGCATATGTTTCATATGTAAACTTTACCATTTGATAAGACAGGATGTAGAAATGTAGTTATGTTGCATTAATATTACAGACCAGTATAGGTGCTTTTTATAGAGTGACAGCAGGCCATTTGTGTGAGAAACCAGATCATAGCATTGAAACCAATAATCCTCATTGCAACCTTCTCTCTCTTGTGTCCAGTTGGCAGACAGCTTAAGTTCCTATCATTTCCTCTAAAAGACTGACTTAACCGAAAGAAGACAATTAATGGGGTCATCACCAGTTGGGCTGTAACCCTTAAATGCAGAGGTAACGCTATTACCGCCGCAATTAAGGGTCCACCAAATCAAATTCCCCATTGGGTCCAATGGGGAATTCCAGAATGGGCCCAATGGGGAATGTGGAAGGACCATTCCGCCAAACCCGTGATCCGGCACGAATAGCGCCAGACTGGGTAGCAGTAGCGATATTAGCACCGGCAGTATCCCGGCAGCAATACCGCCGGGATACCGGCCAACTGGTGATGAGGCCCTAGTGCACTCAGCTGTAGAACACACTGCGTACTCCAAATCTTTGACAGTAGAGATCTTAAAACACCTTTTCAACTAACATAACATAGATGACAGGCTTGAAGTAATAGAGAGGAAGAAATAATGTTTTAATCCCTGCAACCTTAAAAACGTCCATATAATGCTATGTAGCTAAAATGGGGGACAAAATGGGGGTGAAGGGGCATGGTTTGGATTACGTGGACAGAATTTGTTGAAGGGACAGAATCTGGTGAAGGTGCAGAGTCTATCATAGGTCGAGTAAAGTGGGGGGGGTTCATGCACTTATTTGGGGCAAGCATTGCAGAAAGCCTAAATACGCCACTGCCCAGAGTTTTTGTTTTGCTTTACTGTTTTGTTTTATGTGCATGCCTATTTTAAATTATTAACATTATTGTTCAGTGTCATTTGTAATGGTGCTATTATTGCCCATCTATGCTGTCCATTCCTCCAGTCATCCATACCCATCACACTCACCAACACCTCTCACACACTCATCAATTCTCCATCAAATATTACACTCCCAAATTTTCATTCTGACAGTAATGCGCATACTCACTTACCGATGTCACACTGCCAAGTTGGGTAAACGTTTATACCAAATCTAAGTACACAATACGCCTGTGGGTTTAGCACTACCAGTCTACTTTCACCGTGAAGCACGGGAGTAAATTCAGTTTTCTCCGTCAATTGGTGATTTGGTCACATATTGGCAATGCATGGCATTCACTAGCTTATATCCTTCATAGGCCTTTCACTAAGCTTATAAGGCCCCGATTTGGACTTTCTCAGACATGGGTGCACCATCACGGGGAGCTACGTTGGCGACTGTCTATTTCTTGATTCAATCATTAGACCACAGACCCCACGATTAGGGGGTCGCTCCTGTCACTCATAGTTTGGTTTGAATATCAATGATAGCGGTAGGAAAATTGGACACAATTTATTTTGTGTTCTCCACAGCTCACATCCATCCTCGCCTTCCTCCCTCAACCACGTCGTCGTGATGAGGCTGGTCCCTGATATAAACATCTAGGACTGACTTTTTTACAGCCGAAACTCGAGACGACAATAACAGAGGACACAGGAATATTATAATCAGTAACACTAGTGATTAGGATTAGGAACTAGTTTCATTATGGTTCTAACTAATTTATGAACCTCTAAAATTGCAGACAATTTTTGTTTTTTCCTTGCTGTGTCCTACCCTTTTTAAACTTTGTTCGAAAGATGTTCATTTCCTTTGGTAGTTTTGTTTTGTTTTTCTGACTGTGTTTTTACATATGGTATGTGTGTGGTATATATGAGATGAGGTTGTAGAGGAATGAAAGAAAAGGGGTGTGGGGGCAACTACAGTGCTCTGTGCAGGGGAGTTGCTAGGTCTGGAAAAGACCCGGGGCTAAGCTGATGTCGGAACGGTTGGGGTTGGGGGCTAGCTAGTCTTTTGGCTGTAGCTCCTGAGATTCTATCCGGGGCTACAACCAAAAGATCAGGGGCTATAGCCCTCTTAGCCCCCCCCAGCAACGCCCCTCTGTGTGATGGGTTGTTTCATATTCATTTGTGATGATTAGATTTTGCATTTGATAATAAAAATTGAATTTATCACAAAAGTGTACAATATATTTTGATTCTGAATTTGACTATAATTGCAATAGGGCACATTGTTTTTTGGTTTTACACTGGCAAGTTGCCACATGCACTACTGAGCCAGGCCACACTCACAAACTGGCGTCCAACTCACACTTTGCACTCTCAAGTTCCTCTTGCAGCCTCCAGTCCTTCATTCTTCATCAGTGTCTCTTTGCCCCTATCTTCTTCTTTTTCAACCCAATCTATTGCTCCTTCTGTATCTCTTGTAATTTCTCTGAATAAGCAGGGCACTTCCTCTTTAGCTCAGTCACCCCCTATCTTTTACACAGTCACTCCCCTCTTTCCCCTGGTCACTCCCTCTCTTATCTAGTGGCTCCCTCTATTTTCTTCTCAGTCACAATCCCAGTTTGCCCCTCAGTCACTCCCCCTATTTCCCCAGTGCCCCCCCTCTTCCCCAGTCGCTTGCTCTCAGTCCCTGCTTGGACCTCTGCTCCCTCTCTCCCATTCTTCCCCGCCTTAGCATTATTGCCTTTTTTGTAAATGCATTTTATTTCTTCAAAAACACTGTTTTTGGCAAAACAGTATTTTCCAGGGGTGTTTTTGCAAAGACAGACGATATTGCAGGCGTTAAAGAAGTCTAATTTCAAATGGCCTGCATGAGATTATCAACGCAGGTAGAAGCATTACCCTGCAACAGTACATTTCTTTTTCACTCCCCTGTTTTCATCCCCATAGCCTTCCCCTCAAAGGACTGGCAAACCTCCCCAGAGTGCTCAAAGGCCATACTGATGCCTCTGAAATGCCAGAAAGCCAATGGGCATAGGGTTGGTTCAATCACATGGGATGATCGGGGAAGCCAATGACCCTAGCGCAGCCCAACTGGGCTTTCAGAGGCACATCCAGCACGTAATACCCATCTGTGCTCCCCCAGTGGACTTCCCAATTGGTAGCCAATATGCTTTAACAAAATGAGGAAATAGTCCATATGACCTTCCCCGAAAGGATGTCTAATCGGAGTCTAATTGGAAACAATGAAGTTGCAATAGAAATGTGTGGGGGATTGTGTGAGAGGTGTTTATTAACCTACTGTCCTAAAAAGAAGTTGCATGCCAACATGACCGATTCCACATAGGAAATAGAAGTCTGGTCCTATTTTTGTGCACCGTGACTCTTGTATGCTGCATTTCCAATTAAAATAAAACAGTACAAGTCTCACAATGCAGTGAAAAAGCAGGGCTGGAAAACACCACCGCCCAAATAGAATGGGGTATGTTGGCATGTATTCAGTGAAGTAGCAGTTACCTTGCATTTGAACTAAATGCAAAGGTAGGGCATGTGAAAGCCCAGTGTAACTAGTAACAGAGATATACCAGTTCAGACTTTTCTCACCAACTCTTTCAAGTTGTCAACTGCCAGGTCTGACATTCTCTCCAAGACATATTTGAGCTCATATCGATTTTTATTCCGATACCGTACTTGTAGTTTTATTTCCCCACTATAAGTGCAGGACTCCAAGTAAAATAAGTCTAATGACCAGTACTGGCTAATCATTCCTAACCTGACATGGGACAACATGAGACCTCTGTGTGTAAAACCTCGTCTATTTTAAATGCTTAGACCTAAAGTCACAAACCAAAGGGATCCTTCTGATAAAGATATCTGTTTATTATCAGTTCTCTTTTGAAACCTCTGAAGCGGGGCTTCGTACCCCGACTGCCCCTGCTCCCACTCCCAGGGCATAGCTGTGATCATTGAGGAATGACCGATTTGGAAGCAAGACAAGAGGTTGGCTTTGCAATCACGTCTTCGTGATTCAAGGAATTAGGTGAGAAAGATCCTGCAGGATGCCTAAATCCATCACTGAAACCACACCCCAACTCCACCATCTCCCTTGCTCCTCTGATTCCCAATTTAATCCTTTTCTTAACAAGCAAGTTTCAGACAATGGTAGGTATGTACTATTTTGTTGGTGTGGAAGAAGCCAGGTCAAATGGTGCCGAGGGGTTAAGAGCACCAACATCACAATGTTGATGTATATTATATATGTTGTGGTTATTTCTTTAGCACATACCTAGCTTTTGGAAGCAATGGAGAGCTGTATCTCAATAGGGTTTACGGGCTTACATTAGATTATTGTAGATCCTTACTACTCTTTAGGGTAGCCAGGAATAATTAGTCTAGCTATATTTGTTCCTAATTGAGAACCTGAGAATGAGTGGTAGCACAGCTATGTTCAGAAAGAAAAGTTCATAAGGTCACGGCCTTCAGAATTAGACTTCACTTTCCCTTTTGTACAGACACACCTGCATAAATAGCATAAATAGCTAGCCATGACCAAGAAACTATGGGGCTGATTAATGGAATTATTTGTGCCGAAAAATGGGGATTTGGGCGCCATTGTGCCCGCAAATCCCTGTCTAACAAATGGGGATTTGCGGGCAGAATGGCGCACAAATCCCCGTTTTTCGGCGCAAATAATTCCATGAATCAGCCCCTATGTCTGTCTTCGTGGCCTGACAACTGGAATAACTTCTATTAGTGTTTTATTTTCAATTCTATTTGACGAAAACATGATATGTTTAATTGAACTCTTAATATCTGCTGCTGCCAGTACAAGCTCTGAACTGTTCTTTGTCAGAAGGCACATATCGCAATTATAAAAACAGTCCTCAAAATGTGCCCCTGATGCCATCCTTTGGCTAGTGATAACTGACTCTTGATGAGTTTGAAATGGTGTGCTGTGTGTATGGTGCGAACTGAGGGGATGAGTGTCTTTTTATGCCTGGATAGTAAATTGCAATTTACACTTTTTACCTCATAAAAAGATCCAACTGGCACTTTTATTCTGACAGTTCTTAGCTACTACTTTTCAGAACACTTTGAGTACTACTTTCCGTTCCTGTTTTAAAAGGACACTCATGCGTACCAAATCAAAGTAATGGGAGGAAAGTAAGAGTGCTGGCAAAATCTTGGTTTATTTACAGCAATCAATGATCTCCATTGGCAAAACAATAGGCTTAGCCCTTATCACATCCCACCATGATGCAAGAGGGTTTGTTAAGGAGATTCTGCCAGGTTTCGGTGCAGGACATTGACAAAACTAGTGTTTCGTTGAAGAAAGATACAAGCAGACACAGCTACCGTTGTTCATTGTGAGATTTAACTTACCCAAGTCTTGAAAACAAAGCGTGTTTTCAGCAGTTGCCTATAAAAGGAGCCACCGCCCAAGTTTGCGTGCCTGATGTTCCGTGTTAACACTTAAATGGACATTCCCCAAGCCCAGCTCTGCAGCTCCAGATCGCCTTCCTTCAACTAGCGGCTCAACTCCGGATTCAGTTTCTTATTCTTTACCTACAATAGGGAGACAGGAAGTAAGGTTGCTGGTGCTCTTTGATCATAGCATTAAATGAGGAAAAACAGTAAAAGCATGGTCATTTTGAACCCTAATGACATTCTGCATAATCACAAAAGGTATATTTCACCTAGACCGAATTCAAAGCAATTGGCACAAGTCAAAATCCCACCATCACCAACGAAGAGGCAGACTTGTGGATGAAGAAAACATCACAAGAGTGGATTGTTTAAGGTGGGAAGACAACACCACTGAATTTATAATGGATAATCATCTACTAAGCACCAAGCAGATACACAGGTATTTAGCTAACCCAGGTAAGGGGGAAGCCTACAGTGGTTCTGATCGTGGGTGTGCTTACACTCGGGTCATTTTTCTGTCTACAGGACAGTGAGTGTCCACCCCAAGCATATAGCATGGCAGCAGAATCAGGACTACTTACAAGGAGAGGAAGCCCGGTATACTACTGTACTAATAAAAAATTAGCAGTGTATACTCTGTCTATGTCCGGGAGGATAATGATATAAGTATCAGGAGACAAAGTTATATTGCAGGTACTAAAGGAGTGTGGTATATATACTCTCAGTAGAAATATTAACAGGGACCAAGGATGGTTAAAAAGACAATATCAAATTTTAATAACAAACAATTCATTCATATTAAAACCTCAATTAAATAAATAGGTTAGTAATACAGGCATTGTCAAATCCCATGTGCAACGGCAAAAATAGGGAATGCATAACAGGCTCGGTGGCCAGTTAGAAAGGTGTTGTAACAATCATACGACCACTGGGGGTACTTTTCAAAGTAACAGGGTACCCTATCCAGGTATGGATAAATGTGTCATCAATTAAACTCTCTGTTTAGGGTTCAGAGGTCTGTCTCGACATGTTTCTGTTCCTAAAGAGCAAGGTGTGGAACATTCATCAGGAGGAAGTACATAACAATATCACCTATTTAACAATTGGGATGAAGAGCAAAAAAAATGCCACTACAGTATCATAGCACCTGCAAGAGAATAAAAACAACAATCATCAAAGGTTAACTATTAAATAGTTGTATATATTGGAAAGTTCCAAGTATGAACTAGGCAACTATAAAGGAACACAATTACCTTATAGTGTGCCTGTGGGGGCTCTCTACTAACATTAGTAGGCATGGGGTAGTCCAAGTCACGACCCTAAAGCAACAACAAAGGGATAATAGCCAGTAAATCAGCTATAACCAAGCCTAGTAGTACTCCAAAACAAACAACAGCAACCTAAACGGAAAGAGACACCAAATATCCAGATGAGTATGGCGGCGTGCACTGAGGAAACTTCCCTGGTGCAACCTCCCATGCAAGCGAAAGGCGCTTAACAAACACCTTGTACAAGGGACGTATATCCATAAAGGAAAGCGGTGTGGGGGTCCAGGTGTAGACCAGAAACTCGTGCCCAGCAATTTAGAAAAAGTGTAAATCACTATGTGATAATGCATAGGGCAGACAAGTATGCGACCGAGGTTAGTGAGTCGAAATGACACCGGAATAGAGTCAGGGTAAGCTGGCATTCAATACCATGTTAATAAACAGGGTGCCCATGTAGCCATAGAAATAGGGATGTAAGAAGGAATAATACCTTAAGGCGGTCAGCCTAGTGTCGTCACAGGCGATTTCTAACTATCCGCACTGTAAATGCAAAACAAAAGAGAAATGTGATAAGCTATACAGAGATGCGAAAGCATCGCAACACCGTCAATAGGTGACGAATCAGAGAGAGTCACAAACTATTGCACCAAACTCAATGCGGTGACTTACCCTATGCGGCAGAGTGAAAGGCAAGCAGTTGACTCGCTCGCGAGGAGCTAAACAAAGTGTCCGCTGTCAGCGCAAAGCTGCCGATGCAGGTTCATAGTCAAGGACAACCCTTGGTTAGTCCTACTATTATGTTCATGTATCTAAAGACATGTGTTGAAGTTATGTCAAACATGGCAGCCATCTTACAATGGAGTAAAAGAGAAATGCCGGTGGGGAACATCAAACACTAACTATAAAAATTAATCTCCAGCAATAGAGAGTGTCCCACAAAAATAGTGGCGTAACCCTGATTCAAAGATAACTACGAATCAGTGGGGGACAAGAGAGTGATGGGCTCAAGAGAGGGGACAGTGAATCTTCGAGTGATACGATAGAGGTGCCAACATAGGTATCAAAAACATGATGATAAAATTATGACGATATATACACAGAGAAATAGCACGGTCATTATATATTATGCCAATCAATCGACTCGTTGAGTCCAATAACATCACTGTGTAGTGTAAAAATCATCTTTTGTTCCATTTTCAGCAGTTTCTTTTCTCGTGCTGTGTTCTTAAGTCCTTTCACAACCAACAGGATCGTCCAGGTAAAATCCTCATACTTGTGTTTCAAAAGATGGAAGTGTTTCACAAGGGGGGCGTTCTCAGTTTTATTCTTCAGACAGCTCCGATGTTCCATTATGCGGGTTTTCACTTTTCTGATAGTCTTGCCAATATAGTGCAATCCACATTTACAGGTAATCATATATACAACAAAATCAGTGTTACAATTAGTTAAACTCATTTGGGTCCAGGGTTTTGAAAGACCAATATCAACTTCTTTCGTTCTCATGGTTAATTTACAAACGCCACATGAGCCGCAAGGGTAGTGTCCCGTGGCTTCTGGGAGCCCCCCAGAGTGAGGTTAATTTTTTATTAGTACAGTAGTATACCGGGCTTCCTCTCCTTGTAAGTAGCTCACAGTGGCCTTCTGGTCACAGGAAACCTCTTCTAAGTGGGTTATTAGTAATACCCTCACATACAACAGCTCCTTTGGAAATTTGGACTCCCCTGTCCTCAATATGGCTGAAGACAGAATCCTCGCCTATAGCGATGACTATGCAGCAGCCCTTATGAAAGCGATCTCAATCCTTAATCATGATGATATCCAAGAGATTTCACAAGATAAAGATGAATGGAATGAACTGACCCAACTAGGTAAAAGACTTACAAGAACTGAATTACATGGGGCAATTATGCTCGAATATCTTAAGAATAAAGCATTACCTCAAGGATTGACAGTCCTTAATGAACCTAGATTATTCCTAGATAATGAAAAATTCCGTGTGCAATGGAGCTATATAGCTAACCGCTGTGGTCGTGATTGGCTCATTTTGATTATTGACACTGCGAAAGAAACATCGGCCAAAATTGAAATTGAATTACACAAGATTGAAGATAATTTAAAAAAACAGCTCCCTTTAGAAACTTATAAAAAAAGACTCGAAGAAATAGAAAAAGAAATGAAAGATTTTAAGGTTATTAATACTAAGGAGCGAATTCAACGAATGAAAAAAGATCTGGCTCGCTTCACACATGAGAAAGCTTTCCCCTATGTGCAAGCGGACTATGTCAATAAATCGCTACAAACAAATGGACCCACAAGACAAAACAGACGAGTACGGTTTCGTAACACGTCTTACAGCACAAGTCATGACAGTAGTGACCCCGATGATTCAGGAGAAGGAACATCCTCTGGCAACAGAGCAACTATTAAAAGGGGCAGAGGTCAACCTGTAAGACGGCCGAACAACGGAGGAAGGAGATCTAATCAGGGCCGTTTTTTATACCAGGCCCAGAACAGAAACAATTGGGACGACGGTTCGAGACAAACCAGAAGCGGGAGTCGCTTTTAATCAACCTGTCGAATTACCTACCCACTACGACGGAACAACAAGTGCTGAACAAAGGCCTAGGCTATGTTATAACGAAAGAACACGACCCATTCGAATTCCAGATCGATTTCAAAAAACTGATGCGTAAAATCCATTTGAAGGAATTCTTTTCCTCCTCTGATGACACCACGATGGAGGGCCCCATTAACTGTACTGGATTACATAATCCATCGACGTTCTACCCTCCTGCCCAAAGTTTCTCTCCTGAATCACTAGTATTTGAAAAGAAAGTTATTACTGAGGTCATGGCCCTTGAAGCTAAACATCGTAGAACCTTTCACAATCTATCCAACCAGGAACGCAAAGCTCTTGATTCTCTATCCTCCAATCCATCGATCATTATTAAGAAGGCGGACAAAGGTGGAGGGATTGTTATTCTCAACCGCTCAGATTATATTGATGAATGTGAAAGACAACTAAGCAATACCTCCTACTACCACCTACTTACTTATGACCCCACACTTGAACTCCAACACCTCGTTGCTGACAAGGTTGGCAAAGCGAAAGATCGGGAATGGATTTCTAAACAGGAAGCAGACTTCCTTGTTAATAAGAAACCATGCATTCCCACATTCTATACCCTGCCTAAGGTCCATAAAACTCTTCTGAACCCTCCTGGTCGTCCCATTGTAGCTGGCATAGACTCTGTCTTGGAGCCACTCTCTACCTTTGCGGACCATTATCTTAAAACATACATACAAAAAATGCAATCTTATCTAAAAGATTCTAGAGATGTTATTAATACCTATGAAAGTCTTGAGTTTGATCCTCTATCCAACCTACTTATAGGTTTGGATATTGTCTCCCTTTACACCAACATACCACAACAGGCGTCACTTGATACTATTGAAGAAATATTACTGACCCGAGAAGATAATGACCCTGTACCCACCTCATTTATTCTCTGGTGTATAGAACTCGCCTTGAGACGTAACTACTTTGAGTTCAATGGGAAATTTTATCAACAAATTGAAGGCACAGCGATGGGAGCCACGATGGCCCCGAGTGTGGCTAACCTTTATGTCGAAACATTTGAGAAATTACATATCTACAGCATCAGTAACCCTTTCAACAACAATATTACCAAGTGGAGTCGTTACATTGACGATATCCTCGTTTTGTGGAAAGGTTCACGGGATGATGCTAACAATTTCTTTACCTGGCTCAACGGTCTTAATCCCCACTTACAATTCACTATGACTTGTAGTAATGAGTTTACTAACTTTCTGGACTTGACCATTTATCCCCTTAATGGGTCCCTGAAAATAAAACCTTATCACAAACCCACGGACAAGAACTCTCTTTTGGATTATTCCAGTCATCATATTAAACATCTCCGCGACAACCTCCCTTTTGGACAATTTCTCCGTCTAAAGAGAAATAGCTCGGATAAAGACACCTATGAGGTTGAGGCGTCAGCCCTTAGTAAAAAGCTCAGACAGAGAGGCTACCCCAAAAAACTCATAAACAAATCAGCTAAAAGGGCATTTAATAACAACCGAGAGGCGTTATTAGAACCCAAGCCCAAGAAACCTAAAGAGGATAGGATTGTCTGCGTGAATACTTTTACGGACCGGAGTTTTGAAATTACCAATATCATAAAGAAAAACTGGAAAATCTTCAGAACCGCAACTCAACCGATTCCCATGCCGATTTTCGCCTATAAAAGAAGTACCACCATTGGAAATATAGTGAGTAACAGTAAATTGAAACCGATTAACACTTCGGAACCTAAATTAACCTCACTCTGGGGGCTCCCAGAAGCCACGGGACACTACCCTTGCGGCTCATGTGGCGTTTGTAAATTAACCATGAGAACGAAAGAAGTTGATATTGGTCTTTCAAAACCCTGGACCCAAATGAGTTTAACTAATTGTAACACTGATTTTGTTGTATATATGATTACCTGTAAATGTGGATTGCACTATATTGGCAAGACTATCAGAAAAGTGAAAACCCGCATAATGGAACATCGGAGCTGTCTGAAGAATAAAACTGAGAACGCCCCCCTTGTGAAACACTTCCATCTTTTGAAACACAAGTATGAGGATTTTACCTGGACGATCCTGTTGGTTGTGAAAGGACTTAAGAACACAGCACGAGAAAAGAAACTGCTGAAAATGGAACAAAAGATGATTTTTACACTACACAGTGATGTTATTGGACTCAACGAGTCGATTGATTGGCATAATATATAATGACCGTGCTATTTCTCTGTGTATATATCGTCATAATTTTATCATCATGTTTTTGATACCTATGTTGGCACCTCTATCGTATCACTCGAAGATTCACTGTCCCCTCTCTTGAGCCCATCACTCTCTTGTCCCCCACTGATTCGTAGTTATCTTTGAATCAGGGTTACGCCACTATTTTTGTGGGACACTCTCTATTGCTGGAGATTAATTTTTATAGTTAGTGTTTGATGTTCCCCACCGGCATTTCTCTTTTACTCCATTGTAAGATGGCTGCCATGTTTGACATAACTTCAACACATGTCTTTAGATACATGAACATAATAGTAGGACTAACCAAGGGTTGTCCTTGACTATGAACCTGCATCGGCAGCTTCGCGCTGACAGCGGACACTTTGTTTAGCTCCTCGCGAGCGAGTCAACTGCTTGCCTTTCACTCTGCCGCATAGGGTAAGTCACCGCATTGAGTTTGGTGCAATAGTTTGTGACTCTCTCTGATTCGTCACCTATTGACGGTGTTGCGATGCTTTCGCATCTCTGTATAGCTTATCACATTTCTCTTTTGTTTTGCATTTACAGTGCGGATAGTTAGAAATCGCCTGTGACGACACTAGGCTGACCGCCTTAAGGTATTATTCCTTCTTACATCCCTATTTCTATGGCTACATGGGCACCCTGTTTATTAACATGGTTTTGAATGCCAGCTTACCCTGACTCTATTCCGGTGTCATTTCGACTCACTAACCTCGGTCGCATACTTGTCTGCCCTATGCATTATCACATAGTGATTTACACTTTTTCTAAATTGCTGGGCACGAGTTTCTGGTCTACACCTGGACCCCCACACCGCTTTCCTTTATGGATATACGTCCCTTGTACAAGGTGTTTGTTAAGCGCCTTTCGCTTGCATGGGAGGTTGCACCAGGGAAGTTTCCTCAGTGCACGCCGCCATACTCATCTGGATATTTGGTGTCTCTTTCCGTTTAGGTTGCTGTTGTTTGTTTTGGAGTACTACTAGGCTTGGTTATAGCTGATTTACTGGCTATTATCCCTTTGTTGTTGCTTTAGGGTCGTGACTTGGACTACCCCATGCCTACTAATGTTAGTAGAGAGCCCCCACAGGCACACTATAAGGTAATTGTGTTCCTTTATAGTTGCCTAGTTCATACTTGGAACTTTCCAATATATACAACTATTTAATAGTTAAGCTTTGATGATTGTTGTTTTTATTCTCTTGCAGGTGCTATGATACTGTAGTGGCATTTTTTTTGCTCTTCATCCCAATTGTTAAATAGGTGATATTGTTATGTACTTCCTCCTGATGAATGTTCCACACCTTGCTCTTTAGGAACAGAAACATGTCGAGACAGACCTCTGAACCCTAAACAGAGAGTTTAATTGATGACACATTTATCCATACCTGGATAGGGTACCCTGTTACTTTGAAAAGTACCCCCAGTGGTCGTATGATTGTTACAACACCTTTCTAACTGGCCACCGAGCCTGTTATGCATTCCCTATTTTTGCCGTTGCACATGGGATTTGACAATGCCTGTATTACTAACCTATTTATTTAATTGAGGTTTTAATATGAATGAATTGTTTGTTATTAAAATTTGATATTGTCTTTTTAACCATCCTTGGTCCCTGTTAATATTTCTACTGAGAGTATATATACCACACTCCTTTAGTACCTGCGATATAACTTTGTCTCCTGATACTTATAGCAGAATCAGGACAACAGAACATAGAAGCCACACCTCACAAAAAGAGCTCCCCCTCACCCATTTGGTACCTTGCAGCTGCCTCATGTTCAGCTGCTGGCAAAATGGCAGGGATGCTCTGAGAAAGACGTTACTACAACAACAGGGAAGATCTCAACGAGTCCTGCATACCATCCCTGAAAATGGCCTAAGCCAGTTAAGACATTACACTAAAAAGACATTAACACAATCATTTCTGAATTCCAGGCAAAACTGCAAGCTCAACCGACTTATGAGGCAATCAGTGCAACAAGATTGTTGGACACATTGTTAATGCCCTCATTAGGTAAAGCCAGTAGAACCCTAAGGTCAAAAGAAAAACATTGGAGGGAGGCATAAGGTCTATAAGCTCCACTAAGCCAGGAAAGTCACCTGGCCCTAATGGCCTGACACAAAATTCACCAAGACATTGAAGACTGAGTTGGATCCGCTCCTCTTTAACTTTTTACATATCAATGATTGTATAATGCAAGTTCCCAGAGGTTGATGAACATATCAAACGTAATCTTCCTCCCTATACCATGAAGAGCTCAACAATACTGTGAAAAGTAATGACCAATCTCTCCTTAATTTTTCTGCCGAAATTCTGGGAAACACTTGGGCTGAATGGCTTTCCATGGTGCTCAAGAAAGTCCTTCATGGTGACCGAGAAGGGTTTGTTAGGTATGAAAAAGGTTCTGACAGCACCATGTAAGTGACTTCAGTTCAGCAATCCAACTAAGTCAATGCCTAGTCTGGGATGCCCAATGGAAGCCCTTATTTATATATTTTTATGTCAAGTTCTTAAATCTGGATGATGAACCCTTATATAACGCCCCTCTCTTTGAATCCCCCTGACCTCACTGAGCCAAGAAGTAGGTTTGTTTTGCAAATTAAAAGGTTTATTGGAAAAATTAAACAATATAAATATATCACACTTTTATGAATAAATTAATATTTGATAGCACGCTTATGAATATGACAGTGATCAACAGTGGATAATATTACAGTAGCACAATTCTTTAATTACTTAGGAGTTTGTATAGAAAGGATAAGGTAGCAGAGAATACTTTGTATGGTTTCAATGAAAAGCAATGATAGAAAGAATGCAGCACAGAAATAAACTTATATGGTTTCAACAATAGATAAGATGATCACTTTTTCCTTTGTGACAACTCACTCCCCCCCCTATGCAATATGAAGAGATGGAAATGAGGGCACACAGGTTTTCAGGAATACAATCAAAAGCAGTTCAGTTCCCGTTCCCCCCCAGCAAGCTTAGAGAAACAGGGATGATTTTAAAACACAGGCCAAATACTTTTAAATGTGGTTGCAATGAAGTGAAAAATATGCTAAAAATGATTTTAATTCCCTATAGGAGATTCAGGGTAGGTGATAGCTACTTTGAATTAGTTCAGGTCAACTCTAGCAATGATTCAGAAATGATTATCAGAGTGAAAACGAATTTCAGCAATGGAAAGCAAGAAGCAGCTATTTTTACAAGTGGTGAAATTGAGTCAAATTGCAATTCGCTGCACTTTTTCAGAGTCGATCGCGATTACGGAAAAACTACAAGGAGGTGGAATGTCGTATTGGGTTTGTTGGAAAGCTTAGGTTCTTAGCTTTAAAATGACAGTTAAATCTCGCTTCTAGGACATACGAAAAGATATGGACGTTTTTGTGGAGGTAGATTTTCAGAAATGAAGTCAAGATTTCAGAATGACAGATCACACTTTTACAGCTTTGAAATCACAGAATGGACACACAATTTCTATGCAGTTCTGGACAGGTTGAAATGGATGGGATAGGATCACTTTAGACTAAGAGATTGGTTCTGTACAGTTCTGGCTGGATACTCACTCCTAATTTTGGAAGGAAATGGGCCTGGGGCTGCACTCCCGCAACCGGACGGTCTCTGGCACTGGTTCTGCTCACAGCGTGGCCTCTGGTCTGCTATCTGCACTGCGGTCTGGTCTGGGTCTGGATACAGCTCTGCTTTCTGGGTCTGGATACAGCTCTGCTTTCTGGGTCTGGATATGGTTCTAGCCAGAATCAAACAGCTCTCCCGGCTGTTGCATAGTTTGGTTAAGTTGCTGGATTCCGAGGCCTGCTGAGAATGATTCAGCTTTTGGTTCAGGCCTCTCTGCTTTGAGTTCTGGAGTTTATCTGGAGTCTAAGTTCTGGATATGGTCGGGCAGCGTGCTGCGCAGAAATCGATCAAAGAGTGGAAAATGAATGTCCCTATCTGGGTCTCAGTGGTTCTTTTTATGTCTTTTGAAAGTGGGTGGGAAGGCTGACTTTCTATGCCCAACCCTCTGAGGATGCTGATAGGTTAAAGGATTTACTGTGATCTGACTGGAGAAGGGAATAGTGAGTCAGAATGAGTCAGAGTGATGCTATGTTTATGGCTTGACTGAAGTCCCTCCCCTTAGCATTTACTTAGAAAAACAATTTTTCATAACCAAACATGCTTCCCAGATACACAAGCTGTTGAAATTACATGTACACTTCACAAATTAATTAAGACAGGTCTCTGTTCAACCCTGCTCTTTCTAAGTGCTTGGGTTCAGAAATGACAACATTTTGCGCTTTTGATGGGTTTCGCAATATTGGTTTTTCATCAAATCTGACACAGAGGTACACACCCTGTCTGGGCATATTACAGTATGTTTTGAGGTCTCTAGCATAAACACAGACATTACAATATTAATAATTACAGGGCTTGGTCTAAGAACATCCTACAGCGTCCAGCTTCATCTCAAATTGTGGGTGCATTTTTCATATTAAGAATCCCCAAATTGTACATTTCTGTCAGCTTGATACAATATTTTATGAGCAATTTAATAAAACATACATTTGCCTCCACTGCAGTACACCCATTTGTTTGTCCCCGCCCCTAGAAACTTGGCTTGGCTCAGAGGTCAAATGTCTTGCCTTCCTCCAGAGTAGTGTTGACAGTTCACACCCAAAATCAGCATACCCTATTCAGCTGAAGGAATCCTTTGTCTGGTTTTTCCTGCTAGCAGGGCATCAGTCCAGGGTGCCACTCTCCATCTGATTAACAGAACCACATGATTTCCTGCCTTCTTGCTGAGAATACTAGGTGTGAAGACTTCTCATGGACAAGCAAGCCTTTGAAGTCCCAGCTAACTCAGGTTCACTGTTTAGCTCCTGAAATACAAGTCTCCTGTCAGAATTTAGATCGCTAGTGCCGGTCAGTGGTGGGCACCGGTATTGCACCCATTTCTGACAGCTGCCTTAAATTAATACATTTCAAAAAGGGGATTTTACTTGATAGCATATGATCCTTGCTAACATTGTATTGATGTGGATTCTGCAGTAGAGTAATGTAGAACACCCAACCAGAAGTTGGATTTTTTTTGTGGTTTCATGTCCATGATTTTAGCAATTTTGACAATCAAGAAATGAACTGTTGAACAGCTCTGTATTCCTTTGTCTGCTCTTGTTCTGTGGGCAGCCAAAGGATGGGGCTGGCAAAGGTCTCCTGTATTGACACTGACAGAGGCAAAAGTGGGTGGTGGCCTCTCCGTCAGGTTTTCGCTGTGCACTTCCTGGTGATTTCTGGCCAGCAGCATGCTTTCCGGCGGCCATTATGAGGCCACCATGTCAGTAATGCACAATGATGTTGTATGGCTTGGATGCGTGGGTTGAAACATTGCACGACCCGACTGGTCCTAGATATCCTAAATCACCCTAAATCACATTAAAATAACAATCTTCTCCTTAGCCTATATGCAGAAAAAGGCATTTGCCAACATCAAGAACTGTGAATAACATTAGAAAATAAAGAACTGAATCAATTTTGGGAACATATTCTGCGACTTTATTTGTGTCTTCAGCTGACCATTGGATCAATCCTACAATCAGACTGCAAGACGGTGGAAATGGATGCTGCAAATGGACAGTCAGGCATTCTCCACATTAAAAACATTTTTGAGGATGAAAAGTCACTATTAATCAGTCAAATGCAAACCGTTCTCAGTAAGCAATTTGGATCAATATTTATCTCCTTTGTAAGCCCAGAAACGATCAGATCGAAAAAGGTAATAGAATCTGTTATGCTGCTCATTCACAGACTTGGTTTCTTTGATAACAGCATGCAATTGTGGTGAGGAATGACTAGGACCTATTTGAGAAACACAGAACTAATTGGAAAATCAAACTGGGAGCAGAGATATTGGAAAACTGTTGGCAAAAAGGGCTTAGGTCAACTGGGCATACATGTCTGAGAAAGTGATTACGAGTTGGGAAGATATTTTGGGGGAAATACCGCTGTTGTCAATTACAACTTCAACCGGATGTATTTCACAAAACTCACACTATTGAGGGTTTTGAAATGGCAGAAGTGGTATTTCTGGAATATCTACAGAGGTATTCGAGAAATACCACCCCCTGCTAGAGGTAGCCTTGAGAGGTTTAGTTTAGTTTAGTTTATTATTTATAGAGCGCAGCTAACCATGAGTTATCTGGGCGCTTGAGCATAGTTGAAACGGTACAAGTACAGTTACAATGAAAGCATCAAAGGCATGATGACCATGTTACAGATTGGTCAGCATGACAGCAAAGGTATTACAAACAAAAAGCTGAGGAGCAGTCCTCGCTACACAAATTAATTAATGGGGAGTACAGAAGCCGAGGTGCGACAAGTAGCTTATCTACAAGGTCAAGTGAGTTAGTTTCACAACAGTCATAAATAATGGAAGAGTGGGCAGCAGTGTAAGTTAAGTGGTAGCTGCGGAGTGAGTTAGTATTGCTGTGCAAAGAGCCAGTCTTTCACTTTGGATCTGAATGTCCAAAAAGAAGATTCAGCTCCGATAGTGGAAGGGAGAGCCTTCCAGTACTTGGCCGCTACAACTGGGAAGCTAGAACCCCCTGCAGTTATGTGTGGAAATATTGAGCCTCATTATAAGTTTGCCGGTCCGGTAACTATGGTACTGGTAAGCTTGCCGGTAATGTAGTTAACGGACCAGCAAACTACGATGTCTGCCCGCGGGTGCCTCTCAGCCCGGCAGGTCCGACCTGCCGTGCGGAACGGCACCCGTGGGCAGACCTACTCGCTAGCGCCAGCACCATTATTAATGGTGCTGGCGCTACCGGCCTCCCCATTCACATTGAGCCCTATGGGGCTCAAATGGGAATGGAGAGTAATAAATACGGGCACCTGGCAATGGGCAATTACCGGGTCTGGCGGGGCCGGAATGCCCCGGTAATTGCCCACTGCCGGTAAAAAACAACTCCGGGGGGAGCCGTGCCGGTAATTACCGGCACAGCTACTGCCATAGTCATAATGAGGCCCATGGTTTTCTTCCCATTTCCACATACAACTTGAAGTTGGAAATGGATAAAGTGCAGCAGTGGATTATACCACTAATGTACAATTTTCAATCTTCTATTGACGAAAAGGGTCTATACTGACCCTTTTATGTACTACATGGTTAGGATGGTGAGAGGGAACATCAGAAAAGCTCACCTTTTCATCTCCTTTCAATGGCACATAGTAAAAACTTGTTTTACTCATTAAATGGAAGGCATGTGTACACCTCCACCTCCAAGTTGGAGGTAGAAGAAGGGGGACATGCATCTGAAAAACTGCCTGGAATTATGCCTTTGGTATTTCATGCAACCCTGTATTTGTTTGTTTGTTTGTTTTATTATTTGTAATGCGCGAGCATACCCTCAGGTAACAGGGCACAGCCTTTACATGAATATGCGAAGCTTAGTTACAACAACCATAATATATACATAAACACAATGAAAGTAAAACTCAAGATTATAAACATATATACAAGTAGGCACAGTTGGTTACAGTGTGTGCGAGAGGCACGGGTAGGACAGACTTGGCACCGGCTTGTGTTTGAGGCTTACTCAGCCATAAAACTACCTTCGATCGGAAGTTTTGATAGGGCAAGTCCCTTCTGAGAGTTGGCGGTAGAGAGTTCCACAGCTTAGCTGCTTTCACTGGGAAACCGTTGCCCCCTATTGTAGAGCGTTTGAAGTTAGGGATAGAAAGGCAGTCTTTGTAGCTGTTCTTATCGGTCTCTCAGAGGACTGTCTATGAAAACTGTCTATTAAGTAGGTCGGGCAGCGTTATTAAGGGATTTGTGAGTGACGCCATTTTTTAGGAGAATTTTGTCTTTGATAGAGAGCCAATTGTTTTGATGGCTATGTCCTGCGATGTGCTCTCTTCTAGAGATGCCCAGAGCCGCTCTAAGAGTGTTATTCTGAAGAGTTTGTAGTTTGCTAGTGGTGGCTTTACAGGATCCTAGATACAGGGCGTTACAGTAGTCCAGGCGGGACAGAATGAGGGCTCTAGCCAGGGTAAGGCAGCTAGAGTCGGACAGAAATGGTTTGGCTGTACGGATCAATTTACACGTGTACACCGTGGAGGATGCTAGGGAGTTCACCTGTCTGTTGAAAGAGAAATTGTAGTCCAGGTAAAAGCCCAGCGTTTAACCTCCTGTCCCACTTTGATGCTGTTCCCATCGATCAAGAAGGAGCTGTAGGCATGGCCTTGTTTCTTTAGACTGGTGGTGGTACCTAGGATGATGAGTTCAGTTTTATCATCATTCAGGCATAGCCCATGTGTGGCCATCCATGCCTGGATGATGATGTACACTCTATTCACCAAGGCCAAATCCTTCTCTTAATCTCCAGGAAGTGGAAGGAGGATCTGGGTATCATCTGCGTAGTTGGTGTAGGTGATACCGAGATGATCGAAATCATCGAAAAGGGGCTTGGTAAATATATTGTATAATGTGGGGGAAACGCAGGAGCCCTGGGGCACACCACAGGTGATGGGTATGGGGTCTGCTGCCGCTGTAGGTGAGAAAACCCTACCTTAAAACCCTACTAAATTTCCTTATTTGGCAAATAACCGCAGATTTTCCACTACCCCAGAACTATTACCCGCCTCTAGACCTCTCATGGGGCTACATGCAGCAGAAATGGTGTTGTCGACTGTACTGGTCACCAAAAAAGATGCCAATGTTGAGTCTGCTGGAAAATGTCTAAAGGTGGA
The DNA here is from genome assembly GCF_040938575.1 of Ambystoma mexicanum. Lineage (NCBI taxonomy): Eukaryota > Metazoa > Chordata > Amphibia > Caudata > Ambystomatidae > Ambystoma > Ambystoma mexicanum. Next base: position 1,090,453,295 of record NC_090930.1, read on the forward strand.
GATTTTCTGGAAACGAGTGCATCAGAGACTGAGTTTCTAAAAGAATGCAAGTGCAAAGTGAGAAAATGGCACTGTTAATTGTATTTATTTATTTAGAGATTTGTAAAGCATGTTGGTGACCCTAAGATATTGTGCACTGAGGTAGAGCAAGATACTGATTAGAAAAGGTTAGACGGCAGGAGGGGAAAGGTTTTTATAGCCTTCCTGAAAGCCAGAGCATCATACCAGGCTGCAAATGTGTGACTGAAGGGAGTTACAGAGGCTGACAGATTATGAGAAGGCTGAAGGCCCTTTTCTTGCTGTTAGGAGAATTCTCTGTTTAGGCTGAATTTCCTAACCTAGTGAGTCCCCCAGCAGCTTTGCTGGATTTTCAGGGTTTATTTTTTTCTCCTGCCAAGAGTGAGACTCTTTTACCCTCACTCTTGGGCAGGATTTGAGTGTGTTTCTTTGACTCTAGGTGTGTTTAATGGGCTATGGGGTCTTTTACTCCATAGGGCTTCATGTGTTTTTGTGATGTGTGTTACACAGCACCCTCAGTGCAGTAACACAGGGGTGTCATAGTGACCCCCCAGTATAGACTCCATACCCTGGGACTGACTACTGTCTCCCTGGGCATGTAAAGTCACCATTGACTTTACTAGTCTTGAATTCTGAACAGAACCAGTACAAACCATCATATTGTGGACGTACTGGCTGGGGCAATTCAATTGCCCCGGGGTCTGTTAGTCGAGGGGGCACGTCTCCGTCCCCCCTGATCGAGTTTTGGCTGGTGGCAGTGGATACTACTTTTTATATTCAACCGCAAATATTTCTCTATGGGATTTTCCCATTGTTCGAGGCTACTATCTTTATTTATTTAATTACGATAGCCTCGAACATACAGCCAGTTTATTTAATTAATATTAATTCTCCGGTTGGTATTTTTTGCCAAAACTCGGTTCTAAAATGGTATTTGTGTTCTCTTCTGTGACTCCAACCCAAGTCGAGCCCTTTGTTCCACTTTTTGGCGGGCTTCTCCACAGAAGCCCTCCAAAGTGGTGCCACTCTGTCTGGGGTACTTAAGAGGGGTGGAGGGGGATTTAGGCACCCTGGACTGAGTTGCCTAGGCAACTCAAGTCGCACTCCGTCCTGATTGGCCCAAGTTGTGATCCGGCCGGCTCACCACTTAGCATGTTTGAGTGACAGCTAGGCTGAGTGAATGGGGGTTTTCTGCATAAAAGCAGGGCTTTGGGGACTGTAACTTCAGAAGTCGCCACAGGACCTAAGAATCCGACGAGGGAGAAGCTGAGCCGACCTGCCACGACGACACCACCGGTGGAGCCCTGCTGGACCGTCTCACCACTTTTCCCAACGACAGAGGAGATCTCCCGCCGGAGAGTCTTCTTCCTTTGACTGGTGGGGATAACCAGGTTCACCGTCTTTTCGCCTTCCCGACGTATCTCGTGGCTGCCTTGCCTGTGCCAAGCATCCCGGCAACCAGGATACCACGTTTTACCACGACTGCGAATTACAAGGTACTACCTTTAACCGGAAAACTCTGCGGCTGGTTTCTTCCCTGGCAGTGCAACAACCTTCATCTTTCCTCCAAGTCGAGATCTTCTCTTCCCCTGGACGACGACGTGACTTGCACCCACTGCCAGGAACAACTGCCACCGCTGGAGGATCCTTCCCACTTAAGGTACCGTGTCCCGCCTGGCTTCCCTTGCCACCGACTGTACGGGGTAGATTTAGCCCCCGGCTTTCGAACCTGGGTTAGCCTGGGACACCCTGGCTAAACTTTCCTAAAGCCTCTCTAAACTCTTTTTGAACTCTCTGCAAGACTTTCTAAGCCTAGTGTAACTGTGTGATCTTGGGCGCATTTGTGCTCTGCTCTCTCTAAGAGTGGGCCCAGCCTTTGGACTTTGGCTCACCAGTGACTTTTGCTCTTCTGCCTTGCTAACAGTGTTCCTAAATCTTAGAGTGGTGTACCTTTCCATATTCTGTCTTTTTCCCTCCCTTTTTCACAAACTTATTTGAGTGCCATCTAGTTAGGCACTCACCTCTGTATGAAAATAAGTGGTGTTTTACTAAGACATATCTGATAAGGAATAAGGGGTGTATATATTATAATAGTAACTGTGTTTAGAGTGTTTTACCATAAGAGTGCTGGAGTGTTTCAAACAGTGTGTTTTTAAATAAATAATTATATACTTTGATACCAAAGCTCTGGTCAGTGTTTGCTTGTATTATTGTGTCTGAGTGCCTATTGTGTATACTTTGCATACTGCCTAACTCTTCTTGAGGGAAGTCTGACTGCTCAGCCACAGCTACCAGGTAAATCTGGGTGGTACAGACTGCTACCAAGTGGGTTTACTGCTAACACCTGCAGTCATAAATCTTTTGCAGTGTTCCCTAAGGGAACTGCACAGGTTTCTGCCTAACACTTGCAAAGTGGAATTTGGGAGGAACGGGATGATGAAGCTGGTCGTATGTATTGGCATGCACAGTGGATGATGGCTAAGGCTTTCAACTAAATTCTCTCTAAGATGGGAAGCCAATGGATATATCCGATAACTGGCGAGTTATAATTCTTCCATTGAAGCCCAAAGATTATGTAGGCAGCTGCATTTTCCATGAGTTAAAACCTCAGATTTGGGCTTAGGGTAGGCCAAGATTTGGTATGTTTTAATAGTCAAGACGAGATAGGAGGAAAGCGTTGATGATGGGTATTTTATGATTGGCTGTGAAGTAGTTAATGATGTGATATAGTGACCATAAGGTGAATACATCGTTGTTGACTACAAAGAGGATGTATGCGTCGAGGGTGAGGCCAAGGTCCGAAAATATTCCCAGGTTGTGTACTTTTTGTGTAGTGGTGGGGGAGAGGGTAAGAGAGTGAGGTTACATATTCCAGCGCGTGGCGCAGAAGCTCGGTTGCCTGAACCGGCGCCTCCTCACTTCAGGCAGAATCAGACTAAATAATTCAATAATTACAGCAATTCTTCTCCTAACTTGTCTCCGTTCCGGCTCCTAGAGCCCGGGGGCTCCTCCGGTAGTGATTTCACCCAGAATCGTACTTTCCTTCATCCAGTCCGGGCTCGGCTCCTCGGTGTGGCCTCTTCCCGCTCTGCTGTCGGCGAGGGAACTCCGGTCCTCTGTCTCAGCCTGCCCGCTACCACGGACTGGGGCTTCCTGCGTGCTACGACGGGAGTCGTTGCTTCTTCTTCCCTGACCCCGTCTGCGCTCTACAGATGAGCCACTGCCTGCTTCACCACCATAAAGGGCCCCACTTCGGCTGATCCCAGCTTGGCCCCCACCGTGGCCTCTTCCCGCTCAGTCACCAGCACGGGCACTCCCCTCCTCCACGGCCGGCTCTCCGGTCCTCAGTGTCACCGCCCTCCCTCCTCCACAGGCCAGTGCATCCATAACACTGAGGGAACACTGCTCTGCACCCCAGCGCAGCCTCTTCCCGCACTACTCCTGCGTGGGCACTTTCACCTCTGTGCCTACCAACCCTTCTTAACTGCTGGCTCTCCGGACCTCAGAGACACCGCCAGCCCTCTTCCTCAGACTGGGGCGTCAATCGACCTGTCCACCATCTGGATCCCGGGTCTCTGAACCTACCAGCCCCCCTCTTCAGCCGGCTCTCTGATCCACAGGATCACTCCGGACCACAGGACCACTCTCCGAATCATTGTCCACCATCCTGGTCCCGGGTCGGGACTGCTACTGGGCCTCCAACTACATCCTTCAGCTCGCGCTCTGCCAGGATCACGCAGCCAGGATCAGAGCCTCTACAGCCGGCTCTCCTGACCACTGGCCTACTCCGGACCACAGGACCACTCTCCTGATCACTGTCCGCCATCCCGGTCCTGGGTCGGGACTGCTACTGGGCCTCCACCTACATCCTTCAGCTCGCGCTCTGCCAGGATCATGCAGCCAGGATCAAGAGCCTCTACAGCCGGCTCTCCTGACCACTGGCCTACTCCGGACCATAGGACCACTCTCCGGATCACTGTACGCCATCCTGGTCCCGGGTCGGGACTGCTACTGGGCCTCCACCAACATCCTTCAGCTCGCGCTCTGCCAGGATCACGCAGCCAGGATCAGAGCCTCTACAGCCGGCTCTCCTGACCACTGGCCTACTCCAGACCACAGGACCACTCTCCGGATCACTGTCCGCCATCCTGGTCCCGGGTCAGGACTGCTACTGGCCCTCCATCTACATCCTTCAGCTCGCGTTCTGCCAGGATCATGCAGCCAGGATCAGAGCCTCTACAGCCGGCTCTCCTGACCACTGGCTTACTCTGGACCACAGGACCACTCTCCGGATCACTGTCCGCCATCCTGGTCCCGGGCCGGGACTGCTACTGGGCCTCCACCTACATCCTTCAGCTCGCCCTCTGCCAGGATCACGCAGCCAAGATCAGAGCCTCTATAGCCGGCTCTCCTGACCACTGGCCCACTCCGGAACACAGGACCACTCTCCGGATCACTCTGTGCCATCCTGATCCCGGGTCGGGACTGCTGCAGGGCCTCCCCCTACTCCCTTCAGCTCGCGCTCTGCCAGTATCACGCAGCCAGAATCAGAGCCTCTACTGCCGGCTCTCCACTCCACAGGTCCACTCCGGACCACAGGACCACTCTCCGGATCTCTCTCTGCAATCCTGATCCGGGGTCGGGACTGCTGCTGGGCCTCCACCTACTCCTCTCAGCTCGCGCTCTGCCAGGATCACGCAGCCAGAATCAGAGCCTCTACTGCCGGCTCTCCGCTCCACAGGTCCACTCTGGCCCACAGGACCACTCTCCAGATCATTATCCACCATCCTGGTCCTGGGTCGGGTCTGCTACTGGCCTCCACCTACTCCCTCAGCTCGCGCTCTGCCATGATCACACTCATGGCTCCTGTTTGTGCTCTGCCTCCACGGGCCGGGATCCATCAACCTCTTCCTCCTTCCTGGTCCCGGGTCGGGTCTGCTGCTGGGCCTCCAACTGCTGTCTCACCAGCACTGGTTCTTCCAGGAACACGCTCTCGGCACCTGATCGTGCCCTGCCTGGCTCCAAGCTTACCAACTGCTGCAAAGTCTCTGCTGCTGAGCCTCCTCCCACTTCCTCATCAGCGCAAATTAAGCCACGAACACGCACACGGCTTCAAATTGTGCCTACATGGCTCCTTGCCTACCACCTGCTGACTGCTTCTGATCACACTTGGCTTGGACACAAAAGCCACTACCAACTACTCCGCTGATCGTGCCTATCTAGCTCATTGCCTTCCACCTGTTGCCTGATCCTGATCGAACCCCGGCCCTGACACTATAGCCACTACTATCTACTTTGCTACTTCGCTGATACGGACCTCATACCCGGCTTGCTCCCTACCCCTGCTTGCCAACCCTACTTAACTTCACGGCTGACTCCTCCAATGACTACTTCCACCCTCCTGCCCTGCCTCCGCCTACCTGGATACCACCAGCTTCTCCATCTGCACGGATGCCGTGGTCCTCCAAGACTGCTCTCTCTGAGGACCTCTTCGCCAACCTACTCCTTCTCAGCGCTCATTCTCCTTTAACTTCTCCTCTTGCTCTGCTACTCCTGCGCTATTCCCAGCTTCTTCGCCCCTTCCTATTTGACTCCCCATTACACCTTCTCCCTCTCCTCCTCCTTCATCCTCTACACCCACCTTCCCTTCCCATTCACTTTATTCCCTCACCATACCACTCTCTTTCACTGTTATGCGTTCTGCCATAACTCTTTCTCACCGTCCTCATCACCCCTCCCCCCTTCCCTCACCCTGCCTTCCCCTTCCTCTCTTACTCTCCTTCTCCCTCCTCCTCATGTCCATTCCCCTCTTTAATCCCATTCCCCAATCTTCTCGTTCTTCGTCTACCCCCCCTCACTGTCCTAATCTTCTCTACCCCCCACTGTTCAACCCTCCAGTCTCATGAACATTGCTCTCTGGAATGCCAGATCCCTCTGCAATAAGACCGCAGCAGTTTTAGACATGTTCTTTCATCTCAACCTTCATTTCCTATGTCTAACTGAAACCTGGATCCCTCCTCACAACACTACTGTCCCCGCTTCCCTAACCACCTCTTCTTCCTCCTTCTCTCATATCTCTCACGCTACTGGCCGTGGCAGAGGTATTGGCCTCCTCTTCCACCCCAAATACCTTTCCTCTACCCCCTCTCCATCTCTTCCTTCTTTCCCTTCCTTCGAATTTCTCTACAAATCCTTTTCCTCTCCACACCCCATCTCCTTTCTAATCATATATCGACCCCCTGGCCCTCTTTCTTCCTTCTATGACGTCCTCGATCACCTCCTCTCTCTCATCTCTCCCTCTACTTCTCCTCTAACTGTACTCTGCGACTTTAATCTTCACCTCCCTTCTCCCCCTCACTCCTCTCCCCTTTTCACCATCCTCAACTCCTACCTCCTTTCCCCTCTTCCTTCCTCTCCTACTCACTCCTCTGGCTCCACTCTTGACCTTATCTTCAACTCTTCCTACCCGTCTTCTACTGTCTCCACACTACCTATCTATCTCTCCGAGCATGCTTTATTCTCCTTCTCCCTTACTCCCCTGCCCTCCCCTTCCATCTTTTCAGGACGTGACCTTTGCAACTTTGATCCCTCCCTCTTTCTTGACACTTGCTCTTCTTCTCTCCCCTCTCTCCGAGATTTCTCTTCACTATCGGCCAATCATGCACTTTCTACTCTCTCCTCTTCTATCTCCTCCTCTCTTGATCTACTTCACCACCTTTCCTTCTTCCATCCAACCTGGAAACCCTCTCAACCGTGGCTCTCTCCTCAACTTCTCTCCATGCGGCGTCTCCTCTGACGTCTTGAGAGACTCTGGCTCAAATCTCCTTCGCTTTCCAACCAAACCTCATACTTCTCTTACCACTCTCTTTATGAATCTTGCCTCTCCTCAGGAAAAAGCTTGTACTACTCTAACCTTCTCCAATCCCAAGCCTCCCACCCTCGTCGCATCTTCCAAACTCTCTCTCATCTTCTCTCTCCTCCTACCCCCGAACCCTCCACCTCTTCCACCCTTTCTCCCTCTGACTTTGCAAACTTCTTCTCCTCCAAGATCCTTGCCCTTCAGCAAAAAATCAATTGCTCCTCTTACTCCCCCTTCCTCCTCTCTCTTCTCCCCCTCAACCTGCATGTCCGACTTCTCCCCTGTCTCCCCTTCTGATGTTTCCATCCTCCTCTCCAAAGCCCACCCCTCATCTGCTCCAACTGACCCTCTCCCCTCCCTTATTATCCCTAAGATCTACCATCTTCTTATTCCCTACTTAACTTCCTTCTTCAACACCTGCCATTCCTCGGCCTCTTTCCCCTCGGCTTTCAAACATGCCACTATCATACCGATTCTGAAGAAAGCTTCTGCTGACCGCCTGCTCACTGCTAACTTCCATCCTATCTCACTTCTCCCATTCCCCTCTAAGCTACTCGAGCGCCTTGCCTACTCGCAGCTCTCGTCCTTTGTCACCAATCTCTCTCTCTCCTACTCTCTCTCCTACCCCCCTCTCAATCTGGCTTCCGTCCTAAATACTCCCCTGAAACAGCCCTCAACTACATCCTTAACTCCCTCCTCTCCACTCGACACTCTAAGCAATCCTCTGTCCTCATTCTACTTGACCTCTCTGCTGCCTTCAACACTGTCGATCACCCCCTTCTTCTCAACACACTTTCTTCCTTTGGATTCAAAGGCTCTATCCTTAGCTGGTTATCCTCTTACCTATCCTCCCGCTCTTTTACTGTTTCCTGGGGAGGCCATTCCTCTCCTACCCAGCCTCTGGAATATGGAGTTCCCCAAGGTTCAGTGCTTGGCCCTTTCCTTTTCTCACTCTACACCTCCCTCCTTGCCCCTGTTATCTCTTCATTTGGCATTTCTCACCATTTCTATACTGATGATACTCAGTCCTTTCCTTCTCTTCCTTCTCTATCGACCATCATCTTAAACTCTCTTCCTGTCTTACTGCCATTAAAAACTGGATGTCTTCCCGCTTTCTTTCCCCTAACAGTGATAAAACTGAAGTAGTTTTCTTCCCCTCCAACTCTCTTCCCCCCTCCCTATCCTCCTCTTTTCATTCATTTTCCTCCTTCTAATCTCCCTATCTCTGACCACGCTCACAATTTAAGCATTCACTTTGACTCTGCTCTCTCTTTTTCCCATCATATCTCTCTCACCTCTCGTGCCTGTCGCTACCACCTCTTTAATATTCGCAAAGTCCGCCCCTCTCTCACTTTCCATGCTACTAAACGTTTAATATCCTCCCTTATCTTCTCTCGCCTCTTCAACTGCTCCTCCTTACTCTTCAGACTACCTACTTCTCATCTCGCCCCCCCTCAAATCTATCTAACACTCTGCCGTCCGCACCCTCTGTATCCTCACCTCCCGTGACTCCATCTCTGTTTCCCTTTCCTCCCTTGGCTGGCTTCCTTTTCACTCCCAACTTAAATTTCATTTTCTCTGCTTAGTCTTTAAATCTCTCCATGGTCTTGCTCCCCCTTATCTCTCTTCCCTCCTCTCTTTCTACACTCCTTCCCGCTCCCTTTGCTCTGCTGACCACTTGCTACTCACTGTTCCTCCATCCCCTTGTGTCACCTCCCATTTCCGCTCCTTCCAGGTCCTAGCCCCCCTGCATTGGAACTCCTTACCTCTCTCAATCCGCTCTATTCCTACCTTTTCCTCATTCCGCACATCCCTTAAAGCTCTCCTTTTCCATTCCCTGCCATGACACCCTTCCCCCTTCTTGCTCCCCCTCCCTCCTTTATCGTTTCACCATGATCAGCTCCTTCCCCTCCTCCCTCCACCCCATTCTCACCCTTTTACCCCATCCTATTCCCCCCTCCTTGTCCTCCCCACTCCTCCCTCTCCCTCTCAGTTCTAACGCACTACTTTCCCTCTTCCCTTCAGTTCAATTGCTCTACTTACTGTTTTGTTGGACTGATTCTTAATTGTAAATTGCTTCTACTGTTTATTGTTATAATCGTAATGTTATATGTATCCTGTTCTTAAAATGTGCAGCGTTTTGGAGTAAAGCGCTATATAAACATAATAAATACAATGCAATACATGTTTGGGTTTCAGGTTTAAGGGTAGGAGGTCAAGGCAAAATAGTGAAGTTTGTGGTTGATCTATTTATACATTTGTCTAATATTAGCAGTATTTCGGTACCTGCATAACTGAAGAAGAGGAGGTTAAAAGGAATGAAGAGGTCAGTAAGCAGTTTCAAATAGATACTACAGAGAAGAGTGGGCAAAATAAATAGCTGTGCCTGTGGTGTTGCCACGGATTTCATTCCATCTGACAAGAAGGATCTCAGCTATGCTATTTCTACATTTCTCAATCCGGCACAGTGGAGATGGACTAAAAGGATTATGTGATCAGCCGTGCCTAAAGCAGTGGAGAGATGCAGCAGAATTAGAGTGCTTGTGCATTCGAGTGGTGGTAAAGCATAATGTTGAATTCTATGCATGTTTGTAGATGTTCATTGTAACTCCTTTGAGTACTTGGCCTTGAAGTTAGAGTTGTGATATAGGGCAGAGGTTCATTGGGTCTTCAGTGTCAGGCGAGGATCCTTATTAGACGAGGACAGTGTACTGTAGGTTTGAGAGCTGTTGGTATTCTGCCCGTGAGCAAAGAGGTGTTGACTAAGGAGTGTAGATCTTCCTGGACGAGGGGTACAAAGTTTAGGTTATTTCGTGTAGGCAATGCTTTATGAGGAAGCTAGTTGGCTTGTATTTGAGGAAAAGTCTGGCAAATGATTTTTGTTTGGAAGGGGTTGCAGAGAGGGTTTGGACTGTGGCAGTGGGCAGTGAAGAGGTGGCTGCCTGAGAGTTCTTTTTTCCACACCCTCTCGGGGCATGTGAGAACCTCCTTTGCCCACTCTGGGTAGCCTGACCTCTTCCCATTTGGCTAAAAGAGTGTCCAATTCCACCTCAGGAGAGGTATCTGGACCTCTGGCTTCTTTCAGACAAGTGGCTAGGTCTTCAAGCCAGGATTGGTCTAAGATCAACTCTTCTGGAACATTGGGAGTACTGAAACGTTCATACCCAAAAGGTACGTCATCACCTTCCTCAAAGATGGACTCAAAACATCTGAAGAAATCGGTCTTTGATTTGGGTTGAAAACTCGTCACTGAGGTCGACATTTCACATTGAAGGGTCCATTCTACTTCGACTGCTTCGGGGAGGAAGTCACAGAAGTGTTTTGCTTCGATGGAGTCTCTGTGGTCAACGCTATGTGAGACGACGTCCCTAAGGTCTTCAGGCTTTTGGGTATGCGGGTCAAAGCATTGCCGGATTCTCTGCCAGTCTTGAACGATGCATTGGTTTCAACTGTCTTTTTCTGCATTTTCAGGGGATTAGGTGGGCTTCCTTCGAAAAAACCTTCATCATCTTTCTGAACTTTTCCCACTCGGCCGCAGAAGCGGTTTTAAACGGTTTTATCAGAAAAACGTACCTGTAGCTTGTCGGAGGAGGAGGGTAAAGACGTTAGTCAAGAGATTCGTTAGTCAAGAGATTCGCTGAGGTGAGTTGAACTGTTCTGAGAGCGTGCTGTGCATGCACAAAAACAGAACTGAGGCAGCAGGTGCAGTGCATGCTATTTATACTGCCATCAACGACACATCCAGACGCGGAGCAACACCCTATGCTGTTGAAAAAGTTCTGAGGCTACAAACAGGATATCAGTATATCTAAGATGAGGAATCCGTGGGAGTACACAATCCATTAGAAATCCCAATTTGCGTTAATACAGTCAGTGCACTATTTGATTTAGGAGAACCCCTATTATTTTTAGCTCGTCCCTTAGAATCTATAGGCACTTATCCAACCACTGTCAATAAAAGTAATTCTGTCGCCACCTAACCTGAGTGTCATGTGTATCATTGCTTGGTCATATCACCGGAAGTACACACTTTAAGACTTGTTTCAACTCTTATTCATAGTTTGGCTCCAACCCACCTCTCCTTCTACTGCCCTCTTCCTCTCCACAATAACCTTCGATGTGTAAATCTGCAATGGGCATGTTGCTGCTTGAGATGCAGTCTGTCTTCTTACCAGATGCCTTAGAGGCATTGTTATGGATGTTGTATTCACTGATGACAAGTTTGGATAATTCTAACTTAGTTCAAATAAGCTACAATTCCTAATTTTGAAACTCTATAAAGGTTCAGTATTTTGACTTACGTAAACTCTAAACTTACATAAGAAATACATTACATTTAAAAATAAGGAAAATGTTTAATGTGTCCTAAAATATAACAGTGCTGAATGACAGTTTAGAGGCTGGAAAAAGGGGGTTGGACTGTAGAGGATGGTAATCAGGAAGGATACTGAGCTGAGGCGGCTCAAGGTGGGTGTATCTTCTGGGGTGTGACGAAGGATGTCCTGGAGGAGAGTCTTGAATTCTATTCTGAAATGCATGAGGGAGGTCTGAGTCTGATCTTGACAGTTTATACAAGGTTGGGTCAAAGGCAGATGATTGATTTCTATATTTTTACACCCCAACCACTTTTCCCCATACTTGTGGGGAAATCTGAAAGCATGAATATGTGAGAGGGACCTAGAAGCATGAGACAATATCAGTGAGGCCAAAAGCTCAACCAAACAGATTTTTAAGAACTGCCTGGACAAACAGTGTGTCAGCCTTGTGACAAAGAGTAATGACTGAAGAATCTGTAGGCGTGGGGGTGTAGACTATATTGCTGTGATGAAAATGACTACTGGGGTATGTGGTGTTGACAAGCCACAGAGGCTGTTTTTGCACTTACAGAATTGCAGAAGACATTACTGTGAGGTACTGGAAATGCCACATCTGGAAATGGAAGGTTTGGTAGCCTGGCGACCTGTGTCAATGCCCCCTAATATTTCATATATTTTTTGTCAGATTTTATTTTGGAATTACAGAACAGAAGGGCTCTGCAAACATCAAGGATATGAAGTGTTATGGCAGCCTCCACTGAAGGATTTGGGAAAAATGTTAGAAGACAAATTTCCGGCTTAAGCTGAAAATTCTGATAGTGCCTTTGGTAAGACCGAAGGAAGAGCTCGTGATACTACTGAGTCCCTGTGAGACTGCACACGGCACATCAGAATAGAGAGATTGTGGTTAAAGTTTTAAAGTGGCCATATGTAGATGGGACGAAATGACTACTGCTCTCCAGGAGTACAAGGATGAGTATTGACTAAGCTTCCTACAAGGCCCTACACGGCTGCTAAACCAATAGTTATATCAATTAGAAGGGTTAAACAGGCACAGCCCCAAACGTATACCTCCTTCAACTCTTTTGGTAGCGCAGGCCGGGGACAGGTGATATCATCAGGAGGGGTGTGAGTTGATAGCATTAGAAACCCAAACAGCGTAAGTACAAAGGATCCAAATAAAAGAATGTCAAATCAAGGTTCTATAAAAATAAGGACAATCAATGTAAACAGCTAATTAAAAACAATAAACATCACCCATCTAAGAGCAACACAGAGAATGCATACTGTTGATGGAAAAGCGCACCTTGAGTTGATAAGCAAGTGTGTGGAGGCAAAGGGATTTCAGCAATCAGGTCATTGTTTGAGAATAGTTAAAAAAGGCAGAGACATGGGAGTAAAACGTACCTCGAAGTGGACCATACCTTCAAAATACCCTTAGTTCTTGTCGTGGGTGCTCAACAACATCGAGCCAGGTTTATAGGTGCTTTGACTGCAATAGAGCTGATGTCGAGACATTCAAGTCTTCTTCTCCCACTGGTGAGTTGGCATCATAGTCGGTTTGATGTGCGGGATCCTTTTTGGATGAGTCAGCAATCAAGATGGTAAGCTGACCACTTCCAGCAGGTTGAATGAGTGTTCCAATCAGTTCCTCCTATGAGCCAGTGAGCGGATTGGATTGATGCAGTCCATGCAATGGGTCAAGCCAAGGTCTAGTTGGCATGAAAGGCAGATAAGGGGTTCAAAGATGCGTTGAGTGCCAAAAGCAACACTGTGGGTCATACAGTGACTCAAAGTGCATCGAGTGAGATTGATTCGGCTCAGAAGTGTCTCGAGGTGAGCAAACATGGTTCCAGCTGCTTCTGGACTAATGGGTTGTTTGGAGGCCCAATCCAGGGACTCTATGGACAAGGTGAGTTGTTAGTCAGCAATTCCAGTCCAGGTGGTTATCTGGAACCTAATGGGGTTCCTTAACCGCCAATGAGCAGGATTCTGGTACCAGTGCACATTCAGCAGAGAGGTCTTGGTCCAGAGCAATGCCAACCCTACTGTTACCTGAGGACTTCTAGGCAGCAGAGCTTGCCTTTGTCTTAAATGCTTTCGGTCTTGCCTTTCTGGAAGAGGACTTTGGAATAGGCTGTATTTTCAACAGTGGTCAGGTGAATACTTTTTCTTCTAAAAGTCCAAAGATGAATCAACTAAGGACAGGGTTTCTCCTCCTTATGAAGACAAAATGAGAGAGGGATTGGTGCAAAAGCAAACCTTCTGTAATCGGGCCAACGCAGGCAGACAATTGTTCTTTTTCTTCTAACATTGTAGAGGGATGGCAAAGGCTACCAACCCACCCCTCCCATGAAATTAATGACACGGAAGAAGGCCAGGAAATATCGCAATCACCTATCCTATTTTAGACGAATTCCCAACGGACCAATGGTTAACAAATATGTCGAGAGATACCCCATCAGCCAGCCATATGCCCACAACCAGCCCACAACCAGCCCTGCAGACCAGGTGCGGTACAAATTTACCCCAGAGTGGACGAGGAGCGCCAGGCTATAACCAAAGATAGCTCAATTGACAGTCTCGACTAAAGCGCCAAGAAGCCATGTTGCTGACCGTGTTAGAGACACCACGACCTAGCAGCGTTAGACATGAAGCACACGTGCCATCTGCACTCCGGGACATAAACACACACTCGAATACATGCCATTAGTTAAATGCAGCAAGGCAGAAACTACAAGAGATCCTGAGCAAGGCTTGCAGATGCTTAAATGCAAAATAATCCTATTGAACTGCAGAAGCACCTATGGGACCTGGCAGAGCCAAGTGCGACTAACCAATGGAAAATGTAGTATAGCATAAACATTGTAGAAACTGCATTATAATGGTCTAGGAAAGTACAGCAGGACACAGGCCTCTCAGCAAGAGCCGAGCTGAGCTGAATTCAGGCTGGGCAAGGAGCAAAACGTGCGAGATAGGACTCGCTGCCAAGGCCACATCATGGAGATACGGATGACATTCCATTCCCTGGATGACCAAGGCACCAGCTGCAGTAAATACAAATAATTCCTCCTAATTCAGAGCTGCACAGCTCAAAATCATGGTCTCTGGACACGTGACCCGGCCAACGCAGACAATGGACAGCGACCAGTGCTGGCAAAGGGAGTCGATCTCAGGCTCCCAGACAGAGGACTGCAACAAATATGCTACAATATGACACAAATGTTGCACCAAGCAAAGGAGTGCTCTCATAGACTAAGGTGGTACACACAAGTTACAATGCAGCCACATAGTCATTCTTATTACCTTGAAAATGTACACAAAGAGCTGATAACCTTTGAGGATCCCAGGCCGGGGGACATCAGCTCTAGCCAGCCACAGTTCAGTATCCTAGGGGCGGGTAACAATGGGTCAGAACCAATGGTAAACCCACCACACTGCAACATTGTTATAGATAGTGACTTGGGGATTGACCAGGCCAGCCACCTGACATTCAAGGGCCAGTAGAATAACATGTATAGTGTTTACTATAGGTGGTAAGAGGCTCAGTAGTCAATTAGGAGGGCCAATAGGTTTCTGGAGAAAGGCCTAAGTAAAGATGAAGCAGTGATGTAATTTTGCATCAAAACTGACCTGGGATCCAGGAGAAGTTGAGAGGTGCATCGATTTCTCCTGTTCCTGTGCTGATCCCTGTTGGTTTTGTCTGTAATAAACCGCAGTTTGAACTTGCCGTTGACTGAGTACTCCATTTATCCTGTGCAAGGTGTTGGGCCTTCCGGAGTCCGCAAACCCCTACTGGCCCTCTGGCATACCTGGGAGTTTGTTCCAACAACATCATACCCAGAGTGTCATGTTGGCAGGAAATGGGGATGAAAGGAAGGCGATGAGAGCGCTAGCAGAAACCATGATGGTGAAACCCTCTCTCAGCCTACCTCTATCCTCTGGGTACTCTGTCCTATTCCCATGTCTGCTGACTTTAAATGAAAAACTCCATCCTCTTCCCATGTCTGCTGACTTCAAATGGAAACCAGTAATCAGCACCCTACTGTGAGTTTCGCTTTGGGCCTCAGAGGGAGGGTCCTTCTGCCCTGGAAGGAAGGCGTGGCTTTCCTCAGGGAAGTCAAAAAGGCAGTTTCCTGGCAACTGTCCCACATGTCTATCATGGATAAGGCTTTCTTCACCAAGCTGACACAATCTGACATCCAAATGATGTGGTTGTATAATTTTGCGATCCTAGTTGCCACCATCACCAGACATAGCTTATATTTACAGTTTAAATGCCACCAGGCTATCTAGGGTTTTGAATCAGAGGGACAGAAGATTAAAAAGCTACGTCTGTCTTTTGGAACGTTGTGGTCCAGCAGCCATCAGGTCTGCACATGTGACTTTTGAACCATCCCTGCTGCCACTTTAGAGAAGTTGCTGAAGATTTTGGGATTCCAATTAGCAGACCTCCCTTTCAGAAATAGAATTATCCAGATCATTTTAGTTAATATAAATCTGAAAAGCTTGGGCTATCCTGCCGTCACCAGATGGCATTCTTTCACAGTAGAAATGCTGTTTTTAAAGGACATTTGTTATCAAGAGGCTTTCGGCTCAAACAACTTGCCAACACTATGTTGAGGGACCCAGTAAGTATGAGGTGATTTCATTGGACGAAAAAAAAACAAATAAGTGCCTCTTGCTAATGGCATTAGCTAGGGAATACGAAGCATGTTACATTCCTGGAGGATTTAATAATTGCATGATATGACTTCTAAGAGTTTGGTGGACTCTGCCTAACAGATCACACCAGAAATAACTGAATCCAAGGACACCAGATGTATTGCCCTTTTGACCGGGGATCAATGGTAAAGCATTAATCATTTCCTAACATATGGGTAGTAAGTTTATGTACTCCATTGAGGAATTACAAAATTCTTTTGAGAAAATCGCAATACCTAGTGTGAGGTGCTCAGATTCTGGATGCAAACCAACAATAGAAGGGAGGAGTTAAGTGTCTACCCCCACCTCTTCTTGAAACAGGGGGTCCTCCTGATGAAGAAGAAGGAAGTGTGATAAGGACATGATGTTCACATTTGAGAACCAATGCTGATCGGGCCAAAAAAGGTGAAGTCAAAGTCTTCTTGCAGTTGTAGCTCATTCATTTGTTAACCATTTTCGTGATGGAAATGCACATAGAAACCCATGATCCTAACTTAGCAGAAATGTGTCTAACAATAAGCAATTGCTGCCCCACATGAAGCAAATTACAGGCCTTTACTGTTCAGTTGTGTATAAAAAAGGTTGACTTGAAGGTAGGTCATATCTGACAAATCTAGACTGATTTCAGTGTGTTTGGCCAGTCTCAAAGTGAGCACCGGTCCAAAATCCCCTGTGGAAGTTGCAGTTGCGTTGGGTACTGCCAGGTCCACTTTTAGCAGAAGATCTATCTTCCTCCTGGTCAATAACTGCACCCAGGTGGGTTTGTTGTCCTGTCCTTTAGAGCTAGGATCCAATGACTGGAGGTCACTGATGGACTGATAGTAGACATATTTGTACAGGAAATTGTATGTTTGATAAAGGTGCAGACATGAAATATGGTGCGACAGCAATAGGCATTATTGTGCCACACATTTTTAAAGGAAAAAGAAAAGGTGGAGGTGCCACCATTGCCAGATAGCCTTAATGGATGGTAGGGACTGACTGCAGTACAACTTGCTGTACAATATCAGCCACTTCAACCTCATCACAGTGAAGGTAACTTTACCAAAATCTGTGATTTTGAGATCTGTATTGACAAAGCCCACCCTCGAAGTTCTAGTGTGTAGCCTATCCTCAGTGAAGATAACCTGATTGTACCTAGGAGGGCTGCAGTTGGCAATACTAATGTCAAACCACATGGATTCTAATAAGGTGGATCATACCTACCGGGATGCCCATGGGTTTTGTGATGACGTTAAGCCCTTTGCCAAGCAGAGATATGGAAGAAAAGAGTATTGCATCCCTTTTGGTCAACACCTTAGCATGCAAGCAGAGTCAAGTGTGAAAGAAATGGAGGATGATTGCAGTCAGTCTGAGAGAGGCATGGATGGCAGAGATGGATGTGGTATTGAAGAGTAGAGCATGTCATGATTTCTATCACATTGTGCTGGCCAGAGCCTAACTTCTAATGCAAAAATGATCAAAACGAGCAACTGGGGATGTGTATGTTTTGCGTCAGAGAATAGTGCTATGTGATGCAAGGTTCTTGAGACAGTTGAATCTCTCCTCTATGTGCAAGAAAAACCATATCCTTTGAGAACCTGACAGGTTTACTACTGGACAGCAGTATCCATCAGATAATAAGTCTGCACATAGAGTATCCAGGAACCATTTTTTATTGCCCTTGTGTGAATAATTAACATGATATGTTATCAATAACATCTCTACACAGTTTGATCACTAAAACTACCATGCTTTACATTTGCATTATAGTACCAATGTATAGTGTTAAGCAGAAACACACCAAAGATAATACTGTCACTATTTTGTTTAGCATTTATGTATGTTTGTTTTCTTGAAGAGATAATATGTGATCATTAAAATAGTAGTCAAACTATATGCGACCCCCAATATTAGTAATAATATAGATGAATATAGTACGAGCATCCTACTTTTCCCCTCTTCACTTCTAGAAATCAAAAGCAATCTACAAACAATCAACAATGTGTACCGTCATCTAAATGTGGCACAGTAAAACTTTAAGTGATATTCAGGGTGGTTCTTTTTTCATTGGTGAGCCCCTGGACAGGTTAGCTCAATCTATGTAAATCCATTAAACGGAAAGGGCTAAAAACCCTATCAAAACCCATGGTTTTAAAACTTAGGATAAACCAATGAATCCACATGCAGGATTTCTCCTTTCCATCCACTAGTGCACATGCAAGTCCACTTATCTTGGACACAGAACTGCCAGTAGGAGCAGAGGCTTGTGTATGTCCGTTGCCCAGCCTTACTGCACCACAGGCTCATTGTTTACTCATGCTTAACAAAATTACATCATGTCTAGTGTAGATGCAGGATCATGGAAAGAAAAACATGTGGGATATTGGCTTAATTCAACCGCCAAAATACTGAAACGGGCAAAAGATGTGCCAATTTTAGGCCATAAGCAAATTTACTCTGTTATGATGAATGTATTAAAATAGCTTCTTGCTCCTAAACAGTCAATGTCCATGTTTCGGCTCTGACTCACAACTCTGGGGTTCAGCTATGCCCTGATTGGCATGCGCTCTAGGATACCTCAGGAAATCTGTGTGTTTGTTCTGTTCCGACACTTGTTTTAAAGTCCTAAGCAAAGTTTATCTAAGCCCCACTTATTTTCTTGCCAGCAATCCTGATTTTTGGACAGCAGCGTCTTACTATCTATTATAATCCTTGAACCTGCCGGGAGCTTTGTCACCCATAGACTGTCCATTGATTTGGAAAAAGGGCCATGCAAATGTCAATCAAGATCTGCAAACTCCTCTAAAGTTTGAGCTTAGACCAGAAATCTTTAAACGCTGACACCTGCTGGGAGCTTTGTCTCCCATAGACTTTCCAGTGATTTGCAAGAATGACTGTGTAAATGTCAATCATGATGATGTCAGAGTCTAATCTTAAAGTTCCCCATGGAATAGCTCATCATAGGCACTAGGCTCTCTGCTTCATATGATTAAAATGTGTGAATCAGTCTATTTATTTCATGCAGTTGAATTTACAAAATTGAAGATTCTCAAACGTTAGCTTAACCTGCAGTTGCATATTGGGGCATTCCAGTTAACATTCAGTTATTTCTTTTCTATTTAAAAATCTATTAATTTTATTAATTGGTTTGCTTTGCTTTGTAAACGTGACAGTATGTACACAGCAAATTCATTTTTTAATGTCTCCGCTACAAAATGGCTCATATGTCCAAGCAAGTTAAAAAAAGCTACCACTTAGCAAAAATACCTTGTGTCTGATGTGTGGAAACCAGGGCCGAATTTAGTTGTTGACTGTGGGAACACTTACTTTTAAAAAAAACATTAAAATGCAGATGATACATGAAGCACACATCCTCTACTGGCAGAAACAATGTCTGTCTTATATTTTATATTTAAAACCTGTCACAGTATTTTGTAAATGATATGTTCAAATTAGTGCCCAGTAAAGCATTATATGCAACTAGTAGGAATATTGGGGATGCCTACAACCAGTCAAACATGGAGCAAAGAGCTGTAAAAAGAGCTGGTGGAGGGATCAGAGAGTGGCGGTTCCCTAGTCGGCTCAGGCACAGAGGAATCGAGTATCGGACGAACCCCTGATCGGACAGCCAAAAAAGGTTGGCTAGAAAATATTTTGTTGGGGCTCGAGCAGGGCCAACTTAAGCACTTTTGGGGCCTGGGGCACGGACATCTTTGGGACCCCCTCCACCAAACCAAAGGAATTAAGGGATCAAGAATACAGGTTAGGCCCCCCACCCGTTGCACTCACAAACTATAGGTTGATATGCTGTTTCGCAGCATAATAAGCATGTTTACTCCCTTTACGTCCCCTTACCTTCTTCATTCTTGCTCTAATCAGAATGATAAACAAGTAGCATTTGAAGACTAACATTAGCAGTCTACGAATAGGTCACTGTTCTAGTGCATACAGGATCATTTTTATCAATAACATCCAGGAAGGTATGCAGCCTGTAGTATTAATGCAGGACTGTATGTAAAAGGTACATGTACAATGACTAAACAAAGTGAACCTAGGAGTTGTCGGTTAACCATTTCAAAGATCTCTTGCTCATGAGTCCAGAGGCGATGACTAAACTAAGTTAACCAAGGATTTGTGGAGCTGTGGTTTAACCCTGAGCTAACCCTATCAAATACTCACTATGTCTCTATTCACCTCATATACCGGCACCCAGGCCCTTTAGGATCTTTTGAAGAGGACCTCACAAACATCCTATCAAATAATCTCAAGAACTCCTCCCAAAGTATCCTATTAGGAGACGTCAACCTTGGTCTCAGTGACCCCTTAGATTCTAATGCACGCTTATTAATAACACCTTAGTGGAATTAGGCTTTACCCAGAAGATTACAGACCCTACCCACATCAAAGGTCGAACTCTTGATTGGTTAGCTGTGCATAATTGCCAAATCCTGGTATCATCTGTAATACCACAGCCTTGGTATGATCATTATTGATCACATTCTCCCTAGAGGCGGTACTATCGCAACCTGACAGTATAGCTCCAGCTGTCCCTACCAGAAATAAAAGAAATATTACTCCTGAAAACCTTATCCCTTTGATCCTACCTACTCGCCATTCCGGACCACACAGATCCTTCCACCATGGTAGACCTGTATAATAAAGTAATGCTATCATCCCTTGACAACATAGCACCACTGAAGATGAGAAAGAGTAAACCTCGCAAACATGTGAATACTTGGTTCTCTCCCTATCTCAAGGCTATCAGACAGGAGAAAAAACGCTGTGAAAAAATCTGGAGGTCAGATCCTTTAGAAAACAATAAGAAAAAACCTGAGCAAACTAGCCTCCCAGTATAAAAAAGAAATAACCCTTGCTAAACAAACATCCTATAACCTTAGATTTTTTTCAAGCCAAATCCAACACCAAAGAGCTTTTGTAATTCTGAAAGAGGTAGAATCCCCTGTCCAGACGCTTGACTCTTGCCTCAAGGATAAACATTGGTGCACAGGTATACAAAACGCTCTAGCTAATAAAATTACCTCCCTGCAAACTAAGATCAGTATCAAAAAAGACTCCCTTCTCTCCACCTCCAAATCTAGCAACACCAGTTCCTTCCTGGCGCCTACTCCGACACCAACCCCCACTTTAACTTCCGTAAAGTATCCACTAAAGAGGTCGAAAATGTAATTCTTACTCTCAAATCCTCTAATTGCCATGGGGATCTATGCCCTGCACAAGTGATAAAAGATGCAGCTCGTGAACTTGCACCGTTTATCACCAAACTAATAAATGCATCCTTTACATCAGGCACCATACCTAATAACTTGAAACAATCTTGGGTCCTCCCACTCCTCGAAAAACCTAATCTAGAAACCTCCACCCCCACCAACTACCGTCCCATCACCACATTGCTGTTCCTACTCAAAATCCTTGATAAAATACCGTACCAACAAATCCAACACTACCTTGAACATTACCACCTTCTAGGTGTCTGACAGTCAGGCTTCAGGCCACAGCACGGAACTGAGACTGCACTCATAGACCTCAAGGCACAGATAGATGAGCTGAGAGATGAGGGTAAGACAGCATTACTGGTACTTCTTGATCTCTCAGCTGCATTTGATCTGGTCGACCATGAGATCCTCTGCAATCACCTACAATCAGCAGCCCACTTTTCCCAAGAGGCAACTAACTGGATCCAATCCTTTCTTAACAATCGTACTATGCAAGTCTTTTCCCCACTAGCAGCTGCTGATCCAACGCCCATCACCTGTGGCGTGCCACATGGCTCTTGTGTCTCCCCTACACTGTACAATATCTTCACCAAGCCCCTTTTCGATGATCTAGATGGTCTGGGTATCACCTACACAAACTATGCTTATGATACCCAAATCCTCATCCCGTTGACGGGGGACTATGACAAGGTTTTGGCCTTTGTAAATAGAGTGTACCTCATCATCCAGGCATGGATGGCCTCAGACACGGTCAATGCCTGAATGAAGACAAAACAGAACTCCTCATCCTAGGCACCACACCCAACATTAATAAACTAGGCCAAAACTACTCGTCCTTTGTAATTGACAATGACAACATCACGGTAGCCAACAAGGTCAAAACCCTTGGCTTCTATTTAGATTCCACACTTACCTTGAAAAAACAAATCAATGCCATGGCATCTGCCACATTCTATACATGCAAACTTATTAGAGCAGCCAAACCATTCCTCTCACCCATTAACTGTATCACCCTAGCCAGAGCTTTGATCCTGTCCAAGCTGGACTATTGTAATGATCTCTATGTAGGCAGCAACAAATACATCACAAACAAAATTCAAATCTTACAAAATAATGCGTTAAGAGCTGCTCTAAGCATCCAGAAGAAAGCCCACATCTCAGAGACTAGAAGATCTGTCAACTGGCTTTCAACGAAAGACACAATCTTCCTCAAATCTGTCCTCAAATGCCTCCACCAAGCTGCCCCTCAATACTTGATTATGAGATTCGCTAGACCGGCATCCTGCCATCCTTCTAGAAAGGTCCACTCTAACCTCCTTCTAGTGCCAAGATTCAAATGCACCATGTCTGGCGGGAACAGCTTTCCAGTTAAAGCAGCACAATTCTGGAACTCACTACCACCATCCCTCAGGGAAGACCTTTCATACCCACAATTCAGGTCCAACACCATCCTCTGGCTCAAGGAACATGACACTTAACGTTCTCCCTTACTGCGCTATACTATAAATACTGTAAATTGTGTATATCCACCTATTACCTATGTTTAGTCACATTATATAACCTGTACATTTTGTATATCTCCTTGTAATTATAACCTGTTGTATTGGTGCTAATTGTTTTTGATGCTTCCAGCTATGTAACCCGAGCTATTGCGCTCCCTGTAACCTACGCTTTACAATCCTCTTGTTTCCTCTGCGCCCTGCTACCCTTGGGTTAGGTGCGCACTACAAATAAATAAACAAACAAACAAACCACTTCCAAGAGCGCATTGGCGATGACTGAACCAAACTCAGAATTGTTCTGGAAGTTGTGATTCAAAAACTCCAACTAGCGCAATGATACTGACTAAACTAGGGGAACCGAGTGAAGAAAATAACTGTTGTGAACATTGTAGCTCAAAGGAGTGCAGTAACACCAACTAAACCAAGTGAGGAACTGATGTACAAGTAGTGGTTTAAGAACTCGAAGCAACACAATCGCAAAGATGAGTCAAGTGAACCAAGGCAAGAATTGTTTTAGGAGAATTGTGGTTCAGGTATTTAAGAGAGGTGCCAAGAAAGCCAGATAACCAAGTAAATACGTGTTGATGAAATAGGCAGAGCGAAGCAGCGAAGCAGAGCCACTTAGATCAACTATTGCAGCGCTAATAAAATCAAGACTGTGACAAATTGACTTCTGTCCTGCAGGAGTACAAGGATGAGCAGAGACTAAAGCGCATACTCAGCCCTAAAATGTCTACAAACCAAGAGCCAACACAATCATGAAAGTAAAACAGGTACAGTTACATATCTACATGTATTGGAATGGCCACCATTGATTTTCTAGCAGATTCCCACTGTTGGTAAAGGAATCCCTCCTTTTACTGTTCTTCAGATAGAAGATCAAAATGTTTTGCTGCTCGTGACATAAGAGCATGAAAGAGCCAATCTCGTCCGCAGGCGAGTCTCTTGGCGGTAGATCTGCTGGCTCACCATCACCTGGCACCAGATCTCCAACTCGTTTGCAGAATGCGAGCCTGGACAACCATCTGTCGGATACTCATCGGCATCTGTGTCGGTATCTGTGAGGGAGACTGTGGAGTAGGGAGCCGATGCTGGAGTTCCGAAACAAGTGTTTGTAGTGTGGATAATATATCCATCAATGCATCTCTTGAGCCGCAAGGTATGCCCATCAGGGTAGGTGTCACTGGAGAAGGATGAGCAGGTACTTGTAGTAGAGAAAGGCCTTGCCTTGGATGAGCTGGCGGAGGCACGATGCAACAGGAGTTACCTGTTCCACCTCCTCTTCTGCTTTGGAGGGCACAACCTCTGAATATGAACCCTCCTGCTGCATTATCTGCTCAGGAAGGGCCATGTATGGACATGGGGATGCAGGCAGTGCATAAGGAGCCAATGAAAACAGTGGCTGAGCACGTGTTAGCCTTGGAATTTAAGACAATGCGGACATGGCATCCCTGTCCACAAAAACTCCCTTTGGGAACGTGGAGACAATGGGCCTTTTAATGGGAGCTGTTGATGATGCAGATGTGCTTTGCGACATTGTAGGCCTAGATGGTAACCAAGAAGTTATTGTAGAAGAATTGGCTATCGACGAGGAGGTTGATAGGGCGGAAGTAACGTTTTTCATCGTCGATTTAGTTGTCTTGCTCATCAACGAGGTGGTTGGCGGAGTCGTCGACAGGGTGATGGTCATGGTCGAAGAGGACTTTGTCATCGACGAGAATTTAGGGTGACAGAGTCATCGACAGGGTCGTAGACGATGCTGCTGTCGACAAAGAAACTGTAGTCGTGGATGAGCGCCACTTTTCTGAAGAGTGCTCCGACGATGAAACTTTCGACAAGGTGTTCTCGGCGCTGCAGTGGTCAACAAGGTGACCGTAGCGTAGATGTAGACCTCAACAACACTGTCGACAAGGGAGAAGCCGAGTGTGACCCTTCTCCCTTTTTTGCCTTCTTCCCCTGTAAAAATTCTTCGTGGCACCTCCACCTATGTGAAGAGGGAGTGCACTGTAGGGGTCTGCTGTCCTGCCTTGGGACAAAATTACAGACAGAGGCCGAGTTAGAGGCCCCAGCACATTCAGTCAACCAAGCCACTAACCTGCGGTGGTGGTCCTTCCGGATCTTGGATAAGAACGACTGCCACATGGCATATCTGGTCAATTCGTGGTCCGGGTAAAGACAGTAAAGACAGTAAAGACACTGCTCATGAAGATCTTCGATGTAAATCGTTTTTAAGGTTACATGTCAAGCAGGCCTTGAATAGGCTTTTCTTCCTCGTGTTTGCCATCTCCAAGGACTCCTGACGGCCTCCGACAGAAGATTGGAACTCAATGGAATAGACCGGAACTTCACCGCTGTGGACGAGAAGTGAACTGGCACCAAACTGTAATTTTCAATGGCTAAA
The DNA here is from genome assembly GCF_040938575.1 of Ambystoma mexicanum. NCBI lineage: Eukaryota > Metazoa > Chordata > Amphibia > Caudata > Ambystomatidae > Ambystoma > Ambystoma mexicanum. The sequence goes on from NC_090930.1 coordinate 1,090,478,311, forward strand.
GCAGCAAAAATAGAAAACGAATCGTTGAATTACTAGAAAAGAGAATCCTCTAGGTTTCCCAACTCTTAACGTGCAGTACAAATCTGAAGATGGCCTCCATGGGTTTAGCCTCCATGGGTTCAGCTAAGGGGACCTGTCTAATTGGCTGTGGGCAATATGACCCAAAATGTCTCCAACAAAGCACTAAAGTGAAATGCAGTTTAAAACATTTAAAGGTAAACTGCTTTAATGTTACCAAGGATTCCCAGCCTGACAACAGGGAATATTCAAAAGCATGAGAATCCATGAAAGATCCAATGCTGGAGAAATGAATAACCTTTTTCACAGACCATGATATATGCATAAATTACAAAATCTGGCTCCTGACCGTTCATTACTAATGGCATGTACGTCTTAAAACATATTTTGAACTCGGATGGACATGATTAGCAAACACAGTCTTCTGATCAACTTAATTTAAGAATGATATGGTTGCTTAATGCATGTTATGGCTAGCAAGTCAATAGCATGCTGAATCCACTCCATAACAATCTCACTGTCAATGGGAATCTGGTCTTCTTAGGACACTGCCACTAAGTCAAATATTTGTGTTTGGCCACATTACATAGCAAAGCTTATCTTTACAAGCTCTATAAATCAAGACCCGTTTTATACAAAATTGTTACAACTTTAATGCTTAGATAAGGAGTGTGATAGGCTTTTACTTCCATCAAGGAGTGTGCACACTGGGGGTCATTACGACCCAGGCGGTAAGTACGCCAACTTTACCACCATGGTGTAAACTATGTTTACACCATGGTGGATGGCGGATTTACCGCCCCATTCCAAGGTGAGTGGGGCGGTAAATCCCCATTTCCCATTTTACCCTTCCCCATTCCCATTTTTGCCCCATAGGGCATAATGGGAGTGGGGAAGGCGCTAATTACGCCACCGTAAATTACGGTGGCTTAATTAGCACCAAGGCGGTTTAGCGCCATGGATTTTAACGGCTGCTAAAAGCAGCTGTTAAAATCGGAATCAGGCGTTAAGGGTTAACGACGGCGTTAACCCTTAACGCCTGAGTTTTAATGAGGCCCACTCTAATTTAAGTTGTATTCTGTGCTCTTTATGCAGGAATCTTCTTGACCAATAAGAATTATCTTGTGCAGTGTTTGGTAACAACACCCATTTCTCATCATCATCATCACGTGGCTTTTATTCAAGAATCTTGTCATTTCAAAAAAAGACACACAATATCACAATTTATATTATAAAGGATAAAAATTAATACAGGACATGTTACAACAATGAATACGTCATATTGAGCATCTTCAGGGAGTGAATAAAAATACATGCAACGTTCTAAAAACAACTAAGACGATGGGCCTCATTACACGGTACGTGCTAAACCATGGTGCTATTAGCACCATGGTTCATGCTGGTAATTTACCGATTCAGCCATGGCGGAATGGGGAATTACCACTCCATTCCGAGGTTGGCGGGCGGTAATTCCCCATGCCGCCATGGCCCTTCCCCATTCCCATTTTTGCCCCATAGGGCATAATGGGAAAGGGGAAGGCGCTAATTACGGTACCGCAAATTGCGGTACTATAATTAGCACCAAGGCCCCTTTGCGGGTCCCTACTTTAACGGCTGGTCTACACCAGCCGTTAAGGTCGGGTCCCGCAAAGGGACCTCGTAGTAAGGCGGTAAGGGTTAACGGTCATCGGTAGCATTACCGGTGACAGTTAACCATTACCGCCTTTCGTGTAATGAGGCCCTATGCATCATAATGCGTAACACATGATATAAAGCAATCCATCATGTTCTGCGTCTCGTTATAGTGTTGTTTTATACAAACAATGAATATATGTTATGTTATGTTATTTTGCATTTATATAGCGCCTTATATATCATTGGTATGGTCTGAAGGCGCTGGTAGGTTGAACGCCCTTGGGAACCGAAGTTCGGGTCAGTAGAGAGAGTAGACAGAGTTCAAAGGTGCGTGTGCACACCAGGTATGTGTGCAGCTGGTGCGGAATTCGTGTGGTAGCTTCTTCTTAGCGGTAGGTGTGGTGGTTGAGGGATCAGGAGTATGTGTTCGCTCTGGCAGGATTTATCCAGACCGAGTGTGGCTGCATTAGGCCTGAGGAGAACGCCTGGCTGGGGGGTGTGAAACCAGCAGTGTTTACTTAGAGTGATGGGGAGTGAGCGATAGATGTTGATATGTGACCAGTTATACCGAATGGTGTCATAGTATCTCTGTGTTCTAGTTGAGTGGTGGTGTAAAGAAGAGAATAGGCGTGGGGTGTGGTATGATATATGCCATTTCAAATGTTCACTGCATTCTAAAGCATATTATGTACGTCACGCAATTCTATGCAATCAGGTCCGTTCTATGCATTTTTATTCATTTCAGGCGTTCAGGATTGCCCTACACACTCCTGTCTGCTCGACACTCTCACGCACTCTAGTCCGCCTTGCGTGCTCTAGTCTATCTCTCATTCTCCAGTGTGCCCCATGCATGCTCTCATGTATTCCATACGCATGCACTCATGTCTTCCCCGCGCATGCACTCCAGTTTACCCCGCGCATGTACTCCTGTCTGCCTAAGCACTCATCCACTCTGTATACTCGTCCGCTCTGTATACTCATCCGTTCTGTACGCTCATCTGCACTGTATGCTCATCCGTTCTGTACGCTCATCTGCTCTACACAGTCATCCAGTCCACATATTAATCTGCTCAACATACTGCTCGTCCGCTCTACGTACTACTCAACCGCTTTACGTACTACTCATCTGATCTACGTACTACTCATCCGCTCTACGTACTCATCCGTTAAACACACTCATCCGCTTCACGTACTCACCCACTCCGCACACTTATCAGCAACACACACTCATCACCTCCACACATTCATCCGCTCCACACACTCATCCTTTCCATACATTCATTCGCTCCACACATTCATCGGCTCTACGTACTTGTCCGCTCTACGTACTAATCCGTTCCACACACTCATCCGCTCTACGTATTTATCCGCTCCACACACTCATCTGTTCCACACACTCATCCGCTCTGCGTACTCGTCCGCTCTATGTACTTGTCCGTTCCACACACTCATCCGCTCTACGTATTTATCCGCTCCACATACTTATCTGCTCCACACACTCATCCGCTCTCTACACTCATCCGCTCTCCACATTCATCCGCTCCCCACAGTCATCCGCTCCCTACGCTCATAAACTCTCTACACTCATCCGCTCCCACCATTCATGCGTTCCCCCCACTCAGCCACTCTCCACACTCAGTCGTTCTCCACACTCAGTCGTTCTCCACACTCAGCTGCTCCCCACACTCAGCTGCTCCCTACACTCACCCACTCTCCACACACTACACTTATCCGCTCCCTCCGCTCATCCGCTCTCCACAGTTGTCCATTCTCCACGCTCATCCACTCCCCACACTCAGCCCCTCTCCACACTCAGCCGCTCTCCACACTCAGCTGCTCTCCACACTCAGCTGCTCCCCACCCTCACCCACTCTTCATACTCAGTCGCTCCACACACTCATCCTCTCTCCACAGTCATCTGTTTTACACCTTCATCCGCTCTCCGCACTCATGTGCTCCCCACAGTCATCCGTTCCCTACGCTCATCCGCTCTCCACACTCATCCGCTCTCCACACTCATCCGCTCTCCACACACATCCGCTCTACACACCCATCCGCTCTCCACACTCATCCGCTCTCCACACTCATCCGCTCTCCACACTCATCTGCTCTCCACACTCATCCGCTCGCCACACTCATCCACTCTCCACATTCATCCGCTCTCCACGCTCATCTGCTCTCCATGCTCATCCTCTCTACATGCTCGTTCGCTCTTACATGTTCATCTGGTCTAAGCGTTCATCCAGTCTATACGTTCATCCGTTCAGTATAGTCATAGTTCTACGCCCTCCTGCGTTCTACTCGCTACTCTGTATTTACGTACTCCTCAACTCTACACAAACTCATCAACTCTACACGCTCGTCCGCTCTACACACCCAACCACTCTACACACTCATTGGCTTTAGTATGTTCATCTATTCCATCCGATCTCCATACTCATTTGATCTTTCTAGTCGTCTGTTCTTCCACTCCTGCACTCTTCCACTTAGTGCAATTATCTGTCCTATACGCTTCATCCATTCTAAATATTTCATCTATATCATTCACTACGTTCCCTCCTCATTCATTATGTCCATTTCATCAGTTTAGATCTCCTTACATTCCCAATGATTTATTCCTATTATCCACTTTACTGTTTTGATCTACATTACTCGTTTAGTTCTGTTTGTCTTTCTAGTTTACATTCAAGTTTATTAGCTGTCAATTTCTCGCTTCAGGTAGTTTGTTGGGACGGTGTTATTGAGATGATGTTAGTTTGGAAAACCGGTTGGTTTTAGGGGAAGAGCCAGGCTTTCAGTAGTTTGCGGAAGGGCGTTAAATCCTCAGTTAGGCGGATGTGGGGTGGGAGCGAGTTCCACAGGATTGGGGCCAGGGCTGAGAATGATGATCCGCCTAACCTGACTGAGTTTGTCTTAGGAATTACTAGGAGGCTGGCTGAGCTTGATCTTAGGGTGCGAGTGGGATGATAAGGTATTAGCTTGTCTTGAAGATATTGACGTCCAGTTTTATGCAGTGCTCGATGGGAGAGGCATAAGGTTTTGAAAGCCACCTTACGGGCTACTGGAAGCCAGTGCAGTGTCTTAAGGGCTGTGGATATGTGGTCTCTTGGACCGAGCGCAAGTAGCAATTTGGCCGCCACGTTTTGTGCCCTTTGGAGTTTATTCAGTTGGTAGGCATGGATTCCGAGGTATAGGGGGTTTGCGTAGTCCAGTCTTGATATAACGATTGATTGGACCGCAGAGAGTCTGTTGGGAAATGAGAGATATGGAAAGATGCGCCTAAGGGTCTTAAGGTGGTGGTGGCAGGACTTTGAGACATTGTTGACTTGGCGCGAGAGTTTTAGGTCAGAGTCCAGGGTGCATCCAAGATTTTTCACTGTGTTGGAGGGTGTCAGTGATTTGCCCATGGCGGGTGGCCAGGGAAGTGGGTGTGGAAGACGATCGGAGTTGCCGCAAACCATGATTTCTGTTTTGGAGGGGTTTAACAAGAGGTGGCTTTGGGTCAACCAGAGTTCTATGTTAAGGAGGCAGGATGCCAGGTCTGGTCGGGAGTTGGGTTTCGAGTTCAGGAATTTTATAATTAGTTGAGTGTCGTCGGCATAGTTGTAACACAGGATGTTGTGTGAACGAATTATTGGTGGGAGGGTGATCAGGTAGAGATTGAACAGGAGGGCGGATAGACATGTTCCTTGTGGGACTCCCGTGTCGACTGGTCGGGCTTGGGAGGTGAAGCTGGAGAGTGTCGTTATTTGGTGCCTGTCTTTGAGGAATGAAGCTATGCATTTAAGAGTGGTTCCACAAATTCCTAGGGAGTGGAGGCGGTCTAGGAGGATTGAGTGATTGATCGTGTCAAAGGCGGCCGATAGGTCGAGAAGGATTAGTGCGGCGCATCCCGCGGAGTCTGCTGTCATTTTAAGGTCATCCCAGATCGCGGTTATGGTGGTTTCGTTTCTGTGACGTGATCTGAAACCTGATTGGGCGGGGTCTAGGAGATTGTTGGCTTCGACAAAGGCATTTAGTAGAGAGTAGGCGGTTCGGTCAATGAGTTTGGCAAGGAACCTGGTGTTTGAGATGGGGCGATAGTTTTTGGGCTCGAGAGGGTCGAGTGAAGGTTTTTTAATTAGAGGTTTGAATGCGTCGGGAAAGATACCGGAAAAAAGGGAGGCATTTATGATAGATCTTGCGTGTTCTCCTGCGCAGGTGGAAGCAAACATTTCTATAAGGGTTGTGGCTGGGCAAGGGTCCAGTGGTGATCCAGAAGGTTTGCGGGCAGATAGAGTTTTGAGAAATTGTTCTGGTGATATTGGACTAAAGGATTCGAACGTTGGTTGCATAGAGGTCGCGGCTGATGGGCTGGCTGATAGGGGCGGAGGATTGTCTGGTGGCTGTAAGAGAGCCAGTTTGGTGGTTAGAGTTTTTGTCCTTTCGATAGCCGTGGTGTAAAAGTGGAGGGAGAGTGAGTCGCACAGTGATTGTGACGGGGTCGGGACGGTTGTGTTACAAGTCGGATTGGTGAATTTGGAGATGATTTTGTGGAGTTCTTTGCTTGGGTTTTTGCAGTTTAGGATTCGGGTGTTGTAGTGGGCTTTTTTTGCTTTCCGGATTTCGGCCTTGTACCGGTACAGGTGTCGGGCCAAGGTGGTCCTGCTCTCGTGGGTTTTCTCTTTCTGCCATTTGCGTTCTAGGTATTTGTATTGTCGTTTAGTGTCTTCAACTCAGGAGTGAACCATTTGGGGAAAAGGCCACGGCGGGTTGATGGTTTGCAAGGGGGGGTGAGCCGCATCAGAGATGCGTTGAGCCATGAATCAAAGGCCTCAGGGGTTAGTTGGTTGTTGAGACGGCAGGTAGGTGGTGGAGACTGGAGGAGTGCCTCGGCTAGGTCCGGGGTGATTATTAGTTTTTTCCAGTATTTGCGTAGATTCGGAGGTTCAGATAGGAGTAGGGGAAGGGGGTCGGGTGAGTGGATGGTGAACGAGAGGATGAAGTGATCGGACCAGATGATAGGGGTGGGGGGCTTTAAATGAATCAGGGTGTTGGAGCTAAAGATGGCATCAAGAGTGTGTCCTTTATAGTGAGTCGGGCCGATTATGTGGGGTTGGAGATTAATTGCATCTAAGCCGTCAACCAGGGCGTGTGTCATAGGGTTGGTGGGGATGTCGAGCCATATGTTAAGTGTGGAGCCTTAAGTCTCCAATAAGGGTGAGGTTGGGATGGTTTAGTTGGAGGGTGGCGATAGAATCGCAAAGGTTGTTTGCGAATTGTCTATCGTAGCCAGGGGGCCTGTAGATTATTAGGAAGCTGTGTGAGAGCGACGGGGAGAGGGATAGTTTAACGAGGAGAGATTCGCAGGATGGAATTGAGGGTTGGTTGTCGATGATTGAGGCGCGGAGGAGCGATTTGAAGATGAATGCAACCCCCCCTCCTCTGGACGGACGGTTCAGTGGGATGAGGGAGTAGTCAGGGGGAAAGGCTTCATTGGCGATTGGGCCGAAGTCGTCTGAGAACCAGGTTTCAGTGATGAAAACTAGGTCTGGTTTGACAGAGGCGAGGAGGTCAAAGATGCAGTGTCTGTTTTTTGCTACAGATCGGGCGTTAAATAGGATACAGTTCACATCGGCAGGCAAGGTTGGTCTCGGTGCTGGAGCGGGATGGGGCGGTGGCAGAGAGAGTGGAGGGAGAGGGGTAGGGTGGTTGATGCTGGATGGGAATAGTGGGCGAGCAGAGAATTTGGCAGGCTTCGGGCGGGGTTGGGTGGCTGCTTGTGATAGGATGATCGGGTTTGGGTTGGGGGATTTGAAGGTGGGGTGCGGGCGGTTAGGAGTTTCCGTTGCAGTTTATGAGAAATCGAGGGAGATGGGTTTCAGGAATGGGGAAGCTACGGGGGAAGGAGGAGATTGTGGGAGAGAGGTGGTGGGTCGAGGCAGGGGAGGCGAGGAGTGCTGAGATTGAGGGGGACCAGGGACGTTTCCTCTTTAGTTTTTTTGCTGCGATTGGTGTGTGAGAGAGGGTAGGGGGTTGAGAGGGGGAGAGGGAAGCAGCTTTGGTTGTTGCTAGGGCTAGGCGTGCAGTTTTTAGGGAGAGGAAAGGGTGCGGTCGGTGGGGGAAGGTGGCTGGGGTATGAGGGCAAGGCGGGGGTGGGTGATTGCAGGGTGGGGTGTGCCAGATATGATAGTGAGGGGAGCGGGTATGGTTAACGCTGGCGGGTCGGGGGTGGGGATCAGGGGATGAGTGGTCTTAGGGTGAGTGGCTCGCCATCGTGCCCCCCTGGCTTGGTGTTTGGAGAGGGGAAAGGCAGGGAGTGCGAAGGAGGGTGGGGTGATTTGGGAGGGGGGGACGGGAGGGAAGGCAGATCGGAGAGTGGGGGTGGTCCACGGGGGTCGTTTCTGACAGACTCTGGTGGAGTGGGTGGGCTCATGATTGGTGCGAGCTTTTAGGTTGATTTAGGAGGACTTTCTGATTGTAGTTCTAAGATCGGAGGTGGCACGCCTTTAGGCAGACTTCCAGGTTCAACTGCTCAAAGACGATACTAGACTATTTGGTGCTTTTCTAGATACAATTGTAGACAGAGGTGATATTAGTTTATTAGGTACACTTCTAGGTTCACCTGTACACAGAGAAGATATTCGGTCAGTCTCTAGATTCAGTTTGCTTAGAGGGGGTATTAGATTATTAGTTACCGTTATAGATTCTACATACGCAGCTATACGGTTAGTTATACTAATAGGATTGAATAGGGCACGCTAGTGTTGGACTTCTTTCAATTCACCTTTATACAGGGAGGGTATTAGGCATGAATCTAAATCAACTTTGTATTAGATTATTAGTCACCGTTTTAGATTCTACATTACACAGCTATACTGTTAGTTATATTAATAAGATTATTTAGGGCACGCTTATAGGTGCACTTCTTTCAATTCGACTTTATACAGGGAGGGTATTAGGGACTTTGTACCGAGAGGTTATTAGGGAGATTGATCGGTTCGGTCCGGCATGGTATTACGCTATTGCAATTTCACAGAGAGGCTATTGTGGTCACTTCAATTTGTAACTTTCCACAGAAAGGCTAAGTTCACAGAGAGGCTATTGGTCACAACTTCTAACGCAACTGGGTACACTTTTAAATGCAACTTTTCTCAAAGGGACTGTTGGGCACAATTTCTAAATGCAATTGGGTACACTTCTAAATACAGCTTTTCTCAGAGAGGCTATTGGTCATAACTTCTAAATGCAATTGGGGACACTTCTAAATGCAGCTTTCCTCAGAGAGACTATTGGGTATAACTTCTGAGTGCAGTTGGGTACACTTCTAAATGCAATTGGGCACACTTCTAAATGCAACTTTTCTCAGAGAGGCTATTGGGCACAACTTCTAAATGCGAATGGGTACACTTCTAAATGCAATTGGGCACACTTCTAAATGCAACTTTTCTCAGAGAGGCCATTGGGCACAACTTCTAAATGTGATTTGGCACAACTTCTAAATGCAAATGAGTACACTTCTAAATACAACTTTCTCAGAGAGGCTGTTGGTCATAACTTCTAAATGCAATTGGGGACACTTCTAAATGCAGCTTTCCTCAGAGAGACTATTGGGTATGACTTCTGAGTACAGTTGGGTACACTTCTAAATACAATTGGGCACACTTCTAAATGCAACTTTCTCAGAGAGGCTATTGGGCACAACTTCTAAATGCGATTGGGTACACTTCTAAATGCGATTGGGTACACTTCTAAATGTAACTTTTCTCAGAGAGGCTAGTGGAAAACGTTATAAAAATCATTTCAAACTGTACTGCATAATGTCCAATATATGTACATAAGTAGGATCCCGATCAGTCCGAGTTATAATCCTCCTGTGCAAAACGTTTGGTAAGGTAAGACAGCAATATACAGAAAGGTTCAGAAATGAAGGCCATTTTACAATGGCTATGGAGGATGCAACCTCCATACGCAAGATGAATACCTAAGACATTGAAAAATCAGAGTAAACAATACAGCTTTCTCAACTTTTGCCCAACCCCACTAAATGTGCCGAGAGTTACAAGAAGGTGCTTCGATAAAATATTAGCAGCATCATAAAAAGTGCAAGGAGCAATAAAGTGCATATAAAATTACACGTATAGTAGTATGGGATCAGATACATTTGGTTATTTTAATCACTGCACCAATGAATGTATTAGCAGCGTCATAAAAGTGCAAAAGAGCAGTAAAGTGCATATTTGATTCCATCGGTGGTAGACTGGGATCTGAAAGATTCTGTTATATTAATCAAGTTTGGGATCAATTATAGACACCCATTACAATGATAGCATTCTAATTCCTGGATCCTCCAGCTTTCAATATTCTTGGTCTTGTACACCATGCTTGATGGATGTAGCTTGCTATGAAAAATACTACATTTATATCATTACTGCGCCTAGAAAGCAGGAGAGCGTCACCTGTTCGACATAAACCATGTGTGTTACATATTGTCTTTAAATACTTACACCTGGCCAGACGTTAAGCCTGGCAGAAAAACAGGAAATTACCTAAGGATTCCTTGGCCGAGCCACTCACCAAACATAGGTCATTGCCATCGGGCTCCCAGTTTTTGGTGCGATATGCCAGATTCAGTTGAGAAAACCTAAACTTCAAATACAAAGTATGTGCGAGAGGGGGATTAACCAGGTCTAGGTATTTTTCAAAACCCAAGACCGGCTTGCCAGCTAAGTATGTAATTCCCATAGTTAGCCCACTGCAGGCATTAACCAATTTGATCTTGGCTATCTCTCGTGAGATTCTCTTAACTGTATCCACACCAATTGGGATAATTCCCTGGGGATTGTGCCACAAATATTCCAGGTTCGTTTCGAACAAAGATTTTTTGACATGTGTAAACCAGGGTAAAGATTTGCCACCCTCAATGTCCAATATGTGTATTAGGGCCTCACAATATATTGGAAGTTCAAGGATTAACCACAATCTAAGAAAATAAAGTACTGGTCAAAGGATGACATTGCTCTTACTTCATCTTAAGCCCAGTTCTAAATAGACTGGATTGCCTGGGCACATTGTTGGCAACCAAAGTAGCCTTTTCAGGAAGGATCTTTCAACCAAGCCTAATTTATAACTGATCAAATGGCCCCAAATCTCCGCCCCATACAGGGCTGCAGATTTGTCCTGGGCAACGTACATCTAAGGGCCAGGGAAATAGCGCCCTGGCCATGAGCAAAGAAGAATCTCCTTATTGCTCCCCCATATTTTTCCAGTATTATACTGGATTTGAACATCTTTGATGTCCAATTGCCTTGGCCATTAAATCTTACCCCTAGGTAATTGTAACATCGCAATTGTTCAAGGGGAGATTCGTTAATATTCAGATTGAGTTTCATTAACTTTTTACATTTTGGGCGAAAAACTCATGATTTTAGTTTCCCTGTGTTAATCTCTAAGTGGAGCTCCGAGCATTTCTTCACAAAAGCTTCAAAAGTAGTTGCAAGCCCCCTCGTGGATGTGGATAGCAGAACAGCATCATCTGCGAAAAGGAGCATTGGGGCTGTTTTGTGGCCTAATTTCGGTGGATCCAGAGATTTTGATTACACATTGTGTGTTATTTCATCAATATATAGTAAAAACAAGAGGGAGGCAAGGACACATCCTTGCCTCACCCCTCTAGTCACCTCGAATGGTTCCGTTAATTCACTCTCCAGCCCCCAGCGCACTGATGGGCTATTATTGGAATAAAGTTGTACTATGATTCGCAATAGGTCGGCTGGTACCCCACCTCTTTATCAGTATTTATCACAGCAGATCTCGTGACAGCGGTCCTGAGATCGATGAATACAGAAAACACTTTGAGGGTAATTCATAGAATCCAGCGCACAAGTAGCGCACGCGGCTGGCGCACAGCGTGCGCCTGCGATAGTCTGCGCCAGGCACGTGCGCTAAAACTGATTTCCGCGCACAGCGTATTCATGGATTTCATGCTCCCAAACCAGCCGTGGCGCAGAGAATCGCAGCGAGCCTGCAGCAGCGCCAGTAACGCCCCCAAGAACGCCCTCGCGCAAGGAAAAGCCATCAAAATCGCCAAATCATCGCTAAGGGCTGCGCTAACCCTGGACCACTTCACAGGGCAGGCAAACAAGGAAAGCAAAGCGGGCAATCTTCAAATCAGGAGTACGCGGGAAGTTCTACACGCGACTAGGCAGGGAACGTGAATTACAGGGGTACGCGGGAATTATCACACGCGAACAGCCAGGGAACGCGTATTACAGGGGTACGCGTGAAGTAGAACACGCGATAGGCCAGGGAACGTGTATTACAGGGGTACGCGTGAAGTAGAACACGCGATAGGGCAGGGAACGTGTATTACAGGGGTACGCGGGAATTATCACACGCGAACAGCCAGGGTGCGTGTATTACAGGGGTAGCGGGAAGTTCAACACGCGATTGGCCAGGGTACGTGTATTACAGGGGTACGCGTGAAGTAGAACACGCGATAGGCCAGGGAACGTGTATTACAGGGGTACGCGGGAATTATCACACGCGAACAGCCAGGGTGCGTGTATTACAGGGGTAGCGGGAAGTTCAACACGCGATTGGCCAGGGAACGTGTATTACAGGGGTACGCGTGAAGTAGAACACGCGATAGGCCAGGGAACGTGTATCACAGGGGTACGCGGGAATTATCACACGCGAACAGCCAGGGTGCGTGTATTACAGGGGTAGCGGGAAGTTCAACACGCGATTGGCCAGGGTACGTGTATTACAGGGGTGCGTGGGAATTATCACACGCGAATAGGCTGGGTGGGCCCTCACAGGTGTACCCTGTACACCCTCCACGGCCCCTGCAGGCAGCCCACAAAACAGGGGACTACCCTGCACACCTGATCATGTCCCCCTGCACCCCCATCCACCAGGGGCACCCTCCACCAGGTGCCCCACCCATGTCTCCCACCACCCCCACCCCCCAGCAGTGCAGGGGCACCTGCCATCAGGCCCCCACCCGTGTCTCCCACCACCCCCACCCCCCATCCACCAGGGGCACCCTCCACCAGGCCCCCACCCATGTCTCCCACCACCCCCACCCACCAGCACTGTGGGGCACGTGGCCAGCAGGCAGTCAGGCAGCAGCAGATGGCAGGTGGGAGCGTGCTCAGGGCTCTGGGGGACTGTAATTTGGCCTCCTGGCCAGGAGCGTGGTCTTTCGTGTTTGAACGCGTGGACAGCCTGATAGGGAGTGATTTTGCACGTGAAAACCCCACACTCAGCGAATCGCGGGAAAACCCGTCACCAGCATATGTGCGTCTATAGTTACCTGCACGTGCAGTGTCAAAGCGTGTGATTGGTGAAAATGGATCTACACGCAGGAGTGACAAAGCGTGTGATTGGTGAAAATGGATCTACACGCAGGAGTGACAAAGCGTGTGATTGGTGAAAAGTGAGCTACACGCAGGAGTGTCAAAGCGTGTGATTGGTGAAAAAGGATCCACACGCAGAAGTGACAAAGCGTGTGATTGGTGAACATGGGCCAAGCACGTACACGCCGTAAGTGACGCTGTACGTGTGGGCCTGTATATAAGGTAGTGTAGAACACCATTTCCTTGTACGTGCTTTTCGTGGAGAGCGAGTGGGTGAATTCTGTACTTCTTGTCGTTTCACACGCGATTTACTTCACGGCGTTTCCAGTTCGTACTCCCTGTTACCTCTGACAGCTTTTTCTCTTTTTCCTCTTGTACTGGTTTACCTGGGCCTGTTCCCTCAAACAGTGTCCCCTTCTACTGTTGTCCTGTCTCCTCAGACAGCGTACACATCTTCTTTTGGCGGGGGTGTTGCCAACCAAACGCGCTCATTTTTCACGCTCTTTTACCTGGCAGACGGTGAGTCACGCACGTATCTAACTTCTGTGCTTGCCCCGTGTGTAGCCTACCCCTTCAGAGGTCATTCTAGGCTGCGTGTGACACGCATACGTTCATTGTGTTACTGGATGCCACAGCGTAGTGCAGGGTTTTCCATCAGCACACGTGGTCTAGGAGGGGTATTGTGCACGTTCCTTAACTTTTCTGGGGTGCCTGTGCGTTGCGTGACCCGTCATCTTTCCCCAGGGGTGTCATATAGCCTTGCCACTGCACTAGGGTACGAATACCATCTGGTACCCAACCCCTTTGACACCCAATTGCCCAGGACAATTGTGCACACCGACTCCCATACGCACAATAACATCAGTGCCATGGTTGGGAGGCGTGCAAGCCGTAAGGGTGGCAAAGGTGGCCGAGCCACACGTGGTGGCCGTGGAGGATCCACTAGGGGACGTGGTTGTGACTTGCAGGGTGCCCCTGTCCCCCCCAGTCTGGAGGACCAGTCAGGGACACCCATGCCCCCCCTCCCCCCCCCAGTTGAGGGTCATGTGGCTGATACCAACCCTGATCAGCCCTTGTCGGACCAGCCCATTGTGGCAGCAGACCTGTCCGAGGGTGATCCCATCGCTGACATCCAGGTCAGCAGGTCCACTGCACGTGCACCGGTGCACATTGGTGTCATCAGGGCACGCGCATCTATGCCAGATAGGTCATCTGCTGGCCCCCGTAGCCAGGGTGTGGCTCCATCCACCCCACCTCTCATACACCCTGCCAAGACTGTGTCGGTCCTAGTTCATGCACCTCAGATCAGGCCTGACCCCATCCCACTACCCCCAATGCCTGCACCTACTCCCATGCTGAGTGTGCAATCCCACACACCCAGTACTGAGTCCACCACGGCTCCTGCCCCTAGTGTCCACAGCGGCGTAGGACACTCTGGATCCCCACCCCCTTCCAAGCGCAAGAGGAAGAGTGCACGTCCGGCACAGGCTGATTCCCCAGGCACGGCTGCACAGTCCGGCCCATCAAGGAAGCCAAGCTTCACAGACGCCGAACTGAATGCACTTGTTCAGTATGTGTCAGATCATGATAGGGAAATGGTCATCGTTGCAGGGTCCAAGACCACACATGCCAGACGCCAGGCACACTGGCAGACCATTGCTGACAGAATAAGTGCCCTTGGAGTAGTGAGGCGCACAGCTAGTGATTGCCAGAAGCGCTGGAATGACCTTAAGCGCAGGGCAAAGGATAAGCTGGCCTCAAGTCATGCCGCAACCTTGGTGACTGGAGGTGGGTCCCCAGCACAGGAAATAGAACTCACACCACACGAGTCCGTAGCTGGATCCTACGTCACCGAGGGACAACTCCAAGGTGTGGGAGATCTCCCTGATTACGAGGCATCATCCGGTGAGTGCACATGCATGTGTGTATTATCCATGTGCATGGTGTGTGTGTGAAGCATTCATGTTGGGTGCCTGTCAAGGGGGTGTGTGGCAGAGTTGATAGTGGCACCCATGTGCCTCATCCAGTATGTTCAGTGCAACCCCATCTGCCCACAGCACTATCCCAACTGGCAACAGTGCACATATGGCCCTACACCATGGAAGTTGCCCTTGAATTGTCATTTTGTCACTACATTGTTGCCCATACTCCCCTGTCTATTCATCTGATGTCTTACATACCATTCCTATACTTTCCCCCAGCCAATCAAGTTTCATCTTCACATGCCTGACATGCAATGATAACACATGCTAATGCGTCCTCTGTATATAAATGCCAACCAACATGCTGTCATACTGTGGATGTTGCCTTGACATCCACCTCCTACCTGTGTGCTTTGGTACCGTCTGGTTTCGAGCCCCATTCCCTCACACTCCATGCTGCTCTTCATGGTCTATCTTCCCTGACTTCTACAGTTCAGACCATCGTGCCCTACTCACGACACCTGCTTGCTAACAGTCAAATGAGGGCACCCTGCCCTCCAATGCGACCCACCCTATTGCTGACAAGTGCATCTGAGCCTACTCAAAGCCAACTCTCACTGACATCTGCTCATACATGCCTTTGCCTGTCCCATAGACCCTTCACATGGTCCCTGTCCTCTCTCCTTGCTCCTCTTCCACCATCAATGGTGGGACCCGTTGGGGTGTACTCCTGACCTCCTTCCAATCCTCAGAGGCCACAATTGATGTGCATGGTAATGGGAGCATCTCAGTCCAAGGCCCTTAGGCCAACCTCATTCTCCTTGAGAAATGCTAGCCACATCTCATCAACTTCCTTTCCTCTCCTGCTGTCCCCCCTCCTCTCTCCTCATCAATCCTGCACTGCCTCCCTGCACCCTCCCATGATCCTTCTCCGCCTCCCACTCCAACTCCTACACATGCTGCACCTCTGATCTCTAGCACTCCCCGTAAGTCCTCCAAGGCTGTCAACCTCCTCCACAATTACACTCCTTTCACTGCGGCTGCATCAGGCATTCCTCCGATATCTGTCACTTACATGAGGTTATGCACCTTGACATCCTTGGTCTCATGGAAACATGTCTGACGGCCAGCTCTGTCTGCATCCTTCACACACTCCTACCTGATGTTCAGGAGACCCTCTCCTTGGCCCGCCACTACTGTGCAGGGGGGGTGTGCCCTTGGCTTCCCTGAGGGTATTCCTGCCACTGTCACTCCTACTTAGACCTACTCCACTCTGGAATGGCTTGTGTGACGTCTCTCTCTACCACACCTTGACATTCACAAACTGTGCGTACTGTGTCTGGGAAAACTGGTCAAATGTACTACTTCCTTTCTGAGTGTCCTCACCTCTCCTCCTCACTCATGTCCCCAGACACAGAAATCCTCTTCCTTGTTGCTGTACGCATCCACCTGCATGCTTGTTGACCCCCCCACGTGACCTTTCTGTGACCTCAGCAACTCCCTCTCACCCTCTAGACTCCCGTCTGTCCCTACTCATTCTGCAGGGCACACTCTTGATGCTCTGATCTCATCTGACTTTCCCCTCTCTGTCCATCTCTGCACTCCTCTCTCCTGGAGTGATCACATTCTCCTCTCCTCCCAGCTCACCCTCACCACCCCACAGGCAAAGCCACCCTCACCACTGTCACACACCTTCTTGGTATTCCAACCCATGAAGTGTGTGTCAGTCGAGGCTCATGCTGCCAAAATCTCCCCCCCATCCAGCTCCCCCTTAGGCTCACTCCCATCCTGACAGGGCCCACTCCATGCTCCACTCTATGTCAGGTACACTGGATGTCTTTGCCACGGTCATGACCACCTGTCTGAAGCCCCATGCCAATGCAGAGTCCTGGCATGACTCGGATCTTGTGAACCCAGACCACAGGTGCCGGGTGGCAGAGAGGGAATGTCCTGCATCATGCTCATCCTCTGGCAAACTGGCCTGCCACATGCTCCAAAGGCAATAGCGCCTCACCCTTTTCACCAAGATGAGATCCCCAATCCAAGGGCACATATCTGCGGCATGTGACAACTCTGCAGGACACATAGAAATCTGCAAGGACCTTGCCGAGCCAGATGCAGTGTGTACCTCCCCTGTCCCCTCCGAGCCCACAGCACTGCATGATTGTCTCTGTACCCCTATAGGCCACCCCCCCAGCACTTGTCTGCGCCTAACACCATCTGCCCTTGACGTTAAGTCCTACTTACCTTGTACAGCACTTCCAGCCGCCACTTCCCCTTGCACTTCATTGTGCCACCCACCCCTGCACTTGCGTGACATGAATGACACCAGCACCAGTAGGATTGTTGACTGGCATCCCCTACTGCCCCACCACCCCTCAGTGCTCCGCTGTACCTTCATACATTTCTGGACCGGTGCTTCACGAATGCTATATGATTCCTTTACAGGTGATGGGGAGGTGGAATCTCATTGTTTACTGCATTTTGTTGATGTAGACAAGGCACTGTGCATCGTGGCCAATTTGGACTAGCAGATCCATGTACAACATGTTAACTTATTGATGTGATGATGCAATGTCAGGACCAGAGTGGTAGAAATCCAAACAAGTTGCCCTCCTCTCCCTCTTCACTTGGTGGCTATGTCACATGCCATGTGTGTGATGGCATGTGCCTTTGACATGGCAATCACCGGCCAATGTGTGATGGCAGTGCTAGGCAGCATGGTGAGCAGGCGTTGCTCTCCAATCTGTACATTGTATGCCCTGAGCCTCCCCTACAGACCCAGTGATGGTGAATGCATAGGAGGTCTCCCAGTCATGTGGGACATGTGTCGTAGAACTACTGCCTCTGTTGTTCATCAGCCCTTGTTGCATGCCATGGTGCTAATGCCTGTTTCCATTTTTCTCTTTCATGTCTTTGCAGGGGACGAAGCACTTGTTGATGCTGGGGATGTGGTGGTTGAGCCGTCCCAGGAGGGCAACCTGGGCCGACCTTCCACAAGTGAGGGACGTGGTGTGTTTGTGGGTGAAAACCCACAAGTGCTGCAGGTCGTGCTGTCGAGGGGTGTCTCTGGGGGTTCCTCCCCCGAGCAGTATTCAGGTGTAGACTCGGAGGATGACACCTATGTGCAGTCGCAGGTGAGTGTTCTTGGGAGAGAATCTCCTCTGTCCGACCCACCTGCAGCCGGGCCATTGCCCTCAATGGGGATGTCAGTGTCGGCAGCTCAGCCTCCGGTGGTTACGGATGCAGGGCCACACCACACAATCTCTGATCCTGTTCCTGGGGCTGCAGATCAGAGAGGGAATGCAGTCCTGCAGCCTGAGGCCTTGCCGGCACAGCAAGGCGCAGTCCGCCTTGCCCCAGGCAGGTGTGGTGCCCGTCAACGTGGTGGCCGTATGCCACCTGGCAATACCGCTTGGGAGCAATCCATCTACGGTATGGCCAACCAACAGGCAGCATCATCCGAGATGATTGCACAGGCCATGGATAGGGTGGCCACTTCCATTGTCCCCCCAGAAAGGCTGATGGAGCGACTGGAGCAGGCTACAGAGTCCATCTGCCAGGCACACAGGGAGGATATGTTGGCGTCCAACAAGGACAGGCGGGCGGCACTGGCGACTCTGCGGGAATCACTTTCCATGGAGTCCCAGCGCCACAGGGAAGGCCTGAGGGAAGAATTCCATCACCTCAGGTCGACCCTGTTAGAGCTTGAGGCTTCATCCCATAGAAGGACAGAGGAGCAGCTGGAGCGTCTGACACGGACGCTCTCGGCCGAGATGCAGGCAACTCGTGCGGAGGTCAGGTCATCCCGGAAGTTACTGCATGGGGACCTCCGCATGATTATAACCCAGAACCAGAACTACCAGACCCGCCTGCTTGCAGCCATGGAGGAGCAAACTCGTGCTTTGCGTGGGCTGCCTCCCATTGTCACACCATCTTTTGAGGCAGCTCCCCCACCTCCTGAGTCAGCTGCAGGGTCTGGCCAGAGCGATAGCGACTCATCTCCCACAACAGAGTAGCCGTGTGGGCCACGAGCCTATGGGGTGATTTAGTTTCCCATGATCCACACAGGTGGATTGTGGCGTGCATCCTGTCCTCGGACCTCATAGGTGCCCCCCCCCCCCGCCGGCCCTTTCATGGCCATTTTTTCTCAATTTTCTTTTTTCTTTTCCAAGAGTGTTGCCTTGTGTGGGTACCTGGGCATACACTGTATTGTGGCTGGGCACATGCAGGCTTGTCCTGAGTTTGGTTTCGATGCTTGGGTAGCAGACATCCACACCCCTCCTGCTTCCGTTTCCATGGGCTTGCAAAGGGTGTGCCCAAGTGACAGCAAATTACACGGTGACATTGGACTCCCATGAGCTGTTGGCCAGTCCATAGTCAATACTGTGTAGACATTCATAGTGTACATTGTTGTTGCACCTAACTATGCATGATGGTTTGATATGTGCCTCTACTTACATATGTTGCTCATGTTTTGCAGGTATTTCACACAGTTCTTCACACGGGCATACTCTCTGGAGTCAGACTACATGTCGGTAGATGTGCACTGACACTTTTGCGTGGCGCCATCACTGTACATCTGGACGGTGAGGACATACCAGCAGAATCAGGTAATGAGACTACCATTGATTACATGCATTGTGTCTTGTTTGGGTGGGCTTCAGGGTGGGTTGGTGTGTAATTTGATTGAAATTACTCTTACACAGGTGTGTAGTAGTGGCTCCAGCGCGGTTAGCTGTTCAAGTGCGGCTATGTTCCATTTGGGGCACTGCTATTTGTGACACCGGTGTCATGTTGTGATGTCCAGTTTGTTTGCTCTCACATACCATGACATGGTGTCCTCAGTGGCGGGACTGTGAAGGGAATGGGTGACATGGCAATGTTGTCATGTAGTGAATCGCCTGTGGCAATGCATATTTGATTGATGGAGTTGTGTCTTTTCGTTGTGATGCATTGCTGGTGTATGTGTAGGTAGGGGTGCACACATAGTGACACTTCCATGTTAACAATCTCAGGCTGATGTGTATCTGACAGTTTATTGTCAAGTAATTTTGTGACATTGTCAGGTAGTGTCATCATTGATTGTCAGATGGTATGTGCCAGAGCAGTGTGCACTAGCCAGCACTGTGATTCCTAGGTGAAGAAGTTGGCCACCAGTTGCGTACGGGCTGCCACCCCCCGTGCCCTTTCCCCTCCCATGCGCAGCGGGCGTGCATGTGGTTGTGGATGTGGGGGCACCACCATGTCCACGGGCAGGCCCCGGCGTGTTGCAACGTTGTGCAGGACACATGCTGCCACTATGATCCTGCACACTATTCGGGGAGCATATAACAGCTGCCCGCCAGAACGGTCAAGGGAGCGAAAGCGTGACTTCAGCACTCCGAATGTGCGCTCCACTATGCCCCGTGTTGCAATGTGGGCTGTGTTGTACCTTACCTCGGGTGGCGTGGTGGGGTTCCGGATTGGGGTCATCATGTGGGGGCTGATAGGGTAGGCACTGTCCCCTGCGGAGGTGGTGATGGGTATCATTAGTGGTGTTATGTCATGACCCAGTATCTGACATGCATGCATGTGCAGTGGCATTCATGCTCACCAAGCAGCCATGTATCTCCATGCTGGCCAGCCTCTAGGTCCCGGCATAGTGTAGACATTCTGTAGACGAAGCTGTCGTGGGTGGACCCGGGATAGTTGGCATATACTGATGTGATGATTCCCTTGGCATTGCATACAACTTGCACGTTGATGGAATGCCAGTGCTTGCGGTTTCTATAGATGTGCTCTGTTGCCCTGGGGGGACGTAGAGCCACATGTGTGCAGTCAATTGCACCAAGCACTTTGGGGAATTGAGCCACACCATAGAATTCCTGGATGCACGTCCGCCTTTCTGCATGAGTCCTGGGGAGATATATGTGCCTGCGGACTGATGGCCGTGCAGTGATGATGTTCAAGACCTGGTGTAGGCAGCGTGACTGCGTGGCCTGTGACACACCACCCACTATGGCACTTGTCCGCTGAAAGGATCCAGTGGCCAAGAAGTGCAGTACATTCAGGACCTTCTGCAGGGGGCTGAGTGCTTGGGAGCACAGGGTGGGTGATGTGAGGTCATCCTCCCACTCACTGACCAGGTCCAGTATGATGTGTGCTGGAAACCTGTACCTCCCATACACCTGGTCATCAGGCATCCCGAATAGGCTGGTTCTGGGTGTGAATATTCTGGCCCTGACTCTCCTCCTCCTCCTCCTTTGGTAGCCCACTGCCACTGCTGCTAGGAACGGTATGTTCATCCTGGCATCTGGCTTGTTTATTGATAAGTGCGCAAATTAATGCCTTGCGCGTGTTCTAGGCGAGCGTGTGACCCTCGCACCCCTGGAATCTAGTTCCCACTCCAATAGCGTGTGGAAATTCCCACGCAGCAGGCATACAGGTGCGCTGACGTACTTGCGTGTGTAAGTGCCCGCGCACCCCTGAAATACACGTACATAGGCCAATGGCGTGTATGCGCACTTTTGGCCAATTACACGCGATGTAATACACGTACATTGGCCAATGGCGTGTACGCGCACTTTTGGCCAATTACACGCGATGTAATACACGTACATTGGCCAATCGCGTGTACGCGCACTTTTGGCCAATTACACGCGATGACACTCTGACGTGCAGTATTTCCACGTGTGCTCCGTCATCACGTGCTGAGTGGGGAACGCCCGTGCGGATCACGTCAGACGCGCTTAGGCGGTGAGGGACTCTGGTCCAATAGAATCGCGTATGCGTGCTGACGCACTTACGCGCTAAGGCCCTTTCCTCGGATTTCACGCTGACGTGCAGGAATTTCACGTGCCAAATCACTCCGTATCAAGCTGGCCACCTGAAAACACACGGAACACCACGCTCCTGCCCAGAAGGCCGAGTTACTGCCCCCCCAGTGCCCTGAGCAGCCTCCCACGTGCTATCTGCTGCTGCCTGCCTGCCTGCCTGCCTGCTGCCACCGTGCCCTGCCATTTGGTGCCTGCACATCAGCCATCTGCAGGGGTCCAGTTGCTGTGTCCACCCCTGCTGGAACTGAAGACTCCCAACTGGGATTACATCGCTCCACAGCCCAGCCCCAGGACCCAGTTGCCCACCCACACCTGCCTCTGGGGTTGCCATGTCGGGCACTTCGACATCTGGCACCAGTGGCAACCCCAGGCCAGAGGGGCAGAGGGGCACCAGCTTCACTGCCACCGAAGTTGGTGTCCTGGTGGAGCATGTCCTGGGGCAGTATAATGCCCTCTTTGGATCGTCCCGCGCCAGCAAGGAAGGACGGGAGAGGATCTGGGCCGACTGTGTGGTTGCCATCAACGCGGAGGGGGTGGCAACCCGCAACGTCCAGAAGATCAAGAAGCGCTGGGAGGACTTGAGGTCCAGGACCCTTGTGAAGGCCCGGCGCCTCGTGGAGGGGGGCCGGGGCCGCATGAGTTCCATCCAGAAGAGGGTCCTGGAACGCGTACGCCCAGCGCTCCACGCCCAGGTCCTTGAGAGGGAGGCCCGTCTGGAGTTGAGCGGTAAGTGTGCAAGCATTACTGTGTGAGACAGGGCATGTTGCGGTGTGCTGGTTCTATGATACTTGCCTGTATGTGTGCCATGGGCCATGTATGCATGTATGTGTGCAGGGACATCATGGTAATGCATGTGCGACCAGTGATGTGTGACCCACATGGTTGTTGCATGTGTTGAAATGTGGCATGGGGAGCCCTATGCAGATTTAGGACATGAGAGCATGCCAGTCTCTGTACCTGGACATGGATGGGGGTGAAGGATGGGTGCTGATGCCAGGTACATATATGGTAGCCATGTCTGTGTGCCTGACCTGCGTGTCTGTGACTTGTGCATGCCATGGATGCATGACACATGTGTGTGACAATGCACAGATTCTGTGATGCACCCAACTAACCCTTGTTTCGCCTGTGTTCGTTGTGTTTGGGGCCAGATGGATGTGACTGAGGTGAAGTGTGTGCATGTGATATGCATGAGCCATGATGCATGTGAGTTACATATCATTGAATGTTTCAAGAGTCAATTGGACATGCATGGAAATGTGCATGGCATGCACCATGCCTGTTACTGTGTGTGTTTTGCCTGGACTGACCCATGTGTTGTGGAGGGACATGATGGAAGTGTACTTTGACAGGGGTGCTCATCTGCTATTGCTTCCTGTCTAGGGGACCATTTTACAGTAGCCTGATGCTTGTGTCCTTTGTCTCCCTCTACGCAGCGGCTAGTGAAGAAGAGGGCGGAGACGGCGCTGTGGAGCAAGGCGGCGGGGATGCCCCCACGGCTGCAGCGGAAGGGGTGGGTGAGCCCCCACAGGGGCCTGCTACGGCGGGAGACGGTGAGGAGCCATCCAGGTTGGTGGTTTGCACAGAGGAGGAGGAGGCCGACACTGGTGCACACATGGGGCCTGGTGGGAGCATCCCTGCTGGTGCAAGTGGTGCAGTCCAGGGCCAGGGGCAGGAGGCAGCATAGGTCACCGTGGAGGTGCCTGTGCATGTCGCTGTCCCTGACCCTGTGAGTGCACCACCATGCACCAGCAGGGATGCCCCGTCCCAGGCCCGTCCGCAGGTAGTGGGTATGTCCATGTCAACTGACTCCCCTCCACCTGCGGCCGTGGGAACCACTGGCCGCGTGGAGCAGGTCCTGATTGGGGTCGCGATGCGCACGGCTGTGATTCGTGATGACGTGCGTGCTTCCCGGGAGGAGCACGCACGTCATCACGAAGTGCACCGTGCCGACGTGGCCCAATTGGGATCGGCCATGTTCGGGGGGTTCCTGCATGTGTTGGCCAATCTGACGGCCCTCTCCTCCTCTGTGCAGGCTATCCACCGGTCGTTCTCCTTGCCGTCTTCCGGCCCAGATGCCACCATGGCCCCCTGTGGACCTGCCCCGACCAATGCAGCCAGCTCGGTGGGGATCCCATCCCTGCCACAGTTGGGAGTCGGAGGTCCAGCAGGGGTGGACGACACAGCAAGTGGACCCCAGCAGATGGAAGATGTGCCGGCATCATCGGGCAGGGCACGTGCACGACGGCGTCGGTGGTTACCATCAGCCTGGATGCCGTTGTGCTGGCAGAGGCAGTGGCGTCGGAGGCAGCAGCGGGCTCGACGTGGGAGGCATCATGGCTCAGGGCCATCAAGATCAGAGGGGCAGGCATCGGCCGGAGGGCAGGGCAACCCTGGCATGGCGGTGTGTTCCGTGTGGGAGGAGTTTGGCCAGCGGATAGGTGCGGAGCGGCAGCGGGCGGAAGAGGAGCGGCTCGCCATGGCCAGGGCGGAGATCTCCATGCGTCGGGCATTGAGGCGGGCTGAGTGCCTCGAGGAGGCTCGCAGGGATTTTGGTGAGCACATGGGGTTGTCCCTGCGAGACCTCGGGGCCAGGACAGAGTCCCGCCTCCAGGACATTGACATGGAGTTCAAGGATGCCCTGGCCAGCATCACCAAGTGAGCCGCAGGACTAGCCCGCTGCCTTTGTATATAGTTTTTTAGTTAGTTAGTGCTAGGTTTCCTTTATTTATTTTTATTATTTTGGACCGCTCGGACAATGGCCACTTTTTTGTACATATTTATTTTATTAGTTAGTATTAGGTTTCATTTGTGCTGTTGGGCTCATGGACCCTGGAACATTCCTGTATATATTGTTATATTTTGGGAGATACATTTTTTAATTTTTTTATTGTTTACACCATGACGTAATGGTTTTTCTTTGATTTCCTACTACATGGTTTTGCTTTGGACAAATTATATTGATTTTTTAATCCTTTGTTTTTTGGTTTATCATTTTTGTTCTCGGACATGGACCTTTTATTTACTTTGCCACATAGTTGTATGTTTTATTGGTTTACTTGATTTGTGTTTTTAATACATTTTTATATTATCTTACACTTGTGTTATTTTCTCTTTGGTTTCTTACATGTCATGATATGGGTTTTGACATTCACTTGCACCCATTGTGTATGTGTGTGTGACGGACATGTGTTCTTTTGCATACTTGCCTTTGGGGTTGTGTCATGTGATTGCATTCACTATGTGGGTGCATGCAATCCTTGCCTGGGTGTTTGTGCTGGGTATGCTGGCCATTACTGCCATGATTGTGTATCGTCAGGACCTGGGGCCAGGGGGACATGGGTGGGGGCCTGCTGGCAGGTTCCCCACAGTGCTGGGGGTGGGGGTGGTGGGAGACATGGGTTGGACATGGGTGGGGGCCTGCTGGCAGGTTCCCCACAGTGCTGGGGGTGGTGGGAGACATGGGTGGGGGCCTGGTGGAGGGTGTCCCTGGTGGATGGGGGGTGGGGGTGGTGGGAGACATGGGTGGGGGCCTGGTGGAGGGTGCCCCTGGGGGGTGGGGGGTGGGGGTGGTGGGAGACATGGGTGGGGGCCTGGTGGAGGGTGTCCCTGGTGGATGGGGGGTGGGGGTGGTGGGAGACATGGGTGGGGGCCTGGTGGAGGGTGTCCCTGGTGGATGGGGGGTGGGGGTGGTGGGAGACATGGGTTGGACATGGGTGGGGGCCTGCTGGCAGGTTCCCCACAGTGCTGGGGGTGGTGGGAGACATGGGTGGGGGCCTGGTGGAGGGTGTCCCTGGTGGATGGGGGGTGGGGGTGGTGGGAGACATGGGTGGGGGCCTGGTGGAGGGTGCCCCTGGGGGGTGGGGGGTGGGGGTGGTGGGAGACATGGGTGGGGGCCTGGTGGAGGGTGTCCCTGGTGGATGGGGGGTGGGGGTGGTGGGAGACATGGGTGGGGGCCTGGTGGAGGGTGTCCCTGGTGGATGGGGGGTGGGGGTGGTGGGAGACATGGGTTGGACATGGGTGGGGGCCTGCTGGCAGGTTCCCCACAGTGCTGGGGGTGGTGGGAGACATGGGTGGGGGCCTGGTGGAGGGTGTCCCTGGTGGATGGGGGGTGGGGGTGGTGGGAGACATGGGTGGGGGCCTGGTGGAGGGTGCCCCTGGGGGTTGGGGGGTGGGGGTGGTGGGAGACATGGGTGGGGGCCTGGTGGAGGGTGTCCCTGGTGGATGGGGGGTGGGGGTGGTGGGAGACATGAGCAGGTGTGCAGGGTAGTTCCCTGTGGTGTGTGCTGCCTGCAGGGGCCGTGGAGGGTGTACAGGTAATGCCTGGGAGCACACAGCCAATTCGCGTGTGGAACTTCCCGCGCACCCCTGCAATCCACGTACCCGGCCATATCGCGTGTGGAACTTCCCGCGCACCCCTGAAATCCACGTACCCGGCCATATCGCGTGTGGAACTTCCCGCGCACCCCTGAAATCCACGTACCCGGCCATATCGCGTGTGGAACTTCCCGCGCACCCCTGAAATCCACGTACCCTGCCATATCGCGTGTGGAACTTCCCGCGCACCCCTGAAATCCACGTACCCGGCCATATCGCGTGTGGGACTTCCCGCGCACCCCTGAAATCCACGTACCCGGCCATATCGCGTGTGGAACTTCCCGCGCACCCCTGAAATCCACGTACCCGGCCATATCGCGTGTGGAACTTCCCGCGCACCCCTGAAATCCACGTACCCGGCCATATCGCGTGTGGGACTTCCCGCGCACCCCTGCAATCCACGTACCCTGCCATATCGCGTGTGGAACTTCCCGCGCACCCCTGAAATCCACGTACCCGGCCATATCGCGTGTGGAACTTCCCGCGCACCCCTGAAATCCACGTACCCGGCCATATCGCGTGTGGAACTTCCCGCGCACCCCTGAAATCCACGTACCCGGCCATATCGCGTGTGGGACTTCCCGCGCACCCCTGCAATCCACGTACCCTGCCATATCGCGTGTGGAACTTCCCGCGCACCCCTGAAATCCACGTACCCGGCCATATCGCGTGTGGAACTTCCCGCGCACCCCTGAAATCCACGTACCCGGCCATATCGCGTGTGGAACTTCCCGCGCACCCCTGCAATCCACGTACCCTGCCATATCGCGTGTGGAACTTCCCGCGCACCCCTGAAATCCACGTACCCGGCCATATCGCGTGTGGAACTTCCCGCGCACCCCTGAAATCCACGTACCCGGCCATATCGCGTGTGGAACTTCCCGCGCACCCCTGAAATCCACGTACCCGGCCATATCGCGTGTGGGACTTCCCGCGCACCCCTGCAATCCACGTACCCTGCCATATTGCGTGTGGAACTTCCCGCGCACCCCTGAAATCCACGTACCCGGCCATATCGCGTGTGGAACTTCCCGCGCACCCCTGAAATCCACGTACCCGGCCATATCGCGTGTGGAACTTCCCACGCACCCCTGAAATCCACGTACCCGGCCATATCGCGTGTGGGACTTCCCGCGCACCCCTGCAATCCACGTACCCTGCCATATCGCGTGTGGAACTTCCCGCGCACCCCTGAAATCCACGTACCCGGCCATATCGCGTGTGGAACTTCCCGCGCACCCCTGAAATCCACGTACCCGGCCATATCGCGTGTGGAACTTCCCGCGCACCCCTGCAATCCACGTACCCTGACTAATCGCGTGTGGAACTTCCCGCGCACCCCTGCAATCCACGTACCCGGCCATATCGCGTGTGCAACTTCCCACGCACCCCTGCAATCCACGTACCCTGACTAATCGCGTGTGGAACTTCCCGCGCACCCCTGAAATCCACGTACCCGGCCATATCGCGTGTGCAACTTCCCGCGCACTCCTGCAATCCACGTACCCTGACTAATCGCGTGTGGAACTTCCCGCGCACCCCTGTAATCCACGTACCCGGCCATATCGCGTGTGCAACTTCCCGCGCACCCCGGTATGCACGCACACGTTTATTTTTTCTCTCAGCGCGTGTCTGTGTTTGTGGGTACCCCTTTGTACGTCATTTGTCCTGGAGGGCCACAGTATTGGACATTGATCATGTCTGTATATAGGTGCTATTTGTTGGCGCACCTTTTAGCGCACATTTCTTGCAGGCGCAGAGACGCTACCGCCTGCTTTTTTGTGGCGGTCGTGTTTGTGCCTGTTTGTGCCTGTGCGCTGCTTTGAGCGTGCGCTTTTTTGCCCTATTCTATTCCATGAATACGTGTTGTATGCGAGCGTGTGGGCGTTCCGCGCACTTGCCTCCTATACTTTCCCCGTGCCGCCCACATTCTTCCCCATTCCGAGTGTTGTGCCCCATTTTATTCCCCATTCCGAGTGTCCCGCCCTGTGTTCCGCCTACTTTAGAGCTGTGCGCTGCGCTCGGAGTGATAGCGCAGTGGCCGTGGCGCACGACGTTGGTTGACCTGTGCGCCGGCCTGCGCCGCGCGCTTTTTCAGCGCACGTCCTCTGCTTTTCTTGCGCACGGACTTCCATGAATCGACGTGCGCTGGTTTCCCTGCGCTTTTCGCTAATTTTCGGCGCAGCGCACGTATTGGCCCCTCTGCGCCGGGATTTTCGGCGCACATCTATTCCATGAATCGGCCTGTTTATGTTTCTGAGGGGCCGTGTATTTCCGTGTGACCAGATGTAGACAGAATGCCTGGTCCTTGGTACTTATTTAAGGTTGAAACCCTGCCTGGAGATGGTCTACCTCTTTTTCCTGGAACACCCACTCCTGGAGATGCTCATAGATGACTCTAGCAAATATCTTCCCCACTCTGTCCAATAAAGATATTGGCCTGAAATTCTCTGGGTTCTCTCACCCTCCTTTTTTGTAAATTGGAATTATTGTTGCATTTTGCTAGGAGGGGAGTTCCTTGTTAAATCTGAAGGTTGTTTTAAACAGGTGCCATCACACTGGTGCCCATATAACTGATTCATCCTTAATTAAGTTGACCGGTACAACATCCAGTCTGGGGGCTTTTCCCCACTTCTGGGAGCGGATAGCATTATGGACCTCCCATAGCTCAAATTGGATTGGAACTGGTGGGGGTTCACCCTGGGTATCTAATGGAACTTCTGTTCTGTAAAGATTCAGAAAGTATTTTCTCCAGGTTCGTGGGCTTATATTAACGGCTATGTCCTTGCCACATCCTTCTTTATTCCCGCTAAATGTTTTCAAGAACTTGCAAGTATCCCATTCTTGCCGGACATAGTTATCTTTTTTTATCTTTATCAAAGATTTATACTTTTCCCTTTTAAGCAGTTCAGGATATCAAGTTTTGCTATCTTGCAGTCTCTTCGAACCAAATGCTATGTTTTATGGCAAGTTTGTTTATGTTCTTACTGGGCTTAGTCATGGAAGGTTGTATAGACAGGACCAGATTTTCATATACAGAGTAAATTTCTACATTATCAGAATCCATTAATGAGAGCCACTCCAAGTCAGGCAGGATCGACTCGTAGCTGTTTGGTCTCAGTGACTCCAGGTCAAGGTCAAGCCATTTGATTCTCTATTTGAATTGTCCCTGGATTTGGACGGGGTATGAGGGTTACTTTGATGACTGCTCTCATATTAGTCCATATTAATCAACATTAGGGACAAAAGCTTGTGATTGCTTCCCTGTTTTTCCTGCGTTTGGGTCTAATCATATTTGATCGAATCATATTTGTCCTAATCATATTTGATCGAATTTATTTGACTTTTTCCAGTCTAAATTGCGGGGGGAGACCCCCAGAACCCCTCCCCCACTTCCCCTCAGTCTAAGTTATACCCTTACCCGCCCCCATATATACATATTTAATTAAATTTGACTGAAAAGAAAAGTTACAAAAATCGATCAAATGTTTTAGGTCAAATGTTTTTAGGTCAATTAGGCTAATACCTTTTTCCAAGACCTCTTAGTCCTTTTCATTGGCCAACAGTTTCATTGATAAAAAAATATATAATCTACGTGCCAAGTGCTGTTATTCCCTGGGTATGTAGATTTTGACGGCTGATCCTTTCTGAAGCGTCCATTACAAGCCTGTATGCCCATACCAAGAAAGATAGCAGCCCAACCAAGGACCTGCGGATGGACCCTGCCCGGCATCGATGAGTCCAAGAGAGGGATATCCCATACCTCAACATAATTATCACAAGCCCCCTCCAGATCCGGAAGGGGCTCGATTTTTAGGCTCAAATCACCAGCTAATATGGTTTGATGTTCCAAACACTCATATATCTCTCTTGTTTCTACAATATCCTTGCCAGTTCCATTGTATGGTTCCTAGTTTTTGTTTGTGACCCAATTATATGCATTGCGCATAGAAACTGATTGGGTGCCCGGTGGGCTAAGCACCTGGTACTGGACGTAAGGGGAACTTGATTGAGTATTAGAGATTTGCCAATTAAGGGCAGTACTGATCCATGTTGCCAACCCACCAAAGAGCCTACCCTTGGGCCCCTTTGTGGCAGACACCTGGAAGACTTCATTGCCCTGAAATGTGATCGAACCCAGTTCCCATGTTTCTTGAAAGCATACCACTTCATATCCCTGAACAAAGCTACACCAGTCAGGGTTTATCAAATGTTTCCTGAGGACAGCTATATTCCAGGAGATTAGTCTAACTCCTCTCTCCTTCGGCTGTTGCTTCAGTTCAGGGGTAGGAATTTGTCAATCTACAGCAGGGTTGTCCAACATACGGCCCACGGGCCACAATGCGGCCCTCCAAGCCATTTTATGTGGCCCGCAAGGCCGTACGTTGGACAACCCTCAAGAGTAAAGAAAAAAGAAATGTACATTTAAATATCCCATTTCAGGCACGTTGGACCCACCATGTAAAAGAGGAACCGGCTCTGGCCCAGACATGCCCGCAGCGTGTCTCCGGGACTGTAGGAGGAAACTCAGAAGCTGAGGTTCACGCGTCTCCTCTGTAACCGATGACCCGGGTCACGTAATTGCTCCGAGGCGCAAAAGGCGAGCCGAGATGAAGGGAGGAGGTGGCGAGGTGAGGAGAAGAGAGTGCTGGCCTGGGCGAAGGATTATGCGGACAGGTGCTGTGCGTGGGCAGCACACCGGATTCCTGAACCCCTGTTTAGCTGTGGGCCGCTGCTCAGAGGGCCATTGTGCCGAGTTACTTTTCAAGGTTTGTCATCTTTGGACATATGTTCAGCAGGGGTTGCGGCGAGACAGCCTGTCTGCCCCAAAAATCGTTCTTTTGAATTGAGAATGTCACCGAAGGTGAACCTTTATGAGCTGGCAAACCTAACCTTTGCAGCGCTTTTTTTCTCATCTCGAGACAAAGAAGAACAGCTCAAGCTAAGTTAGGTTTACCTCTAAGCACAGTGCGGATTGATGAAAATGTCCATGCATTATACCAAGTACATTGCACATTATAGATGTGGCTAGTGAGGTATCAAGGCGTGGTGAATACCACATGTACAGCACAATATGTTACCCCAGTAGTGCCCCACTAACACACTGCAACCAGCAAATGGTCCTCAGTGGACCACCTGCCAATGTTTCTGTAGGTTGCTTATGAAGGTTACACATATTTGGGAGCTTGACATATCACATATGGGAGCCCCCAGTTCCTTTGCCAATTCAGTCCTGCACCCTGCTGTGATGTATGATATGTTATTTATAACGCGCTTAATACCCAGAGGTTTCTAAGCACGGACCCAGGGATTGAACCTGTGTTGCTTCGTGTTGTCTTGCCTCCAAGGCGAGCATGCTGCCGCTGAGCTATCCTCCCGGGACAGCGGGATTACATTTATATGTAAATGAGTATTGCTCTGCAGGAGTACAGGGAAGAGTAGTGGCTAAACCACCTACTCAACCAAACACTACTACTAAATCAGCAGTGATCCCAATCATAAAGGTGAAACAGACAAGCCCAACAGGTATAACTTATTTTCACTCTTTTGGTAGCGCAGTATGAGAGCAGCAGCAATGGGCCCCAATGATGCAGTTCTGTTTGGCAGTGGTGCTGATTTGCGGGTAGAAAACGCTGGGAACAGTAGGCCGTGCAAAGTGGATAGCAATGGAAGACTCAGTGACCTCTGGGCCAGAAAAGGGAAGACTTGCCTTTGGCTGTGCGCGGCCTCGGCTGACACAACACAGCATATGGGTACTGCAGCATCATCCTCTTTGAATGTGAAGAAATTGGCAGTGTCGAGTTATGGACACTAGAATACTCGTGGGTTTCAGATGCAAAATGTCAAAGCTTCAGCACTGTCCTTGAGCAGAACTCTGAACTTCAGGGGTGGTGGAGTGTCGAGGTCCAGGATGATTATGATGGTGTCAATGGGGTCAGCGCTGAGCAGCTCAGGTCCACAGCATTTACTGGAGGGGTGAAGTGCGCAGGTCCCTAACCCCAGACTTGTGAGCCCCATGATATCAGGTGTCCGTGTTGTTCTTGAAGCCACCCTGCCCTACTCTGACTCTGTTTTTGCCTCCAGGCCCTCTAACCTTAAGAAGGCCCAGCTAGCTCCTGGGGGTGAGGGGCTGGCTGCCAGCTGCATGCCGCCAGCCCTGTCCAAGCACGGATCGTGCCTCGCCTTCACGTTGTTGCCGTGTCCGGCTGGGGGGCACCCCGCCTAAGATGCTCTTGTTAAGTGTTAAGACGGATTTCTGAACTCTGTCCTGGTGGCGCAGAAGTTCAGAAGGCCAACCTAATTACTTGGAACAGGGTAACCTCTGGACGAGCCAGACCAATCAAGGTAGCGATCGCGGCGGTCAAGACTAGGTCTCAAGAGGGGTGAGGGTGACTGGAAGCCTGCAATGAGCACACAAAGCAAGAGCGCTTACAAACTACTCCAAACAGTTGTTATATCAAAAATATATACACATTTATTTTAAGGCCTTTACAATAATGACCGTAGCGAGAAAATCACAATATCACAATATTAAGCCAACACATACCATATCAACACAATATATATACAAATACGACAGTCGCAAGCGTTATATGCACGAAATGTGTAGTCCACCTGAAAGGGAAAGAAAACAGGCAGTGCGATAATGCTTTAGACTCAGTTCGCCTTCAGAGGCACCTAACTAGATGGAAGTCCGAGCCCTGCGAAGAGTGGAGCCTTGTGCTCAAAGTACCTGCACACGCTGGTGCCAACGGGCAAAAGGAGAAGCTCTTCGGAGGAAGTCAGGCAGTTTGGGTTAGTGCACAACAGAAGAAGAACAGGTTCCGCGACTCAAGCGCAGCCTCCACAGTGAGCAGAAGCAGAGCGCGAGTACGGACAAAAGGGTGCTGTTTTTACACAGCGGGGAAAAGCAATGGGCTACTGCAGGAGGGCGACCAGATCCTAGCTATACTACTCACCGGTCCCCGATGCAAGCAGACCCAGGCTTCTCCACGTTAGTTTCGGCAGCTGGCAGGTTCAGAAGAGCCGGGAATGCCTCGTCGTCGTGTAGAGAAAAAAGACGTCCCAATCGAAGAAACCTGCACAGTTTTGTCACCACAGCAGGGCAACGGAGCGGCCGTGTGTATCTGAGCCAAATGTACACTACTCACTTCAGACTTGGGAACGCCAAGTGTACGAAGCGTGTGAGAGTGACAAGGACTCGAAATACTACACAACCTGGCGGCGGTTACAGAGCAGGACTCCCGTGTAAGCTGGTCAGTCAACTGGATGGCCCAGAGACGCTTCCGAAGGCTTCCTGGCAGGAGATGATGAAGTCGCCGAGAATAGCTGTTCCTGCTATTCCAAAGGTCGAAGCACCAGTACAGGCCTTCTGGTTCAATCAAAGGAGGAAGGGGTTTCACAGGACGACAGCAGTGCAAAGGAGGAGTCCTTCAGCGGGTCACCAGCGATTCCTCGGTCCAGCCTCTTGGTTGCAGGATACTTGGCTCCTGTATTCCTTCGTTCGTGAGAACTCAGGAGATCGACATGGTAGTGGTGTTTCCAGCCCCCTCTTATCCACGGTTCCCTTCGCGCCAAAACGGAGGGGAGCCAATGGGAGATCCGCTCATTAACACTCACACCATTCGTGGACCAATCACGGACCACGGTGGTCCCAGGCATTCACACCACCCTAGACTCTCTGGCACCCAGGATGTGTATTGGGACCAGACATCCCAGCCCACATCCTGGAGGCACACAAAAGACATGTAGAAGCCTGCGAAAGCATCCGTGTTTCGCGGGAAAGTACATGCCCAAATAAGGAAGGCCCCGGGTCGGCTCGACCTGGGGAAGGTGAAGGGAGCAAGACGGTCAGCGGACAGGATAAAGGAGCCTCGTGGTCTGGCCATTTTGGGAGCCAGGCCACCATTTGGGGTTAAGCGCACAAAACGCGCTTAGAACGCCAAAAGGAGCTCAAAATACAAAGAAACGATCGCTGCCACCATTCCCGTCCCTGAATCACTTGCACCGATCAAATACAATCCGAAACGAGTATCTAGGGCCTGTTGAAGGCTAGAGACCCAAGAGAGCTGTAACTTAGCTTACAGTGCCCTCTTGTGTCATGTTGCACTAAAGCCGCAACATGATAAAAGAAACTACGGGAAACAGCGTTCCCCGGTACTGACTGTCTTAAGGGCATGTCAGTTTCCCCGTAAGAAAGGAGCGAAATCCCAGAGGAGTGCGGCAGAAGGCTGCACTTCTCTGGCAAAGTCAAGAACAAGGTGAAAAACAACAGCAACAAGTTTAGGGGTTGCCACATGGAAGGAAAATTACCTACAATTACGAAATCTTTCCTAACACTCGCCCCTCCCAGACTATGGACAGGGGGAACTAATCCACCCCTGGATGAGTCTCTTGTTCAGGTCGGTTAAACATTCTGGACAACCCATCAGCATTGCTATGTTGGACACCTGGCCTATGCTCAATAGTGAAGTCGAAGCCTTGTAGACTTATGGACCACCTAAGCAACTTTGGATTCTCCCCCTTCATGTTCATTAGCCACTTTAACGGCTTATGGTCAGTCTGCACAGTGAAGTGGGTCCCCTAGAGGTAGGGCCTCAGCTTCCTTAGGGCCCACACAACAGAGAAACATTCTTTCTCTACCGTGGACAATCTGAGCTCTCTGTCCTTAAGCTGGCGACTAATAAAACCGATAGGGTGTTCCTTACCCTTCTCATCTACTTGTGATAGTACAGCTCCTATCCCAGTGTCAGAGGCGTCCGTCTGCACGATAAAAGGTCTTTGATAATCAGGGGCCCTGAGGACAGGGGCCTGGCACAAGGAGTCTTTTAAGCCATTGAAGGCCTTCTCACACTCGTCGGTCCAAGTTAGCTTCTTGGGTTTCTTCGGAGTTGTGAGGGCAGTCAGAGGAGCAGCTATGGTGCCATAGTCTGCCACAAAATTGCGGTAAAACCCCGTGAGTCCTAAGAAGGCTCTCACTTGGGTTTGCGTAGTGGGGGTAGGCCAGTCTTGTACTGCTTGTACCTTACTGGGTAGAGGCTGTCTCCTCCCTCCACCTACTTCATGTCCAAGGTAAACCACTGAGCCTTGTCCATTTTGGTGAGGGGCCACTCGGACACCCTCAAAAGAGCTATCTGAAGGACTGCTTTGGAACAGGTCGGGGAGAGGTTCAGACTCCTCTTCCTCAACATCTGAAGCCAGTAGCAGTGCTGCGATTTCGACGCTTGGGACGAAAGCCTTCAGCCTATTCACGTGAAACACTTTTGGAGCCTGTCCAGGCCTTCCAAGGTCCACTGAATAGTTAACCTCACCCAGGGGCTCCACCACTGGGTAAGGTCCTGACCATTTGTCCTGTAAAGCTCGAGGCCTTATGGGATTCATGATCAGGACTTGCTGACCAAGTGTAAAGTTGATGAGGGAAGCTTTCTGGTCGTACCAATGTTTCACCAGCGCTTGCCCTGCCTTCAATTTATCACTAGCCAAGCCCATCAGAAGTATCATCCGTTTTCTGAGCCCTAGCACATAATCAACTACGTTGGTAGTAACAGGGGGAGTGGGCATCTCCCATCCCTCCTTGACGATGGCTAAGGGTCCCCGTACGGGATGACCGAACAGAAGTTCGAAGGGGCTGAAGCCAACACCCTCCTGTAGTACCTCTCGGTAGGCAAACAGTAAGCATGAAACAAGAAGATCCCATTTTCTTCTCTGAGGCTCCTCCAGAGCCCCAATCACGCTCTTTAACGTCCTGTTAAAACGCCCCCCCAGACCATTGGTCTGGGGGTGGTATGCAGAAGAGAACTTGTAGGTGACCCCACATTCTTTCCACATAGCCTGCATATACTTCGACATAAAGTTGCTGCCACGATCCGACACAACTTCTTTAGGGAAGCCAACCCTAGTAAATATGCCAAGTAAAGCTTTTACAACTGACTTGGCAGTTACAGTTTTCAATGGGATGGCCTCAGGATATCTGGTTGCATGGTCGACCAGCACCAGGATAAACCTATTGCCCGAGGATGTTTGCGGGTCAAGGGGACCGACGATGTCGATCCCTACCCTTTCAAATGGTACCCCCACAACTGGGAGTGGTACCAACGGAGCTTGGATTGTCGCGCCAACCTTACCAGACAACTGACAGGAGGCACAACTCCTGCAGTGACTTTCTACTTGCACCCCCATCTTGGGCCAGTAGAAGTGCATGGATAACCTTTGCTTGGTCCTCTTCATACCAAGGTGACCAGCAAGGGGAACTTCATGCGCCAACTGCAGGAGGAAGGGCCTAACAGCAAGGGGAACCACCAACCTCCTATGGTCTCCTTCTGTAGACTCTGTGGGCTCACTATACAGGAGTCCACCTTCCCAATAAATCCTATGCGTCCCAGGAGGTTCACCCTCAAGCTGGGAGCAGGCCTGTCTCCTTAGGCCTTCCAGAGATGGGCACTCACGTTGGCCTTTACTGAATTCGTCCCTATCAGGACCTCCTTCAACTAACAAGTCTTTTAGTTCAGGATGATCGTTGGGGTCAAATACTTCAGGCATCGCCACCTCCTCGTCAGGCCCGGGCGATTGACCAACTTCCTCCACCGCAGTGGTAGGCGAGCTCGGGGGAATATTCTCTTTCCCTCGTCGTGACTTGTCGACTCCTTTCGCCTTGGGTTTCCCCTTCGGCTGGGGCGGCGTATTGGACTTGGCCAATGCTGCCCGTGCTTGAGACCGTGTGTAGGGTCTTTCGGCAGTGTCTCCTACGAGCCCTAAAGCTCTGAGATCATTACCTAACAAGACCTTTCCCGGGACGTTTCTCTGAATGCTCACTGGAATCCTGACTGCTGTACCATTTAAAGTAAGATTTACAGGTATTACTGGGAACATACGGAGTGGGCCGTCAGCCAACTTAGTGGGCATCAGAGTAGCTCTGGCAACTTCCTCTGAGTCTACCAAGGTAGAATCCACTACAGTGCGACTGCACCCACTATCCCTAAGAGCTGGAGTATCTACTCCATTGATCAGCACACTGTCTTTAAAGTAGTGCTTGGTATTATCCGGAATCCTAGCATAAGCCTCTGCGACTTTAAGCTCCCATGGAACCCAGGGACACTAAAACTACCTCAGCCTCTATCCCGCTGGGAAATGAGTCTGAGGAGAAGGATGCTCCTGTAATCTCTTCTTCCTCGTAGGAGGAGAAGGCCAGATTAGCGGAGTGGACCCCCAAAGGTCTAACCTTACACCGGGGATCCCCCTTCACGTGGTCAGTTGCTCCACAAGCAAAACAAGATCCATTGGGTCTGTTTACATAGGGAGGCTTATTGTAACCAGAGTTCTGTTTCGGAGGCGGACCTCCACTACCCTGTGAGTTCTCTTGTGTCCTACCCTTATTTTTCTTTTTGTGGCCCTTATGGGAAGAAGATTTAGCAGATTCTCCACCCTCCATATCTTTGGACTTTTTCCCTTCCTCCTGCTTACCAGGATGAGTTTTGTCCTTATGGGACACTTGATGTGACACCCATAAGTCTGCTGCAATGGCCAGCCTCTTAGTATCTCCTTCGAATCGGCCAAATGCTGCTTAAGCTCCGGGGAAGAAGAAGCAAAAATGTGTTCCAGCATGACAAGATTTATCATGCCTTCGAAGGTAGAAACCTTATAACCTTCGACCCAGCCAGTTAAGTTTTTCAAGGATTCAGTGACATAAGATACCCAAGTACCACCTTCCTTTTTCTTATACTCTCTGAAACGTTTCAAATATTGGGCCGGAGTCTTCCCAAACTTTAAAATGAGAGTTTGCTTTAACATTGCGAAATCAGCTCGCTCAGCCTTCGACATTTCCATGATGGCACTACAGCCAGAATGGGGCAGTCTGCTGAGTAACCAGGCAATCTTATCAGCATTGTCA
Organism: Ambystoma mexicanum; assembly: GCF_040938575.1. Lineage (NCBI taxonomy): Eukaryota > Metazoa > Chordata > Amphibia > Caudata > Ambystomatidae > Ambystoma > Ambystoma mexicanum. The sequence goes on from NC_090930.1 coordinate 1,090,516,307, forward strand.
ACTTGTTGAACTTCGCATGCATACTCAAACGCATTCAGCCAGTCCATAATGTCATTCCTTTCTTCATACACACTGAGCAGATCTTTCGGAAACCGTGGATGAGAGGAGGCCCCAGACCCATGTCCAGGACCCTTGGACCCATTTGCAACCTGAAGCTTGGCCAGTTCCAACTGGTGATCCCTGTCTTTCTGTTTTTCTGCCTGTTCGATTTTTAGTTTGGCTATGCTGAATTCAAGCTCCTGCTGCCTAAACCGCAGCTCTTGCTTCTTGAATTCAAGCATAGCCTCCCCATCAGCACCGGCAGAGGAAACATTAGACATCTCGTCCTCCCTGTCCTCGTGGTCGCGATGGATCAGTGCGGCGGCAGAACCGTCGGTTCTACCAGTGAGAGCAGCCCCACCACCTTCCGCACTGTCCTCAGAAGTTATAGCGTCAAGCTGTGCTTCTTGCCACGCCACGATTCTTTGGATCATTTCCAATTTCGTGCCTTGAGAGGAAACATCTCTCTCCGCACACATCTTCTTCAATGTTTCTGATTTGGAAGCATTTAAAGTTAACAAGGTATTTGTTTCCATACTGTTAGATAGGACTATGGCCTTTTTAAAGTTATACTACAACAATTCACTACGCGTCCTGGTTGGAATAACCTGAAATGCCTTAGTTCGTGCGCAACACTGGATACCTCCAGTCGTATCCCACCGCTGCACACCAATTTGTTAAGACGGATTTCTGAACTCTGTCCTGGTGGCGCAGAAGTTCAGAAGGCCAACCTAATTACTTGGAACAGGGTAACCTCTGGACGAGCCAGACCAATCAAGGTAGCGATCGCGGCGGTCAAGACTAGGTCTCAAGAGGGGTGAGGGTGACTGGAAGCCCGCAATGAGCACACAAAGCAAGAGCGCTTACAAACTACTCCAAACAGTTGTTATATCAAAAATATATACACATTTATTTTAAGGCCTTTAAAATAATGACCGTAGCGAGAAAATCACAATATCACAATATTAAGCCAACACATACCATATCAACACAATATATATACAAATACGACAGTCGCAAGCGTTATATGCACGAAATGTGTAGTCCACCTGAAAGGGAAAGAAAACAGGCAGTGCGATAATGCTTTAGACTCAGTTCGCCTTCAGAGGCACCTAACTAGATGGAAGTCCGAGCCCTGCGAAGAGTGGAGCCTTGTGCTCAAAGTACATGCACACACTGGTGCCAACGGGCAAAAGGAGAAGCTCTTCGGAGGAAGTCAGGCAGTTCGGGTTAGTGCACAACAGAAGAAGAACAGGTTCCGCGACTCAAGCGCAGCCTCCACAGTGAGCAGAAGCAGAGCGCGAGTACGGACAAAAGGGTGCTGTTTTTACACAGCGGGGAAAAGCAATGGGCTACTGCAGGAGGGCGACCAGATCCTAGCTATACTACTCACCGGTCCCCGATGCAAGCAGACCCAGGCTTCTCCACGTTAGTTTCGGCAGCTGGCAGGTTCAGAAGAGCCGGGAATGCCTCGTCGTCGTGTAGAGAAAAAAGACGTCCCAATCGAAGAAACCTGCACAGTTTTGTCACCACAGCAGGGCAACGGAGCGGCCGTGTGTATCTGAGCCAAATGTACACTACTCACTTCAGACTTGGGAACGCCAAGTGTACGAAGCGTGTGAGAGTGACAAGGACTCGAAATACTACACAACCTGGCGGCGGTTACAGAGCAGGACTCCCGTGTAAGCTGGTCAGTCAACTGGATGGCCCAGAGACGCTTCCGAAGGCTTACTGGCAGGAGATGATGAAGTCGCCGAGAATAGCTGTTCCTACTATTCCAAAGGTCGAAGCACCAGTACAGGCCTTCTGGTTCGATCAAAGGAGGAAGGGGTTTCACAGGACGACAGCAGTGCAAAGGAGGAGTCCTTCAGCGGGTCACCAGCGATTCCTCGGTCCAGCCTCTTGGTTGCAGGATACTTGGCTCCTGTATTCCTTCGTTCGTGAGAACTCAGGAGATCGACATGGTAGTGGTGTTTCCAGCCCCCTCTTATCCACGGTTCCCTTCGCGCCAAAACGGAGGGGAGCCAATGGGAGATCCGCTCATTAACACTCACACCATTCGCGGACCAATCACGGACCACGGTGGTCCCAGGCATTCACACCACCCTAGACTCTCTGGCACCCAGGATGTGTATTGGGACCAGACATCCCAGCCCACATCCTGGAGGCACACAAAAGACATGTAGAAGCCTGCGAAAGCATCCGTGTTTCGCGGGAAAGTACATGCCCAAATAAGGAAGGCCCCGGGTCGGCTCGACCTGGGGAAGGTGAAGGGAGCAAGACGGTCAGCGGACAGGATAAAGGAGCCTCGTGGTCTGGCCATTTTGGGAGCCAGGCCACCATTTTGGGTTAAGCGCAGAAAACGCGCTTAGAACGCCAAAAGGAGCTCAAAATACAAAGAAACGATCGCTGCCACCATTCCCGTCCCTGAATCACTTGCACCGATCAAATACAATCCGAAACGAGTATCTAGGGCATGTAGAAGGCTAGAGACCCAAGAGAGCTGTAACTTAGCTTACAGTGCCCTCTTGTGTCATGTTGCACTAAAGCCGCAACATGATAAAAGAAACTACGGGAAACAGCGTTCCCCGCTACTGACTGTCTTAAGGGCATGTCAGTTTCCCCGTAAGAAAGGAGCGAAATCCCAGAGGAGTGCGGCAGAAGGCTGCACTTCTCTGGCAAAGTCAAGAACAAGGTGAAAAACAACAGCAAAAAGTTTAGGGGTTGCCACATGGAAGGAAAATTACCTACAATTACGAAATCTTTCCTAACATTAAGCAGGGCGACCTGTCCGCTCAAGAGGGCCACGGGCGCGTGTGTGGGGCCGACAGGCCTGTGGGCAGACTGCAACAGGCCTACACGGGGGACAGGCAGCTCTGCAGACGCTCAGAGCTTCTGGGGGGGGGGGTGCTGGGGCTGGGTCAGGGCCTACCTTTTCAACCTTGCTTAGCAGGGCTTCCAGAACGGGCCCAACCCCTGCCCTCTTGCTTGCAACTCATACTTAGCTGGCAGGGGAGAATCTGTGATCTCAAGGGCAGATCTCCCAGGGTGAGGCTCACCCATTGCACATCGGATTTGCTGACCCCTGCTATGTCCCCAAATGCGGGATACTCAACTGCATTATTTCTGGTAGTGGGGGACTGCGTTCGCGCTCTCCCCTGATTTATTGGTGAAAGAAAGAAAAGGTAAAGTGTGCACTAGCCCTGCTAGTTTGCATACTGTAAGATTGCGCTCACATTGCGTTTCTTCAATTAGGTTCACCTTTGGGGGATCGCTTTTCCACATTTTATCAGTTGAATTGAATTATACTTCTTTAATTACCACAGAAGTAATGTGTATTACAGAGATAATCTGGCATATGTATTGGTCACACTGCACATGCTCAGGCAGCATCAATCATGCTTTGTACAGGATACTGCTGGCCTAAATTGGGAACAGCCAGCATAGAAATGTTGCTACAGAGGCATATTTTGGGTACAACCAGCATGGCAATGTGTTACATCAGAGACAGTTCTGTCTTACACTGTGGACACTTTGATCATTAAAACGTGTTGTGTTGTAAAATTTTCTTTTCTGTTGTTAGTGACATGGAATTTTCATGTTCCCCTTTAGAACTGATTGTAAACTTATGGCTTTTTGGTCACCTTTTCTGCTATAAAATGCCCCATTTCAACTCCATATTTGAAAAGAAATTCTTGGGGGGTGGTGGGGACCGCAAGAAAACCCTCCCTAGATCCTTATAGCTTCCTCGCTACACCCGGTCGCCCCCATTATTTAAAAAAATATCAACACATACACAGGGAAAAAAATCACAAGCAATTAACCTTTGATCACTGCCCCTGACAACAAAAGCTATCTTTGGGACTGCATGGCTATCACTGCCTTTGATGCTATTGTGTCAAAGGTCACACGATATTGCTTTTTAATATACTACTTTGGGCGAGGTTGTTGACTTTTGGCTCGTCGGGCACCTGGGTTACAAAATGTTAATGCTTTGGCCACACATTCAAAAAGGTTGGACAAGCCTGATCTACAGCATCCATGTTAGTATATACCTTGCTGCTGACGGCCCCTTGCCTATTTAGACCACTTGCTACAAGTCCATTTCTACAGGATACATGATTAGCATTTTGGGCATCCATAAACTGTGTACTGAATGTTGGCCTAATCGAAATTCTTGACCCCGGAGGTGGATATGTCCGAAGTTCTCTGGGCAAAAGACCTTCCATTAACCATTCGTTTTTTTGTTGGGTATACTCTGTCTCACACCCTTTACTATATCACTTCTAATGGTGGTCATGCACCCTCTTGTGTGCCTAAAATAATGGATGCACTTGTTTACCAGCGACTCCTGTGTTTCGTAAGACACACTTAAAGCTTTTCCCACATTATGTAGTGTAACAGATGGATTAATCTACTGTGCCCTCGCAATGGGCAATGCAGTCAAATGTTTGTGAGGATCCCCACTAAGGTAATGTGTCAGCCCTCCCATCATCCTGTTCCCCAGAGTGGTTGTGTTGGGTGTGCAGTCAAAATTTCGAAACAAAAATGTCGAAAGTCATAATATCGAGAGAAAAAAAAGTCGAAAAAAAAGTCAAATTCCTTTTTTTTAATTATAAATTTATTTTGAGGTCTGGGAATAAAAAAAATGGGTAAAACAAAAAAAAGAGGGGGTTAGGGGGAACCCCCATTTCGAATAAAAAACATTAAAAAAAATGTGACTTTTTTTCGACATTTTCTTTCTCGATATTTTGACTTTCGACCTTTTTGTTTTCGATTTTATTACTATAAACCGTGGTGTTGGGTGGCATGATCCATGGCGGCATGTGTTTATGGGTATTAGAACAGTGGGTTTACATATTTCCCACCAGGGGATGAAAGAACCTTCCCTGCTCTCTCATGTGCCCTCTGTCCACATGGTTAAGCACTCGCATATCACCAACTGGGAGATGGAGGGTTTTCTCTGCTCCTTTATGTGTTCCCCAACCACCTGGTTGGTTACATTACTGCCTCCATTAATTTGTACTCTCAGAATTGATCTATGGGCAGATGAACATACTTTGGCTGGAGCGACTTTAGATGTTAACTCAGTCGTTGGATTGTTATTAGTTCTATTGCCTGTCAGACTGCAGGCACACTTATATGGGAGCACCCTTAACAGCCTCTCCTTAATGCATGCCAGATCAATACCAAAAAGCTGGAACTGTTCTTTGATAACTTTTTCCATTGTCCCACACATGTTTTTCATCAATTGTAAATCATCTCGTAGTGTTTCTAATAGGCTGTCCCCCAGCCTCAGCTCTGGGATGGTAGACGCACTAACACCATTAGTTTGGGTGCCGATGCTAATACCTATGCTGATATCATTATAATCAATTGCTCCTTGCAGTGCTCCTGTTACACCTCAGGTTATTCCTGAATCTACGTTACTCCCTTTTTGATTATTGGCATTGCTAACTAAGGACGGCTCATCCCCCAGGACCTGGTACTTGTTAGATGCAGCAATCATGATTTCTATCTTGCCCTCCACCTCCTCAGCAGTGTGCTTTAAGCCCCCTCTCTTCTCATTCTGTTGAATTTGATTGATTTCACCTTCAGGTACGCTGGTTGGACCAGCTAGGATTAATACATCTTCATCATTTGTTTGTCGTTCAATGGCCTGGGGCCCGTTTCTCGATGTACTAGGATGGGTAGAGCATCACCCCCCCCCCCCTGCCCTTCAAACTGCCCTAACTCTTATATATCCTTGGGATCTTTTTGCTTTCCAAAGTGCCCTGAGATGTTTGTATGGCGGATAGGTTTTAAAACAGGTGCTATGCTTTCTGGTAGGATTTCACCATCTTCTATTACAGATATGCAATTCGAAGCAGCTTTGAGACTTCTACAATTAGATATATATAGAAGTAAGGGCACACAAGCTTTGTAAATATTTTCCTTCAAAACTGTTAAGTTATTTATGGCGTAGTAGAGTAATTTCAGGTGCTACGAGTCAAATCTTGGCCACACAGGAAGAAATAAACCAACAATTTATATCCATCAAATTCATTGATGAAGGACCTGTACACTCCAAATGAGGTAGTAGCCTCTTCCTTTGTAAATATAAAAATGTGTCTTTATTAAATAACAGAAATTTAATTCAAGTAATAAACACAATTTAGGAATCAATTATCTCATCCATCTGTTTCAAGAAGATTATTCAAAGAAATAATTCAAAAAAGTAAAAATTACATTTCTCTCCTTTATAAACTTCACAAAAGAGTTTCTTTTTCTCAATAAGTAATATGGCTAATCAACAATAATGTATGTTGTGCAATACTTAATGGGTTACAGGTTGGTATCACAATGCAAGTGATACCAGACCAACGAGACCTAAGTTCCCTCAGTGTGGTGCTTGTAAGGAATACCTCACAACGCGTTTCGGGGCTGGATGCTCTTTCTTCAGGTGTAGCTGCTACCAATGATTAGTCTGAAAGAATCAAAAAGGTTTTTATGTTTATCAGTGATTTTAACAATGTGAAATGTTCCAAAACATTAATCTCTACATGTAGAGTGCTCAGTCTATTTACACTAACCTGACTGGTATCCTTGTCTCTCAGTACCCTTTGTGCTCTCACAGGATCAAATACCTAAATTGAAAGCTGAAAGAGATATAATATATCTCCTTCAGTACATGTGGTCCCATACATTAATATATTAGTTCAAGAATTGTGGACTTAACATTCTTTCAAATGGAAGGCCTACCTTCTAATTGGCCAGTACACTGGTGAAATCTTGGTTCTCAGTCTGTTAGTCTCCTTGTTGATACCTCTCTCTTCTTAATCTGGAATGTGATTGGAAGGAAGGGGATCAATTCAATATACAATCCCTGTCTTCTCATCTTAATGAAATACACAAATACTTTCTGCTTCACTTACCTAGATGGTACGTAGCGCGATGCGGGAACCGGGACATGGCTAAAGAAAACAGCCCCCCGTCCTGCATTTGCTCGTTTAAATGCTGCCTACTGTTGTCATGTGATCGCATTGCGGTCACGTGACTGAGTCACTTGATCGCGCGATCATAGAATTAAGAATCTGTTTGTAATCAATCTAACCCACTGCCCGATGAGTCTATGTTTTTTAAATTTTTGACCAAAATGATGCATAGCGTGATGCAGGAATTGGGAGTTGGCTGCACATTACAGCCTCCCGTCCCGCATCCGCTTCCTAATATTATCACGTGATTGCAATGCGCTCACATGACATTGTCACATGATTGCGCAATCTAAACATGTACTATGCTTCTTTGATCTGTAATCTCTCGAAATACACTTTCAGCCTAATTAACAATAATGTTTGTGATATACTATAATATTACTAATGGAATTATCCATTGTATATCCATCACCAGCGTGGCGGTTATGTGTTCAGCTACTAACTGGTAAAGTCCATTTATTCTATTATAGAATGAATTCTAGGTTTCAATAATTGTTAACGTTTGTTATACATTAATAGCAATAGTTATATAGAAACTGTGGTTTCATTAGTGTGGTAATCACTGAAAGAAACATACTTTAAATTAATCACACCCTAAATTTTGCTAAACTCAAACCTAGAATTAATTCTATAATAGAATAAATGGACATTTCTATTTTGTCTCACTTTTCTGAGTCTTATTAGGTACCCTTTTGAAACAGGAGTTTTGTTGTTATTGCCAGCATCCCAGCAGAATACGAAGTGTCAAAGATGTGCCACAATTTGTAGATCACATTTATTGATCATTTGTTGCAGCCTCCAATCGTACAGAGACTAAGATACATTTTTCAGTGAGAGACCAAATCAGTGCTCATCGAATAAGAAGCCCACCAGTTCCTAAGTCTTCTTTGTTTGACACTCAGGACCTGAAGTGGTGTAAGAGACCTAAAATGACCTGCCATAATGAATGCTCTAGTAATGAACTTCTAAATGCTTCCAGAAGAACGCAGACACAAAGTACGTAGGCCTGGTATCAAACTGAACCAAGGGACATCATGCATGAGTGACAGGAGGCAACGGCTATATGGAAACCTGGTGAAAACACACAAATGTCCAGCGAGGGAGGGGCTCCCAAAAAACTCAAGTTGTGCTGAGACTCTTGCGCAATGAGCGTTATGAAATTAATTCTTCATCCACTGTGCTGTTCATTCCTGCCCATTTCCACGTCTTTGCCCTGCTTATCTCTGGGATAGCCCATAGTACCCCAGCCCCTTGCCCATCCTCGCAGATGCTCACAAAAACGAATCTGGGAGTCAATCCCAAAACTATGCCACTCTCCCTCTGCCAACTCTCTCCCACCGTTGCTTCCCAGTATGCTGACCGCATATGGTCCTGTTTCCCCATACTGACCCACTCTTCCCAGCTACGCTGGAATTGTCCATGCCCTTGTCCATGCTCTTACGCAGATCACACATTGCGCAAAGGACGTTTTGCCTTGGACGACGTTCAAAATGTTTCACCGCGGGCCGGAGTGCATAATGAGCCTGATATGTTTGCTGCAAATTTTAATGACTGGGCTCGTATCCCCCGGCCCTAATGATGCCCTTAAAGATAGGGGGTTATGGATAATTAACTATATAAATAAATCTTTCATAAAGGACAAGCCACAAAGGTTTTTTTAAAGCATGTTTATTGATGGTAAAATCTATTTGTGCTTTTGCTTACTAATAGATTTACCTGACTGTCCCACATTCCCCACCATGGGGCATACAAGAAACATTGGGGCTGAGGGATAATGGGCAGGCCACCCCTGCCAGGGACATGGACTTACCTGAAGAGGAGGACAGTTCAAAAGTGACAGTTGGAAGAAGGGACACAAGCGGAAAGACAGAGAAACTAAGGTACATTAGAGAAAGGACAGAAGGATAGCAGGAAGAAAGGCATAAAATTAGCGATGCCTGGATGGTCGCAGCCTCGAGCACCCCCCACCCCCAAGGCCTCCTGAAAGCGCTGAGCCGGGCTGCATCTGCCAGCAGCAGCCCAGCGTGAAAGCAAGCACCAGGCCGCGTGTTTGGAGTGGCCTGGTGGAATGAAAAGGCCAGTGCCCGGTGCTGCATGTGCTGGGAGGTCCTGCAGTGAGAGCGTGGCCTGGGAGGCAGTGACCCACCCGGTGGCCACCCTGGCCGGGCCTGAAGATGAAGAAGTCCCGTCTCCGTGTGAGGTGCGCCCGGGTGAGGTAAATGCCCCGGTTCATGGCCGTGTGGCAAGGCGACCCGAACCAGGGCATGGCCTGAGGGTTAAGGGCCGCCCGGGGGCCAGTCCAGGTGGCCAAGAGGAGAAAGAAGTCCCGGACTACGTTGCACATGACGGCCCAGTTAAAGACTGTGGCCATGTGGGTGTAGGCCCACCGACCCCATGTACAGGTGGGCCGGATGGTGAAGATGAAGAAAGAACCCCGACAGCACCAGCGGGGAGTCAGCGAAACTGCCAGCACTGATGGGGGGCCTGTCCAGCATCCGCTCTCCCCGGGGCGAGGCAGGGAGAATGGTGTGAGCTGGAATTTACCTGGAGCACCAGCTGCGACGTCCTATGAAGGCGAGGCTCAGCACAATGTGCATCAGCTAGGCACTGACTCCGCCAAGGTGGGCAGGCCTGGGCGAAGTCCATCATAAGAAGAATACGGGCTTCAACACCACCACGACGGAGGAAATAAAGAAGAGTAAAGGCTCTGAAAGCCCTATGAGGAATCTACAGCCCGATGCCCTATGATAGTCACCCGAAGCAGAGCAGAGGTTTTAGTGCATGACAACAGTGAGGGCACCAACTGAAGGTACTGTAATTCAGTGGCTTTGTTTTAGGACTGACTAATGGGGACTGTGGTTTAGTCAATAAGGGCAGACTGGAGCTGCCAAGGTTATTCAAAGTGTTGCAGTGGAAAAGTATACGCAGAATGTGCTGCCCAGGGTGAAGTATGATAACCTGCTTAAGGTTAATATGAATAGGGGTTTGAGCAATGGATATCCCTTAACTATATCAATGCATCATCAAATATGGAATGGAAATAAGGATTGGGGCACGGCATGCGTTCATTTGAAGGAACCAGATATTTCTAACAGTTGCATTTTATTTTAGATTAAATCCTGTGAGGGCATCAATAATTCCCTATGGCGTACTGTGCCTTATATAAGATCTGGAATTCAGTATTGTGGCCCATTTCCTGAACTAACATCTGTTTTATTTGCAGGTTGCTCAGCGCCTCACCAGAGCAGCTGGTGGGATGGTGCGGTGGTGCTAGTGTGGTATGCTACATAGAAAGGAGCATGCTATGCTTGCAGCTTCTCCTGGCACACTTTCAAAATCAAGAACGAGATAGACAACAAAGTCCCACCCAACTCTGACCCTCTGCTGGAAGGATGAAAGGAGAGATTAATGAGCCAAAAACCCAATAATGACAACTAAATGTTAATAACTTCTGATAAATTAAATGAGAAACTCAGAGCGCACTCATATGCTATCTGCCAAAAGATCAGAAAGAAGGGGATTTCAGGCTGTTGATTACCTTATTTGGACAAGATAATATGGTGATTGGTTATTTCAGCGTTTCTCTCTGGGTAATATGAAGTTGCACTTTGCACCCAACTGTAAATAAGCTCTTGCTCTGCCACAATTTACTGTAGACGCCACACAGTACCTAGGATTGTCCAGGAAGTGGTCTATTGTGCTCTCGTCTAGGGTGTCCAGACCATGAACAGTGGAGGAATAGAAAAAGCTGACCCTCCCAACCTTAAAAATTGGTATGCAAAGTTTTGTATCGGAATCCTTCCACAGCCCATTTTACCGCCTAATGGAGCAGGGGTCGTACATCATCTGTTTGCCCACGGTGCCTTGATGCAATTGAAAGTGAAGTGCTCACTTTTTCTTTTGCCCATTTTATCTTGTGGAGAGGTTGCAATGGTGTAGGCCAATGTGGGTCCGCCAAAATGCATCGTCGATTCATTTGGCCCTTGATGCACTCAAATGTTGCTCTTCTTATTCATTTGTGATGGGCATTAATGTTTTTTTAACTTCCGTTTTAAAAAAGAGAAGACTATTGTAATACTCTTTTAATCACCTTATGGTGGAATGTTTGTTGTTGTAAATGTTGAATAGGGGTTTTATACGACTTGTAACTGCCATATTTTTAGCTGTTTTTTATTTGTTTGTACCATTTAATCCTGTGTTGTATTAATCTTGTATGGTCTTTCTGCCGAAATAAAGATATTGGATTGGATTGGAAAAAGTGTGAGTGGAGAAGAGAGAAGCTGAAGTAGGTAAAACAGGCATCGGATGTTAGGCAGAGATTGTAGGAGAGGTGGAAGAGGGTGACTGACGTCTTTGTGATAGATTAGGTGTAGATTTACTGCAACTGGCTGAAAACTGATGTAGAAGTGTGCCCATAAATAGAGGCAAAATTGCCTAGAGGGCAGTCTCTGGGTGCTCAGTGGGCAGCATTTGTTGTGGATAAGTGCTTATGCGATGGGGCTTGAGATGTGCTCATGAAACGTGTACACTTGTTTGCAAAAGTTGCATTTACTGTCCCAAGACAAATGCTAGAATCTTAATCTCGGGACTGCCAAGATCAAACCGCGAGAGGACAGTTATAAGGGTTCACTGTGTAAAAGGTGAAAGAAATAAGCACAAGGGGACATAAGGCGGGTAGACATAAAGGGGGTGAAGAGAGTCTGGGATTCATCCATCCATGTGTCATACCTGGTTAACAGTGTACAGAGTGGCAAGTCCAAGTGACTTAGGGCGAACACTTCATGTGTAGGTTGTGTAAGTGCAATCTAGAACAGCAATGTACAGGTTTCCACACCAACCCAGATCTGAAAATCTTGCTACTTTCCAAATAAGAGAAGAGGTGGCCAGCAAATGAATGCAGAAATGCTTCAATGGATTGAAACAGTTTCATTTCACTGAGAACTCAAACCAAAAGATGAATTAATTGCACATCATTACATCTAAAGAGGAGCTTAGTTATAGAACACTTATGCAGGCACAGTTCATGGAGGTAGAAAAGAGAGAATCGTGCATGGTTTCAAAGTAATGTACGCTGGCATTAGTGTATGTGCCAGGCCCGCGGGTACTCTTTCAGTATGAAATGGGGGTGTTCTAATTGAGGTGCATATGTTTAGACAATGGTGACTGTCGCCATTTGGTATTTCATTTGAATGTCCTCTTAAAAGTAAAATGTTCTATTGATGTGGCAATGTCCCCAGTGCCCACTGGAGGGATCTCATTCTCAGGCGAGCCTCTGGCACTAGGAAAATGCAGGATGCCATGAGGCCTAGCAACCTCAAAAAGTCAGGGGCTGGGAGACGTTGGGCATGTTGGAACTTGGTAACCATCTGTAGAATATCTTGAGCCCTCACCTCTGGTGGCGAGGCTTTTCCCAGGGAAGTGTCCAGGATCGCTCCTATGAACTGGAGTCTCTGCGATTGTATCATTTGTGACTTCTTTAAATTGAGGGAGAAGCCCAGTCTGTGAAGGAAGTGGCACACGTGATTTAGCTGGATCTGAGCTTGTTCCGGAGAAACAGCCCTGATCAACCAATCGTCCAGGTAGGGGTAGACTTGAATCCCTTCCCTCCTTAGACTTGCAGCCACTACCGACATTAACTTGGTGAAGACCCTCGGGGCGGAGGTCAGCCCAAATGGCAGCACTCGAAATTGATAGTGAGAGTTGCCAATTGCGAACCTCAGGTATTTCCTGTGTTTGAGATGGATCGGCACATGGAAATAAGCGTCCTGAAGGTCCAGAGATACCAACCAGTCCTGGAACTGAAGGGCCTGGAGGATCTGAGAAAGAGTGACCATCTTGAATTTGTCTTTTCTGAGGAATTTATTCAATTCTCGCAAGTCCAAGTTGGGTCTCAGTCCTCCGTCTTTCTTTGGAATGAGAAAGTAAGGGGAGTACCAGCCCTTGTTCCTCTCCGCTACAGGTACCAGTTCTATGGCACCTTTCTCTAGCAGGTCCAAAATTTCCTGCAAGAGGAACGGATCTGGAGCTTTCTGAGAGCTGATCCCCGGGGGATGACTCTGAGGTATACGTAGGAAAGGCAGGCAGTAACCTTGGGCAACTGTTTCCAATGCCCAAGCATCTGACGTGATAGCCTGCCATACCGCCAGATGTTGAGTCAACCTGCCTCCTACAGGTGTCCTGTGAGGGAAGTCCTCAGAGTGGTTTTGGGGCGGCTGATGCAGATGCCGATGGTAAAGAGGCACCTGCTGTTGCTGCGGCTTTTGAATATCTACCCCGTCCACCTCGGGTAGTTCTTCTTTGTCCCCTTTGAGCCGGTCGTCCTCTACCTCTTCCGAATGCGGAGTAGAAGCGAAAAGACTTGCCTCTCGCAGAGGTTCCTGTGGGACGAAAAGGAGTCTGACGGATTGCAGCTCCTAGGGATTTTGCTGCTGCTTTTGAAGTTTGCAGTTTCTCTAAACTGTCATCCGCCTTTTTCCCGAACAAAGAAGAGCCATCGAATGGCATGTTGAAGAGCCTGGCTTGCACATCTGGGGCAAAACCAGACTTTCTCAACCAAGCGAATCTCCTGGTTGATGTACTTGCCGCCATTGCTCTGCTGATACTGTCAGCCGAATCAATGCCCGTCTGGAGGGATTCGCACATAGCGTCTTTACCGTCCTGTATAATATTCAGGAACGCATCCCTTTCTTCTCCCTCCGGGATGCAGTCAGCCGCTGTAGAAGCACACTCCCAAAGTGTATGGCTGAACCTAGCAAGGGTGCAAGTAGCATTAACAGATTTTAACGCCATGCTACATGCTGAAAAGACTTTCTTTGCCATAGCATCATATTTTTTATCGTCCCTGTCCTGTGGGACGGTAGGATAAGCCGTCTTGACATCGGTAGAGGATGCTGCCTGTACCACCAGACTTTCTGGGGATGGGTGTTTAGACAAAAACTCCGGGTCTGTAGAAGATACCCTGTACTTTGTAGACAGTTTTTTATTTACTGCTGGTACTACATCTGGGGTTTCCCAGTTTGTCATGATCTTTCTCTGAAGAGCTTTATGAAAAGGCACCACAGGATCCTCCTGTGGGCCTTTGTCAAAAATATCCGTGAGGTCATCTTGTTGGAAAGATTGTGAAGGTGCAGACCACCCCATGAACTCTGTGATCCTGGCTATTAAGGCTCTATAGGGGGTTTCAGCATGCTCCCCCGGGTCTGGCTTAGCAAACTCCACCTCAGGGGAAGTGTCTAACCCACTTGCCTCATGTAAGGAATCATGAAGATCCTTTAACCTGCGCTCTTCAGAGGAAAATTCCTCCCTAATTGGGGTTACAGGTCCCTGCAACTCAAATGTGTCTTCCTGTTCAGACAATTCACCCTCTTCCAAAATTGAGGACATAGTTCTCAATTGTTCTGAACTCATAAAGGGAGTAAATCCCATTTCCAAGGCAGAGGGTGCCGAACTTGTCATTATCAGCCTCGAAAACGTCGATGTCGTCGACGCCGACGTCGAAGGCTTCGAACGTGGCGTCAAAAACAAAGGCGGAGGCCTCGAAGACCTCGACAGAATTGGAATTCTACTCGACAATCTCGAAGCCATCGACGTCGAGGACCTGGGGATAGTCACTGGGTGTGTCGTAACCGTGACTTTTCTTGGCGTCGACGCCGGTGTCGAAGCTGGCGTCGAGTCAACAGACCCGTGTGTCGAAGGCTCCTTCGACAACGGCGTCGAAGACACCGACCTCGGCGTCGATGGAACCCTCGTCAACGGCGTCGACGGAACCTTCGAGGAAGGTTTGGAGGTCATAGTCCTACTCGAGGGTTCGAGACGCGCTCGAGAGGTTTCCTTCGCCGGGTACTGCGACTCGCAGCGTTTTTGACCTTCGGGTCTTTCGACCAGAGCATCGCTCTCGGCAGTCTTCGAGGGGGTCGAGGCCGCTTTCTCGAAGACGCTCATCATATTTTTGCGGAATTCCTCCCATTCAGCGCGGGAATTATGTTTCGTGGGGCAACGGATTCTTTTTGGCGAAACAGAGGAAGAGGAAGACGGAGAAGGGGATCTTCGACGTCTCCTCTTCGAGTGCTTCGATCTCGAGTGATGGGACCCACTCCGAGACCTGGAGCGCGAATGGTGACGAGGAGACGAGTGTCTCGACTTCGTCGACGAAGAAGAAGCTTTAAAAGTCTTACCTTTCTCCAGCTTTCCCCTACGCTCCTTCAGGGCCTTAGCTGTCATGGACATACAGTCCTCGCACTCCGAACAATGGTGTTCAGCTCCCAAACACCACAGACAAACTCTGTGAGGGTCAGTCAACGACATCTTTTTCCCACAATCTTGGCATTTCTTGAAGCCGGATCGAGGAGTTGTCGGTTCCGACGAGGAAGCCATCGAGTACGGATCGAATGACTCGAGGTAAATAGGATTAATCTGACTAAGAACTGAGCAACGGTATTCCGAGGCACTGAGTAAGCGCGGAAAAACGTAACTGAGCAACGGACGCTGCGCGCGGCCTTTATAGGCAGGATGACGTCGATGTCGATACGGCGGCTGTCGAGGGACATCGACTCGGAGGACGTCGACGCGCAGCGCCCTCTAGAGACAAATAATTTTCCGAGGCCAGCAGAGCTGGAAGGAGATATCTAAGATGAGGAATACGTCGGAGGACACAATCCCTTCGAAATGAATATCATAGACGCCCTCCAACCGAGGCTGGTAGACCACTGCACAAAGCCAAGGCTGCGGCCAAGTGTCCCCTTGCCTCCAGCCCTTTCCAGCAGTAGTGATGCCACATTTAAACCAATGACCCACTTGTAGGATTGGGTCCTCCTAAACAGAAGACACAGTGGGTGTGAAAAAATGACTACTGCTTCATAGGAGTCCAGGGATAGTGACTAAACCGCCTACTCAGACCTACTAAAACATCAGTAATCCCAATCATGATGGTAAAACAGACACAGCCCACCAGGAATACCTCTCCCTTTTGTGATGGGCCAAAGGTAGGTTGGACCCTCAAGTGGAGTGTTGGGTGATAATAGTAGCAACCCAAACAGCAAAAGTACAAAGAATTAAAAAGAAAATAATCTCCCATTGTGGGTCTATACAAATATATACACTTTAATTATTAAACAATCAAGAATGCAAATAACAACTAGAAAAATACACCAAACCCTGCACCAGTGGAAAGGAACACAGAAAATGCAGAACTGGAATAGATTAGCATGCTGGATACTTGAGCAGGGGTGATCTGGAAAGGAATTTCAGCAATGTCAGTATTCAAAAGGATATGTCCTTCAAGAAAATGATTGAAAAGAGGTTTATATGTTTAGGGTGTCAGATGTGCACCAGAGGGGCAGGGCCTCTTCACGGTACCGTATTGTTGTTTTTGGAAGCACAACAGCATTGAGCCAGGCCTCTAGGAACTTCCTGGGGCCATGATTTGGCATTAGGCTCATGAGCTGGTTGACCGAGTCCATCGCACGGTGGGTCCAAGCAGCAACGGCACGTGGCACGAAGAAGTTTGGGACAAGCAGGCTTTGTCTAGGTCAGTTCAGCTCACAAGCAGTTTGATGCGAGAATCAGAGCCCAGGCCTTGTCCTCGACTTCTGGGTTGCTGGGAGGCCCAATTCAGGATTCCCACTCAAGGGAGCTTGCCTGTCCCCTCCAGGGGATCCATCACCTCCATTGAGCCGGGACCGGATTTCAGTGCAGCCAGCAGTAAGCCCTTTGACCAACAACAGTGACCCCCACTGTTCTCAGAAAATAGTTATGGGACACAGCTCTCCTCACCTCTATCGCACAGGAATTTGTAATGGACTGCACTCCAAACAAAAACAAAGAGGTGACGGCTGGAAGGTTTACAATGAATATTAACCACTGGCAATGCTCTGGGCACCCTCCAGACCATCGTTCTTTGCCTGCCAAGCCATTACAGAAGGGGAAAGACCATATGCAAATCAGGCTTGGTCCCACCCCAAAAGGGGCATTCCAGCCCGAACTGCTAGGTCACATCCCTTCTGCACGAGACCACAAGCATCCCCAAACATGTTTCGGCCATGTTGGGCCTCATCAGTGAGGAGTAGCTTGGCTCTCTAGGCCCAGCAGGCACGGGACCCACGTCTGGGCATACCCGTCCCACTCGGGGTGAGAAAGCAAAAACAAAGAGGTGATGGCTGGAAGGTTTAGAATGAATCTTAACCACTGGCATTGCTCTTGGCACCCTCCAGACCATCGTTCTTCGCCTGCCAAGTCATTATAGAAGGGGAAAGACCATATGCAAATCAGGCTTGGTCCCACCCCAAAAGGGGCAGTCCAGCCCGAACCGCTAGGTCACATCCCTTCTGCACGAGACCACAAGCATCCCCAAACATGTTTTGGCCTTGTTGGGCCTCATCAGTGAGGAGTAGCTTGGGTCTGTAGGCCCAGCAGGCACAGGACCCACGTCTGGGCATACCCGTCCCACTCGGGGTGACAAAGCAAAAACAAAGAGGTGATGGTTGGAAGGTTTAGAATGAATCTTAACCACTGGCATTGCTCTGGGCACCCTCCAGACCATCTTTCTTCGCCTGCCAAGCCATTACAGAAGGGGAAAGACCATATGCAAATCAGGCTTGGTCCCACCCCAAAAGGGGCAGTCCAGCCCGAACTGCTAGGTCACATCCCTTCTGCACGAGACCATAAGCATCCCCAAACATGTTTCGGCCTTGTTGGGCTCATCAGTGAGGAGTAGCTTGGGTGGGGCCAAGCCTGATTTGCATATGGTCTTTCCCCTTCTGTAATGGCTTGGCAGACGAAGAACGGTGGTCTGGAGGTTTGCCAAGAGCAATGCCAGTGGTTAAGATTCATTCTTACCCTTCCAGCCATCTCCTCTTTGTTTTTGCTTTGTCACCCCGAGTGGGACAGGTATGCCCAGACGTGGGTCCCGTGCCTGCTGGGCCTAGAGACCCAAGCTACTCCTCACTGATGAGCCCCAACAAGGGCGAAACATGTTTGGGGATGCTTGTGGTCTCGTGCAGAAGGGATGTGGCCTAGCAGTTCGGGCTGGACTGCTCCTTTTGGGGTGGGGCCAAGCCTGATTTGCATATGGTCTTTCCCCTTCTGTAATAGCTTGGCAGGCGAAGAACAGTGGTCTGGAGGGTTGGCCAGAGCAATGCCAGTGGTTAAGATTCATTCTAAACCTTCCAGCCATCACCTCTTTGTTTTTGCTTTGTTACCCCGAGTGGGACGGGTATACCCAGACGTGGGTGCCGTGCCTGCTGGGCCTAGAGACCCAAGCTACTCCTCACTGATGAGCCCCAACAAGGGCGAAACATGTTTGGGGATGCTTGTGGTCTTGTGCAGAAGGGATGTGGCCTAGCAGTTTGGGCTGGACTGCCCCTTTTTGGGGTGGGGCCAAGCCTGATTTGCATATGGTCTTTCCCCTTCGGTAATGGCTTGGCAGGCGAAGAACGGTGGTCTGGAGGGTTGCCCAGAGCAATGCCAGTGGTTAAGATTAATTCTAAACCTTCCAGTCATCACCTCTTTGTTTTTGATCTGCACTCCAAACAGACATCAAAAGGTGTCTCGTTCTTCTCTTAATGGTCAAAGATGAATCAAGGAAGGAGTGAGAGACGCCTTCCTTATAAATGTCACGGGGGATTGGACAAAAGCAGGCCTGCATTAAGGGTTCCAATCCATGTTGCTGTAATAGGTGACCCATGCCTTATTGCATCATAGCCAGAGTGCCTTGTCCTGCGAAATGGAGGGATAGGAAGGAAAAGAGCCCCAATATAAAACCAAAATGGTGGACCCCTTTCTCAGGCCCATGTTTCCTTCTCTGGCTACCTTAACTCGGCCCCTTCCCATGCCTGTGAGCATCAAATGCCCTTTGCTGTGCGTCACTCTTGTGTGAGGCTGGCCAATGTTATCTGAGTTCCCCTCGAAAGAGATTTCCCAGGAGATCTCTTGGTGAGAGCTCTTGAGGCCCCAGTGGAGGTGTTACACTTCCTCCCGGCGAAATCAAAGGAAGACAGCTTCCTGGCTACTGTCTCACTGGGAGCAGTGCAGACAGCCATGCTAGCCATGAATGTACATTGCCTTGACATCACTGACCTGTGCTGACAGGGTTGACACTTGTATGATATCAAATTGTTTTGGCTTTAATAATTGTATGTTCTAATCAGTCACCATGCCATAGTCAGGTAGGACTTATTCATAGAGATGCCCTTGCCACCATGTTGACAAGGCAACAATTCTTACGTTTTAGATAAGAGGTTCAGGTGCAAACTTGCCACTACTGGCTTCAGTACCTTTGAGCCATAACAGCTGTCAGGGATGCACATGTGACCTTAGAACAGTGGTCTTCAAACTGGGGGGCCTGAAGAATGTCCAGAGATGGGCCCAGTGTTTTTAAAAAGGGATCACGGTGACTGTTTCTATTATAAAAAAGATTAAGTTCACTGCTTTTAATAGAAACTATAAGCAGTAGACTATCTGCTTCTAATTTAAAGAGCCTGGGCCCCCCTGGACATCCTTTGGACCCAACTTTTTCTTACTCAAGTTGGGGGGGGGGGGCGCTCGATGTGAATAGGTTTGAATCAACTGCATTACAACCTACCCTGTGCCACTGGAGAGCAGGTGCTGCAGAGACTGATGCAGCCATGGTACATGTATGCACTATGTTTCTGGCATGGGACATTATTAAAGGGTTGCTCAATTAGCAGGCCTCCTTTTCAGAAATAGTATGGGTAGAGGATATTCAGCCTGTGCAAGGTGCACAATAAACTAAAAGAAGTTAAAAAAATGAATAATACCCCGAATTTCAAGGGAAGGGCTGATTTGGAAATCCATCCCACCCACGGTAGACATTCAAAAGTGGAGCAAAGAACCCTTCCAACTCTGCACAGTCAGGCCCCCACTTTCAAGGCATAAGGATAAGCAATGCTCCCTTCCAAACCCCTCCAGTCACCAACAGGCCCAAGACACGTCACCCAGTCCACGTTCCCCAGCCACCACTTCACTCCCATCAGCTTGAGGGCAAAGTCCCCATACAGTGAGAAATGGTGGAAATGGAAAATGAGCATCATCCACCTCTCGGCACCCCCTAACCACCTTCCACTCGCCCCATTCAAGCATTCATTACATCTATCCTGGTGCACGCAACCCACTGATAAGAGTGGGAGAAGTTAAAAGAGGAAACAAAGATAGCACACCAACACAGAGAACTCACATGAAGAGACCCATGGTGGGACCCATGTTCCAAGCGACTGCGCCTCCTTACCTCTTCACTCCCAGCGCACCCCTGAACCCCTTATCACCTGCCTTCACCAAGCCCAAGACTAGACCTCGGCATGAGGCTTATGAACTCTTGGCCTCTGATCTGTCCAGTGATACAAAAGTAGTCAGAGTCCCACGTAGGTAAACATCGAGGAGTTGGAACGCTAGCCCAGAAAAAGGGAAAGAAGAGTAAGAGCAGCAAAGGGTGCATGCAACATGGGCCCGCGTGAAAGGTTGATCAAGGAAGAGGACGCATGAAGGAAGCAACCACAATGTTCACCATGTAAAACACTGCCTGGGACACATGACCAACCGCCTCAGAGGAGAAGGCGTCAAGCATTGAATACCATCAATTCTGGTCCGCACTCTGTGCACCTCATCCGCATTTCCCTGCGGCAGAAGTGCCAACCTAGCATGGCTTCAAGAGTCGAAGGGCAGGGAAAGAAAGTAGCCAACCGGAAATCCGCAGACAGCCTTCAAGGAAAATATATCAGGCAGTCAGTCATGCTGGGAGGAACCTCCAGCAAGGAAAACGTTGGCCAAAGGAATGGAAAGGAAAGACCAGTAAGAGCAGGATGCTGCTTGAGAGATGGTGGGGGGAATAGGATTATGACAGGAAAGTTTGAACAAAGAAGACTGCCATTATCGCCATAACCGAGGTTTGCCAGATGAATGGCTCCAAGGAAGGGAGGCACTTGCATAGTGTCAGAGTGCACAGTAATCGCTGCAACTAATTAATAAGGAGACGTGCACCATAAGTAGAGGAAAGGTGCGCGATTGACGCTGCTGTGAACTCCACTGTGAGTTTGTGACCCAGTTCTGGAGGGAGCAAAATACAGACCAGGTAGCACCCAAATAAGCATGAAAATAGGCTTCGTACTAGTAATAGTAGTGAAATTACATAGTATGTGTGCAAGGGAGAAATTAAGTACAGTAGAGGATGGATGGAAAGGGGGATGATTCAAGGATTCCTGAATGGGCCTGGGTGCTCCGACAGGCAACAGCCCACCGGTTGGCCACCATAGGCACCTGTCCCAATCAATTATTTGGTATACTGAGGCTGCATCATAAAGGTCTCCACTTGTCATGGCAAAATTAAAACGCATAACTTCAGAAAAAACAATGCTATATGCATCTCAAAATGTAGTCTGGCTCACAATAAAACCTATCGATCTGATTAACGCGACGGCAAGACGCGGTCCCAAGCACATTCCATCGCTACAGAGTTAAAGTGCAGTCAGTTTCAGCACTTAAGCGATTGTTCCTCCTTGTAAAGAATGTGCTAAGTCCGAACAGATCCAATTCGGGGAAACAGCATGCAGTGTGATGTGGTGGCCTGCCATGAGCCGTAAGAACACTAACTCAGGGTCGGACTGGGTCATACAATTGTCTCGGGCACCAATTAAAAAGTGGCCCACAGTTACAAATGGCAATTCATTCCTTTTGTGACAGACTGTTTCAATAGTACCCACGGGGGATTTTTTTATACACTGTGTTGCAAATTGTGCATTTTAAAGAATTTTCATTCTGCAACACTTGTCAAAACTACTAGCCGTACAGTGGAGTAGCTCATCAAACTGGCCCACATTGGCCAAAAAAGTGGCCTAATTTGACCACAAAAACGGGCCCACACGAGCATTTTGCGTTTTTGGTTTGGGCATTGCCCTACTGCCCTATCGGCCTGCCTGGCATGACAAATTGGACGGGTTGCAGCCGGTGGTGGTCTGCATGTGAAAGTTTCCTAACCCTGTAGCACACCATTAGAAAAGGCACAGGCTATTCATGCTTACCCAATTATCTCCAGAGTGGGCTGCTTGTTCCTGCTCGTTCGCGCAGAGGAGAGCTGAGAACGAGCCCTTCCAGCTCTCACAGGGACAGAAAGAATGGTTTCCAAATCATTTTTATATTTAGCTTTTGTGTGAGATTTATACACACTAAATGTTAAACATATGGTGCTCTTGGAAGCGGCGAAAACCTTGCAACGCTCCATATTTCTAACCACGTTTCTTAAACAATTTACTTCAGTACACTTGCCTTATTTTTACTTTATTGTGCTGTGTTGCTAACGCGTTACGGGGAACAATGCAAGCTTCTGCAACACAGATGAGTGACAGGGTATCTTTTCATGGAAAAAAGGCCGACGCGCTGTTTTAATCCAATTTTAAAATGGAAAGAAACACGCTGATTCTGTGCTTCAATGTGTGGGAAACATCTGCCTCTTTCAAAGACAGTAGTGTGTGGGTGTGCTCGTTAACGCCGTGGTGTCTCAATGCACTACACTGCCCAGGCCGTGAGAGGGCCGTGCAGATGTTACACTGCAGATGTCGGCGTCGCTCATCGTCCATGCTGTTCTGTGGTGTTATCTGGGGCTCAGGCCTGAGGTCCATTTCTCAAGCGCTGCTCCTCACACAATCTGCCGGGCACGGCGTGGCCTATCAGCGTCATGTCACTGTGACATGGCCACCTCTCAGACACCTCAGCTGAAAGTCTGGGCTCTAATAAATAAACCGGGTGGGCAAAGCATCATTCTCGGCGCTATCTCTGGAATGTGACTGCACGTGATAATGGCCTATGATTGCATTCACTTAGCTTTACACAGGGTTATTTCTTTCAGGGGCGTTCATGATTTCAGGCGGGATGGGGCGGGGCAAATAACAGCTTCATTGACCCGTGTTTTGTTTGACCCCTGGTATAATGGCTCACCACCCGAACCCCTGTTGCCACCACAGAGTTGTTACTCAGTCGTCAATTAGCTATATAAATACTACATTAATTAAACCACCCAAGAAAACTAACAAATGTTCCCTGTAACATAAGGAGCAGCCAATGATAGATCAGGAGGATTACATTAGTACGATGATGAACACACACTAAACGTTACAGAAAACGTGTTCTCTGGAAAGCAGAAGGTGCCACTGCACTAGCTCACGGGACAGGCTTCATGCAGAGTGTGCTAACGTGAGTCACGTTGCGCAGTACCTATTGCACTGCATCATTATTGGCTGGTTGCACAAGTTCTTGGTCCCAAGTGAGGTCTGATAACGGAGAAAAAGATAGTTTAACTAAGTTTCCATGATGAAAAGCGCTTGTGCTAGTAGAATGGTGTTGCAGAGACAAGATATACATGGACACTTTTATTCGTGATTATTCTGTTTCACCAGCACTCCGATATATATATATATATATATATATATATATATATATATATATATATATATATATATATATATATATATATATATATATATATATATATAAACAGTGTGTGACAGAGACACAGGGCCTGAATCATGGAATATTTGCCCGGTTCAAAGTGAATTTGCACTGCTGAAAAGTGACTTTGCACTGCCGACACAAACCCTGATTCATGGAACTGTGCAAAGTGTATTTTTTCCTTCCAAAGTCAGCACATAGTAATTTTATTCAGTAAAAAATTACTTTGCCCGGACTTTGAACGGCACAAATACACTTTGCACAGTTCAATGAATCAGGGTTTGTGTCGGCAGTGCAAAGTCACTTTTCAGCAGTGCATATTCACTTTGAACTTGGCCAATATTCCATGAATTTGGCCCACAGTGTCCTCACTAGAGCTGGGAGAGCTAGGGAATTCATGAGGAGGTCCGAGGTAGCCGGTCTGGCGTGGCTCTAAGGGCTAAACACAGGCCGAGCCAGGAATATGGCAGCGTAAAACCTGAATGACAATATTTTGCCAATCACACACACACAGTTGTACAAACTAGACCTGGTGCTGAAAAGACATGCGGAAAAGTGTCAACGTCACAGATAGGGCTAACATCCCAGGTTCTTCAATAAGCTGTGTGAACCTGGGCAAATCAATTGATCTCACTGTTGAACCAACATTTTTAGAAAAACCTGTGTATGGGTGTCCATAGTAAAGAAGGCAACCCATGAAGCAGTCACACCAGTTGCAAAACCTTTGTGTAGGTTATGCACGGCTTTTAGCTTGTGTCATACCAAAACATGTGCCTGTATTGGGTTGCCTGCACACAATCAGAGGCACGCTAATGTGGTTACCATTCAAAAATGTTTCATTATGCACTTAATTCCAATTGAAATAGGGCAATATAAAATATGTTAATTATTAGTGTCGCGCAAAGTCCTAATTTGAAGTTACAATCTGTAAAACGTTTGGCTTTGAAAATATGAATATTCATACTATATTCAATATTTATATATTGAATATAGTATGAATATATATAAGCAAGCACCGAGATGTACAGTAAAGTACTGTTTGCTGGGGATAGCATATGCCGGTTTGTGCTTGAACGCCGTGGTTTGTGGATTTGGACTTCCTGCTGAGCAGCCTTGTTGCAGCCGTATACAGCGTGACTGGATTACCCTTGGAGGACGTCTTAAACACTGCTTTGCCTGGCCTCGTCAGGGGATAAGGAGGTGATTGTGTGTGCCCCGTATTCTGGTTACCCTGGTGACCATTGGAAGCAGTGTGTGCCCCGTATTTTGTTGTATTGGCCTCCATTGTAAACCGCGTGTGTAATACGTTGTTTATTTTCATTATTTAAAGGTGTTTCATGACAGAGGGTCCGCCCCCTGGTCGTGTGACGCCCATTGTTTTTTCCTTCAAATCCCTACTGACCAACGCACTGCGCGCGCACCGGGAAGTACAGTAAAGTACTGTTTGCTGTTCGCGGTGCGCGGCGGGATGCAGGTCTATTAGCACACTAGTAATCATAAGTGTCTTGGTGGAAATTACCCGTGCAGCGTTTGGCTTATGGGACTGGTTAATCTGTATCAGGTATTAGTGTGTTTTGCTTAAAAGAGTGACATAAGCACCCATGATAGCGGGTTGCCATACGGCTGGGTACTACCAAGATTCTGCTGACGGAAGGAACGTGTGATTAGCAACTTTTTCTTTAAGGAGCCCGCGGGCCAGATATCAGGTAACCACACATGAGACTGTAACACAATATTTATTGCTTACTGTAAAGAGGGTGACTGGGGTTTTGGAGAGTTACTATTTAGCAAATATCCCTTTAATTACCTTCCGGAACTATATCATTCTGTGACCCTATTCTGTTCCTCACTTGATTGTGAACAAATTGATGATTAGGTGGTGGTGTGCTGTATGAGATTACGTGCTATGGGGAAATCAAAAATGGCGGCTCTACGGAAGGATCATAGGGCTGATATTTTCAATGCTGTAAGCACGCGTAGAGCTAGCCTGGCATGTGCAGCGGCGCTTCCCCTACCCGCAGAAGAGGAAGAACTGCTTCAGTGTGCCCAGGACTGCTCAGCTGACTTGAGAAACAGAGGTTAATAACGACTCCTCTCAACCCTTGTTTGCTGACGAGTTGAATAGTGGTATCCCTAGAGAAGACCCTTTAGTAGGAAACGCAAGGGTCTTGGATGACTTTGGCTTAAATATTCCTGCGATTTTTATCCCAGATGATACTCTCGATGACACAGAATATGATATACAGACGGGGGCCATAAGTGAGTTTCCACCTGGTGATGAGACAACAACTATGATTGGGATCTTTAATCGTGCCATTCTGGCTGAACTCAGGAAACAAACGGACTTCCTGTTCAGGATTGTTAAGGTAACGGATGACCTGCCTAAGAGAATGTTTGATCTACTCGTGACGGTCACTAAGGCAACAGATGACCTGCCTAAAAGAATGTCTAATTTACTTGTGCCAATTCTTAAGGAGGATTGGTTAGGTCTGGGTGTGGAGTCGATGACCGCACCTTCTATGGAGGGGATGGGTTTAGGGAGGGAGCAACTTCGACCCTGTGCTCATCCTATTGATAAACCCTACAATGAGAGAGTGCCTGTTCAAACTTTTTCGGAAGTAGTTGCTAAGAGTGTGCATAAGGGACAAGTGATGTCTTCCAAGTGTGGGGGGAATGATTCCCCAAGCATTATAGGGCCGGATGGTGGGGTTCCGTTCTGCAATCCTCAATCGAAAGCAGCTAAAAAACAAGCTAAGAAAAATAATAATGAATCTAAAAAAGGGGACTTGAAAAATAAAACATCTAGAACATTTTTGAGGGATTTGGATTTTAAACATCTGATTGACAATGAAGTGTCTGACTCAATTATCCATGTAAGCTCTCAGAGTGAAGCTTCTAAGAAAAAAGTAGTTGTTGTTGATAAGCTTTCCATCGACCAATCTACTCAGAGTGAATATCAAGAGGGTTTGGATGGAATGTATGAAACAATGAAAAAGAAAAAGGATCCTGTGTACACTAAAATGAATAGACTTGAAAATGGCTTAAGTGATATCTTAAATATTTTCAAAAACACCACTAAAATGACAGAAATTGAACCTGCTGAAATGTGTTGTAATAACTCTGTCTGGGTCACTATTAATGATACTGACAAGGAATCTGTAACTATTAATTATACACCCAGGGAAGTTGGACCCCCTGATAAATTAGTTAAAAGGCCGATCATGGAAACAGTGAATAAGGGCCTATATCATAAGGACCCAACCGTCTGTAACATGCTGCATTTTACTAACCTTACAACGGTTAAAGAGTCCAGCAACGGCAGGGGAGAGATGGACATGCTGCTGGTTTATAGTGAGGCGTTGGATCCTAATGGCAGTTTATCTGCATTTAACCCGCAGAAAAGAGTGGATGATATATTAAGGAACGTTCAGGACATTATGAACGAAAACAAAATCTTGAAGGAAAAAGGGAGATCTGATTGCTCAACGGTTAACAGCATGGGTATAAGTGGTGAGGGAACTAATCCTCATATCGAGCCTTTTAATGTATTGGTGACTAAGAAGGCTGATATACAGTTTGAAAAAACTCATATAAGTAAAGAGCATGATTTGAAATAGCAGGCAAAAATTGATGAACTATTGAGGAATGTTCAGGATATTTTGAATAAAAATAAACTTCTGCAGGATAAAGGGCGATCTGAAGACCCAATAAATAACAATAATGATTTAAGTGGTGAGGTAATGAATAAGCTTAACTATCTTTCTTATGTAAATGAACCTGAGACGTTGGGGACTGTGAAAGAAACAAGATTTGAACATGATCTCAGACCGCCTGCTTTCGCGAATTTACCTGGTCTGATATTATTTTCCTTGTTTAATGATGGAAGGTATCAACCGTTAAATAGACCATATATTCTGTCCCTATTTGCTGCGCTTCCTGAACTGAGCCTCATTACTACAACAGATATTCAACTAGTGGATTTTATCCACAAAGATCGACTTGACTTTGTCAGGCTTGTAATTCCATCTCCCTCGGTAAGATCAATGTTACTGAAGGAGGCTGAAACCCTTCAACGCATGGGGTTTGATCTCTTTCCATTTAAAGATCAGAAGGTACCTATGCAAGTCCTTGATGGAGGAGGGTTAAGAGCTAAAGGTACGGTTTATGAAAAGAAAGAATATCCTACCCACTCCAGATCTGAAGACTTATCTGATAAACAAGACTGGAGATGGCTGGCATTATCTTACGTGATGCTATTAGCAACGTAAAAGAGTTAGTTTAACCAGTTTAGTAAGTAGCCCCATTTTGAAAGTGATTTGCTGGAACTCCCGAGGGAATTTTCATCTTTTTAATAATAAAATACTTCTGAGTGATTTACACTCTTTTGATTTAATTCTCTTGCAGGAAACGTGGTTAACCTCGTCTGTGGGCTGGGAGGGGTTGTCAGTTGAGGAATTATGTGCGGTCAGGAGTCTGAGGGGCAGACCGAAGGGTGGTCTGTTCACGGCCTCAAAAGATTCTCCTGGCTTGACTAAAATGGGGGCTTGGAAGAATGGTCATTTGTTTTTATCAACTTTTCTTTAAGGTGGGTGAAGGGGTTGATGTCTTTTTCCTCCTGTTGATTAATGTTTATTGGAACGTGAATTAATTTTCCGATTTACAGCTGGAAAACGAGTTAATCTCCTTAGGAAAATGTATGGATCTGTGGTTTAGTGATAATCCAGGGGGTCAAATAATTATTGCAGGAGATTTAAACGCTGACTGTTCAGTGGATAGGGTGGTCGGTGACAATCTTTACCTTAATAGGACAAACTTGGCAAATGGCAATCACAAATTAAGAGGTGTTCTTTGGTTGAGCTTTGGTGACCTTTGGGGTCTTCAATTGATAACAAATGACCATTTTACATGGAAAGCGAGGGAATATTCCTCTATAATAGATTATATTTTTTTGTCTGCCAAATTAAGTCACTCTATGGTAAAATTCAAAGTAATTGAGGTACCTGAGAGCGATCACTGTATGCTAAAGGTTGAGTTTGTGTCCAATGTATTATTGAGGGACCAAAAGGTTTATAACAAGGGTCTACTACTTAACACGTCTATGAACAGGATCAAATGGTCCTGTAACTCAACTAAAAAATGTACAGCAACATTGATTCGTGAATATGATGATTCTAAGTTAGAACAGCGTATGCTCATGTTTTCTGTGAAATGCTTTGAATCTACTATGAAGTCCAAAATGCAGAGGTTTTGCAATCAGTTCCCTAGTAGGAACCACCTAAAATTTTATCACAAGCATTCGATGGACCATGAAGTCTATGAGAAAAAAAGGAGCCTTCAATGGGAGGTCCGCAAAATTCGCAAATTGTGGTCCTCTGATCCTGGAGCTATGGACGCAATAAAAAAGCCGAAACAAGCATATAAGAATTGGATGATTAGCCATCGCTGTATTGCTGCCCAGCATGATGGTGACAGGATGCTGGGAGCAATGAGGGGTGCTACGTCATCAAATTGTTGGCAACTGATGAATAATGTAGACTCTTCTCAGGAAGTTTCGATGTTAAACCCAATACCTGAAGAGATATGGGCTGGTCATTTTGCGAATTTATATAGGGCAAGTGATCAGATATAATACCAATCGGGGGAGACTGTATCATCCTGGCCTTTGTTATGTCAGGTGGAAGACATAAAAAGTCTGATAATTAAATCTAAAAATACCGGAGCTCCAGGTCTGAAAAACCTCACCAACAAAGTTTTAAAATCTAATCCTTTCTATTGGGCTAAGAGTTTGTGTATTCTTTTAAAAGATGTGTGCTTAACTAAAATTATTGATCAGTCATGGGGGGTTTCAGTAGTCATCCCAGTGTTCAAAAAGGGCTCTAGATTGTTGCCTAGTAGTTACCGTCCGATTGCTATAGCCGATTCTGATTCTAAGATCTTTGCCTCATTGGTATTGATCGATATCCAGAAATGGATAGATGCTAATCAAATTCTTAGTCTGAATCAAATGGGTTTTTAAAAAAAATGTGGCACTGACTGTGGTGGCCTTGTCCTGAGATGCTTACAGAGTAAAGCCTGGGTAAAGGGTGCTAGTCCAACCTTTGTAGCATCAATGGACCTCAGTATGGCCTTTGATTTAGTGGATAGGCCCACTTTATGGAACAAACTAAAATCTTTGGGACTTCCTAAACATCTGTTGGAAATTGTTATTGCCCTGTATATTGATACTAGGTTGGTAGTAAAAATGAACTCCGAAGGTGGACTTTCCTCGCAAATGGAAACCAGTAACGGTTTGCGCTAAGGCTGTATGTTGCCACCGACCATTTTTAATCTTTATGTCAGCGGAGCCCATTCAGTTTTCTTCAATGGGGGTCTGGTTTCACCAAATCTCAATGTGATGTCGATCTCGTGGCTCGCATACGCGGACGCCTTCCTGTTGATAGACAACACCAAAGTGGGCTTGCAGCGCTTAATTAAGGCTTTTGAATTATTTATAGATGATCTCCATTTAAAAATCAATCCAAATAAAACTATCATCATGTGTATGGGGAAATTAATACGAAACAGGAGTCTTATACCTGGTTTTGTGAAGAGAACGCCGCACATTAAGTCTCAAAAAGCTTTCAAGTACTTAGGCTATTGTTTTTCGGGTATGGAATCTGCTCCTTTGATTAAAAACCAATTTAGGGTTAAAGCTGAAATTGCGTTAAGGCAAATGCGACTATTGGAAAAGAAATTTGGGGGATTCACTATGAAACCCATTTTGGAGTTCTACCTAAGAAAAGTGGTACCAAGGCTAACATATGGCCTGGAATTTTTTGCTACCAACATTATGGATTTTTTGAAAATCTTGGAAGGCATCATTTGGAAGGGTTTACTATTCTTCCTACCCAAAAGCATTCCAATGGAGGTGATAAGATATGAATTTGGTCTGCAATCTCTCCATTCAGTGGTTATGGTTAAGAGGCTTCTATTATGGAGAAAATGTAAGATGTTTGGGGTCAATAATCTGTATACTAAAGCGGGAAGTGATGCATTTTGTCCCTTCAAGATTAGATTAAATATGGATGTTGAAATGATGTTGGAAGAAATGGGTTTAGCTAAGAGTACTTTGTTGAATAGGGCTAAAAAATGTAAATTTATCATACGTGGGATTGATTGGTCTCTGATAATGAGTAAAGTGGTAGAATCCAAACTTTATAATCAAGCCCACTCCTTTTGGAAATTCCTCCCAAGTATGGAAACTTACCTAATGAAATATCCAACTAGGTCTATAAGAAACTCCTTCATGAGATTTAGGCTGAATGTTATGCACACCTATTATATTTTAAATGTAAGAAATATATCTGTGGATAAGAAATGTTGTAGGTTCTGCAATCAGGTAGGGACGGAGGAAACTCTATATCATATCCTGTTAATATGCCCTCTGCTGATTATGCAGAGAACCGAATACTTTTTTGAATTGTTCTCTTCAAATGTATGTGTTGATCGTGACTACATTTGGTACAAAATGAGACATGGATACCATTCTATTCTGATTATTCATATAATATCATTTTTTAAAACGGTTTGTGAGTTAAGTTAGTATAGTTGTCTTTGATGATTTGTTTTGTTTGTTGATTCTGAGATTTTGTGCATTGTTTCTGTGTTTTTGCACTGTTTTCGGCATTTTTGGATTTGTAATCTGGATTTTATTGTAATGAATTGTTCTCGTTTTTGCATTTTGCTAAGATTTTATATGTTTGTTCTTAACGATTGATTTTGTAAAGGTTTATAATAAACCATAAACAAATAATAATAAAAAAAAATAATATAATGTGAGGGCAATTAATAGCTGTGGTTTAAAATATTGAAATATGTACTTTGAATTTGCTTAAACATGTTTGTAAAACAATGAGAAGCTGAGGCATTTTAAAACGGTGCTGTATTTTACCTATCAGTTTTCCCCTGGGTGTAGTCCCTGCAAGGCCAGTCATGAGATGATGGCCAGGCACGTCCCCTGCTTTACCCTCCACCCCAAACAATTCCTGCTCTATAATGTTAATGCCCAAAAGAATAGCAAAATTCACGAGGTGCTAAAGGCCATGCCGGGCCTCTTTTCTTGCAGAAGATGAGAAGGTGAGTGCAGTGGCTGATTTTGAGAGGTTTGCAAAAGATCTGGGGCTACGCTAATGTCGGGACTGGCAGGACTCGGAGCTAGCTATATCCTTTTGGATGTCGCCCCTGAGCTTCTATCAGGGGCTACAACTAAAAGATCAGTGACTATACCCCCTTCAGCCACCCCATAGCAACACCTCAGCAGTGAACACTGCATTACAAAATAAGTGCTGCTTTCTTTCTCCTGGCAGGAGTAAGTGAGTAAGTGAGGGAGGGGGGAAGGAAGGATGTGTTACTGAGTCACGGGCAGAATGAATCTCTGCTGGGGGCCAGACACAACATCACGAAAATGCTTCCTGCCCCTAGAATAAGCAACACACATTTTCTTGTGGATTATTTATTTTTTGAAAGCAGTCAGGTCCCAGGCCGCTCTCAGCTGGATTCCAAGGGCCACCCAGTCGAGGGTGCAGCCTTTGCAGTGGGTGGAGCTTGTAATGTTTTGTGTGAACCCTATATCTTTTAGTTCTTTGGCTAAAGCTGAGGCGGATTTGTCCTTCGGGTCGTTTAGACCTAGATAAGGTCGCCACGTAGGATGGATTTGGAGGAGCCTTTGAGGTTGTTGCCAAGTGCATGGACGAGTTGGCCTTAGAATTCTGGTGTTGAGCCAACGGGTCAGTACAATAGGTGGATATTAATGGTGAAATTAGGAGATAGTGATAGTTCGGCTGAGAGTAGGTCCGTATTACCTTCCCATGGGTGGTTGCAGTGTCTGATAGACAATGCATCCTTGGTGATGAAGATATACCTAATCACCAAGGGGTCCAGGTATTAAGTGTGCCTGTACCCATTTCGAAGTATATTCTATGAGAACTAAGGCACTTTTTTGTTCCTTTTGCATGTGTTCTAAAGGGCAACTAAAATCTATTCCTTTTTTCTGCCACAGGACTCCAGTCCATTCTACTGATGTTATTGGTGGTGTGTGAGTAAGGAGGCGTTTGTCACCTTCCTTACATGTAGAACAAGCACTCACATGTCTTTCCATTTCACTGGCGATTCCCGGCCACCAGTACTGTTCCCGCAATCAAAGTTTTTATAATGTGCTGCCTATCCGCCCTTCATGTGCTAAGGACAGCAAGGTCCCAATGAGTACTCTGAGTGGTATTGGTTTGTTGCTCCTGTGGAGTAATTCATTGTCTTGATCTCCAGGGCTTTTTTGCTGAAGAGACATTTGGTGGATGGTAATTCTTTCTCTGATGGCCAAGCTCTCTGTGTGTATGTCGGGTCCTCTCATGACTGTTTTTCCCACTCACAATTGGAGCTGCTGAATAAGGTGTACTCCTTGGCATCCTGTATTGAGGCAACTACGCAGTCGTATGCCTTCCATCCTGCATTGCTTTTTGTGTGCAGAGTTAATCTCGATAGGCAATCAGCCCGAGTGTTCTGCCAGCCTGGGACGTATTCCACAGTGAACATGAATTCCTGCAGTTTGTGGATCATCATGCCAGGCTTGAGGAGACTTTTGTGGTGCCATCCGGTATCAAGAGTAAATAAGTGGTGCATTATCTGTGTGAAGGTTGAATCATATTCAGATATAGCTGAAATGTTCAGTTTCCTAAGCACATGCAAGCATTTTCTTTTCTGTAAATGAATACTTTTTCTCTGGTTATGTAAGTATCCTGGATGCGAATGTCATAATAGAATGTCGTTACTTCTCTTCTCCATCATGCGAGCACCCAGCATATGTGGTGATGATTGTGGGCTTGCCTGGTACAAATGGAGCAAGAGTGTGGGCACGCAAGATATTCAACTTGATTATGTCGAAAGCCATCTGGCTTTTGTCTGACCACTTGTTTGGTGCACCTTTGTTGAGTAGGGCTTGGGGCAGTTCAATTGTCTGCAGAGAATGCTTCTACAAGCCTTGCATAGTATTCAGACAGTGCCAGAAACAAACACAGCCTCTCTTTGTGGGACTGGGAGCTTTGGCAAAGGCATTCACTTGTGATATTTTCAGGCAGATCCCAGTTGCAGAAATTGTGCAGCCCAGGTACTCAACCTTTGGTTGCTCAAATATGCATTTGTCTCTCCTGAGAGTCAGTCTGGTGTCTTCATGTTTTTGCAATGTTTTGCCTACGTTGGCCCAGTACAACTTTCTGTCCAGTCCATATGCCATCCTGAAAGAAAGCAACACTGGGTGAAAAGGCTCTGGAATAGGGCCTTAGCAGAGAAAAGGCTGAATGCCATTCTGGAGTGATGAAAGTTGTGTAAGCTTTTGAAGCAAGGTGAAGATGGACCTGATGGTGTGCATTTCTCAAGTCCAGGTTTGAAAGGAACATTGCATCTTGTGTAAGTATTAGGAGCTTGGCGATGTTTCTTGAGGGTTATGATTCTGTAACAAAGCTTTTTTTTAACCTGCAAAAATCTGCATATACGGGGGGGCGCTGTTGCGCGCAACTAAGATGGCCGCCTGATCGGAGCGCTCCGATCCCACGAACACCCTATGTATAAATAAATCCTTTTTGGAGCCTCGGAGAGAGGAAACTACTACACCGTCCGTTTCCCGTACTCCTGCTGCACATTGTGTGCAAATCCTGCTCGAAACCGCAGGAGTGCGGGGGAGTTCACGGCTCCCTTCGGACTAACGGCTTCTCCAGTGGACCGCAGGCCGCCCCGGGGCTCCGGGAGAATCCTACGCCAGACCGAGGCGCCGTCATCAGCAAAAAGCCACGTGGGTGAGGAGCGCCGATCACCGCGGTGCAGCCCCACAGCACGGGCCTGGAGGCGGACCGTGTGTGCAGACATCAGGACCGAGATGGTCTGTGGCTCCGGCCCACCTCCCGGATAACGACTGGGTCGGCACACCATCTTTCACGCAGGGCCCCAGCCGACTCATGCCTCGGGCCTGCCACTGAGCGAGCCCTCGTCCGGTGTTGCGAGAGCAGGTGAGAGATGTAAAAGCGTGCAGACCCAGAGACAGTGGCTGTGTCACAAAGTAAAGTTTTATAAAATCCTTTCAATACTGGCTGGCACCCAGAGACAGTGTCAACTTGGGAGGTCACAATACATCCGTGAAGTGTGCTGGGCATTGTACTATACCTGCAAGTTTCGGCGTGGGCTCTCCAGAGGGCACTGCCCCACCGCTGGTCACCGCTGAGGGGGCCCACACAAGACTCTATTGACCCCTCAACACAGCCCACGCTGCCAGAGGATGTTTGAGATCCGTAGCAGGCGGGCCCCCCTACGCAACAGGCCTGATTGCGCCGAGTTCTGGTCGCGCCAGGGAACTGGGCGTCCAGCGCCACGAAGGCCGGGGCGCGGTGCATGGGCGCGGGAGGTGGCGTGACATACAGTCAGCGAACCGCTGTGTGCCTATATGGGGACGGGCTGACGGTGACAGCGGTGAAGCTCTAATACGAAGACTTGTGACATCCAAAAGACAGAAACGCCGTCACCACTTGCTGCAAAGGACCTGAACCAGTATGTGCTTCGACCCGATCTCAGCCTCAATTCAGTTAAATGCTCAAGCTACCCGCTCCTAGCCTGTAGCTACCACCTATAGGAATACGAAACACTCTGCAAAGCGTGACCAGTACGAGACGACTGCCACCACTAGCTGCACAACACCAGAGCCAGCATATGCAGCGGCCTGAGCTCGGCCTCAATCCAATTTAATACTCTGGCTAACCGCTCTTACAACGTACGGGGCCCTCGCCTGCAGCTACCACTGATAAGAATCCGATATACACTGCGGGGCAGCTCCATAGGGTGCATTTCCTCCCCGCAGAACAACCGAGGACCCGTGTGGCAATGTTATATACGTGACATAAGATTCGGTACACTGGTACCCAACAGGTTGCACAATATAGGTATTGACGTTGTTCTGTACAGGCTATACTAATACTGTGTGGACGGCTGGCCTGACCCGTGTCATCAACCCTTACTCTGCACAGGTGACTCATCGGCCGCAACGAGAAAAAAAGCACGGGTGTGAAAAAAACTGGCCCTATGGACTCCTATGCCAGCTCCCAACCTCAGGGGACGCCGGCCGCCATAACCATGGGGAATGACAATCCTGCTGCGATTGAACATGACGACAGAGAAGATCGCCTAATGACCATGGTACAGAACGGCTTCCTGGCAGTGAACGTCAAGCTGGACGATATGGTTTCAACTATCAGCCCACTTAAGGCTAGAGTGGACAAGGAGAGCACTCATGTTACAGAAGCTGGGAACAGAATCAGCACAAATGAAGATATGCTAACACAACATGGTCGAGACATAGCACAGCTGAAAGGGTAACTGCATAAGACTCAAGCAAAATGCGATGACCTGGAATCTCGATCTAGAAGAAACAATATCCGTATTGTCGGCATTCCAGAATCCTTCTGTAAGGGTCCGATGGAGCAACAAGTTGAGGTCCTTTTGAAAACTCTTCTGGGCACGGAATTCTTTTCTAACCACTTTCTTGTTGAGAGGGCTCATCGAACCCTAGCGCCGACACCAAAGCCTGGGGCCCCACCGCGCACGATTATTGTGTGCCTCCTGAACTATAGGGACAGGGACACGATCCTAAAACTTTCGAGGGAAAAAGGCTCCCTGCAATATGAAGGAAAGAGAGTCCACATTTATCCGGATTTTTCGACCAGCATCCAAATGCAACGCAGATCCTATGAACAAGCCAAAAAGCTTCTGAGATTGCGTCATGTCCCATACGCCCTCATCTTCCCGGCGAAACTACGGATTCAGCATGGAGGCAGGTCGCATTTCTTTGAGACCCCTGCGGAAGCCATAGCGTACATTGAGGCATCCATCCCCATTCCTCCCAAAGAACATCCACGAGATCGGAACAGGCCACCAGGACCGGGAGACGAAGTCCCGGACTCAGCCGACTGAAATGGAGTTACGGAAACATACTTACTTAAGCTGTGAAGACGTCTCTCCCAAGAGCAACGGCTCCAATTGATATTGTTTGAAAAGGGTGGGATCGTGAGCCTCTACTGATGGAGACCCTGCGACTGCAACTAGCAACCCTCAGGAAAGTTCCACAGGTTATGGGGAAAGGGTTACATCATCGGGTTGGGGTTGATGGTGTGGGCGGGGGTGGGGGTAGGGTACAGAGTTTTGCCACGGTTGGCAAGAGTTCTAAAATGCAGAGACTGTTTGCATCGGGTTCAACTGTTAAGGTTGGTGGTGTAAGCGAATCACTTCACACATTGTAATAGAATACCATGGTACTGGGTGACAGGGGGGTAATCGTTAAACTTCTTTCATGGAATATCCGGGGCCTAAACAACCCGATTAAGGCCAGGAAAATCACAGCATACATAACCAGACATAACCCCCAGATCGTGTTACTGCAAGAAACTCACACAGTGGGGCAGGTCTGTTCCAATTTTCTCCCTAGATGGGGCGCATTGCGATATTATACGGAATATTTCTCCCAATCCAGAGGGGTTCTGACCCTAATACACCCGAATCTGGGCTTCCGTATCCAGTGTTGTAATCTGGGGCGAGTTGGCGTAACGGAAGATGGTTATAGTTAACACGTATGGCCCCAACATAGAAGACCCTGAATTCTACAATGCTATATATAATATGTTGGTTGAAGCTGAGGATGCCGCAGTGATTTGGGGAGGAGAGTTTAATACGATACCTGACACGACCCTCGACAGGTCTACAACTTCTCATAGAACCTTGACCAAAACCGCATTAGCTATGCAACAGATGACCATGGTAGACATCTGGCGAGAAGTACATCCCTAAGAACAGCGCTTCACTTTCTATTCATCAGTGCATGACTCTGAATCTCGAATTGATTACTGGCTTATCAGCTCAACTCTCACGAATATGGTCCAGCACTGCGAAATGTACTCCCATACTCTCTCAGATCACTCCCCTGTGTCAATTACTTTGTGTATTGGCGAAGCTGAACCGAGGGCCAGACGCCGGAAAATGCCCCCTGTTCTACTTAGAGACCCTAACGTTTGTGAATCACTGTGCACTGAAAAAGAGGAATTTTTTCAACTAAATGAAGGGTCGGTAGACCGGTGCGCTACACTGTGGGAAACATTTAAAGTATGGGTACGTGGCGCAATTATGGCCAAAACTACGGGTCTACTGAAGGCAGTTAGGCAAGAGTTGGACACAATGGAGGCCAAACTTGAGCTCCTGGAGTTCGAATACACCTGTACACATAGTAAAGAGGCCCTTCTGGATATTCACACTACACTGGCAGAATTTAATAAATTTGCTGCGAGGGAGGTACAATACATGGCTGCCCCGGTCCGAGCTCGTCGATAAGGGGAAAGCAATAAAGCAGGGAGATTCCTATCCCGGATGCTTAAGGCCGAACACGGCCATCCCCCTATAGCGACAATCCAGACATCTAGTGGTGACATAGTCAATGGGGACCAAGAAATTAATGATATGTTTGCCGCATTCTATAAATCACTATATTCCAATAGGGACACCAAAACTAAAGCTAAAAAGTACCTGGACCTCATTGATCTCCCAACCCTGACTCCGGAGACACGCATGATATTAGACACCCCCATATCACTCGAGGAAATTACAGAGGCAATGAAAGCATTAACATCAGGTAAAGCCCCCGGCCCCGATGGTCTAGGTGCTGAATTATACAAAGAATTCCATGACATACTAGCCTGTCTTACTGAAAGTATGGGAAGAGGCAATGGAGTGCGGCATACTGCCAGACACTATGCGAGAGGGAGTGATAATGGTCCTTCTTAAACCCCGTAGACCCCCTCAGGACATGGGGTCATATAGACTCCTCTCACTCATTAATACTGATACGAAGATTTTCGCAAAGATCCTAGCTACCAGGCTCCTGCCCTATATGCCTATATTGGTGCATCCCGACCAGGCTGGCTTTATACCAACAAGGTCCACTGCTCTTAATCTGCGCAGGCTCTTTGGAGTGATGACACAGATAGACCCAGCGATGGATGCGGTGGCGGCGTCCCTTGATGCCGAGAAAGCTTTTGACTCTGTCTCCTGGGTTTATCTGTTTCAGGTCCTTGAGAGATTTGGGTTGGGAAGATACTTCGTTAGCTGTGTCAGGTTACTGTATACTTGCCCGGGAGCGGAGGTACTAACAAATCAAACCATGTCATCCCTGTTTCACCTGGGTAGAGGCACCAGACAGGGCTGCCCCTTCTCCCCAATCCTTTTCGCACTTACAATAGAACCCATGGCTGAATACGTCCGACAAAACCATGCATGTAGAGGTCTTCGTATGACAGGGAGACTACAAATCATTTCCTTATATGTGGATGACACCCTACTATATATTAGGAACCCGGAGGTAAATCTAGCGCCAATTATGGCTGGGGTTAAGAGGTCCTCTGAATACTCGGGGTACAGGGTTAATGTTTCTAAGTCAGAACTGTTTCCGCTTACACCTAAAACTAGAGATATGTCAGACACACAGGGATTCAAATGGTCACCAACACACATCCGCTACTTGGGGATCAGGGGATCCAGAGACGGGAGTACATTGCTCGCAGAAAATCATGGTGAACTCTTACAATCCCTAACAGTTAAACTACAAGTCTGGAACAAGCTGCCTCTATCCCTACATGGCCGAATATTGTTATTTAAGATGATAGTGCTACCCAAACTCCTATACCTTTTTTGCAACATACCGATTTGGCCGGGCAGAACATTCTTCACCAAACTCAATAAGCTTGCCACTACATTTGTATAGGGGGGGAAAACGCCCAGGTTGAAGTGGTCCAAAATGACAGAACCCTTTGCAAAAGGTGGGATTGCAGCACCAGACTTTGAACTTTATTACCTAACATCACAGGCACACTTCGCGAGACACTGGTTCGACCCAGAGGACACAGCACCACACATTATCCTGGAAAGATTTGCGGCATCCCCCTCAGACCTGCGAGCGGTTATGTTTGACCTTAATCGGAAGGACACGTGCAAATATGATCCTATAAGCGCCACTGCGCGTGCATGGGCTAGGATATATAAGAGACTTGCCATTACAACCCCGTGTGACCCGGAGGTGCCATTGTGGAACTTCCCGGGCATAAGCCCCACATTTGATAAGGCACTCCAGGGTACCTGTGACCCACAGAAGCAATTTAGAATGCGAGACATGTTCCCGGAAGGGAGATACTGTGCATTTGACGATTTTGTCGGGGCAGTGGGTGGAGATCACCTTAAGCGATTTTAGTTCCACAGGATGAAATCTGCCTTCGCCGCCAAATGGCCCTCCTTCCCAGAAGAGCCACACACACACAAATGTATTGCAGCCATGACGGAACCAGGGGGACACAGGAAAAGTCTGTCTGCACTATACAGCCTTGTTCAGATCCATTCCAAGCCATGCAATAACATTAAAGAGACCTGGGAACGAGATCTGGGTGTGGAGCTGTGTGAAACCACATGGTTGAGATATTGCCAGTTGACTAAATGTGCATCCATGAACTCAGGGCTACGTTTCATTCAGTTTAAAGTTCTAAACCAGTTGCACTACACCCCAGACAAGCTAGCTAAGTTTGTGCAGGGCCACATGGGAAAATGCTCTAAATGTGACGCCCCTGACGCAGATTCCTATCACATGTATTGGGCCTGCCCGCCGATAACTAAATTCTGGGGGGAGGTGGCAGAGATCCTGGAAGACATTACGGCAATACCTGCTACACTTTCCCCACGGAAATACCTTTTTGGGGATATTGGTAAGGCTGCAACTACCCCTAGACGATTGTTCAATTTAGCATGTGTGGTTGCGAAACGAAATATACTGAAATGTTTGAAGTCCATAGATCCTCCCAGGCGACTGGACTTCTTGAAAGACCTGTCGATGGTTAATGAACTTGAAGAACAATTTA
Organism: Ambystoma mexicanum; assembly: GCF_040938575.1. NCBI lineage: Eukaryota > Metazoa > Chordata > Amphibia > Caudata > Ambystomatidae > Ambystoma > Ambystoma mexicanum. The sequence goes on from NC_090930.1 coordinate 1,090,556,727, forward strand.
TTATTACATTGCCATTGAGATGCCGCCCCAAAGACATATGGACGCTGTTCAAACTCTATCTATGTAATATGTTATCTGATGAAGAGGACAATCCACCGTCACCTCTCTAGTACTGTCAAACAATGTGCAAATGTGTAGTGTATACTGTAAATGTTCATCTATGTTGTTATATCATGCTGTGATTCGCTAGCCGCTGGCCAGTTTGGTCTTGTTGTACCTCTCTCTGAACAAAAAATTAAATTAAAAAAAAATATAAAAAAACCTGCACAGACATGGAGGCTTTGGCTAACTTGTTTCTTCATGAGTGCAACATGACCTAGTCATTCGTTGGCTTCGACAGGTTACTATGATGCTTTGTTTCAACAGTTTGTCAAGTAATTTCCAGGCCTTTGCATGCTGGTTAGGTGAACTGGATGGTACCCAGTGAAAAAGTAGTTTGATTTAATTTAAAAAAAGATCGATATAGATAGACCACTCTGTGACCGCACAGATCGGTCTTTCTAAATTGAACTGTCAAGCCCCTGCCGCACACGAGTGCGCGCAGGGGCTGACAGGCACATCGGGACCCGGAGGACCCATCATTTGAGAAGAGGTAAGTGTTTCTGTGTGTGTGCGTGTGTTCATGTGTGTGCGTGTGTGTTGCCCGTTTGTGTGATTATGGGTTCAGGGATTTGTGGGGGGAGGTGGCAGCAGCTGAGGAAGGGGGATTCAGGGGGTGAAAGCCTCTGATTTCAAAGACATCACGAGGGTGGGGGTCAAGACAATGGGATATATTCACGTTTTGCAGGCCGCCTGAAACCGGCCAAAAAAAACAGTCTTTTTGTAAGGCGACCTGCAAAAAGCAAAAACATGACATAAAACCAAACAGGACATACTTTGTGTTTGATAGGAATTGCGCCTGCGCACAGGATCATCTTGTTGACGTACTGCCTTAGCGTTCCTATTGATTTTCGGAAAAAGCTGTGATGGTTGAGAAGGTCCATTACTGTCACATGCTGAACAGAGAAGTCTTGCGCTGTGAAGCTTGGATACAGTTTGGTATGTAGAAGCCTCTTGCAGTCCCATCCTAGGACAGCTGGTCCTTTTGTATATACTTTTGCCTTCACTACGGCTGACCGGTCCTTGAAACAGACTCTGCATTGCCTATATCGCAATAGATCTATTCTACATCCACTGCATGCCCCAGTGCTATGTCTGGTTTACAGAGACTGCTCTTGCGATGTGGAAACAACTTCAAATACTTCTCTTGCAGAAAAGTGGTGTAGTCAGAGACTGAGTTTGTGTGGGTATTCGTCAGTATGTTATCAATTCTGATGTCATTGAATGGTTTTCTGCAAACATGTATGTGCCCCTGAATGCCCAGTGCTAGGTTTTCTAGTTGTTCACCTGGTTCTTCATTGTCTGATGTGTCTTGTATGCCTGGCATAGTTCAATTCCTACTGTTGTTGCACATTGTCGCAAAAAATGATCTATCTTGCGGAATACCATGCATTCTTCCCCATGTCAGGGCAGGGTATATCACTGGTAAGCTGGTTGTGGCTGCTTCAGTGAAAACACTCATGTGTCAAGTCTCTCCTCCTGTAGTCTGAAGGGTGTATGCGTTGGTTGCCTTCAGTGGGTTTGGGGTTCATAAGGAGTCTCCTTCTACCCAGGTTTACTGTTTTACTATACATACCCCTTGTTTGATGTGAGCATGTTTGACTTCCTTAATGAAGCACAGAGAGCAGTCTATAGTTTTTGCAAAAGTGATGGGCTATTTGGACAGAGGGTCTTTACTCATCCACAATCGTTATTGCGTTTAGAGCCATATCAGTGGACTGTGAGTTGATCTGTTGATCTCTCATGAGCTCAATGGCCATTTTACCAAAGGCACACATGCTCGTTAGTTTTTTTATGGCAATAACAAAGTTGCCTATGGATTTTGATGGTGATTACAATTTAGCGTAGAATGTCTGGCATTCCAGCACTATGGTGGGCAATTTGCTGAATCTATTCTTCAACCTTGCCTTCAAAGAACATTGTTGTGCGTAGATGCATTCGGATTCTTGCCCCATCTGCTAGGGCAAATAGACGCTGGCCATTGGTGCTTAGAGCATGCCGGAGTAAGGCAGACTTCCTCTCAGGAGGGAACTCTGTCCCCTCAATGGGCTAAAATAGGTCTGCAAGTGAGATTTCAATTTGGCCCACTGAAAGGGAGCCTCACCGGGAGTCTGCAGAAAGGTTGGTTGAACACTGTTGCAATGTAGGTAGAAGTCAGGAACTCTGTATGCCTCTGATTGTGCAATGCCCCTCAGGTGCCGGTGACGGTGTAACTGCTGTGGTGATAACCCACCAACAACTCATTGCCATTGTGCAAGTTAGAATCATGTTGCTGAAACAGAATATACATGTTACACCTTTGTTCATGATGGATCTTCTTCACCAGTTCCCAGTGATGTATATATACCGTTTGTGACAGAGACACGATATGCACTCCATCCCTCACTTGCTCTGCGCTCCTTCTTGCTCTCCATGTCAGGTCACAGAGTGTGGAGATTTCACACAAGCGTGTGATTTGATGCAGGGACAGGCTGTGGCACACAGGAGCCAGAGCAATGTTACACACATAGTGGGCCTTATTATAGCTATAGTGATTATAATGAAATGGAGTAGTAAACAAATACCACCTGAATTATCGATCTCTGGTGCCCAACCAACTACACTTTTTTAGGGGGGTGGAGGATGAGGTGCTTTGAGAAAGGGGGACTATGGCGTAGGAGTAAAGTAGCCAATACAGTGAATAGCTTTTTCTTCCTACGTTCCGTCCCATTCCCTCTATAATATTCAGAAGATTGAGCAGCATCTAAACCAAAGAGAGGAGGTCCTAAATGTCTAACCAAAAAGGTTTTGAATAACAGACTCACCAAATTGGGCATCTACTCTTTTGCTTGTGTCCATGCATTAAGGCTTGCATAATGCTGATGAATATGCGCATGTGCAAGCTCGGTTTATGATGTCCCAAGGCACATTTCTTTGACAGGCACTAGCCGCAGCCTTGGCCTTGACTGAATGGGCGTGAAAACCCTTTCCTAGGCACCTGTAAGACTCAAGAATACAAGCTACAATCCACCTGGCTATAGACGTCTTGGAACCTTGTGAGTCTGGATTCTGACACTGGAAAATAATGAGACTGACCGATTTCATGAAATCTTTAGTATAATCCAGTTAAAATTTCAAAGCCCTCATGTCATCTAGACAGCATAAAGCCCTTTTTGCCTTTGTTTGATGAGATGGAAAAAACAAGGGAAGAACGACTTCCTGATTAACGTGAAATACTACAACCACCATACGCAGAGAGGAAGGATACTTGCTTAGTTTTATACTGCCGCAGGGTTGGTTGTTAGCTAGCAGCTTGAAAAATAGCCACATTTTTCCTCTGACATTCCAAGCTCCCCATGAATCAGTTTCTCAGGATCCAGGCCACTAAGTTGTGCAAGCGATGGGGTGGGTGAAAGACCAAACCCCCTTGTTGATTCAGAAGATCCAAGACATGAGCGAGATGCCAGGGATCCACTTGTGAAGTGAACAGCAGTTCTGAGAACCAAATTCTTGTCAGCCACTGTCGAGCTATTAAAAGTAGAGAACCATTCTGGTTGTTTCAGCATTTCCCCAATACCTTGTGAATCAAAAGGGTAGGAGGAAAGTCATACACACCCATCTGCAGACTGTCTCCTAACAAATTGATCCCGTGCCTGCTCCAAGATGTGTACAGATGACACTTTCCATTCTGTTCTGAAGCAAAAAGGTCTAATTTCAGGGTTCCCCTAATAATGGGTGGGCAACCAACTCTTTGAGCTCCCACTCGTGGTTGGAATGGGAAAGTCGGCTGAGTTTGTCTGCTTCCACATTCAGTTGGCCCACCATATCGACCACTTGAATTGAAATCTGGTGAAAGATAGCTCATTCCCATAAATGGACCACAAGGTAACAGGTGGTGGAGAGAGGATCCCTCGCTGTTCGTTAATGTACTGTCAGTCCTTATCAGCACATACCTCCCCTGCATCACTTGGAGAAATGTTTTGAGGTTAATGAATATAGTGAGAAGTTCAAGAAAATGCATTTGAGCTAAACACTCCTCTTGAAAACAGCTGGCATTGATCTTGCAATGTCGGACAATGGCTGCCACCCTGTTTGTGAGGAATCTGTGCTTAAATGGAGGATCCCAAAAACAAACGCATAAAAATAGATTTTCATTGTTGCGCCATCACTCCAAGCCAGTCTGGGTTCTGATGGGACAGAGATCTTGTCCAACTGGCTGTCCAGTTTCTGGTTCCAGACATAAGAAAGGTGGAGCTGATGCTTCCTTATCTTCAAACAACCACAAGGATCTGCAGGAATACATGAAGACATCAAACTCAGAAATTGATGAAACCACCAATCTGCTGACTGATGGCAAAGAAAGAAATTGAGTTATGTTTTCTTGCGATCTTGGCCCCCTTCATGAGTAGGGAAGGCCTTCCCAAGCTAGGAGTTCTAACAGGAGCCTATGAAAATAATCTCTTTAGCGGGAAGAAGGCAATATTTCTTCCAATAAAATGCAAGGCCCAAACTGAAAAGAAGATCCAGAAGATGATAAAAGAGCAGACTCTTCCCAAACAGCCAGTCATCCAAACAGGTGTTGTATGCCCCTCAGATGCAGGTGAGACCCCATGGGGCTCATTAACTTAGTGGAAACCAAAGGGGTAGCATTGAGGCGGAAAGAGTTAGCACTGAGGGAAAAGGGTTGTACTAATAATTGAAATATTTCTCTACCAGCCAGGGAAGACCTGTTCAAGTGCTGCTACTCCTTCCGAACAGAAATCTGGAGCAAAGCACCCACTGCACCCACCCACAATCCCCCTAATAGAGTCTGTCTGATTCTGGGAGAATGTGACTATCTCAAATATTTCTCTAAGGGAAGATAAAAGTCAAGGAAGGAGAAGTCCAACACTATCTTCATGCCAGCTTGGTTCCTTTTCAGAACAGTGAACACACAAGAATAAAACACATCATCTCTTTCCAGGTTGGGAACCTCTTCTATTGCATTGATCTGGGTGAGATTGCAGAACACCTGAAAGCGACTGAAAGAGTTTATTTGAATAAGAAGGAGAAGGAGAATGGGGGAAGTCAGGTGATAACTCGATAGATCACAGACTGCCTTGAAGAATCCCCTGAAATGACACACCACACTGAGAGATAATCAGAACTTTGGTCACTAACACAAGAGCTGTGGATCTGGTCACAAAAATGTCGACCTGGGAATTGCGACGGCCGAAAATGCCGACTTGTTTTCTCTGTTTAAACCCCCCTAAACCACATATATATGTGGTGGGGGGGGGTTTAGAGTATAATATTAATATAGGGGAGTGCGGGGGCTCATATCTATGTGGTGTAAAGGGTTCAAAAAAAGTGGGCATTTTCGGTCGTCGCAATAATCACATAGATCCGACTAGCTCATTGCTTCTTGGTAGCTGATGAAGAAGGCTGGGCAAGGCGGCTTTCACTTCCGAGAGCTGGGAGATCTATTAGGTTGTCTCTTCTTGCACTCATGAATCTAGACTCAGAGCAAGGCTGATGACACGACTAAAGTGACCTTTGAAATGGTTCTGGTCAGAACTGTAAAAAATGTGTCTGGCTTTGAAGAAGTTTTTTTGAAAGTTACTACTCATTGGAGGAGTTAAACAGCTAAGTGCCCTCAATGGGGACATCTAAATTACATGGCCTTTGTCCACGCCGAAGGCCACATGTCTGCATCTAAGCAAACGTCTTTTGTGATATGGTGTTAATGTGAAACATGGGCAAACCCACAATTTCTTGAGCAATCTGCTTCATCTGTAACAGGTCAGATTTAAGAAGCTATTTTGCCCTCTGGTAGATATTACAGAAAAAATCACTGATTTCCTTACATAGCCGTTGATTAGTAGCCGCAAGAATGACATCAGAGTGGGCCTGGCAAAGAGAAAGAGACTCAATGGCATACATCTTCATGCTCACAACTTCTAGGGTTTATCCTCCAAATAAAGAAGATCAGCAGATTGCTCAGAAGCTGAAGATAACTGTTTTGAAAATAACTTGGCTACAGCCACAGTTGAAGAATACCACTTCGGGTGAGATGCAAGACGCACCTTTTGAGAGGGCAGAAGACTATGCTGAACATCTGTCCTCTTGCTCACCACCTGAACTGAGTGAGTGTTTTCACCATATTTTACATGCTTCAGCAAGAACATCCTTCTTCCAGACTTTTCTGCACTCTTAATGGAAAGCGCCCCAGAGAGACTGCAAGGCGCAAACAGAGATTCCTCAGTAGTGCAAATTCCCATAAATTCAGCCACACCCCGAATTCGGTTATGAAACACTTTCGCGGAAGAGAAGGTTTACCTCTGCATTTGCGATTTTATCTATATCTGTGGATAGAACAGCATCCCTAGAGGGATCATCAGAGACAGAGACAGGAGAATACCGCAAATATGAAAAATCGCCAGCACTGCCTGTTCCCACTAAAAGATGGGGTTCCACTGGATCCTGTAGAACATGTCGCTGCGTCTGCTCCTGAGATACTGGAGGAGGTGGAGGCAGAGGCGTGGCTTGCACTGGATCAAGCAGAGGTGCCGGCTTTTGGATGACTGAAGCAGCAAACCGCTGTGGTGAAGGTGAAAGAGCTGACGGTACGATCTCCATGATGAGGTTTTGGAAGTATCGTACCATGGAAATAGAATGCATCAGATATTGAAATCAGTAAAAAACAATCTTCCGATGCCTGAGCTGGGACTATGGAAGAATCTGATGCTGATAAAGAGGTCCATGTTGAGATTCCAGCAGGATACAAAGTAGGTTGTTGATGAGGGGTACACCCGTATTTTCAAAGTTTAGAGAGGAAGAACGGACTGCGTAAGATGTCGGCCATGAACGCAATATGGGAGACAAATCAACTGGAACAAAAGATGTTTAACTCAGAGGAGGCGGCAGAGCTATTGGAGATCTATTTTGAACGATCAGCCTGGAGGAGCTCAGAGAGTTATGGGACTCAGAATAGGCCTATGGCGTGACTGTGACCACCATGTCCTTGTTCTTCTCAGAGGGCTTTGCCACCATTTTGGATTTGCTATGATGCACCCTTTCTGAGGTGTGAGGAGATCTTGTGCTCAATAGGGAGCTCATTGTACTAATATGACCTTTCTGACACCCCTTGTTCAAGGCAAGTGGAGATGTATTGCTCAAAGAGGTGCTTGAAAGCTTCAATGAGAAAGTTTTGGTATTCAGAGTGTTGCTATGACACGTTATGTGAGATGCAGGGAGCATTCATACTTATTGTGGCATTCTGTTCACAAGATCACCATGGGTTCAGAATTAGGTCACTGGTAGCGCAGAAGGAATACAAGTCACTGTTCAAGGAGCCCGGTAGAAAGTTCAAGATGCACACAATTAATTTTGGGTTCAGAGGACCTTGTCAAGTTCTATGATGCCTTTAGTGCAATTACCACTGTACAGGCCTCACGAATAACCCTGGTATGGAAGTGGCTAACCGCGACAGGAGGAGAGTCCCTCCCACAAAGGATCCCCAGAAAGGTGTCACTTGAATGGGGTGCTGAAGGAAATAACACTTCACTTACTTTATGGGGACTTTACATGTCTGGAACAAACTTCCAAATATTATCCGGTGGAAACCCACTGAAGATTTCCTCCCAGCGCTATAGCCTATGTTGCAATGCCTGGGAAGGAAAGGCACAACGGGACCTGCAGTCAACCCACTAGTGCTTTTGGCGTAAGCGCTACAGGCACAGAGTCTTATGTGTACTGGTAAAAATAACTTAGGCAGATAAACGGATTGTTCTTACAAGGTGTCGACCTCAATGCACAAATGTAACCTGAGAGTCAACCGATTGAGTGGAGGGGAATGCCACCAGGCCCTTTCCTTTGGGCTACAAAGAAAGCACACTCAGGTTAATAACCATGCCTGATATCCTTCAATAATTAGACTCACCATCAAGGGATTACAAGGCATACCTATATATTGGGAGCGGTCTGTCTGCAGCCAGCCAGAGAAGAAAATGGCCCAGGTGGGAATAGACTTCCTTCAAGCTGCAAACAATGGGAAGCGGAAAGGCCAGGGGAAGAAACCAGGCAATCCAAAAGTCAAAGAACATCCCGTGATAAAAGTGTGTAGACAAAAGGCATGCAGTTCACAAACAGCTCAAATGTGATTGTAGACAATCAATAATACCAGACCGGGTTAAGTACTGGCAGTCTACAACAATCAAATGGATTGTACAATAGCAATCCATCATGTACAGGAAGGGGTCAGTAGCGCACCATTTACCAAACTGTTCCAACGTTACCCAAAATAATCTGTAGCAATATGTAGTCAGTAAAAAGACAATCCACTGTCAACCATGAGCAGTCCTAGAGATATGTATGGTCATAAAAAGTAATCCACCGCTGAGGAGAAGACAGCATGGAACAGGAGCTTATGTACAATGTCAAGATGTTAGTAGATGCACTCACCATGGAAGATAGAGGTGGCGTAAAAAGGCTGGCAAACACAGAGACTTGCTGAGGAGCATTCGATTCACAGGGAAAACTGCTTTTACTTCCGCACTTGGTGGAAGTCCTGGAGCATTCTGGGATGTGGGGACGTCACCCTGCAACATCTTCTGGGAAATGCAATTCAAAGTGTCTCCGATCCTGGAGGCTCCATGGCGGACGCGGTGAATGCCACATCGTCCAACGTTGGATGAAGGGCTGTCCCGGGGGCATGACAGAGTGCAAGTGGCCTGCTGCATAGTTCCAGCTGCAGGATCTGCAAGAAAAAAAAACATTTGAACCAGACATAAAATGAATGACTGTTTGATTTGGGAAGACAAAGAAAGGTAATTCAAAACAAAAATAAAGAAATAGGGGGGTAGGGGAACACAGAGAACAGAGTGTCCACCCGAGAAGCATGCACCATCCGGTCCCAACAAGGAGGATACAAATAATGATGAGTGTTGCCAGTGGGTGCAGTTAGTGGTGTTAGCCACACCCATGTCCTTCTGTGCTGCCAATTTAAAGGGAGATGACACATTTTGCTCTGAAAACTGCTCCTTTCCATTGGACAGACACCCATAAGTATGAGGCAAATAACAACTGCTAGATATGGTCACAAAAGAGGGTTATTTAAAGAAAAGACTTAATTTGACATAATCACTTCTCAAAATGTTCCAGTAATATTAGGAACTATATGGTTATGTCAATATCATTCTTAAATAAACTGGGCTAAGCTTTCAATTATTTGGGGGTCTGATGGTTTCCAACAACATTGTTCGCTATCAGGGAGTTCCAAGATCCAGCACACTCTGACCTGTACAATACATTACAGTGAATCTGTGTAAAATTCCAAATAATTGCCAGAAATTTAGGGACGCAAAACTTCCCTTTCTTCAGGATAATGATGCAACTCTTCATTGCATTTGGGCTTGCTTCTACTTGAAATGGCCTTTCTGTGGCTTCCATTTCTAGATGACCTTCTGCTTGTATCTCTTTCTGCCAAAAAACTGCTAACAGGCCACTTCCACGTTGGCCCCCGGGAGCAGTCTACAAGAGCAATCTTGTATGCTGCTGGTCTTCCGGCAGGAGTGCTGCTGTGGACATCTTTCTAGTAGCTACGTGGAGGTCTACTCAGACCTTCGTCAAGTTCTACTGCATCGAGAGAAATTCTGTGGAAGCGTCCAGGACAAGCGGTACTTCAAACGTGTTTGTCTAATGTGTGCCATCATCCTCCTTCCAGCTTGCTTGCAGGTACAGAGCCATCCATTTTGTACTGCTTTAGAATCTATTCTGACAGCATGAAAATCGAATGCTGGAGAAGGAATAAGTTACTTACCTGTTCAGTAGCATTGGTATCTTAAATAGATTCACATGCACCCCTCTCGCATGCTCTGCATGCAGCTTATCATTGCATTTTTACATGTGCTATACGAATCTGAAGATGGCCTCCAGAGGTGGAGCTACGGGAAGCACTGCCTATTGGCTGAAGGGTAAATGACTCAAAACAACATCAAGAGAACACTAAAGTGAATGCTGTTTCTTTGGTTTTCTATCAAACTGCTTCATGTTACCAAGGATTCCCAGCCTGGCGAAAGGGAATATTCTAACTGCATGGGAATTTATGAAAGATCCAATGTTGGAGAACATGTGTTAAGAATGACTTGAGTAACACTGCTTTTCCCATTCATTATGGATGAGGCCCAAGATGTGTTAGGGCAACATTGTTCTTTTGAACCTCTATCTGAATGGGTTGGAAGATCATCTTTTAGCGCTAATGGTTAATATCCCATATGTATCCTGTAGATCAGTTCGGATACTCATGTATGGGTATGACAGTCTTAGTAGGCCGAAAACAGAAATATTTAGAAAAGTTCATCAGTGCGTACGAAGAATTTATGACCTCATCCAGTATGCTTATTAATGTTCAGTAATCGCATACAATAGGCTATAAAAGGTGGGCATTGAGGGATGCATAATTTCTTTGTGAATGGTTGAGAGATCATTTGCGCACACTCATTGGATTATTTAGGTGTTAGAATTGCTAACAGTCACTCTTGGAATGCACAGGTTTCCAAAGTTTGATCTTGATGAAGCAGGTCAATGCTGCAATTTTGCGTTGTTTAGCTTTATGTGGCAGCAAAGCAGCATTATCAGCACTACCAGTTTATGAAGTAAAGTCGTGTGGTGTTGCCTGCTCCGCAACAGGGGTTCACTGCCATACCATCGCGCACAACTTCTTGAAAGAGGCAGATACGTTCCTGAAATCTCTTTTGGATGTAAGGAACGCAAAAGCTTGTGAACATTTATCTCATGAGAATACACCTGAATGATTATCGCATAAAGAAAACCTTGCACCATTACTCTCTGGGAATCGTTGTGGTTGAATGACCAGGGTATCTTGTATTGCCTTATTATTAAAGATATAATAATCAAAGGAGGAAGGTTCGTATCAGCCTGGATTAGACATATAGGTACATCTTTCTGTGAATTAGCTCTAGCCCATGTCGTTGATGATGTGAAAAGTGTAACCCCCCCCAAGACAAGAAACGAGTTTGAGATGCATTTAAACTAAGGTTTGAAAAAACAAACTTATTGAGACTTAATTAACAAAATCAACAGAGCGCACCTCTCATTTTTGCATGCTCAAGCTAATACATATTCTTATCTTTCTTGGGTCTCTAATCACATTGCAAATAAGTACATTACAAGGCGGCGTTTGTATTAGCCTCCTTTGGCAGCCAATAGAGTGAGATGGCGTTCTTCTCAAAACACTTTGGGTCTCATTACAAATCCGGCGGGCTACCGGCGGGTTGCCAGCAGACTTGTAACACTTTTCCGGTGCCTGACTTCCCGGTGCCACTGAGACATTGCAAGTCACGGCGGATCGGGAAGTCAGGCGCTGGAAAATGTAACTCCCCATTCCCGGGGAGTCCCAGGACTACATGGGAGTGGGGAGACGGAAGCATAGGCAACCGTTGCTACCGTGAAAACTCTGCGGGTGGGTGCCATTACCCCCAGCAGGTCAGACCTGCCGGGCGCAACAGCCCATGCTGCAGAGTTGTAGTGTAGAAGTCTGGAAATGGGTGCCGGTACGGTGCGACCGGCACCCATAATTCCAGACTGCCACATTTGTAACGAGGCCCGTCCCTGTGAAAATGGTTCCATAAATTGCAATATGAAGTTTCTATGTTTCACATGGTATAGTGGGCTACACTCCAAATATATTGTTCCCTTACACAGAGTACTTAATTCTAATGAGTGTTGTATGGCATAGTTGTACATGATACGAGTTCATGATAAGAGTGTTTGTCGGTGTTTTAGAGAACAAACATTGCATTAGGAATCAGGTCTAAATGATTTCAAAAGCTCAAAATAGTCTAGCCTGACCAAGTGCACATGAAATTGAATGTAACTTTGAAGTAAGAATTATCTTAACGTTTGTGTATAGCTGTGAGTTATTGTAATGTATTATCTTGATGAGCTGATTATCTTATGGTCTTATGTATCAGGTATATGGATTCTCTATAGTGATTCAAATTGTAACTAATTACATTGTCTGTGTAGTTGTGTATTTTCTCTCTCGCTTATTTTCTGAGTATTTTGTTCATTAGTGACCTGTGGACTTGCACGCTGTTCATCAGTCTCACCTACCCTCTAGCCTCATTCTACTTGACACATCTACAGCTTTCAACAGCACCAAACGCTCATCTTTCCTCATAATTCTTTCATACTCTTGATTCAGGGAACTACTCTTGCCTGAATAGGTGACTGCTCCTTCTATATCTCTAGGGTGGACCATGGATACATCCTCTGTCACTCCTATTCCAGTCGGTGGTCCTCAAGCATCTATCTTTGGTCCCCTTCTGTTCATTGTTTACACCTCATCCTTTGGTATAAACCCATTTCATCTTCGTTTTCTTTTATCACCTCTTTGCAGGTGGCAAACATCTTCTTTGCCTCCCCCACCTTCACCTGAGAATTATCATTGTGCATCACCAACTGCCTCTCAGCCGTATGCCAATGAATGGTGCTAAACTGCTTGATGCTTAATTCGTCCAGATCTAAGGTGATCCACCTCCTAGCTACTAACATCTCACCATCCTCTTCTCTCTATTCTTTCCGGCAGACATCCTCAACTTTCCTATAAGGATCCTGTGATAAGGCCAGAGGAGGCTGAGATATATCAGAGCCAATTAACTACAAATCCCCTAGGCCTATGCTAAGCAGGAAGAGTATATGGATGATGTCATAAGTGAGGGGAGGGCCATAGCTATGGGAAAGACATCTGAGAGCTCCAATGAGAGATAAAGAGATGGCCTAAGAAGGTGCTTTACTATAATACTGGAAGTTTTTTTGTTTTGTTTTGGTTTTAGCCTGCCGAGAAGGGTGAGGAGGAAAAGGCTACCTCGGAGGAGGAAATCGTATATGAATGGGCCTACTGAGTCAGAGGGGCCATGAAGGTTAAGTCAAGATACGCTCCTGTTGAGCATCTTGTGAAGTTGTCATAGTTAAATATAGTTTGCAGCAAAGATTCGGCGGAGAATCGAGAGAGAGGGATAGAGACTCTGTGTGGGGAGAGGGCCGCTCTATCTGCTAACGGAGTCCCTTAGTTTGGCCGGGCTCGCTGGGGGAGAAGGGGAGGAGGAGCAGAGACAAGCCCCCACCTTTGCGGAGGAGGAGTCTGTTTGCCAAAGACAGCTGAAGCCACGAGAACAGCTGTGAGGTCGATCAGCTAGGAGGACGCCGCAGAGCAGTGTCGAGGCCCCCACCTTTGCGGAGGAGGAGCCAAGGAGTCAGCCCGACGAAGATCGTGAAGCAGCATTGAAATCGCCACCGCTGCGGGGGGAGGAGTCAGACAGTGCTACGACGGCCGAAGCCGTATGATCAGCTGAGAGTCTGCACCGGCACAGGCTGAATGACACAGCGATGACGGAAGGCCCAGGCAGCTAACGCTGTCTCGTAACCCCCTATTGCAGAGCAGAGGCTACCTCCCACGGCCGAGTAACAGGAGAAGAGTCCGTGACACGAAATGTGGTGAGGAGAAGGCGGTTGGGACAATCTGATACGACGTCAGGAGAGGCGGCAGAAAAGTTAAGACATTGATAATTAAAAGACAGTGCCCCAGCCATATTGCTACGAGGCTACAAGGGGGTCAAGGGAACTGTAAAGAGAAAGAAAGTTATAGGAAAGGCCACGTGTGAATATGGAGGAGGTCAATAAGCATAGAAGATTTGCACAGGAAGGTATAAGGGCACTACTCCTCTCATTCAAGGCTTATGGTCAAGAGAAGCAGAAAGACTGATCCAGGAAAGTAGGAGTCACCAGAGTCAAGAGTAAACCCAATTGTTCTGCAATATTGTTTGTTCCCATGTTACAAGGGAAAAGGAAATAAGAAACAATTAAAACAAAGTTCAACCTCACATTTGTCTATTGTGTAGTCTATTCCCACTCGCTTTATAACATTTGGTGGCAGCGGTGGGATAGACCGAAACACGATGGAGGACTTAATAAAGACATTAAGTGAGGGCCAGCAGTTGTTACAACAAGCCCTGCAACTTCAAAGTCAGCAGGCCCAGGTTGATAGACAGGCCTTCCAGCAAGCCTTGCAGCTACAGCAGGCACAGCTATTAGAAGTCACAAATATGAGAAGCCAGACCCCAGTACCAACGTCGGTCCTTCAAAAATTCACTAGCGTCGAAGATCCCGCTCACTTCTTCGTCAACTTTGAAAGGGTCACCAGGAAAGCCCAGTGGCCAAACGAGAGGTGGTGCCACTACATCGGCCCCCTCATGACTGGAGAGATGCAGAGTGCCTACCAGGCGGCGAACCCGGCAGGGGACACCAGTTACCAAGACATGAAGCGGGTGGTGCTGGAACGTCTTGGGCATGAGAAGAAGCTTATAGGATTAAGTTCAGGGAAACAAAGCTATCGATCGAGGAGACTCCACGCCAACTCTTCTACCGAATAAAAGAGCTGGGGGAGAAGTGGCTACAGACCAATTCCTCAACTGCGCACGAGATGGCCGAAAAGGTGATTTTGGAGCATGGAGCAATTCATAGAGGCCTTACCCTTACCAATGCACAGATGGGTCAGGCAGCATCATAGGCCCAGCCTGGTGGAAGCGGTCAACATAGCCTCTGCATATCAGAAAGCTGGCCAAGCAAAGTTGATGGCCTACCCCTCTACTCCCAAGGCTGGGGGAAATTCTTCAAGTGTGGGGAATCGACCGATGTCTTCCTCACGATGGCCGAATTCGATGATTAGGAAACCAGATTGGGAAGGAACAAGGTTCCGGCCTAACAGTGAAGGAACAGGGACATCCCATCTTGCCCGTCCTCCCAGTCTCAGTGCGCGGGGCCCACAATGTTTTGAATGTGGGGAGTGGGGCCATCTGGCGAGGTTATGCACAAGGAAAACCAAGTCGGAACCGATGGATGTCGGAAACTTTGGTCCAACCAAGGATGCCATTCAGTGTGGAACTTTACCAAGTCATCAACCAACGTATCCATATGTCTGCGAAGCGGAGGTGGAGGGCCACCTTACCCGGGCGGTGCTAGATTCGGGTATCCTACAAACAGCAGTGAATCCGGATCTGGTAGGTGACGTGGAGAAACTGAACGAGAGTATACCTATCAGGTGTGTGCATGGTGACGTTAAAGTATACCCACTCAAAGATATCAAAATAAAGGTAGCTGGGGAACGAATGAGGATAAGAGCTGCTGTAATGCTGGCATTGCCTGAACCCTTATTAATTGGCTCTGATATACCCGACCTCCCTCGGCTTATTCAGAAAGTAGAAGACCAGTGGTGGAGGGAAGCTCCTTTTCATGATTTAGAGATCCTGTCCGAATCCAACAAGACGAGGAAGAGTAAGAGTGCAAGAAAATTGGAGAAGCATGCCTGGCTCGAACGGAATATGTATCCAGTAGCTGTGGACTGGAAAATAGATGAACACGGAGATGGTTTCCGCATGGCCCAAGAATTTGATCCGCTATTGAAACATGCCAGAGACTCTGTGGAAGACGACCCAAAAGGGAAAAACCCCCACTTTATTAAAGACAATGGCTTATATTATCGCATAAGTATCAACCTCGGTGAAGAAACAATCCGACAATTGTTGGTTCCTAGCAAATATTATCGCCCTGTATTGGAAGTTGCCCATCTCCAAGTAGGAGAAGGTCATCTTGGGGTTGAGAAGACCACAAAGAAGATCCTCGCAAGATTTTACTCCCCGGGCATATATGGACAAGTAGCATGTTTTTGTCAACAATGTGCAGAATGCCAGAAAAAGAACATGCCGAGTGTACACAAGGCTCCTCTCCAATCCATGCCGCTGATATTAGAACCTTTCCAGCGTATTGGAATGGATATTGTGGGTCCACTAGATGCTACAAGCAGAGGACACAAATATTTGCTGGTGATTGTAGATTACGCGACCAGATATCCCGAAGCTTTTCCCTTACGTTCCACAAACGCCCAGCAAATATGTGATGTCCTCGTCCCATTCATCTCCCGAGTGGGCATACCGAAAGAAATAGTTACAGATAGGGGAACCAACTTCATGTCAACGGTATTAAGGCAAGTATGCGAGACCTTACACATTGACCAACTCAAAACTGCTGTATATCACCCCCAAACGGATGGTCTGGTTGAGAGATATAACCAGACAATTAAACAGATGCTGAGGAAGACCATACAACCAGGCGAGCGAAATTGGGATAGAGTGTTGCCGTGGATTTTGATGACATTGAGGAATACTCCTCAGTCCTCTACGGGGTTTGCTCCGTTTGAACTGTTGTTCGGAAGGCCGGTGAGAACGCTTTTGGACATCCTAAAAGAGAGTTGGGATGAGCAGGCAAACCCCGAGATTACTTTGAATGAGTATGCTTCGGAACTTAAAACTCGAGTTGAAAAA
The DNA here is from genome assembly GCF_040938575.1 of Ambystoma mexicanum. Taxonomy (NCBI): domain Eukaryota; kingdom Metazoa; phylum Chordata; class Amphibia; order Caudata; family Ambystomatidae; genus Ambystoma; species Ambystoma mexicanum. The sequence goes on from NC_090930.1 coordinate 1,090,573,184, forward strand.
CTTCAGTCCTTGGCCCAAACCCATTTGCAGCAAGCTTTAGGGAAACAGGAGCAATACTATAACCAGAAAACAAAAGTACGTAGTTTCCAAGTAGGAGATCGAGTCCTGGTACTTCTTCCTACATCTGAAAATAAAATGTTGGCATCATGGAAAGGACCTTATACGGTCGAGAAGGTCTTGGGGCCAGTAACCTATAAAATTCGTCAACCTGAAAGTAAAATCCCTTTACAGACTTACCATGTCAATTTACTGAAGAAATGGACGGAACCCGAAGTCTCAGTAGCGATGGTTAGTGTAGAAGAGGGATCGGCAGAATATTTACCGATGACGGAAGCACCAATCGGAATAGAAGCCCTGAATTACAATTCCGAATTAGACCTTGTTCAAATATCAGAACTTTCTAGTTTGGTGAAGCAATATGCAGAAATATTTTCCTCAATACCAGGGAAAACTTTGCTGACCTGTCACCACATTCAGACCAATCCAGGAGCAAAGGTGAGAATGCAGCCTTATAGGATCCCGGAAGCAAGACTTCAAGCTGTAGAGAAAGAAATTCAGGAGATGCTTCGTTTGGGTGTGATTGAGCCCTCACATAGCGACTGGTGTTCCCCTCTGGTGATGGTGCCAAAGCAGGATGGAAGTATCCGCTTCTGTATGGACTTCAGAAGATTAAATGAAGTGTCAAAATTTGACGCTTACCCCATGCCGAGGATTGATGATCTCCTGGAAAAACTGGGCAAGGCAAAATTTTTAACCACAATTGATTTAACCAAGGGATATTGGCAGATTCCTTTGTTCACCCCAGATAAAGAGAAAACTGCTTTTGCTCCTCCAGGTGGACTATTCCAATTCACAGTCCTTCGATTTGGACTCCATGGGGCGCCGGCCACCTTCCAACGATTGATGAACCACTTGATAAAGGGGCATGAGAGTTATATTGGTGCCTATCTGGATGACATCATTGTTTTCAGCCAAAGCTGGTCAGATCATTTGAAAGATTTATCAGCAATTTTTCAAACCTTGAAAAGGGCAGGTTTACACATAAACCCCAAAAAAACTAACTTGGCAAATTCACACACCAAATACTTGGGATATTATGTTGGACAGGGGACCATGAGACCTCAGCAGGAGAAGATGGATGCCATACGTCAAGTGCAGTTTCCAACAACTACCAAACAGGTTAGAGCATTCCTTGGTTTTGTGGGGTATTACCGTCGGTTCATTCCTTATTTTTCAACGTTAGCAGCTCCCTTGATGAATCTTCTAAGGTCGGATGCTCCACCTAGGAGCGAATGGAAGAATGCTAAGACTGAAGAAGCATTTGTCGCCCTAAAAACAGCGCTTTCCGATAAAGCTGTTCTTCATTGTCCAGACTTCAACATGCCATTTTATCTACACACGGACGCTTCAGGATCAGGACTAGGTGCAGTACTCTTCCAAAACAAAGGAGAGGAAGAGAGACCTATCCTGTTTATTAGCAGGAAGCTGATGCCTCATGAGACAAGATATGCAACAATAGAGAAGGAATGTTTAGCAGTGAAATGGGCAGTTGAGTCCCTAAGATACTATTTGCTAGGTAGAAACTTCACGTTAGTTACCAATCATGCCCCACTGGTGTGGTTATCACGGAATAAAGAGTCGAACCCCAGAGTATTGAGATGGTTCCTGTCATTGCAACCATATTCCTTCCAAACTATCCATCAAGCAGGAAGTAAGATGGCTCAAGCGGATTTCCTGTCCAGAATGTACGCCCTTCCCGAATGTAAGGGCTTAAGGGGGAGGATATGTGATGAGCCAGAGGAGGCTGAGATATATCAGAGCCAATTAACTACAAATCCCCTAGGCCTATGCTAAGCAGGAAGAGTATATGGATGATGTCATAAGTGAGGGGAGGGCCATAGCTATGGGAAAGACATCTGAGAGCTCCAACGAGAGATAAAGAGATGGTCTAAGAAGGTGCTTTACTTTAATACTGGACATTTTTTGTTTTGTTTTGGTTTTAGCCTGCCGAGAAGGGTGAGGAGGAAAAGGCTACCTCAGAGGGGGAAATCGTATATGAATGGGCCTACTGAGTCAGAGGGGCCATGAAGGTTAAGTCAAGATACGCTCCTGTTGAGCATCTTGTGAAGTTGTCATAGTTAAATATAGTTTGCAGCAAAGATTCGGCGGAGAATCGAGAGAGAGGGATAGAGACTCTGTGTGGGGAGATGGCCGCTCTATCTGCTACCGGAGTCCCGTGGTTTGGCCCGGCTCGCTGGGGGAGAAGAGGAAGAGGAGCGGAGACAAGCCCCCACCTTTGCGGAGGAGGAGTCCGTTTGCCGAAGACAGCTGAAGCCACGAGAACAGCTGTGAGGTCGATCAGCTGGGAGGACGCCACGGAGCAGTGTCGAGGCCCCCACCTTTGCGGAGGAGGAGCCAAGGAGTCAGCCCGACGGCCCGACGAAGATCCCGAAGCAGCATTGAAACCGCCACCGCTGCGGGGGGAGGAGTCAGACAGTGCTACGACGGCCGAAGCCGTATGATCAGCTGAGAGTCTGCACAGGCACAGGCTGAATGAGACAGCGATGATGGAAGGCCCAGGCAGCTAACGCTGTCTCTGGAGGAGGTACAGTGATAGGGTAACCCCTATTGCAGAGCAGAGGCACCCTCCCACGGCCGAGTAACAGGAGAAGAGCCTGTGACACGAAATGAAGTGAGGAGAAGGCGGTTGGGACAATCTGATATGACGTCAGGAGAGGCGGCAGAAAAGTTAAGACATTGATAATTAAAAGACAGTGCCCTAGCCATATTGTTACGAGGCCACAAGGGGGTCAAGGGAACTGTAAAGAGAAAGAAAGTTATAGGAAAGGCCACGTGTGAATATGGAGGAGGTCAATAAGCATAGAAGATTTGCACAGGAAGGTATAAGGGCACTACTCCTCTCATTCAAGGCTTATGGTCAAGAGAAGCAGAAAGACTGATCCAGGAAAGTAGGAGTCACCAGAGTCAAGAGTAAACCCAATTGTTCTGCAATATTGTTTGTTCCCATGTTACAAGGGAAAAGGAAATAAGAAACAATTAAAACAAAGTTCAACCTCACATTTGTCTATTGTGTAGTCTATTCCCACTCGCTTTATAACAGATCCCAATATGGGATTCAAACTGGACAGCAATCTCACACTGCATCAGTCGATTACCTCCATTTCAATGACTACCAGGTGTAATTGCCTGAAAAGCTGTCAGGTTCGTCCCAATCTCACTTTCCACTCCAGCTAGACTCTCCTCTCTACCATGGCCATCAGTAAGCTGGACTACTGGATCCTGTCACCTCAGGAGACACCCTCGGTACTCGTTTACCAGGCTTGACAGGGTACTAAACTTTGCCATGGGCACCTTTTTCCCTTTCTCCACCCCACAACCGGGGGATGTCAGGATACCACTTGCTGTTCACGAGAATCTCCCCAGCGACCTCCCTATAGGCGAAGAGGCCAGTAGCACTATATGCATCAGCCAACTGGTGAGCAGAGATGTGGGAGGGATTGGTCACCAACAAGCAACCCCCATGCTATAAAAGAAAATGGTACACAATGAGTATAATCACACCCAAAACAATCACCAATGTATGGTCAACACAGCAAACATATGGCCAACACGCCTACCTAGGTCACAGACAAAAGAGGTGGGAAACTTGCACGGAAACTGTACCTTCCCTAGTTCTGGGTACATAGGCCAGAAACACGCACAAGGCACAAAAAACCCCGCACCAGCAACATTCTGAACCAACGACGTGAGGGAGAACTAAAGGTAGTACAAAGGAAAGTCATTAGATCCAATAAGAAAAACATCCAACACAGATCCACAGGGCATATTCACACACAGTGCAAGGTCCAGCCAAAGTCCAGGTAAAGAGCAGGACAGTTCACCAGGTCCTGTAACAGGGATATTTAGGGCACCCCATAGAGAAGACACCAAAACCACCAGTACACAGGAAAATACAAGGCAGATCAGGGTGGCAGGCAGAACCCAGTGCAAAAAAGGTCCAAAAGAGGCAATATGAAGACTCACACACCTGGTGGTCGGGGGGAGGAGATCCGGAAGCTGGGTAAAAAAAGTACGTGGTCAAGGGAACCAGGGACTGGCACACACACTGCACAAGTAGAAACAGGAAATAAATGGGAACAAACAGGCAAAATACAACTGGCTGGAGGGACACTCGCAAACGCTCACCTAACTGTGTAGTAGAGTGCTGTCGTCGCCCATTGCATCCCTCTTAACCGGGCTCAGGTGTTCATTCCGGTACCGCAGCGCTTCTGCATCATGTGACCAATGTGACATTCTACAAGCAGGATACACGCAAGTCTGTTGGGAAACACTGTTTACCCATTCTTTCTGTCACCATGGGACACGCCACAGCCCTGATGAAGCAGGGACGAGCTCTGACCGAATGTGAAACATGACAATTGTAATCTTGATGTGTTATTTTATACTCTATGTGAGTTCTGTCCCCTCATTATGTCCTGCATCTCCCTAATCATCAATTAGTTACTGTTTCACTCACTGCACCTTGTATTCTGTTGTAATGTGCCCAGACACCTGATTGCCCCACCAGCCAATATATACTCGTGTTCGGATCTTATTGAAGTCCTTCTCGTATTTCCAATAGAATACAAAATATGCTGCCTATGTATAAATGCGGCTGTCCAATCTAATGATTGCTAAATGGCATCTGGAACAAACTTAAGTCAGGGAAGTGTTGTAATGATAGAAATACATGCTCCGCATCAGAACAAGTAGGCTCTTCAGTAAAAGCATACTCTGATTATCCCAAAGGAGAGGTGGGAGCATGTATCCCCTGGGGCAGTTTACACATCACTGTAGACAGCATATGATTGGTTGCCAAACACCAGGTTGCTGCATTGCACTGATATGCCATGTTTTGACATGCTCCAGGTCTTTGAAAAACAATTTTATTTTTAAAACTATTGAAAAATAACCTGTGGAGATACGATGTAGCTATTTATTAATGTGAGTGCATAGAATGTTTTAGACACATGTTTGCATGCTAAATTATTGCATCATAATATATTTGGACAATTACCAGAAAGCATTGGTGCAGGAGGATGGAGAAGTTTTCTTTTTCCACAAGTCTGGAATAGCCAGGTATAGTGAGATTAGACCATGGAATCTTCTCTGCCAGGCCTGGTGGTAACAAGAACTCTTGGGAACTGTGTTACCTGTGTAGTAGTTGACTATCGCTGATGCTGAAGAGAGCCTTGTTGGTATGCACAGTGACAGCCCTACCTTTAGAGAGGCCCACCCAGTTTCCACTGGATATATAATCCAGCAGAAGACACAACTGACAAATATATGGTTGCACCTCTTAGGCCTATGGCATGTCCCCATACGAAAAGCAAATGTTACTCACTGTAGTGACTAATGTACTCCTAGTTCATAGTCCCCTTTGCTCCATATATTTGGAATATTCTGTCCTACAGAGACAGGACCAAAGCATTTTTTGCAGTACACAATAATAATAGTCCATCTTTCATTATACCGTGAAGCCAGGTGCATGAGTGGCAATGATCTGCCTCTTCAAGCCCCGCCCCAGGCTTTGTGATTTAGTCCTTTTCCATGCACACAGGCTGTACCTGAGTAATGGCCAGATTTCAAAAGGGAACTTGATTAGGTTTATGGATGAAAGGGGTCTATTTACTAGGAATAAAGTAGTCACCACAGTGAGTAACATTTAATTACTCCTTCATCTCGTCCCCTTCAATATTTTAGGGAGATTCCCAAGCACAGAGAACCTCACGAAGGATTTGCATATCATTGACTTAGCTGAACAAATTCTTGAATCCCGCCTGACTAAAGTGAGCATCCGCACTCGCGATGCCATCCAAGCAGTAGTGCTAATGGATTACACCAAATAGCTGCCTTTGCAATGACCTCCCAGTGAATGTGCCACAGAAAGGCCACAAAGCTGCCTTAGTCCGCACTGCACATGCATGTATACCTTTGAGAGGCATAATCTTGTGTAGAGACTAGATCTCTAAAATACATGAAACAATCCATTGGCTGATATACTACTTAGGGCCCTGGCTACTCTTGTTTGCACCATCAAAGATGACAATGAGCCTCTCTGAAGCCCTAAAGTCATCTGTTCTCTCTAAATAGAACTTGAGGGGTCTCTGCACATCCTAGCAGTGCAGAACCCTTTCTGTATCTGAAGGGAGATGCACACAAATATTGTTAAAGAGATTACCTTGTTTAAACGAAATTCTTCTACAAATTTAGTGTGTTCACAGAATGTCTTTTTCCTCTATGCAAGCCCATAAAGGGTTCAACCGCAGAGAGAACCTCTAGTGCTATCAAATTAGCCAATGTGACAGTCACTAGCAAGGCCGTCATCTAGGTCACCAATTTATTGTCAACAAGCCGTGGCTCAAATGGCTTATAGCTGATAGCAGAGAGCACCATGTTAAGCACCCATGGCGGGTGCTGCAGCTTACAAGGCAGGAATCAATGACACACGCCATTAAAATGTTACCTCACCCCTGGATTAGAATCGAAAAGGAGGAATCTCTGGAACTACGGTAAGTATCCATGACAGACAAATACATTCTAAAGGATTCGATTTGACGACCAGAGAAAGTCCTTTGAGAAATGAAAGTCAAAATGTCATCTGGAGAGTAGCAAAGGGGGTTCTCCCCTTTCTCAAGACACCTATAGCAGAGCCTGGTCAGAGTATTTTTGTATTGGGTGCGAGTGCATTCTTTCCTTGTCTCCTGAATAATATGCATGATATTGGTGAATAACGCCAGATGGCTCACGCGGTAGCCAGTCATATTATTATTCCGAAATTATATTGTTGGGAGAACATTATTTTAAAGATAAAAACTCATGTTCGAATGCCTTGTTGTATTATAAAAAAGGCACTTTAAGTATAAACAAGGTATTAGTGCTGCTAAACATCTTAATTATAAATCTAGAATTCTTGGTGCTAAATCAAGCTCATGGCAGATCTTTCATACTCTCCAAGGGACGAATTTCAGGGCGGAAATTGAAAAGAGTGATGCTTGGTGGCAGGCTATTCAGGAGGAATTTGCCAGAAAAATATTGTTACAGCAACAAAACATCATTTTATGTTTAAAGAAATGTAATCCTTCTAATGTGCAACTAGCCATCACACAGGCATCACACAGGCACCATCAGATACTCCATCAGTGGATGGACTTGCTGTGGGTTCTTCAATATTCTCTTTCCATCAAGTGAATGAATCCAAAATGTGTGCCACCTTAAAGGTTAAAAAAGCTACTTCGTGCCTAGGGGCGATTCAGAGGCTCTTATTCCCTGGATTACCAGGATTATTAATGCCTCATTTCTTGAATCCTCCGTTCCCCTTGTGTTAAAAGAGGCATGGATCATCGAGTTTTGAGAAAATCACAGGATTCTAGGAATTCGCCAATCTGGTTTTAGGTCCGGATGTGGTACCGAGACAGCCCTCCTGAACCTGAAATCGAATATTCTTGACATTAATGGCCAAAGTCATGCTGGTTGTTCTATCAAGGTATCTTCTTTTGTGAAGACTCTTGGTGTGTACTTTGATTCTCAGGTGATATTTAATAGACATGTCTCTCATTTATGCTCCTCATGCTCAGATTATCCTTGCTGCATGTCTCTCTTACTTGACTTATTGTGTTGTTTGCATTGTCCTTTGTTTCATGTGCACCCTGAGGCCTTCGGATGTGTTGCCGCATTATTAGTAACAAAGTAAAATAAAGTGACTTCCTTCCATCAATGGAGACCAAAGAGATGCATTCCACTCCAAAATCAAAGGAATAGTAGATAAAACGTATATTACCCATTTTTTAAAAGTATATAACAAGTTGTTTGATCGTTTCAAGTGAATCAGTCTTCCTACACAGTCTGCAAATTCTAGCCACCCTACGAAGACCAAATCTGGGCCCATTACATTCTAAAGTTGGAAGTTGAATCAATTTGAACCTTATATAGGTGTTTTGAATTATGGGAGCAAAATACATGTAATTAGATAGGCAACATCTCTTTCTAACAAATCTAGAGTACTGTGTATAAAGTGTGTAATGTCCCAATTGGTCAGTTGTTTTGTGCCAGTCAATCTCGTAAAGTTATTTTTGCTTTTATTAGGATTGTTGATTAGCACTTCCTTGTCAGAACCAATTTTATGCAAAAGATTGAACATATAAACCGCTAAATTTATCGTGGGATGGAATAGACTTGTGCAGTAGGGCTATATTAAGATCAGCATAGAGCCCCAACCAACCAACAGAAAGACATACACCTAGCGTTTTTTCCATTTAATTCCTTGTAACCAGTTGAGTTATGGACCCAAGTCTTCAAGAATTACATCTAGTCTGTAGGTCAATGTAGGGACAATTTTGGATAAATAAAACTTCAATGCTGGTAATAAAGAATACTTACATAGACTGCTACAGACCCTTTTTAATTGGGCTACTAGAGGCAGCACCCTTGCTCTCAAATGCTCCCCTATTTCATACAGCGAAGTAGTATTTGAGATAGTAAATCCCAGATATTTTGTGGAAAAGAAAGAGTTTTTCCAGTTTGGAGTCCCCCACTGCCATGTACATTGTTTTAGGCAATCTTTTATTAGAGTAGACAATTTCCTTGGATTTAACACCCATAACCAGAAGGTTGTTATCAATAGCATATGAGGAACACATAGTCAGTTTCCTCTGTAGTCCTGGTCAAATAAAAAAAACAACAGAACATCTGCAAACTCTAGCCACTGCAGGTTGACTGTACCCATCTTTAGGGGGAAAGCATTTAGAGAGTCCCATTAATTATTAATATCTGATATATATAAATTAAGTAGCAACGGAGCAAGAATGCAGCCTTGTTTAAGTCCAATAAAAGTTTGTATTGGTCTTGTTAAAAGGCCTTCCTTTGTCATCTTAATCCTGACGTGTGTATTTGCGTGTAATAAAGAGAGAAGATACACCAGATCTTCGGGGATAGGCCAGCTACTAAGTTTGGACCAACGTTTTTGGAACGTGCGTTTTTCCTCCAATACCCGTTTTTACACCTTTTCACTTTCCCCAGTGCTTTTTTTTTGCCATCTCTTTTCATATTTTTGGTTCTCACAGGAGCCAAGGAATCTCCTGCCTTTGAAATTGTTTGTTGGAATTGGGCAACTAGGTCATCGGACAACATATATAACGGTAGAGTCAAGTAGGCAGTAGAGAAAAAAGATTCTAAGGCTGGGGGGAGGGAGGTCATGTTTTTTAGATTCCTCGATATTGTTGTTCTAGTGAGATGAGGTAGCACCCTGGCATTAATCAAAGGAAGAATAAAGTTGAACATTATAAGATAGTAATCAGATCATGGGCATGAAGAGACCTCCATGGAAGTGACGTCAATGTTATGGGTCAGGACCAAACTCAACATATTACCATCTTCATGTGTAGCACAATGTACTTACTACCTGTTTAATACCTACAGCCTCAAGCCCATTAGTGATGACAATAGCTGGTGAAGCTAGGCCATTTCCAGTCCACAGATTCAAATCCACTAGTAGCATAAGAAGAGACAATGGTTTTGATATCCCATTACAAAGTGCAAGAAATAACTCTTCAACGAGTGGCATCTTATAAGGTGGCCGATATAAAATCAAAAGACAGATGGTAGTAATAGGGTAGTAATAGGGTCTAGGCTAAGTTTCACAAGTAGGGCTTCACAGCTGTCTGGTGAAACTATTTGAGTTGAGTGAATCTTCAACAAGTTTTTATAGAGGAGCGCCACCCCTCCCACTTTAGAAGATTCACGGTCAACCCTAAAGTACTTATATTCCTTAGCGGCTACAAGGGTTGATGGTCTTTTCATGGAAAGAGTTTCCAATGAAACCCTTTCCATCGAAAGATTTGCAACACATTTCTTTCCATCAAATGTATGTGTGTGGGATAAATGCATTTTAGTCATTTGTTTTTTGGGAGGGGCGGTCACCCTCTAAACCCCAATTTTTTTACCTTTAAAACCCCACCCCAAGCAAAATTAACCCTTTATCCCACACACACATACATTCGATGAAAATACATTCATTGCAAAACTTTCGATGGAAAGGGTTTCGTTGGAAACTCTTTCGATGGAAAGACCAGATACTGCTACAAGTAACATAGGATGTGTGAATGCTTCATGCAACCACGTCTCTATGATAGCAAGCAGAACAAATTTAAATTCCGCCAAAAACCTGCCAATTCGTCAGCATGTTGTACCATGGAGCGAGTATTGAGTAAGGCCACTTTTAAGCACCTGAGGTCAGCTAATCAGTACTCAGAATAGTCATTAACATTCCCAGTTGTAAGGTTAAAGTTCTTAATTGGAACACTCGGGGGATTTGGCAGCCAATGAAGAAATTGGTGTGGCACTGATGTAATCTTGTGAGTTGGAAGCATTATGCTTAGAACCTATATTAGCAGCATACAAAGAATAATCGAGGTCCTCACTAATAGCCTCTAGAGCAGGTGTGAGTACTCTAGTGATCAAATCAGACACAAGCAAAAATGCCTGCGAAAGTTTGTGCAGTAATGTGTTATTATTATTAGCACTTTATAGATTTTTCATGAATATTTTTGAACTTTTCTAACATTTTGCAACATTTGTAACTACTCCTACTCCTTGACCTCTCGGCAGTATTTGACCTCGTAGGAAACAAGATCCTCTGTCAAGCACTCACCTCTGCTGCCTATTTCTCCCCCAAAGCCAGCCACCAAATGGATTGCCTCCTTCCTGTCTAACAGATCTTCCAGAGTTTTTGCAGGGGAGGCCACGGACTCTCCCACACCCAACTTTTGCGGAGTACCCCAAGGATCATGTGTGTCCCTACCCTGTACAATGAGTACACCAAGCCACTATTCGACCATCTTGACGCCCTGGGTATCTCATATACAAATTACGCGGACGACACCCACATTCTTATCCCACTCACCGGTGACCACCAGACAGACACTTCCAGAATCAACTCAATCTACGAGACCATCCAATCTTGGATGGCCACACACAGCCTCTGCCTCAATGACAATAAAACTGAACTCCTACTCATTGGGACCCCTGCCCGCCTAAAGAGGCTATTCCAGAAATACAAATCCTTCACCACTGAAGGCCATGTGATATCTGTTGCCCCTTCTGTCAAGACCCTTAGGGTCTACCATGATTCATCCCTTACTATGACTCGCCAGGTCAACCACATTGCATCGGTGTCAGGATATGCCATCAAGCTGATCAACGCTAGCAAACCCTTCCTCACCACCACTAACCACCTGGAAGTTGCCTGAGCACTCATAGGTTCGAAACTCAACTATTGTAACTCTTTACTCTGTGGCACCTCAGAGAAAAACCTTTGCAAACTACAAACAACCCAAAGAAATGTGCTCAGAGCTGCTCTTGACATTGGCAAACAGGACCAAATATCAGCGGCTAGGAAAGCAGCCCATTGGCTACCCGTTAAGGACAGAATCAATTTCAAAATTCTCTCTCCTACAAACTGATGTCTCTCGAACGACGCACCAAGATACCTTGCAGACAAATTAAAACAACATGACTCAGAAAGACCCGTAAGAACTGCCTACAGACACTGCCTTCTCACGCTTAGATTCAAGTGCTCCAAAGCTGTTGAATCCAGCTTCCCAGTGTGGGCACCGTCACTATGGAACAAGCTTCCCCCACACCTGAGAGGCGAACTCTCCTACAATGTCTTCAGAAAGCATATCAAAACTCTGTTGTTCAACTGACATCCTACCCCTACTGCTTCACCTTTTCTACCTTATGTCTGCTCCGTCTTGTAACCAGCGCCTCGATGCCTATGGGCTTTGTGCACTTCTACAAATGTATGTATAAACAAATAAATAATGTTTTTAACAAAAATCTATACTTATTCTGATCTTAACGCCTAAATATTCTAAAGATATGTATATTAGACGATTGTAGATCTTATATTCTATTTTTGATATTGTGAAATGCTACTAAAACATTTCTTTTTTATCATCCTCTGTAAAATGAATTATCTGTTTCTATAAGGTTTAATATTATAAAACTAAATCACAATAAATACAAAATAAATTACATTAAACGGTCCCAAAGGTCAGCTGTTCAGGAACCAGACCGCAGGGACATCGATTGAGGGAACGGGTGCAGGACTCAGCCACTCCCCACCAATAAGAGGTTTCTCTGGAAAGGGAGTTGAACTTAAGGACTGCAAGAGCCATTAAGTCTGAAAAACAGAACGTGGCTGGCCAAGTGCGGGCTATAAGAATATGAGAGTATGACCACATCTGTTGAATCGGATTGTTCAGGCGGCCAGACCTCCCTCTCAAGACAACATGAACAGGTTTTTCCGTCTCAAGGGTCCCTTCCCCAAGACTTCAACTTCACCTTTAGTACTTGCCTTAGTTCATTTTACCAGCTGTTTTTCCCAATATTCGGGGTCTTCAGTATTTAGGGCTCACTGGTCCAGGTGCAGTTGTCAGACCGCACGGTCCACCCATTACAGGTCACACAATCAGGATCTCAGGGCTCTTGGGTCCCCTGCTGGCTAACTGGCACTTGCTCCTGTGCACCATGGGATTCCTTGGCACTTGTTCCTGTGCACCATAGTGTTCCTTGGCACTTGCTTCTGTGCACCAAGGTGTTCCTTGGCACTTGCTCCTGTGCACCAAGGCATTTCTGTGTAATGTCTTTTGGTTGGTTTCCTTGTTAACCTCTTGGGTTATACTTTAATGTTCTTATTGTGTTTAACATGTAAATTGCGTAATGTTTTTATTGTGCTTTGAATGTGAGTTGCTCTCGATTCAATGATTACTTGTGTTGCTTAAGGTTTAGGTTTTCGCTCTTAAGAACTACTCTTATTCGAAATGCACTCTTGTAGTTTAAATATAAGTTTGCTGTCAGTTTGGTATTCAGAAATGCACTCTTGTAGTTCAGTGTAAGTTTCCTCTTAGTTTGGTATTCAAAAATGCACATTTGCAGTTAAATGTAAGTTTGCTCTCAGTTCGGTAATCAAAATGCACTTTTGTAGTTAAATGTAAATTTGTCCTAATGTTCAGTATTCAAAATGCACTTTTGTGGTTAAATATAAGTATGTTCTCAGTTTGGTATTCAAAATGCATTTTTGTGGCTACATATAAGTTTGTTCTCAAGTTGGTATTCAAAATGCACGGACCGGCACTTGCCTGTGGTCCACTGCGGAGATCCCCGGTGTCTCTGTGCCCTTCTGAAACTCACCAGCGGTCTGCTCCTTCTCCCGGCTGCTCCCGTTGTTTCCCCGCTGCTTCTGGAGCTGTGAAACGCTGCCGTCGCGAGCCCTGCTTGCTTGCCGGATGCTTCCTTTTTTGCTCCGGTTCTCCTTATGCTTTCCAGAGGACGCAGGCTGCGTCCTCTTTAATCCTGGTCGGCCAGCGTCCTGGTTCAGCTTCCTCTCCCACCACAGCTGCCTCCTCGTAGAGCGGATCCCCTGCTGGTCTCTGCCACTCTGGCCAACCTGCATCTCACTTGGGTGTTCCCCGTCTCTCGATGTATGTACCTGCAGCCTTCAAACAGGCTGCAGGTGTGCCTGGTCAATTAAATCTGCCTGACCATAATTATGAAGTCATGCCTGACCTTCCAAAGACTCGGGAGGCAGCTTCCCCATGCCAGTAGCTACATGGTAAAAATGTGTAGTGTTCATTCCTCTTCCTCATCCCAGTACTGTCATATGTCACATTAGGGAAAGTGAGGGGAACAGGCTTACAATATCCCATTAAGGTCGGGGTAGGGTCAGGTTTGTTAGTGGTAGAAAAGGGGGATAGCATGTCTCTCCCAAGTGCACCCCACTCCTAGTCCTCAAAGACCCTCTATCAAGGTGATCCATGTCCACCTGCAGAGTCAGGATCCAAGAGCGATGGCCTTTCCCTGGCCACTAGGGCAGAGGATCCATCGGGAATAGGAGTGGGAATACCCTCAGGTTTCTCACAGCTGCCATAGCTCTGTAGGTCAGCCAGTACAAGTTAACATAATACGAAATTTCATGGGAGGTGGGGGGCCAAGGCCCAATTTGCCCAATGGTTGTTGCACCACTGCCCATGCCTGACTCATGGAAGATTCAAGCTGAAGTGGGACTGTCATCATCCCTGTAGTCGAACGAGGCATTGCCATGTCCCAAAGGGGTAGGCTGATCTCCATCTGGATCCGTATCAGGAGTGAGGGAGGGGCACCAGGAACTGCCGGACAACCAGATAGAAGAGGTGAAGGGCGCAAAAGAGACTGGGCAAAGATGGAATGTCTGAAGGTTGGACCACAAGCTGCTTTATAACTGAGCCAGCAGAGCACCCAAAAGTCACATCAGGAATACGAGCTGAAAACATCTACTTTATCAGCTCCTTGAAGTACGTTTTCATCAAAACCGAACAAGGTAAATGTTGGAATCACTTGAAAAATCTGTACCTGACCACTGATAGAGTGGAACATTATGCTGGAGACAGGAGTGAATGAGCCCACGAGTCAACTGAGACCGGCTGCCATGATGGATATCCCAGCCATGGATTGGGACAGATTACCATCTGGCGAGGGTGTGAAAGTCCTGCCTTTTTTGATTTTTATTTAATAATCCAATTATGCAGGTAATTACGTTTCTGAAAAAGGAGTCTGCCAAACAGACTTCCCTTTAATAATGCTCCATGATACAAATATAATGCATAAATGCGCCCTTGTTTCACCTTCCTCCTGACAACTGCCACACCTGCTCTTTCGTGGCACAAGGCATGGTCAAAGGTCTCATGTACATTCCTGACAACTGCTGTGACCCCAGGCCACTACCGTGAGAGGTGCCACTTTAAACTTTGCCCCTCTGATTCCAAATATAAATATTGTTGCCTTATCCATCTGGTGGCTGCCTAATCTATAAGAATAAACCATATCTGGTTGAGGTATGGTGACTAATAAGAGCACAAAATGATTCAAGCCACACAATCTGATATACGAATGCCAGCTCCATGAGCCGAGACCAGCTACATGAGGGCAATGTATTCATGGCAACCAGGTTGTCTGCACTACTCACAGTGAGACAATAGCCGGAATAATGCCTTCCATTGATCTCCACCCTCAGCGGAAGGGTAGCCCTTCCCCTCAGGCATAGGAGCTCTCACCAGGAGATCTAATTGGAACCCTGCTTTGAAAGGGACCCTAACATAACAAAAATAAGCCAGAAATCAGGGTGCTGCCAACCAAAGGACCTTTGAAGTTGCAGGCATGGAAAGAGTGTGAAGTTAGAGTCTACAGTGAAACTCAGAAGGGTTCCACCAACTTCTTTCTCTGTGGGTTTCTCTTTCCTTCATGTCCCCCTCCATTTCTTGCAGAACAAGGCACTGAGGGATTGGACCCCTTACAGTAGGCTTGCTTTTGTACAACCAACCACTTGTGACCATTTACCTTTATATGGAAGGGGACTTCCACTGCTTCCTTGATTCATCTTTGGACCATCAAGAAAAGAAAAAGGATACACCTGTACACCTCTGTTGGCAGTGGATTCCATTCCAAAGTCCTCTGCCAAAGAGATGAAGACAGAAGACATTCAAGGCAGAGGGCAGTTATGTCCCTCAGTGGAAAGTGGGGGTGACTGCTGTTGACCCAGGCCTCGCTGCCTGCTTCACTGGAACCAGGACCATGTTCATTGACTAGAGGTGAAAACGACCCTCTAGGTGCCACCCATGGTCCCTGGAGAGGGAGTGAGACCAAAGGATTTACCTTGCCCCGGAGAACCCTGTGTTGGGCTTCACATCAACCCAGAAGTATAGAAAAAGCTCTGCACCCTGATTCCCACATTGAACCACTTGTGAGGTATGCCAACCCAGACATCGCCTGCCTGTCCCAGGCTTCTTCAAGGAATGCACCATTTCTGCCTGTACTGCACTGCGCATTGGACCCAGTTGACCAGCTCACCAACCCAACGCCGAATTACTGCCTCACTAAGCTTCTAGAGGCCTGGCTCAATGCTGTTGAACCCCCAAAGACAAGAATAAGGTACCATGAAGAGGACATGATCGCTGATCCACTTTGGGGACTTTAGTGACTTTGAAGTCTCAATCTCTGCCTTCTTCTTGAAAGACATATACTTTGAACAATGACTGCTATTGCTTGCCTGATCCCCCTTGCTAAAGTACTCAGAGTGCTATTCTATACAAGTTCTGCATTTTCTGTGTTCTCTCCACACAGGTTTTTTTTTTGCTAGTGTTTTTAGTTAATCATATGCATTTTTGATTGTTTAATTAAAGTAGGCATTTTTATAGAACCTTGATTGGACATCTTTTTATTTTGGAGTTATTGCCCTGTGGCTGTTTGGGTTGCCTATGTTATCACTTCAGACCCTTAGTGAGTGTATAGACTGCCCTGGGCCCACGTAACTTCAATAGGCGAAGGAAGAATACCAGTCGGCCTGTGTCTGTTTTACTATTATGATTGGGATCACTGCTGTTTTAGTAGTAGTGTGGGGCAGAGTAGGCAATTTAGCCACTACTCCGCCCTGTATTCCTGCACAGCATTAGTCATTTTGTCACCTGGATCCACATATTATAAGGGGATGAAGGGATAGGGTGGAAGGCTGACAGTCTCATTGGTGCTGGCCACTCCATCCAAGGAGAGAAGGGATTTCTCCCCAAGGAAGCCCAGAGACACCCCAACCGGATGGAACCTCACTGATTGTCAGTTGAGGCTCTCATTTCAGAAGCCTCATCACAAACCTGGTACCTAAACTAACCCAGTGAACGGGGAACCACGGATGAACTGGTGGCTTACCAAGATGGGGATATTCTGAGCAGTCACTGGATTTAGCCTCTAAACAGGGATCCTTGGGCTGGTCCCCGGTACCGGATGCTTTATTCCCCGATAGGGGAACCTCAAGGTTGCACCTAGCTTCTAAATGTGCCTTGCGCTGCAGAACCTACAGATGTTCACCAGTCACTCAAGGAAGTCCCTCCTGGTACCAACAACCCAATACAAAATGTTTCCTACTTGGGGTTTCCTAAAGACGTGATTACTTACCTTCCATCATGTATTCTTGTAATGAATTCCAGGATGTGTGATGAAGATGGAGTACTAAAGACTTTTTCCCAATGCAACAGCCTCCTTCGTACTCTATCTAATAGTGAGATGCAGTAGAGATACAAGTCCCACACACGATCTGGCTCTAGACACTTTAGGCAGAGCTTATGGGGTTTAGGACTGAACCGTCAGTCACCGGAATGTCAGTCTGAAATTCCTTTTAGTCACGGCAGACAGATGATACAATTTCCAAAAACCAGGGTGGGGTGGAGAACTGAAAAGCAAAAAGACTAAAAAAGAGCAGTAAAATCATGTGATGCTGCATGCGTCCAGTCCCACCCAAACTGAGAAAAACATGGAAGGGGAGAGCCTGGTTGAGGGCTTAGGGAGGCAGGCTGTTACACCACATGAGCCTGGCTTTGCGTAAAAATGAAAGAAGGACTGTTATCTGTTGTTACTGCAAAAAAACGCTTTGAGCCCATCCCAGAAAAAACAGGTATCCTGACAGAATGAAAAAAAGGGGAAGGAACATAGGTGTATCAGTGCATTCACGGGAAGTTACCAATGTGGTGTTCACTGCTGGTGGTATGGGAGCACTGAGCACTGAGATTCTCCCTCACCATTCTTTTGCAGTGGACAATAGTGTGCCTGGTAATAGTATACGACCATCTTTCAGTGATGCTCATAGTGCCTGGCACTCTGCTTATATTTTCTGCAAGTTACATCAAAATGTGTCTGGCAATCCACAAATACAAAAGTATCTTAACGAACAAGCTTTAGTCAGCCTGCTCCCGTTTATTGTGTAGCAAAATAACCCACAGCATTATTTCTTAATTGAAAGAAGAGAAGAACCAATAGCAATTTGCTGCAGCATACTACTTTTCCCACAGTCAACCCTATTCAATGCAATTCCTAAAACATGTGGCAGCCATGAGCAGATTTCTTGCATGTGAGTATCCACAGTTCGGGAGGATCTGATTCATATATATGGTTTGCAAATAGTGATCAAATCAAACCCTTTACTGGTGGGGTGTCAAACCACCACTCAATATGAATGAGCCAAGCCAGCCCAGTGACAGTAATAATAATAATAACAGTACGGAGTGCTCCACCAGCAGGGTGTCTGGGCGGCGTTCTTGCACCTCCCCGCACATTCAGGAAACGTTTTCTTACTGCAGCATGGCCTTTTCTACTGGGCATAAACGGCAAAGCTAGCATGATGAGTGTTATAGCATTGCTAGACTGACTGTCATTGGTGCAACCAGTCTGAATGCACTTTGTTTCTGGGCCTCAATGGTAAAGCAAACATGATACATGTTATTACGTTGCTAGAATGACTTCCATGGTGCAGCTCGTCTGGATATATAGAATTACTGTGGCATGCTATTTTTTACTGACTGGGCTTCAAGGGTAAAGCAACAGGATATGTATATGACGTGGCTATACTAGCCTATAGTGGTGCATCCAGTCAGGATATATTTTAGTACTGGGTCATGGTATTTTTTACTGGGCATCATAGGTATGGCAAACAGGATACATGTTATTATGTGGCTCGACTGCCTACATTGGTGCAGTCAACCTGTATACATATTCTTACTGTAGCATGCCACTTTTTATACTGGCTATCAAGGGAAAAGCAAACATGATAAGTGTTATTACATGGCTAGAATGGCCTTCATTAGTGCAGCCAGTCTGGACACGTTTTCTTACTGACACATGATATGTTTCTACTGGCAAAGCCAACAGAAGTATATTCTAAAATGATAATACTGGCATATATTGATGGAGCCTGCATGGACATGTATGGGCATAGATGGCATGAAAAATGTTTTTATACTGGCTTATGCTGTGGGCAAAGGCATCATCAAAATGTGTTGGAAAATGCTTCTGTGCACTGTCGTTGACTTGCTTCTATTTGTTTTTTTCATGTGCTGCCATACAAAACCGATTGCAAACTGGGTGGCTTTTTTCCCTATTTTGCACAGGAAGTGTGCTGTAAAACGCACCCATACTATGCATTTATTTCGACCTGTGTTTGGTTGAATCTTATAGTTTGCACAACATACAGATATATATGTATGGTGGGCCTACGAGGAGTGTGCGGGTGGGGGGAGGTGGTCTGGTGGGGAGAGAGGTGTGTTTGGAGCCCCATTCAAAAAAACGAATACATTTCATATGAGCTACACATTTCGACCAAACTGAGGTCGAAGTAACAGAGGTCGAATTTTAATCTACATATTTTAATCCATTATTTTTACAATTTTCACGAGGGAGAGCTTGCCCCAAATCCTGCTTTGTTGATTCGGGCTCCCTCACTACACTTGGTCTCGTGCACATATTCGAGGCAAACATTTACGCTCCTCCAATTAACAAATTCACCAGACTACTGTATTTTGGTTAATGTTAATTATAATTCCCCAGACTGTCTCCCAGGGGAGTTGCTAGGTCTGGAAAACACCCGGGGCTAAGCTGATGTCGGAACTGTTGGGACTCGGGGCTAGCTAGTCTTTTGGCTGTAGCTCCTGAGATTCTATCCAGGGCTACAACCAAAAGATCAGGGGCTATAGCCCCTTAGCCCCCCCTAGCAACGCCCCTGCTGTTTCCCTAATCAATGTCACACCACACTGTTGGCAGCTAACTTGCTATCACGCTATTCGTCCCTACGCGCACTATGTCCAATCTAAAACATCCATGCACTGTGGACTGAGCACCTGCTGCAGAGATGTGTGTAAAAGCTGCATGTTAGAGGTTTGCATCTCTGCAGGCCCAGCTCAGCCTTTCATCTGTTTAGGTCAATACAATGAGCACCTCTGTGTTGGGCGATAGCAACACCCATTAGCCACATACATTGTCAACATGCGATGATTTATTAGTACACATGGAAGCCTAGATGTTCAGACCAATGACCTCGTGGGGTCAAAGACCTTCTTGTGGGATGCCGTCCACAAAGCTCCTGGCCCTAGCATGGGGCCAGCCCGAGCTCGGTATCCAGAGAACGCCTGCAGTGATGTATTGACGTTTCCCCTTAATCTTTCACCAGTGAGCCCAGCTGTGGCACGGGGGCCGCTGCCTCCGGTGGAGTGATGGCAGGTCATTCACCTTCCCGGCTCCTTCGATCCCAAGGAAGCTTCGAGTCTTGGTTTCCCAGCATGAAATAATGACGCCTTGAATGAGATCAGAACATATATTTCTCCCGGGACCTTGGACAGGATTTAAATAAGGCTACCTAGTTCAGAGGGAACGATGGAAAATCTTACCGTAAAGCCACTCACGGAGAAAAAAAAACACACTGCATGGTGCTTATTTGGAAACTAAGCAAGTTTTTTGTAAAACTCATTAAATAATAATCAATTACTGGACCAACATTAGGCTTTGAATAGAAATGAACTGGGCAATCTATAACCTTTACTGTCAAAAAGATGGCGAATACATTTCACGTATACTAATCCCATTTAGGTATAACCACGTTACAGTTTGGCAGTGAAAATAGAGTTGATGGAGCCGTGACCGCACTGGAGCACTCCGCCATGACGTTGCCTTCATGCAGGCCAATTTGCTTCTAGGGGTTGGGAGCCCTCTCGGGCCTTCTGACTGATCCCAAGCGCTCGTGCAAAGATTCAATGCAGAAATGCAAGAAAATAATTAGCACACACTTCGTTGTCCAGAAATATCAGTGTGTGACCAAGGCAACGATTTGCAAACTTTTCAAGGGCAAGCGAGGGAACGTGTGCTTCTCAAATGGCATCTGCTACCGAGTGCACATATATGCGTAAGCAAAGTGATGCAGTGACAAAGCATTTGCACTGGTGCATGCCCAAACAGCATTTATACATAAACACACACAATGTACGAATGCGCAAATGTACAGTAATCCCATCCCACTTGACGCATTCAAATCACATCTGCAAATTCCAATGCGCAATCGCATGTATCTCCATCACGTGTTAGCTTTTGCAAATGGAGAACAAGATTTGTGGCCGGTGTAAATAGTTCAGCATAGCACTGAAAATCGTTTCAGCAGCCTTATGCATGGTAAGGGCTGATTAGAACAATCCAAATAGGAGAACTATAATTTGTGCAATTATATAGCACACTCTAACGTGTGAACTGTTTGTGTGCTGATAGCTGGTGCTATTGACCCCCGACTGAATGGAGGACATTATATTGCTTTTGACAGGTTGTAAGACTGAGTAACACTCCAGGTTACGCAGACCTTTGCAGCGGATGCATGAAATGAACAAATTACTTCCCCCTGGTAATGTTCTTTCTACTGGATGTTCCTTGCACGGATTCCTCATCTTTGATTTACCAATATCCTGCTTGAAGCTTTCGAAACTCCATCAACAGCAGACGGTGCTGTGCAGCATCGAGCCAATGTCCCTCGACGGTATCCATCCCGGTACTCGGACATGATGATGATAATGGTATAAATAGCACACACTGTGGCCGTTGCCTCAGTTCTAGTTTTCCCCTCTTTCTGCAAAGCCAAATTTAGGATTACTAAAACCCACACATAGAGAGAGAAGTATTATAAAATACACCCACAGTCAGATAGGTAGGTTGGGAGGGCGATGAGGAATCCATGGGAGGAACATGAAGTACAAAAAACATTACCAGGGGCTAGTCCTTTGTTCTTCTAATGGATTGTGTCTTTCAACGGATTCCTCATCTTTGACAGACTAGACAGCAGTGCTTTGAAAATGTGTCTATGGATGACCAAGTTGTGACATTACAAATGTCCTGCAGTGGTACACCATTTGCAGAGCCAACGTGGTTGCCACTCCTCTTGGAATGTGCTTTTAGATTTCATGGGACATTTTCCCACCCAAAGGATAACATTGTGACATACACAGAAGTATCCAGCGTGACAAAGTTTCTTTAGTCATGGCCTGACCCAGTCTATGACCAGTGTAACCAACAAAGAGTTGACTGTCTTGCCTGACATTTGCCAAACTGGCAATATAAAAAGGTAGAGCCCTTCTTGGGTCATGTCTGTGCAACCTCTCTTCCTCCTTGGAAGGATGGGGAGGTGGTTAAAATGCTGGCAAGGTACACCATCCTGCGAAGAAAAGAGGGGCGAACACTCAAGACTACCTTCTCCTTGGAAAATGTAGTGAAAGCAGGTTTACATGATATAGCCTGTAGCTCACTCAGTGAGCAGATGTGATGGCAACTAGGAAGATTGTCTTGAAGGTTAATAACCTGAGTAGACAAGAATGGAGAGGGTGAAATGGAGCTCCCATAAAAGAAATACCAAATTCAGATCTTAAACCGGGACTATGAAAGGAACCGATGGGAAAATATTAGTCGGCCCCTTGAGGAACTGTATAACAATGGGTATTTTAAAGTAAGAGCCTTGTTCTGGCATGCGTTTATAAATGGATAACGCTGCCAGGTAGCCCTTGGCCGTAGCCACGAGTAACCCCTAGTGTGCGAAGTACAACAAAAAAGAGAGACCTGCAGGTGTATCAAAAGTGAAAGGATCAATATCTTAAGCTATACACCAGCTGCGAAACCAATTCCAATGGCAGAAGTATAGTGCTTTTGTTGCTGGTCTTATGGCTGAAAACAACACCTCCATAACGTCTTCCGCAAGGTCTCAATCTCTGTATCTTAACCTCTCAGAAACCAGGCTTATAGGTTCATAGTTCTGATTTCTGGGTGAAGAAGACGGCCTCCCTCTTGTGAGAGTAGCTCTGCTCTCTGGGGAACACAGAATAGAGGGCAGATGGACATGTCCAGAAGGTCTGGGTACCACATCTTCCTGGCCCAATCCGGAGCAATCAGAATCATGGACTTCCCAAACTTACTCAACCTCCTGATGACATGAGGAATGCGAGGACTGGTGGGAACAAGTACAGGAGTGGAAACTCCCAGTCGACTACGAATGTGTCCCCCAGAGCTCCTCTGTGAGGACATTTCCTGGAGCAGAACAGGTTGCACTTCCTGTTGATACTGGACACAAACAAATCCACTTGAGGGGGTTCCCCAAATGGTGAAGATCTTTAGAAGGTCTTCCGGAGCCAAATCCCACTTGCAGGAGACTGTGCTCTGCCTGCTCAGAGCATTCGCTGTTGTGTTCTCTTCTCCGGCTAGGTGAACGGCCAATAGAGAGATTCCATTTTGCAGTGCCCAAAACCAGAGCTGCATGGCCTCCCTGCACCGTGGTAATTACCCTACTCCTCCTCTCTTGTTGAGGTAATGCATGGCCACTGTGTTGTCCGTTATTATCAGGACGTTCTTCCCCTGTATGAGGGAAAAAGGCCAGCAGTGGCAGTCTGATTGCCCTCAGCTCTAAAAGGTTTATGTGTAGTCTGGTTTCTGATGGGGACCAAAGACCACTGACCGTACGATTGCTCCTATGAGCTCCCCGTCCCATAAGGGAAGAATCTGTGACTATTGTTATCTCTGGCCAGGGTTGCCAAAATAATTCCCTTATCACCACATTCTCCTTGCAGGCCCGCCACAGAAGATTCAGTGCAACCTTGCTCAGGACATGAAGAAGGTCCATCATCCTATCTGAGAATTGTGACCATTGGGATGTGAAGGCCCACTAGAGGGACCTCATCATTAGGCGGGCCGCTGGCACCAGAAAACGGCAGGATGTCATAAGACCGAGCAACCTCAGAAAATTGAAAGACGGTAGATGTTGGGCATTCTGAAATGTCATCACCACCTGCAAGATATGTTGAGCCCTCAACTTGGGGGTGAAGCCTTCCCAGAGGAAGAGTCCTGGACTGCTCCAATGAATTGCAGCTTTTGGGAAGGTGTCACCTGGGACTTCCTGAAGTTGAGAGAGAAGCCCAGTTTGTTGAGTGCTGTTGAGATGTTTCAGAGTTTGTTTAGAAGAAGGGGCTCTGATGAGTCCATCGTCCTGGTAGGGAAAGATGTGAATCCCTCCCATCCTTAGATTCCCTGCCACCACAGCCATCAACATGGTGAAAACCCTTGGGAAGGAGGTCAGCCCAAAAGGGAGTACTCAAAATTGATAGTGAGAACTGCCACTGGCGAACCTCAGATACCTTCTGTGTTTGGGATGTATAAGCACATGAAAATAAGCATCCTGAAGATCGAGTGACACCATCCAATTCTGGAGCTGAAGAGCCTGGAGGATCTGCGAAAGAGTGACCATCCTGAATCTGTACTTCCTGAGGAACTCGTTAAAACATCTCAGGTCCAAGATGGGTCACAGTTCTTCTTCTTTCTTGGGAACCAGACAATAAGTGGAGTACCAACCATGGTATTTTTCCACTACAGGTACCCTTTCCACAGCACCTTTCTCCAGCAGGGAGAGAATGTACTGCAGAAGGAGCGGGTCTGGTTTCCAAAGGGACTGCTCGATCGGTGAACAATCTGATGGACTTTTTAGAAATCTGAGGCAGAACCCTTGAACCACTGTCTGCAGTGCTCACACTTCTGAAGTAATGTAATGCCCTTCTTCTAAATACTGAGTCAACCTACCTCCCACCTGTGCGTAAAGCGTTCAGAATGGTTTGTGGCTGTGGCAGAGGGTATTGAAGAAGTGACTTCCTGAGCCGTTCTTTCTCCATGACCTCTAGACCCATGTGGGAATCTCCTTTGCCCTCTTTGGGCAAGCTGACCTCTATCTCTTTGTCCAAAAGAAGAGTAGAAGCGAAAAGGCCCCCTTTCCAACCCTCAGAACGAGGGTGCTGCTGTTAAGGTTGACTGATGGCTGCACCCAAGGATTTTGCAGCTGTCTTAGAAGTCTGCAGCTTCTCTAAGCTGTCATCAGACTTTGCCCCAAAAAGATTTAACCCATCAAAGGGCATGTCCAAAAGTCTTGACTGGACATCAGGATCAAATCCAGATTTGTGCAGCCATGCAAATCTCCTTATTACTGCACTTGGTACCATAGAGCGACCAATGCAGTCTGATGCATCCAATCCCGATTGGAGAGATTAGGCATGTTGCTTCCTTACCATCATTAATGAATTTATTGAAGCCATGCCTCATCTCTCCCTCTTGACTATTATCAGCTGCTTAGGAGATGACATTCCATAAAGGTAATGTATATCTTGCTAACGCTCAAGATGCATTAATGACCTTAAGTGCCATACTCCCAGCGGAGAACACCCTTTTCGCTAGCATGTCATATTTTCTGTCATCCTTATCAGTGGGATGGATGGATATGCAGCTGCTTTAGAGGTGGAAGTAGCCACCTATACTACCAAACTCGCAGGGGTAGGGTGTCTGGAGATAAAATCAGGATCAATGGCTTATGGTCTATATTTTTTAAGGAGCTCCTTGATGACAGCAGGAGTGGTAACGGGCTTCTGCCAGTTTTCTAAGATGGTGTTCTTAAGTGCAGAATGAAAGGCAGCACAGGTTCTTTGGGAGGACCTCTGTCAAGGATATCTGTAAGGTCATCCTGTACTATGCCCTTTGCAAGACGTCCCCAACCCAAATACTCAGTGATTCTGTTCATCACTGTCCTGTATGCAGCACTTGGATGAGCAGCTGTATCATTTGAAGCAAATTCCACTTCTGCCACTGGCTTCCTTAAGGCGAGTAGCCAAGTCCTCTAAGCGAGAACCCTCAGAAATCAATTTCTCAGGGACATTAAGCGTGTAAAACGTCCAAACCCGAAGGGTACAACGTCTTCATCCTCTACTTACTCCTCAAAAATCGATCCAAAAGACCTAAAAAAGTCTTTCTTTGATAATGGCTTAAAGCTCAAAGATGGATCCAAGGAAGATGTTGATGGTTTCGGCATTGAAGACTTCGATGTCGAGTCCTTCAATAGTGATGATGTCGAAGCCTTTGGCTTTGATGCTCCCCCTGCAGTCGATACTGTAGATGCTACTTGGGTAGACATTACAGAGGTCTTCTTACCCAGACTTTTGGGTGTGCGAGTTGAAGACTTTGATGATTCCCTGCTGGCTTTTGAGGGCGCGGTGGGATCGTTAGCGTTGTTTGACTCTTTTGATGGACCAGGAGGGGACGCCCCTGAAAAGATGTTCATCATTTTATTACGGAACTCTTAGCAATCTGCTGCTGAGGCAGACTTGTCTGAGAAACGTACCTGTCTCTTGATGGGCGAGGAGTCGGATGAAGAAGAAAGATGACATTTCTTCTTAGATTTTCTTTGAGAAGATGAAGAAGAGGAATGACGCAAATAATTCCTTGACCTCGACCGCTTATAATGGTTGGAGCAGCTTTCAGGCCTTTGAGGTGACTTACCCCTTCAACTCCGATCTTCAGAGGGTTTCCTCTTCGAAGCAGTAGAGGATAGGGATTTTAATACCAACCGACCTAGGGTGAGTTTAGACTTCCTCTCTTTCAAGGCCTTGTTAGTCATGGACTGACAGGAGCCACATTCATCAACCTTGTGCTCCTTGCCGAGGCACCTGAAGCACATACTGTGTGGATCTGTGATCGACATCTTCAAGTCACAGTCCACACACCTCTTAAACCTCGTTTTCGGAGTATACATTCTTGAAGAAATAGTAACTATGCAGTAGAAATTCGAAGTAAGAATCACAGAGGCAAGTCGAAACGTTCCAATGCGTGGTGTAAATGTGGAGAAAAACAGAAATGGGGCAACGGGCACAGTGCATGCTATTTGTACCATCAAATACATCAAGTTCGAGCATGTGGAAGCATACTTTCTAGGTACAGTGACTCAATGCCGCACATCCCTCTTTGCTGTTGAAAGAGTTTCAGAAGCTGCAAGCAGGATATTGGTATATCAAAGATGAGGAATCCGTGGGAGGACACAATCCATAAGAAACACTCTTGTTTCTAAATGGAATTTCAAGAATTTTGCACACAACAAAATACATTTCTCTGTGTCCACCCATTACAAAAATGTCAAATCCCTGATGTATTTATTTTTTTTAGAAACACATTTTTATCAATTATTTGTATTTTGCATTCATAGTACACTAAAATCAGTGACAATTCAAATCTAATAAATTAGAGCCAATGCTCCTTTAGTACATGAAAACACCAACTCACCATTGCAAGTCAATGTATCCTCTTGAATAGCCAGGCCTTCAGCATGCCAAAGATGTCCCCCCAATTCACTGTAGGCTGAAGCTCAGTGTTGGGATGGCAGCATATCTGTGCTACGAGTCTACCATTTATAGTAGCAGTGTTACGTTCTTTCTGTTGCTGGCCCTGTAGGGAGGAGAAACAGAAAGGAGGTGGTGATACTCTAAAGGCACAGGGAATAAGGCATGGAAGTAGTTGCTGGAGAGAATGTGGGCACAGGAACTGAGGGGCAAAGATAAGATTGGAGTAAATACCAGCGATGTCTGGCAAAGAAGGGTAAAAAATTAAAATGAAAGATTACATAAAATAAAACGCAGTAAGCAAGATAATTGCAGGGCATGAATAAACAAAGGCTGACACCAAACACGCATTTACTATTCCATGAATCTAATTAATTAATTTCAAGTCTTCTGTATAACACCAACATGGTATCTCAAGGCAGTTTCAAAGTGTTTGAGACATTGTAAAGAAATGTGCAAAACAAAAGCATAATTCAGAAAATACTGACAGCCACAGTAAAAGGTCTGTGCAAAAGCCTCATAGCACTTGTGCTCAGGTACATAGTTTCATAGAAGATTGAAGTAGGAAACACCATGAAGACCTGTCAGGTCCCTTGGCGCGTGATCCTGCGAATGGCTCCTTGGCAGTGTAAGGAAAGCATGGTATCAAACAGTAAGACAGACACAAGTGATCACAGTTCAAGGGTGTTTACTGAACTTCAATTGGGTTTGAAAAATGGCTATCTAAACATGAATCTAAAGATGGGAGGAATCTAGACCATCAATACTTCAGCATCATGGCCTTCTGTGCCAAAGTCTCTTTGCCATTCAAAGTCTCTTTTCCAGCGGGCCTGATGCAATACAACAAACAACAAAGTTCCTTTCTCCTTATGTGGGATGTTTTTATCCACGCATCCAAGCCCTACCTCAAAACTGTGCAGTACTGACATGGAAAACATCATGATGGCCAGAGCTTCCCAGAAAATGCACAGGGAAATGCATGAAGAATAGGCTGCCACTCATTTTTGCCGATGTTATGGGCACAGAAGGACACTGCCTAAAACCACCATTGGACTACCCGCACAGTAGTCTGAAACCATTGGGAGTGGCAATGCTGATTGCCAAAAGCAAACCCATAACTGTTGGGAATTCATTTTCTTAAATCCCAAAAAGGGGTGCAGTACCAGTACTCACCACTATCCAAAGCCGGCGTTTTAAAACAACACCAGATTTTACTTTTTGTATAAAACTGAATAAATGAACCCAAGGCATGCCAAAGAAAGACTTACTGAGAGGTGGATCCAATGTAAAGTTATATTCTGAAGTGACTTGAAGGTTTATAACAAGACTGGCTGAGCTGTGGATTTCAGCAGTTTAAGTAAATTTGGACTGAAAGACACTAAAAATCTAAATGTTTAAATTGACTGAGTGACCTACTTTTGAGTGTCACATAGGTTTCAATTGTTTAAATGTCATAGTTTTAAACTTAGAATCAGCATTCTAGCTGCATATGTAAAAATGTTTAGTTTTATTTGAATGCAGAAAACTGGGGAACAGAAATGACATCTAGCTAAAAACTGGCTTAAAGAGATTCCAATTTTGCCTGGCAACTACCCCCCATCAGGAGTGAAACTTGAGTCACAGCTGTGTTCCCAGGCCTATCTGTCTTTTGCTGGCCACACTAAGGATATGCCATCTCTCTGATAATTGAATTAAGGGGAGCCCCCACAGAATACAGGAGCTCTGAACAAAGCCCTGTCCTGACTCAGGCAAATGTTTTATTGGCGGGAGTCGTAAATGGAGCTTCCTCCTGGAAGGACAGGGGAGGGGCACTGCCTGTGAGAGCAAGCTGGCTTGGCAGAACTGGAAAAACCAGAAATTCAACCTTGTGCTGGGGGGAAACCACACCCCTTTGGGGCCAGAACATAACTCTAAAAAGATGAATAACTCATAGTACGGACTTGTGAAAATTATTTAAATGACACCATAATTCTTGTGATTTTTCTGCCCACATTTTAAGACGTGTTAGGACCCGGTGGTATGTTCAGGGGGGTTTTAGCGGAAAAGAGGATATTACTCAAAATGTGTGCATGTGAAAAATCTGACACTTCATCAACTAATGTCCATACTCCTTGCGCACATGTGTGTAAATTTGGGGTAATGTCCGGTATTGCAAACCAGTTAAAAAGTGCAAAATATTGCCATTTCTGAATGCAAGCTCTCAGGAAGAGCAGATTTGGACAGGGTATATCTCCTGTGATATGTGATGTGTGTATGTCATTTTAAACAAATGTGTACCTGTGCAAATATGTCTTTTTTTTATCAAATATAGATTGTGTGCAATTTGACAGGGGAGTGTCCTCTCTGCAAGCCATAAAATGACATCACGCTGACACACACTTCAGTTTCCCAATCAAGTGAGGGATGGAAATTTGACCAATTAGAAGCTGAGAGAGAGGTAGGGTCTAGTGATGCTGCACACACACCCATTTTAAAAACAGATAAAAGCAGACAGACAGGACAGATAGGGACCTTCAAATCCATTTGCTGCGGGATGCTCTGCTGGAAAATCCATACTTTACCTCCATCAATCTCTAGAGAAAGCTGTGCAGAAAGATCCAGACTTCAAATCTACCAATATCCAGAACCAGAAACCCAGACCAGACCAGCAGAGCAGAGCTGACCCAGATCACTGTGAAGAGACCCAGACCAGACCGGAGTCCAATCCAAAACCTGACCAGATCCGTGGCGAGGCCCATCTATTTCAAAAATATATTGTGAGTACCTAGTAGAACTGTGCAGAACCAATCTCTTAGTTAAAGTAATATAATTCAATCTATTTTAATCTAACCAGAACTGTCTCCTAGAAGTTGTACCTGTCATTTGTAAAGCTGTCACTTGTCATTTTCTAGTTGCAAGCTGCACTTGTCTTTTTAAACTTTAAAATTTAAAATCTGAACAACGACCTTTATTTAATCGCTCATATCTCTGTGACCGTTTGTGCTAGAGACTTGCAGTAACTTTCCTCAGAAAGCTTAGAATAGTGGCTTTCCTACGAACCTAGAACCGCATTCCTACCCCCTATAGTTTTGCCGTAATCGCGAAAGACGCACTCGCGAATTTTGCAGCGATTTGCAAATTTCTCAACGTGTGAAAACAGCAGTTTTCTTGCTTTCATTTGCCAAAAATTCGTTTAACCTACCAATTACTCCTATATCCTTGCTAAAGTGAGCCTGGACTAATATTAACTTGATTTCACTCACCCTGAACCTCCTAGAGGGAATTAAATGCATTTTAGCATATTTTTTTCTTCATTGCCAGCACATTTAAAAGCATTTGGGGCTGTGTTTTCAACTTCTGTAGTCTAAGTTGCTGGGTGAACTGAATTACATTTGAATTGCATTGCTGAGAATTGTGTGCCTTCCTTCCATTTCCTTGCATTGCATAAAAGAAGGGGATTGCCAGAGAAAAGTGATTACATTGTTTTGTTGAAATCATATTGAGTATTTTCTGTATTGCATTTTCATTCAACATTACATCCATCTGAACTTATATAAAGCATTCTCTACCACCTTCTTCTTCTGTTCCTATTCACAAGTGTGCTAGTGCCAGATTCTCCGTTGTTAATCTTTATCATATCAGATTAAGTGTGATATCCAATTATTAATTTATTATAAAGTGTGATATATATCTATATTGTTTAAATTCTCAAATATACCTTTTAACTTGCAAAACAGAACTACTTCATGGCTCAGTGGGGTCAGGGGGATTCCAAGGGAGGGGTGTTATATAGGGGTAGTCATCCAGAACGCATGAACTGGACATAAAGATATATCAATAAGGGTTTCCATTCAGTATCCCAGACTAGGCATTGACTTAGCTGTAGTGTTGAATTGAATCCTCCTACACTTAGGGGTTCACATGTACAAATTCTCTGGTGATTTTTGCTTCACCCAAGCCCCCCTCCGCCGGGATCAGACCCACCTTCTTAGGATTTCACACATACAATTCAGACCCACATTAACCCAAAACCTTTCAATTGATCTGCCTCTGGGCTAGGACTAACTTTATCAACTTTGCCACAAATGTTC
Organism: Ambystoma mexicanum; assembly: GCF_040938575.1. Classification (NCBI taxonomy): domain Eukaryota; kingdom Metazoa; phylum Chordata; class Amphibia; order Caudata; family Ambystomatidae; genus Ambystoma; species Ambystoma mexicanum. The sequence continues at coordinate 1,090,604,328 of NC_090930.1, forward strand.
TTTTCTGTATCAACATCAAAGTCTTTCGATTGGGTGCTGGGTTTTTCTTGACCCGTCGCAGGAGCACTTCGATTCACAATTCTCTACTTTAACTTTTCAGCTGGATACCTTACAGAGACTTTCGATTGAGCACACACGTGGTACCGGACCACTCTGTGAAAAGGTATTGTAGCTTTGTTTCAAAGTTCAATCACTCATCACCAGTTCAACTTTACTTGCATCTTTTATATCACGTATATCAAACAATATTCGTTCCAGAGCTCGCCATACAATGTTGCTGCTTGCAGCCTTGGCTTCAACACAGACTGGTCTTGTATCAGTCTCCCCAAATCAGCAGCTGTGTTGATTTCACTGATACTGCTTTGTTCTTGGAGCCAAGGACAGTACCACAGCAGATAATTCTCCCTGCCTTGATTCTTGATGTGGGAGGGCCCCGGGTATCTCCAACATGCAATGAAGGATTCTTCAGCCTGTTTTCCTGGTCTTACACTTTCCGATCATCAAAGCAATGGTTCCTTGTCAAAAAGGTGAAGGGAACTCCCCTCCTGGCAATCCCCTTCTGTTTCACCGCCTTTCTCCTCTTGTTAAACTGCCATCTTGGAACTGCTGTTTCCTCGTGTGCTTTGCCTCGCTCAGAGTGTATTCTCGTGCTCCGCCTTTTTTCCGTGTCGGGAAGCTTAATGGAAGTCAGGTGTGTGTGATGGGTGTTAGTCAATTTTCTCTCATAGTGGGCTGTACTTGAGAAAGTGCTCGTGTTCTAAGGGTGATCTGGGGGGGAGGTTGGAGGTCTTAAATAACCTTCTTGTTATGATAGGGTAAAGGTGTTATAAGAAAGGTATACAGCGTTTCATCAGCCGTGTCCCACTCCCACTCCCCGAAGACCCCTCACGCAGGTGATCCTCCGCATTGGTCCAACCCCAGGAACTGGATCCAAAAGCGATGGCTGTGTCCTCTACCTGCATGACAGATCCCCGGGGACTAGTGGGTGAGACACCTTCTGGTTTCTCACAGCAGGGACGACGCTAATGCCTTCAACATGCACCTATTAAACGGCTGCGGGAGGAAGCACATGTTTCTTGCAATTTGCTAGTCCCCGCCTCCTTGGTGCCTGTGTGTTACTCTCCACTCTGCCCCTTCGTCTTCATTATCTGCCTGCGGATTCTCCTGACATATGCGGCTGCCACGCCTGGACCATCTGACTCCTCCCCAACACTCTGCTTTGGGGGCCATTGCAGAGATACGCAGCCCCCCCTTTTCCACTCGGCGACTACCCCAACATACGCGGCTGCCATTTTTCTGCCCATCTTCTCTGCTGTTATCTTGCTGCTCCTGCCATGGCCTTGCTCCCTCTTGTCAGCCTGAGTCACACAAATGTCATCTGTTCTACTTGGCTGATTTACTATACAGAACATGTTCACCTCCAAAGCCCCCTTAGACATGGTACCTGTATGAAAGTGAATTATTGTATGCACAGACCAATCATACCACATAATTATTGCAAGAGGGATAGTACCAAGTTGAGCTGTCTACCAACGGTCAGTCCATTCAACTTAACCCAAGCACAGATTCACACCCTGTACCGGCTGGACAGGGACACCATCACCACCATAGTGGATCTAATACATGAAGACTTGGTCAGTCTGATCAACATCCGCACCGCCATCCCCCCTCTGCTGAAGGTGGCGTTTGTGCTCCACTTCCTGGCCACAGGCACCTACCAGCACACAGTGGGCCAGCTACATGACATCTCGCAACCATGTTTCTCCGGTGTGCTAAACCAAGTGCTGGATGCACTCCTAAAGCATGCAAGGGCCTACATATCCTTACCACAGACAGTACAGGAGGTGAATGACACCAAAATAGCATTTCATGCACCGGCAGACATGCCCAATGTCATTGTGGCCCTCGACTGCACCCACGTGGAGTTGGTAGTCCCACATGCCGTGGAGGTGGCATACCGCAATCGGAAGCTATACCACTCCATCAATGTGCAGATGGTGTGTGATGCCAGCAAGATGATAACACATTTCTTTGCCAGATTCCCAGGATCCACGCATGATGCAGTGGTGCTGCGGAACTCCTCACTACTCCTCTATGTGGAGCGAGATGCTGCCCGACGTGCCTGGTTGCTGGGTGAGTCTGCACTCTGGGCCATAGGAGTGTATTTTGGGGTTGAGAGGACATGCATATACAACCTGTCTGCTCCCTGGGCCATGGGAGTGTCCTCAATGGGGTGTCTGGACACTGTCCATGCTGGCAAACACTGTGCCCATAATCATTCAAATAAGATGCATGACACAGACAATGGACGCCGACATACCCTGGCTGCACACCAATGTGTAAATGTCAGACCCACAATCAGCGCACACCCCTGAACTTGTCCACTGGACATCACCTGACCGTACCCACAGCACCACAATGCACCATCATGCAGTAACAAAGCTGAGTACACATGACCGCATCGAAGCACCTCGCAGTTCATGCATCCATCCATGAGTGTGCAGTATGAATTCCCACTCAGTGAAATCCCATGTCACTGCTCCTTCCTGACAGTAACACTGCATAACACCATGGCAAAATGTGCAGATGAATACAAATGGGAAAACCTTTCTGACAAGGATGCTTCAAATTGGACCCATCAAGTAGTGAACAGCACATACATGGGTGCGATTGGTGCAGGAATCGCCTACAGCACATGAGTTCCAGCATGCAAGTCGACACCCTCTATCATCCAAGGAACTCATCCCTACACTGGCAGACCCTACCAACAATTACATTGTGCCATTGTGACTAGTGTGAAGACGTCGAGGGACATGTGCATGGCGTCAACAATTATCCAAAAGCATGATAGTCTAAACAAGCTGTATCATGTTGGGCATCAGCCTAATGCATCAAACGTTGTCCAACATGCATTTGGTCTCATCCCCTGCTACACAACCCTCACATGTGAGTACATCATGGACCTTGTCACTCCATCTGGGTGGTTGGTGAATCCAATGTCAAGGCCCCTAAATTATGTACGTCACCCAAGTCCAGCACCATGGATTGCCAAGTTGTGTACAGGGCAGATAGTTGCGCAGATGTTAAGTCAATAGCTGCCCTGACGATATACTGCATATGAGCATGAACAATGTACAGGCTGAGCACAAATGGAATTGAAGAAAAACCCTTCCACACATACCTTATTGTGCTCCCATGCAGGTGATGCTGGCTATCCCCTGAAGCCGTGGCTCCTCACCCCTGTCAGGAATCCGCAGAACAGGCATGTAGAGGACTTCAATCGTGCCCATACACGCACTCGTGTGGTCATGGAGCAAACCTTTGGTCTGTTGAAGGCACGGTTTCACTGCTTCAGCAGGTCGGTGGCGCACTCATTTACGGGCCTGAGAAGGTAGGCAAGATCATCATGGTATGTGCCATGCTGCACAACATGTGCATCCAGCGAAACATACCTCTGCCACCGACATGGACCAGCCACCACCAGGTGAAGATGAAGATGAGGAAGGAGAAGATGTTGCACATCGGCCAGGTCGCGATGCACATGAGGGACGTGCTGTACGCCAATCAGTGATAGACCATAGTTTCGGATGCACTGGGATGCGGAGGGTGCTATGGATGTGGGACCCTGGGCACTGTGATTGGGGGAATATGGGCACTGGGTTTGGGGAAAAATGGGCACTGTACACTGTCATGCAATAAATTGACACACGCTTAAGAAGCAATGTCCAGTCATGTGAATCATTTTACACAACGGGTGTATTGAACAGATAGTATTTCTACAATAATGGACCCTCCACCCACCACACACCCCCTCCTGCCCTCACCCCAACACCCCCACACAGCCCCTACCCCTCCCCCACCCCCAAACACCCCACACTGCCCCTCGCCACTCCCACCGCCCCCCTACACCACCACACATCAAGAGCACAACATGTGTCCAGATGCACTGACAGTCAACACGTGCAGGGTACCCCTGCTACTGCCGCCCATTTGTAGAGGAGGTCCCAAATAAAGCCTGCACTCCAGTCGCCCATTTTGAAGTACCAAGAACATTCATGCCGAGATATGTGACATATGATGAGCAACTAAACCAGCAGAGAGCCGCAGTAGGGCTCTGCCCAGTGCCCATCAGAAGAGCAATACCTATTGAAGTACCAATAACCAGACAACCATGGACAGTAAGGTATCCATTGAGAAAACCCTACCAGCAAATGACACGAAATGAAGATTGCTTAAACACTGTCCCAGAAGTAACTCAACAGGCCTTAATTGAAGACGAATGGTGACGTTACGAGGGCCCAGACAGACTCACAGATGAAAGAAACAACAATCAAAAGATGACACACAGATACGAAACGTCATGTATAAGGACATCATGAACTTAGAAGGAGAGACGATGTTGAAATATAAAGAAACTTAAACTGTAAAGCAGGTTGAAGCTATTCAACCAGCTAACGTCTGTACATATGCTTGTAACTGCAAGAAGCTAAGAAAACAGTGCGGCTAGAGCGGCAAGCGCCACCTATATATCTACCTCAACAAAGCACACTATATAAGTGCGAGTCCACTTTAGACAAAAGCAGAATTAACTCAGGGTACTAGTGGTCAAACAGGACAGGATTCGTACTCCAGCTAAAGCGAAAAGAGACGGCGGAATCCAAACTCAGCAAGAGCAGCTTGTGCCTGGGAAGTCGAGGTCAGACCAAGAGAGGGAGGCGGACAGTAGCTTTGGAGAATCGAAACTAAAGAACAGAGAAGCCTCCCCGTGAAGGTCGAGATAAGGAGGCCCAAGCAGGTGGCAAGCCGAATAAAGAATTAAATGCACAAATAGAAGGAAAACCAAGTAGATTCACAGTGTGCTAGCGCGTGACTAGCCAAGCGAGAAGACTCACCTACGCCTGGATGTCTCTCGAACAGAAGATACCATAACTTTTCCTGACAAGGAGCTAGAGTTTCGAGGCCGACCACACCCAACTAATTGACACATAGCACTAAAATACTGATTAATGGAAGGGAGGCCGGGTGAATCTTGGGGCACCCTGCACCTGGTTGAGCATTCTGTGTGCTGCTAATAAAAGTGGAGATTTATGCATGGGGTTGAAGCCAACCCAATTGTAGTGGACCAAATAATCTAGGGTCCTATAGATAGTAGAACCAATGGGATGTCGTACTTTTAGTGACATCTACAAGAGTAATGTTAGAAGGATGGGCTTAGACGCCCACCTGATAGTGTTTATCCAATCCCCTCACTCCGTTACCATATACAGATATAGCACCTATATTTAAGTTACCTTTTCAAACCAATAGAATTGCATGACAAACTTTTGAGTGTTACATGTCAATGATGATGAATTTTGGGTATAACTGTTACTGTTTGCATGAAGTCGTTGGGAGTTGAAGCGAGACGGGCTGTCGCATCACTGTTGATTTCCATGTTTCCCCGTTTTTTGTACTTGTCATTAAACGGACTCCCCTTTGCCAAACCATTGAGTTGTCCTTATTGATTGGCGTTGGAGTAAGAAATCCTACACCCCATCCACCTCAAGGTGCAGCTATCTCGTCTTAAAGTACTACAGAGCAAGCTCTGACTCTATGGGCCGGTCAGGGGTCACTCGCTCTCGTAGTACACCTTTTTCGATGGAGGGGGTTGCATGTCTGTGCACCGCATGCTGCGCAGGGACCTGCACACCGGGCTTGTCTGTGTTGGGATGGCAGGCGTGGTAGTCGAGGAAGTGGATGGATGTGGCTCGGATGCTGCAGGACACTGCTGCACCATGGTGTTGGCTATTCTCTCCAGTATCTGGGCCACAGTTGCAAAGCCCTCATGGACCCGATTTGAATTTCGATTTAAAGCCTTGATGATGGCCACAGTGTTATCTCTCATCGCCCAGCGTGTTGTCTCCCCATCGGCAACATATTGCTTCACAAGTGCATGCATGGACTCTTGACGGCACTCCATTCTCGTCTAATGTCCCTCGAGGTCGCGTATTGTGGTGGAAGTGGATGTTTGCATGGCTGGTGTGGACGTGCGTAAGACGGGGCTGTCCTCTGGTGGAGACCACACCTCCTGGCTGCCCTGGCCCATGCTGAGGGGTGCCCTGTGGTGTGTCCTTCAGCCTGGGCTTTTGTCCACCATACCACAACATGCTGCCTCCTTCATAAGTGTCCTCCTCAAGCCCCTCGTCCTTATCGGCACTATGTTGGCCGGATGCAGCAACCTCCCCAACTGAACTTGTGGCTGCTGACTGCTTGCCGTCATGGTCGCTTGCCACAGATGTGGGCACATCCAGTGAAAGGGGGGCAGGGGCAGGTGTTTGGTGGACCTGTTCTGGGGGCTGTGAAGCCGGTTCGGCACTGGTGTGTGCCTTGTGAGCCCCCTGGCTTATCCTTATGCCCCTGGACGTTGATGGCCTGGTGCCATCGTCCTGACGCCTGGACCTCTTGGCAGGTGTCCTGGGTTGTGCCGCTGCATGGTCCTCATCGCTGTCTGCATTCGTGCCTGTGCGGAACAGAGGCAGGGCATCAGTGATTGGAGTACTTGCATCATGCATGCGTTGGTGTTTGTGCAGTTTGGGCCTTGTGGTTCATTGCATGCTTGTTGTCGTGGAGGACAGGGTGCTTGCAAGATTGGGGGGGGTAAGTATTGGCATACCTAAGGTGTAGACATGTTTTCCATGGTGTCCGCTGTGAGGCCAACAGGTGTGTTGTGGCTTGCGTGATGCGATTTTTGTTTGTGTATCGGGTGTGTACTGGGTATAGGAGCTGCATGCAGAATGCGTTTTGATGTGACAGTGGTGGGTCCAGCATCTCAACAGGGATGTGTGTATGATGGGCCATATATTTGCTCTCATCAAAATCACATTTGTTGGCCTACATTGTACTTTGGATGTCAGGTGTTTGTGGGGACTTGTGTGGTGCGCAAAGGGTCACTCACCTTCATCAGCCGATGAGGTGACTCCATACTCTGCTCCACCAACTCCTTCAATGACCTCCATGTAGATGATGGAGCTCCAGGTTTCCTCCCACCTCGACAGCTTTATGGGGGAGTTTGGACTGCCTCCTGTTGCCTGCCCCCGGCTGCGGTTGGCCGATAAGATGTTACGGACTCGCAGGCGCATGTCGTCCCACCGCTTCCTGCAGTCTTTTACGGAGCGTGCAGTGGTTCAAACCACACTCACCTTTCTGGCAACCTCCTCCCATATTTCTTTTTTCTGTAGCTGTGCTGGACGACGCAGGTCTGCACAAAAAACTACAGCCACCTGTTCCACTAGCGTATCAGCGAGCATATTCAGCTCATCATCACTGAAACGGGGTTTTCGCAAACCTTCTGCGCCTTTCTTGGTGACTTTCGACATTGTCCACCAGTAGGGATTGGGAAGTTGGGTGCTCAGGTCCTGTCTGCGGAGGATTTCAATGGATTGTGTTTTTTAAGATGGTGCATCTGGTGCATTTCCTGTTCCGTTGCAAAGACGATGCTTCCGGTGCCGGCAATGACGGCACCGGTAATGACAATACCATTATTAGCGGTACCGTTAGTTAGGGTGCCAATGGTGGCGGGGGAGGTTTCAAACCATTCCTTGATGCCGCTATCGATGGGTTGGGGGACTTTACCAGCAAGGCGGTGCTTCCGTTACCGGCATGCATGGACGCGCGTGCCCTCAGACTCGTAATCGTACGTTGTTTGCGGAGTGGTACTGATGGACACATTCATACCGGCATGCCGGTAATAACAGATTTTTACCGCCTACCTCATATTGAGGCTCAATGTCTCTGGAACTTGTCTTAGAGTGAGAGAAGAAAAAGAGTGGCTTACTGAAACAAAATCTTTTATAGTGACCAACACTTTGGCATGGCTCTTTACCAGTTGTGGCTTGGATCTATGACTCTACATTAAATATTGAGAAAATAGAACACTGAATGGCACTTCTCCTCCAACTCATGATCCTCTTCCTCATCCTCTCTACTCTTCTCCTCCTCTACTCCCTCCATCCAGGAAGTTCTCTCTGAAAGGGGCCCCTACGGGACCCTGACGTCTATGGAAACAAGGCGGGTCACCACACACGATAGAGACGCCAGACACGAGGTAGTATTCCCAAAGCTAGGGTTTTATTGCAAATCAAAAGTCTCAGTTGGCCAAATCGGTCTCACGCCCCGCGACGTGTATCTCTAGACCTCGAGGGACGCAAGAGAGCGAATTACGTACATCAGTTACATATATACAAAATGCATATCAAACAATCAGCTATGACATGTTTAACACCCCCCTTTATTGGCTTTCTTTGAACTTAGTGTGATGATGGATATCTCCGTCCACTATGACACCTTCAAACATCTATTCTAGTAACAATGTGCAATTTGTGAGTGCGAAGGCATCTTTCAGTTATTGAATAGAACACGGCGCTTCTGTTCTTGGAAGCGAACTACATACGGGGGGAGCTGCATTCCGGACCTTGCTATCTATCAGGTGCTATTCGCGTCCTGGGGGCCGACATGCTCTAGCGGGCTCAGCAAAGGGGGGCCGTAAGAAAAGCATACTTCAAGCGTTTAGCGGTATTATTCTAACATAATCTACCATATAACGAGACTGGCTGGCAGCTGCGAAATGATTAAATGCCCTGCAGCTCTGCTTCAAGGCTACATTCGGGAGGGAGCCGGGCATTCTTCCTGGCGCTGCCTACGTTTGTGTTTCAGCGAACTCTTGTTATCCTCACGGCCCTGCAGCCTTGTCCTTTTCACATACAGACAACAATGTTTCACAGTCGAGCAGTGTAAGCGGAAAATATACTGCGAAGCAATAGGAACAGAAAGCAATGGTTAGAAAACAAAATGGCGATTCTTGTTACATCAAAATGGCCATTCATTGGCAAACTCGAAAACCTATATTTTGTCATGCCGTGCATGAGACGGTTGGCCCACGGCCACCAAAATGTGTTTGCGGTCTCAGAGTAGAGGTATCGTATTTCTAGACTGACAAACCCTCCTTTGGCTGTATGCCAAACGTCTCATCTATTTATTGAAACCTCCTCTAGTGATGATGAATCTGAAGTACTTATGTCTGAGTCTTGCATGCTATCGTGGACATCATTGTCTTCATCAATATCTATTGCCATCAACTCTTTTACTGCTTTCCTCTCATTTGGGTCTGGGCTAGTTCGATCATGAGGTTGTTTTTTCTTTGTTATCATATGCATGCATCCTTCCGTACATCCCTCAGTTACCTCAGCGCAAACTATGGGTAAACAATGTATACAACAACAGCACGTTAGGAATATTCCGAACACTACTACTAATATTGAGATCAACTTCCATCCCCAAGATCGTAGTATTCCCCAAACCCAAGATCCTATTCCCCAGCTCCCTTTTCCAGTGGGGAGTTCAGAACTTAGAATGTGCATTTTCTTTATTGCTTCAAAGATCGTGGGGGAATAGTTATCGACAAAAACGCAACATGCTGATCCCACTATTTTGCAAATTCCCCCACGATCAACCAGGATCACATCGAGAGCCATTCTATTTTGTAGCGTCATTAACCTGATTTCTCTTTCTTCCAACGTCATGTTAAATAATATATCTGTTGTTTTGTTTATTGTATTCTTTAGGATTCTGGACAGTTGCCTTATATTATAGGAGTTCACTATCTGTCCTAAGAATGGAATGAATGATTTCGCTACATCAGTTGCTATTAAAACACCTTTGTCAGTCCTTTTGACTCTAGTTTTGGATAATCTGGCCATGGCTGCTGTTTCTAAGAGGAATACTCCTGGGAACAGTAGCCCCAGGTAACATGTACCGCCCCAGTTTCTGGGCAAACAAGGGTATGCTTTCTCTCCACATATAAAATTAACATGGATCACCTACGTATACTGGTTCTATTTCCCATCTTAGTACCACTGTATTCATACAGCCAGTATATGTTCCAACTGAAAAAGAGCCTTTCTTTTTTAGACAAAAAGGGACTGTTCTTGGGCTATAATTCACTGTGTAAGATGGGGGAATTGCATCTTTGTCCCCTTCTGTTCTTACACAAAACTTCATTACAGATGTTTTTTTCTGGCGGGGACAATCTATCTCGTCTATTTTGTCGTGTTATCTTCCGTGTACTTTTCCTCGTGGGCTCTGGGGCTATTACTTGTGCTTTATGAAAAATGGAACAACCCACAGGCTTCATTATTATCTCCTCAAACTCATTCATGTTGGTTCTGTCTAATTGACCCGTATTACTCTCATTCCATTTCCCATAGAACATTGCACCTAAGGATGCACTACATGCAGAACTTAATGGTAATGGCTGCACATACCACCCTATTCCTTTCCCGGCGTGCTGTGGTAAATGGGCACATACCCAGCAGTTTGTTTTCTTCAGGATTGCATGTGTCATGTTCATTATCAGCAGTAAGGTGTTATTTCCAAAACCTTCCCTGTGTTTTTCTTCCATTGGGGGTAGGGTATAAGTGATCACCTGAACCGGGCTTTCAGTAGTGGATATATTAATTATTGGTAAAAACATTTCTAATGGGTGTATTGTTTCTATCCACCATAATATTAGGGCTGTCGATATTGGTGCTACCACGCTCATAAAGCACATTACTATCGTTAGTACTAGCATGCAATTTGTTTTACCATGCATTTCTCTTAAACTTATAGTCTTTATAACTGACTTATTCTCAGCGGTGGTGGTGCAGGAGGAGGCTGGAACCGGTCCCGGCATGTTTCTCGTCATCCTTCTTCTTTTTTATCACAGTTCGTTGTGGATATCTTTCCTCATTGCGCTTGCTCTGATGTTAATAAGTTCAATGGAATTGTCACAGTTCAGTTCTGCCTGTCCTTTTTAGCCTGGATTCGATTATTCGTTTTTAGGCGAGATCACTTGTCCCCTCTTTCACTGCTCAGAGGACCTTTGATTAGTTATCTTTTCGCCTTAGTATCATGTGCGTCCAGCTTGTCCGCTCTGGTTCCAGACACATGTACTTTTTATGATCGCACCGAGGAGCCGCGAGTCTTGAATTGTCCGACTTGCACAATTCTCACGCTTCTCTCCTCTACATCTCTAGTTCCTTCTCGTCCATGAGCTGAATCAGAGGTTGACATAAACACCAAAAAGACTGCGGATCACTTTGTCTTCCGTGGCCGCAGGTTGTATCGCCTTGCTCCTGGTATCGTATGATCCGTGAACAGTGCCGGTGCACTTTCAGATTCAGGCTTGAAGTCAGCCTGTGACGCTACTGTAGGTGCTGTTGTGCGCCGCGCCAATGATGCAGATCCGTTTTTTGGCGTGCTGGTGGGCGCCATAGGGGTACACGATTTGGTTTTGCTGGTATTTGCAAGGCAGATTTTGCGTCAGTCAGCAGTGATGCCGATTCTGCTGGGCAACGTTGGGGCACTCTTTGCCCTTCCCCCTCTTTGGCAATCGTCTCAGGCTTTGTTTTGAGTTTCACTTCTCGTTTTGGCAGATTAGGTGGCTGCTCACTGGCAACAGTTTCTTTCGTTTCTGGGACCGGTGTCTCTTTCCGGTCATCAGTGTCAGGCAAGACTTTCAGTGCAGTTGGAATCTTCTTGGCATGGGTGGCATGGATCCATGACTTCCTTCCATCCACCCGTATTGCCGTCTGCGTCACCAAAAGTACTTGATGGGGCCCGCGCCACTTGGGTGCTAATGATGACTTTCTTTCAAAGTTTTTTAGCAACACCCAGTCTCCTGGCTCCAGCGCGTGCCCCGGACCGGTGTATCTCACTGGTAATGCCTCCTGCACCTGCTGATGAATCAAACGCAATTTCTGCATTAAAAGGCCACAATAATTACTCAGCACAGGATGTTGTATCTCACTAAGTCGTTTTGGCTGAGGTGCGCACCAAGCATTTGCCGGCATCCCCATTACGATTTCGTATGGGGAGAGCCCAGTTTTGGCCTGTACAGACGTCCGCATGCATAATAGTGCTATTGGTAATGCATCCACCCAGCTCAACTTGCTTCCCGCACAAATCTTGCTAATCTTTGATTTAAGAATTCCGTTGTGCCTCTCCACAAGACCGGCAGAACTCGGATGCCTTGAACTATGGAATCTCTTATCAATCTGGAGACCAGCACATATCTGTAATACCACTGCACCCACAAAATGTGGTCCATTATCAGACCATAGGACCCGGGGCAAGCCAAATCTGGAAAAGTACTCCTTCAACATTACTTTTGCCGTACTCATTGCTGTGCAGTCTTTCAAAGGATATGCCTCCACCCACTTACTGAATGCACAGATCACCACCAAGACGTATTTTAAGTTTTGGCACCTCTCCATCTCTATGAAATCAAAATGGATTACCTCAAATGGCATGGAGGGCGGACCAAAACTACCTGTTGGAGTCACTGTTCCCTTTCCTACATTGTGTACATTGTGTTGTAAACACGTGATACAGTTCTGCACCAACCTCTCTGCATTCTTTTTTATGTTTACATTCTGCCATACTGTAGAAAGGTGCTGTATTATTTTTTTGGCACAGATTTGCATAGGGCTGTGGGCCATTGTGACCATTGCAGTCACATACGAATTTGGCAACATCCAGTTTCTAGTTCCCTTGTCCACCCAACAACCCTCCAGATCCAACTCAGCAGATCCCTCTGCCCATCCCTGTATTTCATCGGCATAGCCTCGGCCTGCATTTATTTGACAGTCGCAACTCCATCTTCTATCATACAGGGTACTTCCTCTCTCTGAACCGTCATCATCTTGGTATTCAAATCAGTGGCAGTTTGTTTCGCAATTCTGTCTGCAAACGCGTTTCCCTCTCCTACTTTGCATGTTACTTTTTTATGTGCCTCGCATTTCACTATTGCTAGGCGTTTTGGAAACGTGAGTGCAGACAGCAATCGTACAATCAAAGGGCCATGTTGAATTCTGGCACCATGTGATGTCAGAAACCCTCTCTCAGCCCAGAGTCGACCAAAGTTATGAACTACTCCAAAAGCATACTGACTATCAGTATATATATTGACATTCAAATTTTCAGAAATATCGCAGGCTCTGGTCAATGCTATTATTTCCGCGGCTTGTGCTGAATTAAAGGGGATTCTTTTACTTTCTACAACACTCTCTAGGGTAGTGATAGCGTATGCGGCAGTTGTCGTGCCATCTGGTAATTTAAAACATGAGCCGTCACAAAATAACTCTCCATCCGGCTCTTTCCGTGGAATATCACTTAAATCAACTCTTTCCTTGGTTTCTTCCTCAGTGACCATTAAGCAATCGTGGGGGGGTGACTCATTCTTCCCAATTTCTTTTAAGGTCAGAGGCATTAATTCTGCAGGATTCAAAGCGCCACACCTCATAATTTGGATATGGGGCGCAAACTAGATAATCTCATATCTTGTCAATCTATCAGAGGTGAGGTGTTGCGTCTGTGTCCTATTTAATAGAACGTCTATGGCATGTGGCACCATCAGAATTAAAGTGTGCCCCAATACCATCCTTTCCGTTTGTTTCACTGACGCAGCAGCCGCCGAGACAGTTTGCAAACATTGTGGTAGTGCGCGCGCTACAGGGTCCAGCGCAGAAGAAAAATAGCCGCACGGCCTATTTCTTCCACCTTGTTCCTGTGTCAAAACCGCCAATGCACATCCTTCACTTTCACACACAAATAGTCTAAAAATGTTCTCATAGTTCGGCGTACCCAAAACTGGAGCCAAGCATAATGCAGTTTTCAATCCATCAAATGCTCTCTGACATTCCTCATCCCACTGCAAAGGCATAACGGCATCCTTTCTAGTTAAATTCACTAATGGTTTCACAATTAACGCAAAATTACCAATCCATTGTCGGCAATATGAAGCCATGCCTATTATGGCTCTGACTCCTTTTTGTGTCTTTGGAATAGGCATACAAGAAATACTTTCTATGCGTTCTGGCGTTAGTCTTCTCCCTCCTTTTGAAAGTAGGTAGCCCAAATAAGCCACCTCCTTTCGATTATACTGAAATTTCTTCAAACTAGCTTTATGGGCATGTGCCGCTAGGTGTGACAGTAGTAATACAGTGCTTTCTTTACAAATCTCCTCTGTGTCTGCAGCTAGCAATAGATTGTCTATGTATTGCAAAAGTACACAACCCATGGGTAATTCCAGCATGTCTAGCTGTTCTTTTAATGCTCTACTGTAAATACTTGGACTTTCCGTGTAACCTTGCGGAATCCGCGTAAATGTAAATGATCGTCCTCCTAATGTGAATGCGAACAAATATCTACTGTCCTTGTCTACTGGAATACTAAAGAATGCATTTTTCAAATCTACTACACTAAAATATTCTGCTGAAACAGGTATCATTGTCAATATTGTAGTGACGTCTGGCACTAGAGGAAATTGCGGATCTACTACCTTATTCAATGCGCGTAGATCAATTATGAAACGGTATGGTACCTCATTACCTCCTTTTTTATAAACCGGAAGAATCGGGCTGTTGCATGTACTGCCTGTGATTTCCTCGATTACCCTTAATTTCTCCAAATCAGTAACAATACTCTTCAATCCTTTCTCACCTTCAACCGAAATTTTGTATTGGTGTATTCACGGTAGGGTAACACCTTCTTTCAAAATAATCTTTACTGGCTCTATCTTTAAACATCCCACATCGTTGTCATGCATTGCCCATATACAGGTTGGTACTTTACTTAGCTCCCCTGGTAACGCTTCAGACATGAATTCTGACACAGGGGCATTGTGTGGCCATATCGTTAGAAACACTCCGTCTGCCGTGCAATGTATAACTGTAGAACCTAGTTTTTTCAACAAATTTAATCACAACAAATTTTCTCCACAATTTTCTGTTAGAAGGAAAGGACAATGTTCAGTAAATGGTCCTATGGTAACTGGGACTGGTTTGGACACTGGGTTTATGACTGGTGTACCTGCGAACCCTACGGAAATATTCTTTTGCCCTGACAGTGGTATATCCGGAACCAAGTGATGGTCTATTGAACACTTCTGTGCTCCTGTATCTACAAGAAAGCGGTGCTCCTCATTCCCGACTCATTTCTACGTAGGGTCCTCTCTGATTTACGGGAATAGACACTGGTTCCGACCCCTGTCCTGGGCTGTCCTATTGGGGAAATAATACATCGTCCGATGTGTAATCATTACTATTACTGTAATACGTGTTTTGCTGTGTATTGAAAACATTTCCACTCTTCCCTCTATTTCCCCCACTCTGATTTCCATATTGTTGATTTTGCTGTCCCTGACTCTGGTTTGGGGCATTTTGGTTTTGGCCTTGGTTTTGATTACCTCCGTTATTATGATGCTGCTGCATACTATTCCTATTTGGTCCATTCGCTCCTGGGTGTCCTCTATGCTGTCTCCTCTGACCAGACCCATTTCTATTCTGTAGATGCGGGCATTGCGCTCGCCAATGTCTTTCCTCTTTACAATATGCACACTGATTTGGTCCCACTGTTCCCCCATGCATATTCGAACTAGTCCTTCCTTGTGCGTTCCCTCGCCCTATATTATGTCCTGTTACTTGCTGCAATAGTACCTGTGTTCTTATTAGACATTCTCTCAAGTCTGCCCCCACCTGTTTTAGCAATGATAATTCGTTCACCATCTCCTTCTGCCCCGGCGATGGTAATTGCTGCCGCTTATTATGCGACCCCTTTTCCCCCTTCCCAAGTCTCCCGATATCCCTATTCCTGTATGCAGGTGTAGCAAACACTTTGACAGGTGCAGTAAACGTTTCGACATAATCATTATCTAATTCAACTTTAAGCTCAAAAAGTCTATACACATGTTCTCTCACTTCTTCATCCCTCTCCCTACAACTTGCTAATGCATTCAAATCTAACAATCGCTGCAGTGGTAATTTCCCAATTAGCTGTTACCATTTCTCCACCAAATATTCACCCATGCATTCCAACACAACCTGTCTTTCGTTGCTTCTACGGAAGTCATATATCGAAGCCAATGTTGCCGTCCCATCATTCCCGTCTATATACATCTCTGCCTGTTGCTGCAATTCCACCTTCCTTTCTTTGCTGATTGCGCTGCAGGTTCCCCTCGTGAACCCCCGTTGGTCAGTCCCGCCTCTTGCCCCCACGGTTTCAACTTCAACCCCGGGAGGAACGGACGGTACCGAGTCTGTGTCTAAGGCGGGAGGTGCGGATGGGAAAATGGGAACAGGGAGTGTCTGTTGTGGGCCTGGGTGGCTAATAGGAAGTGTTACGTGCGCGGTCTGTGGCGGTGGGAGGGCTTGAGCTACCGGAGGGGGAGCTTGGGCTACGGGCGGGGTCTGGGCAATAGCTACTGACGTGTCTGGTCTTACTTCTGATCTTGGGCCTTGTTTTCTATGTGTCAATATATTTTCTATCAATTCATCTGCTATGTGTAATTCTCGTTGTGGGTATATCTTTTCTATATTCAACTGGTCACGCCTGCCTGCCCTTCTTAAACTCTCAGTCCACTCCTCCTCTTCTTTTTATTCCGCTACCTCACCTTTTGATTTATGCCTGCCCGCATGCTTTGCTCTGCTTTTAAATCGGAGCATTGCTTCCTTTCTCCAGTCTTTAATAGTCTCAAACGCTGCAGGACGCGCTTTCTTTCTTATCAAAACCCCTTCCAGGTTGTCTATCCTCGCTATCTCAAAACTATCATCAACCGGCCACTGATGGTCTTGTTGCTTTCTGGTTGGCCTATGCCAAGTCTCACAGAATATTATCGCACCCACTCCATACTTCACATACATCTCATACGCCGGCGTTCCCCCAGGTGGTACAATTTGGCCATCTTCCAAAGATAGTCTACGACAGCGGAAAAACCCTGCTAGGGTGGACAATACCCCAGGCATGTTTCAACCTTCCCCCTGGTTAATCAACCTTACCTAGGGCGTTTGATTTTGCAAAGTCAACTCTCAACCAATATCAGGATGCTTTGAATCGGGGAATGACTCACCTGATAAATCAAGTCGTCTGTATACTGACGCACCAAAGGACGTCATGTCTGCGTTTCTTGGCTTCTGGCTCGTTTCGGGACCCTCGCCTCCTTGTTCTCTAGCCAGGCACTTCGATCAGATGTGTGTAGATCTGCAAAGGAGTCTCTCATCACTTTTACAGGGCGCCCCGAACACCTCTTGACCCTGGCTCGATCGTCCCATCCTCGCTGTTCTCTGCCTTTCTCAATTACAAGGTTACACGATGGAACAAGTGGGGGAGGGTCCCTATTCGGGCACCATCTTGAAAGGGGCCCCTAGGGGACCCTGACGTCTATGGAAACAAGGCGGGTCACCACACACGATAGAGACGCCAGACACGAGGTTGTATTCCCAAAGCTAGGGTTTTATTGCAAAGCAAAAGTCTCAGTTGGCCAACTCGGTCTCACGCCCCGCGACGTGTATCTCTAGACCTCGAGGGACGCAAGAGAGCGAATTACGTACATCAGTTACATATATACAAAATACATATCAAACAATCAGCTATGACATGTTTAACATCCCCCTTTATTGGGTTTCTTTGAACTTGGCGTGATGATGGAAATCTCCGACCACTAAGACACCTTCAAACATCTATTCTAGTAACAATTTGCAATTTGTGAGTGCGAAGGCATCTTTCAGTTATTGAATAGAACACGGCGCTTCTGTTCTTGGAAGCGAACTACATACGTGTGGGGGGGGGTTGCATTCTGGACCTTGCTATCTATCAGGTGCTATTCGCGTCCTGGGAGCCAACATTCTCTAGCGGGCTCAGCAAAGGGGGGCCATAAGAAAAGCATAATTCAAGCCTTTAGCGGTATTATTCTAACATATTCTACCATATAACGAGACTGGCTGGCAGCTGCAAAATGATTAAATGCCCTGCAGCTCTGCTTCAAGGCTACATTCAGAGGGAGCCGGGCATTCTTCCTGGCGCTGCCTACGTTTGTGTTTCAGCGAACTCTTGTTATCCTCACGCCCCTGCGTCCTTGTCCTTTTCACATACAGACAACAATGTTTCACAGTCGAGCAGTGTAAGCGGAAAATATACTGCAAAGCAATAGGAACAGAAAGCAATGAGAAATGGTTAGAAAACAAAACGGCGATTCTTGTTACATCAAAATGGCCGTTCATTGGCAAACTCGAAAAACTATATTTTGTCATATCGTGCATGAGACGGTTGGCCCACAGCCACCAAAATGCATTTGCGGTCTCAGAGTAGAGGTATCTGTATTTCTAGACTGACATCTCCACCTCTTTCTGCTATACAACCTCCTCGCCACTCATGTCTGCATTCTACTTTCCTGCAAAAGCAATGGGGGGTCCTGGGAGTCCCTCTGCAGCCAATAAGTCCCAGTTTCAAGGGTCTTACCCAGATTATTTATCTCACTATCTCTTTCACAGAGGAGAAATATCCATCACACATTATTCTTTGTCCTGCCTTGCGGCGGTCCAGCACCGAAATGCCAGGCAATTCTCCTCTGAGTACCGACAGCAACTGCAGACAGGTGTTTTGGCCTGGGTGGGCCTCATCGTGGTGCTGTGCCTCTCTAAGAGCATTGAGCAAGGGTTCCCCTTCTGGATTACCCTAGTAATTTAGGGGGAGACCCAAAGTTACTTTAATTATGCAAAAACAAGGCAGGTCCTGGGAGTCCCTCTGCTGGCCAATAAATCCCAGTTTTTAAAGTCTTACCCAGATTCTTTTGCCATGCACCACCTTCTTTCCTCTCTCCCTAGGTCCCTCTTCCAACTGTCTCCAAAAACTGTGCTCGCTGCTTCTCCAAACACCAGCACACCACGCTCTTCCTTTCCCCTCTTCATAAGAGTCTTGTCCAGCACCAAAGGAGGGGGTGATTCCTATTGATTTCAGTTGTAAGTAGTTCAGGGTTGAACCAGGGGATTGGTGGTTCTATAGGCTTTGCAGTTCTCTTCCTGATTACCCCCCAATTTGTATCTGCAGACCAAGCCTTTGAAATGGCTTTCTGCCATGCTGGATTCTCAGACACATCATACATGGCAAATATCTCCTTCACAGTAGGAGAACACTGCCTAGCACTCTCCTACATTCCCTGGACTGCTGCAATTGTGTGAGTTAGCGTTTCTCTGCACATATCAGTCCCACCTTCACACTCTTGCACACTCTCAGCTTATGACACACTTTGGCGCTCCAAATGTGATTTAAGAGGGCCGGTCTGCATTACGAGTTGTCCTATGAGGTTTTAAGTAATTGACTTGGATTATTATTGTTATAATGCGGTGAGCGCCTGTTTCCTCCTGGTTACATGGTAGGGGTAGCTGTGGGCATCCTGGCCATGCTGCCCTCAGGCCAAGCATCCGGTGACTTGTGGTATAACCTGGCCTCCTTGCCAACTCCACAATCCTCCTAGATGTTCAGGCAGGGGACTTTGTCACAGGGACTTGAGACTTGCCTTCGTACCATAATCATGTCCACCTACACTGGAGCAGGCACTCCTGGTTTTGCCAGGTTTCCCTCTGCAACAGTCAGAGTGAATTTAGCTGGAGAGGTAGATCAACAGGTTGAGTAACTGCTTTTAAGATCTGTTCATCCCTGCCTTCAGTCCCTCTCCCTGATCACTCCGGAGAAGGGTTCTGCTGGGTGCCCATTTGAATATTTAGGCCGTGCACTGGAGCAGAAAGAAGCAGGGGATACATAGGCCATTATGGATGGAGTGGAGAGGTGAGGGTCTCTGAGGGCTGGCACTAGGTGAGTAGGATATGGAGTGGTAGGGAGTTGTGATGTATGCCTGTACTAGACATTGGACCCAACCCAGTTTCCTTAGAGAGGAACGAGAGCGGATCTTGAACACTGTGCTCTATACTTTCTTGCCGGGTTGCTCAAATTATGCTTCTGGTAACTGGGGTGGTGTGGGTTTGGAGCCCATTCTGTGGGGTCAGCCCCCCACGTGCAACTTGCTGCAGGGTGAAGAGGAGGGTATTAGAGGGAAGCTGGGTTATCTAGAAGGACTGAGGAAACGTGTACAGCTTGGTGGGAGTATACAGAGGTTATACAGTGGTGTACAGTACCACTCTGCAACAGGTTAAAGGAAATGGGCATCAGAGAGAGTTGCGTAGGCACAAGGAGGAACTCAGGAAACAAGCATTACAGGTTGGTGGTTTGTACAGAGGTTATGCACTGTATTACAACACAAATCAAACACAAACGGAGGAGCACTGCCAGACATCTTGTTACATATTTAAGAAAACGGTGGTGGTTTGGGATTTTAGTAACTCTACTAGAAGTTGTGAATTTGCATATATGAATTCCACTTGTAGGAACCCCGGGGGCTTCAGGCACCCATCAGCATCCACAGGGTTTGATGTTGAGAAAGCAGAGGTTTAGTAGGTATACAGGTGCCGCAATTGTGGACTGGAGAGTGATTGGAGAACCAGATCAAGATCCTGCATGACTAGGAGGTAAACAAGGAGACACTGGGATCCTCTTGCCCCATGTCACAGGGTGAGAGCAGCCCTGCAACACAGGAAGCCCTCATAAGTGGGACCCCTCCCACTATCTTACATTGAACCTTAAGATGTTTGCAGTTCTCACAATTTCTACCCACAACTTCATCATAATGGTGGCGTAGTTTTCAACACTTCATATTTATATTTATATACAGGTAAGGATGATGCACATTTGATCACAAAAGAATGAAGAATAGATAAGAAATCAGATTTGATGGGAAGAACTGAGCTTCTTACGATGGGGTGAGTTTGAGTGACATTCTGACCAGGTTGTACAGGGGAGTAAATGGAACAGTAACGGGGACAATACATGGGTGGACTTACTCGTATGCCCCACCCGCCAAAGTCAGAAGCTCGAAAAAACGAACAAAAATCAACCTTGCACCGCTTCTTGATATCCCTGAACTTAAACCCCCCATTTACCAATGACCCATTCTCTCTGGCCAACACCTATGCACACGTGCTCATTCAAGCTATTGAATCCATAGCCCCCCTAGAAGACAAAAAAGAGAAAAAATCAATGCACTCTAATTCATGGAAGAACTATCTGCACTACGCACCAATAAGCATCGAGCTCTAGCCAAAAGGCAATTCTCGCCCAACCAATCCTCTCTAAATGAATTTAAAGAGATCTCATCCACGTATAAAAAAGACATATTCCTAGCCAAATCAGAATCATTCAACCAATGAATCGCCAAAGCTAACTCAAAATCTAGTGAAATGTTCACTATCTTTAAAGATCTCACCAACCCTGCCACTACCCCGGATGAAATCACCAAAGACAAAGCGTGGTGTTCCAGCATTCAGGACGCCCTCATCAACAAAGTCAAAATGCTCCAAGAAAAAATAATAGCTCAGCGCAAAGCCCTCCCCAATCAGGACATTCCACAGCCATAATCCCCCCCCCCACCTAAACCTCTCTCTCAAATACCCCTCTCCGTCTTCAGAGATGTCACCAAAACGGAAGTTACCAATCTTCTTAAACATATCAAACCCTCCACTTGCAAAGGGGACATCTATCCGCTTACCATCATAAAAGAGTGTGCACACTCACTCACCCCCATCATCACAGCATTCATTAATGCATCCTTCTCCTCTGGAATCGTACCGCAAAGCCTAAAAGAAGCCTGGGTTCGCCCACTCATGAAAAAACCCACCCTAGACCCTGCTTGCCCCAACAACTACCGCCCCATCATTACCGTTCCGTGTCTCCTCAAAATCTTGGATAAAGCCGCTCACATCCAAATCCAACAATATCTGGAATGCAATGCCATCCTAGGCAGAAGACAATCAGGCTTCCGCAAAGGCCATGGCACAGAAACCGCCCTCTTAGATTTTAAGAACCAAATCACCAAAATAATGGATACTGGCAAACCTGCCCTCCTGCTCCTCCTCGATCTCTCCACTGCGTTTGATCTTGTTGACCACGATATCCTCACTTCCCACCTGTCCAACGCCACCCACTTCTCTGAAAAAGCCACCTCCTGGATAACCTCCTTCCTAGAAGGAAGGGCCATGAAGGTCTTCTCTGACCAAGCCAACGCAGCCCCCACCTCCATCAACTGTGGAGTCCGTCAGGGCTCATGCACTGCACCTACCCTCAACCTGTTCATCAAACCTCTCTGACTTGTTGGATGCGCTCGGCATAGCATAAACAAACTATGCCGAAGACACCCAAGTCCTCCTCCCCCTTACTGGAGAATACGACCATGACGCAGAAGTTCTCGTCCAGATATATGCCACCATCCAAACTTGGATGGCTATCAATGGTCTGAGCTTAAATGGGGACAAAACTGAGATCATCATCCTGGGCCCCATGGACATTCTTTCCAAACTCAACACTAAATACACTCAATTCACCATCGACCACGCTAATATATCAGTCTCTACATCTGTAAAGACCCTTGGAGTCTAGTTAGACTCGACATTCTCGATAACAAAACAGGTCAGAGCCAACTCCTCTGTCTCTGCCCACACCACAAAACGTATATCTGCCATAAAACCCTTTCTAACCACTCAAAACTGCCTTTCCATAGCCAGAGACACAATGGGAGCCAGGCTCGATTACTGCAATGCCCTACTGGCAGGCACCTCTACAAAAACATCAACAGGCACCAAATAATACAAAGCAACGCGCTCCGAGCAGCTCTACACATTCCAAAAAGTGACCATATATCCCAGGCCAGACGTGAAGGAAAGGATCAACTTCAAAATTCTCACCCTTACGCACAAATGCATCAATCTCTCCGCCCCATCCTACCTATCAGAAACTATATCCAAAAACATCTCTGCTCGCCCCACAAAAAGCCACCATGCTAACCAACTCTGTGTACCCTCCATAAAAAGAGCCAATGCCGGCGGCATTAGCTTCCCCCACATAGCACCGAAACTCTGGAATGCCCTCCCCAACACACTCAGAGCACAACCTTCCCTACTCGCCTTTCGCAAATCCCTCAAAACCACACTATTCGTATAACCCTCATTACACCTTGGCATCCAAGCCCTCTTCGCCCGGCGAACCCACTCGCTGCACCATATACCTTGTAACCCCAAGATGAACTGGAACTGCAAACATATACTACCTCTATGGACAATGTAACTCCAAGATGAACTCTAAATGCATATTTCAATGTAACTAAAAAGCCTTACTTTGTAACCAGCAATGTATACATGTAGCAACGCCACAATGCCATTGGGCTGATGTGCGCTTTAAAAATACGAATAATTATATAAATGAATTACATAGATGAAGGACAACCAACATTAGAAATGTTTAAGTGCAAGTAGGTGACAAGGCCAGCTGTGTTAGAGATGTGACCATAATAGTTGAAGTGATAGAACGCCACCACGATACAGGTTAGGATCAATGTCCCTATAGGAAAATGACCATTAGCGCAGACCATTGGGGTCTTTGGGGGCAGCCCAATGACCATTTGGTCAAGCTTGACTGGGGAAACATGTTTGCATTCTCAAAATGTTGGTTCTTTGACTACACTCTTAAACTACATCCTTTCTGGTCAGATAATGGGCCTCATTAGGGGGGTTGCCGGAAAACCCTCTGGTAGGCGGCGGGTTTCCGTCAACCCTCTAACAGCTGTACCACTGCCTGATATCCCAGTGCCACTGGGATATTACAAGTACCGGCGGCCCGAGATGTCAGGCTGCAGGAACTGTTAGACTCCATGGGAATGGAGACATGGAAGCACCGGCACCGTTGCTAACAGTGCCGGTGCTTGTGTGAAAACCATGCCTGTAGGGCAGTGGTATTCAAACTGTGGGTCGCGACCCCCTAGGGGTCCGCGGGTGCATCCCAGGGGGGCCCTGAGAGCTCAGCATGAAAAAAGATTTTTTTTTTTTTTTTTTTTTTTTTTAGATTGGAAGAAATGGGCAGGGGTGGCCCACATGGGCGGGCTGAAGCATGAAACTGTCTCAGGCAACAATGAAAAAGTGGCCCACAGTTGTAAATGGATATTCATTCCTTTAGTCACAGACTGGGCCTCATTACTACTATGGCGGACCAGTAACAACGGTGCTGGTAAGCTACCGGCACCGTTGCTACCGTTCCGCCATAGTAAGAGTTGTGCTCGTGGGTGCTTGACAGCCCCCGCCAGGTCTGACCTCAGCTCGTCGGATGCACCGGCACCGTTATAAACGGTGCCGGTGCATCCGAGCTCCCCATTCCCATTTGAGCCATATGGGGCTCAAATGGGAATGGGGATCTACCGGCACCTTTGAAAGGGCAATTATCATGTCCGCCTAACTCGGCATGACCTAGTAATTGCCCATTCGCGGGTGCCAGACCCGGATGCAACTCCAGTGGCAGCCGTGCCGGTTTTACCGGCACAGCTACCGCCAGAGTAGTTATGAAGCCCACTGTTTCAATAGTACCCAAAGGGGTGCTTTGTGTTAAAATGTAAGTAAATTGTGATATATTCAGCAACAATGGTCAACATTACTAACTGCATAGTTAAGTAACTCATCAAAATGGTCCACATTGGCCAAAATGGTGGCCCATTTTGATTGGCCCAAACTAGCATTTTACATTTTTGGTACAGGCATTGCCCTATAGGCCTGTCCGAGCCTGGCGGCTCATCCATAATGGCAAGAGGCGCCCACCCAGTGGCCCCTCACCCATTATGGAGGAGCTAAGGAGCCAGCCCAGTGAAACAGTGAGCACTCCCTCGGCTGCTTTATCCAGCTAATGGAGTGCTCCTGGGCTGGCTGAACTGTAAAAGGGAAACACTGTTTCCCTTTGACAGTTCAGTTTAGTTCCCCAGCCGCACATGCTCACTGAGCCATGCAAGTGCTGGGGCGTTTTGCTTCGCCAGCATTGCATAGCTCATTGGAAATGCTGGCTGGGGCACTGCATGTCTGTATGTCCGAGGGGGAGCTCCTGCGCCTCCTCGCACATACGGACAGAGCAGCTGGAGCAGGCCGTTTCAGCACCCACATACAGGCCAATGCAGAAGGTACGTTTATGTTCATTGTTTTTATTTAAACATGTGTATGGATGCGTTATGAGTGAGTGTATGGTGATGGATGCTCATGTGAATGATAGAGTGATTGCTGTATGAATGTGCAGCGCCTTGCATATACACATAATCATGTTCATTGTGTTAGGACCAGTGGGGCCCAGGGGACAGGGATGGTATCTTTTTACCGGACATCTATCATTCAAAACCCTCTGCCTTGTTCACAAGGCTTTCTGGGGCCTGGGTCCAAAATACCTTCAGCTATTCCTCCGCAAATACCTCCCCTCTCGAGCTCTTCACTCCTCTACCTCCAACTCCCTCAGGGTCAGTCGTTTATCAAAGAAACGAGCTGGGGGTAGATCTCCGTCTTAGGCTGGGGCCTCCCTCTGGAACAGCGCCCTGCCACTCTAAAACTTGAGGAGAACCATCTTTCTTCCTGCACTTATCAGACCTACCCTGTCTGCTGCCTTAAACGTAGCACTTGCAAATTGCTGGCTGCACTAACACTGTTTGTTGCCTTTATTATTTATTTATTGTTATTTATCTGTTTCTCCTCTGCTTCGCACTTTCCACTTCTCCCCCCTTCCATGCACTTTTCCCCTCACACTTGCGCGTTCTCAATGTCACTGGGCCTAGTAAGATCGCTGTTTTATTCTCCTCTGTTCCCCTCCCTTGCCTTGTCACGCTCTGAAACACTTGTGTACGAGCGCGATAGAAATAAAATATCAATGCCTGCCCCCTGGACTCCCAGCAACAATTTCAAACTGTTTGGCTATTTACCCATTTTTTGTTAAAAGTATGCTCTACAATGCAACATTTTAACCTATTATTTAAAAAAAAATTCACAGGGGGAAACCCCCCCCGAACCTCCCCTTAATGCCCCTCCACTTAAAAAAGATTCACCAGCCGCCACTGGCCCTCAGACTGTGTTGGGAACGGGATGGGGGAACCGAGGGACTATGGTGGGAGCACAATGGGCGGGAACCATGGGATAGTGATGGGAGCAGAGTGGGGAGAGCCCTGGGTGTGTGATGGGGTGGGGAGAGACCAGCGACTGGGTACGAGTGGGATGAGGGAGCCCAGCGACTTTGATGGGAGCAGGTGACGGCGCGCAATATATACTGTCCATTTGGCATTTCTGGGGGGTCCCGACCTGCCCAAATTTTGCTCAGGGGGGCCCTGGCCAAAAAAGTTTGAAGACCACTGCTGTAGGGGCTGGTGCTCCCGGCAGGTCAGACCTGCCGGGAGCACCGGCCCTTGCAGCCATTCTCGTAGTCTGGCGGTCCGGAAAGGGTGCTGGTACGTTGCTACAGCCACCCTTAATTCCGGACCGCCAGACTTGTAATGAGGCCCAATGTGCACTGGAATGATTCAGTACCAGCATCTCTACTTAAAAACTAGCAATATACATTGATCAGGTATGCACACAGGGGTGCTCTAGAAGCAATCTGCTATAAAAGTATGACCGTACTTAGTTCTGTCAAGTATGTACGCAATTTAATGTGCCATTCAGCATGCAATGGTTTCCAATTGTGCATGAAATCTGTGTGTAAAGTAGTACAGGGCCCTCAACTGCTCTCGGTTGCCGATGTGACTTGGGGATGGGGCAAAAGTGCCATTTGGCATGTAATGGTTACCAAATGTTTATGTAATTGTGAGCGAGTTGTACATTTAAAGTATGACTGCAATGCATTCCACAAATGATTGGGGGACAGGGAAAAGCTTTCCAGGCAATAACACTTGCATTGGCTACTCACCTACATGGTTGTCATGAATAATTGCACTGATGTCCTGAGGACAGCTATAATATTCAAGTATGCAATCCTACTTTAAATGAGTCTACTGAATGTGTCTCCTCTGTAAGGTTTCTCCAACCACAAGGTTTGCGTTCACTTTCATCTATCACATAGTTTAACCTGACTTGGCAGCTCCTGGCCTCTCCGCTTGGCAGTCCCAGTAGCAAGGCAGGAATTAGTTTTCTAAAATTGATTAGCAGAGTTTGATTATGTGAAATGATCTTGATGAGCAATTAAACAAATTTGATTAACAATGTTATACTAATATTTTTAATGTCGCCAGAGGTTATTTGTACCCAAGACATAAAACGAGCATCAATACAGTATTGTTGTGTACCGCTGAAGTAAAACATGAGTGAGAAGAGTCAGACCTTCTAAATTCTATAAAATGATGGTGGATCTGCAGGCCGAGTAAGGTTTAAGTTATACAAAGGTAGCGGGCGCCCCTCTCGCAAGAACAGACATGATAACCTGTTCAGTGGTTATTAACCACTTGAGAGTTCGCAGCCACTGCTTTTACTCACTGTGCCTTTCACAGATGGGAAATATCCATTTGCATATCAGTCTTTGTCCTGCCCAGGGGCAGTTCAGCACCGAAATACAATGGCAATTCCAATCTGAACGAGAGTACCACCAGCAACCCCATACACGTGTTTCACCCTTGTTGGGGATCATCAGTGAGGTGAAGCTGATGCCTCTCTAAGCACAGTGAGAGGGAGACCACGTCTGGTTGCCCCCAGGAGACCTAGGGTTACCAATCCCAGGTTCCTTAAAAAATAGTTTTACAAAGGTAGCGGGCGCCCCTCTCTCGCAAGAACAGACATGATAACCTGTTCAGTGGTTATTAACCACTTAAGAGTTCGCAGCGACTGCTTTTACTCACTGTGCCTTTCACAGATGGGAAATATCCATTTGCATATCAGTCTTTGTCCTGCCCAGGGGCAGTCCAGCACCGAAATACAATGGCAATTCCAATCTGAACGAGAGTACCACCAGCAACCCCATACACGTGTTTCACCCTTGTTGGGGATCATCAGTGAGGTGAAGCTGATGCCTCTCTAAGCACAGTGAGAGGGAGACCACGTCTGGTTGCCCCCAGGAGACCCAGGGTTACCAATCCCAGGTTCCTTAAAAAATAGTTTTACAAAGGTAGCGGGCGCCCCTCTCTCGCAAGAACAGACATGATAACCTGTTCAGTGGTTATTAACCACTTGAGAGTTCGCAGCCACTGCTTTTGCTCACTGTGCCTTTCACAGATGGGAAATATCAATTTGCATATCAGTCTTTGTCCTGCCCAGGGGCAGTCCAGCACCGAAATACAATGGCAATTCCAATCTGAACGAGAGTACCACCAGCAACCCCATACACGTGTTTCACCCTTGTTGGGGATCATCAGTGAGGTGAAGCTGATGCCTCTCTAAGCACAGTGAGAGGGAGACCACGTCTGGTTGCCCCCAGGAGACCTAGGGTTACCAATCCCAGGTTCCTTAAAAATAGTTTTACAAAGGTAGCGGGCGCCCCTCTCTCGCAAGAACAGACATGATAACCTGTTCAGTGGTTATTAACCACTTGAGAGTTCGCAGCCACTGCTTTTACTCACTGTGCCTTTCACAGATGGGAAATATCCATTTGCATATCAGTCTTTGTCCTGCCCAGGAGCAGTCCAGCACCGAAATACAATGGCAATTCCAATCTGAACGAGAGTACCACCAGCAACCCCATACACGTGTTTCACCCTTGTTGGGGATCATCAGTGAGGTGAAGCTGATGCCTCTCTAAGCACAGTGAGAGGGAGACCACGTCTGGTTGCCCCCAGGAGACCTAGGGTTACCAATCCCAGGTTCCTTAAAAAATTGTTTTACAAAGGTAGCGGGCGCCCCTCTCTCGCAAGAACAGACATGATAACCTGTTCAGTGGTTATTAACCACTTGAGAGTTCGCAGCCACTGCTTTTACTCACTGTGCCTTTCACAGATGGGAAATATCCATTTGCATATCAGTCTTTGTCCTGCCCAGGGGCAGTCCAGCACCGAAATACAATGGCAATTCCAATCTGAACGAGAGTACCACCAGCAACCCCATACACGTGTTTCACCCTTGTTGGGGATCATCAGTGAGGTGAAGCTGATGCCTCTCTAAGCACAGTGAGAGGGAGACCACGTCTGGTTGCCCCCAGGAGACCTAGGGTTACCAATCCCAGGTTCCTTAAAAAATAGTTTTACAAAGGTAGCGGGCGCCCCTCTCTCGCAAGAACAGACATGATAACCTGTTCAGTGGTTATTAACCACTTGAGAGTTCGCAGTGAGTAAAAGCAGTGGCTGCAAACACTCAAGTGGTTAATAACCACTGAACAGGTTATCATGTCTGTTCTTGCGAGAGAGGGGCGCCCGCTACCTTTGTAAAACTATTTTTTAAGGAACCTGGGATTGGTAACCCTAGGTCTCCTGGGGGCAACCAGACGTGGTCTCCCTCTCACTGTGCTTAGAGAGGCATCAGCTTCACCTCACTGATGATCCCCAACAAGGGTGAAACACGTGTATGGGGTTGCTGGTGGTACTCTCGTTCAGATTGGAATTGCCATTGTATTTCGGTGCTGGACTGCCCCTGGGCAGGACAAAGACTGATATGCAAATGGATATTTCCCATCTGTGAAAGGCACAGTGAGTAAAAGCAGTGGCTGCGAACTCTCAAGTGGTTAATAACCACTGAACAGGTTATCATGTCTGTTCTTGCGAGAGAGGGGCGCCCGCTACCTTTGTAAAACTATTTTTTAAGGAACCTGGGATTGGTAACCCTAGGTCTCCTGGGGGCAACCAGACGTGGTCTCCCTCTCACTGTGCTTAGAGAGGCATCAGCTTCACCTCACTGATGATCCCCAACAAGGGTGAAACACGTGTATGGGGTTGCTGGTGGTACTCTCGTTCAGATTGGAATTGCCATTGTATTTCGGTGCTGGACTGCCCCTGGGCAGGACAAAGACTGATATGCAAATGGATATTTCCCATCTGTGAAAGGCACAGTGAGTAAAAGCAGTGGCTGCGAACTCTCAAGTGGTTAATAACCACTGAAGAGGTTATCATGTCTGTTCTTGCGAGAGAGGGGCGCCCGCTACCTTTGTAAAACTAAGGTTTAAGTTACTTACCTGTAACCATTGTTCTCCAGCATGGGTCTGGCATGGATTCACATGCTCATGAATATTCCCCGTCGTCAGGCTGTGAATCCTCTGTAAAAGAAAAAACAGTTTCGCTTTCACTTCAAAACTGCATGTCTCCTCTAAACCAATCACTGTCCTCTGGGTCATACTGCCCCCATCCAATGACAGTCCTCTCCCTAAGCTTCATCCCTGGTGGCCATCTTCAAATTTTTACAGCACGCTTCAGTGTTGGGAATCCTCAAGTTGCTCTCTGAGCAAATTTTGGGGTTTTTTTTGCAAATTTTTCAGAAATAGTTCAACTTTTGCATTGATTTTTGCTTTATCGTCTTCGGCGAAGGACAGAGACCGGCAGCAGAGATGTGCTACCGGCAAAGATCTTCATCCACCGTCGGATGGCCTCAAAGTTTTGAAAGTGCCCGGCCTGGGGCCTACTTCGCGCCTTTCAGCATGACTGAAGAGAAGAAGGAAAGTTGAAGCCTCTACAAACTCTGCGCAAAGTGTGGATTAAGAAACATCTTTGTGCTTATATTGCCTGCATCGGGACCACAATGAGGAGGGATGCGAGGTGTGCCATGGTTTCTCGAAGAAAACCAAAAAAGACTGCTGCACCAGACTGTCAGCATGGCTCGAGTCGAGCAAGGCCACTGACTCAGCCTTGGGACAGGGTCAAGCTTCATCCAGTATCGGCCGATCCGAGGAGTGAACTCCCTCCGGGAGAAGGTTGAGATCCTTTGAGGACGCCACGCTTGCGGAGGTCCAAGAGATGGTCAAGCGCCAAATGCACTCGACTCACATAGCAACGGATGACAAAAAAGCAAATGTGCTTTCTGTAAAATGGAGCATGTCACCACAAACTCACTTTGTTTGGCCCACTGCTGCCACATTGAGGCCAACTATGCACAGTGAACCTTTAATTTGACATTTACTGCAAAGTAAATGTTAAATACAAGTTTCAAACACCACCTGCAAATGGTACTTGCCCATAATAAAATCTACTCGACTACGCGAGTAGGCAGGTAGAATTTGCGAGCCCTGGATTAGTCTGTAAAATGTAAAAAGTTACCCGCCTGAAAGGAAAAAAAATATGATCAAAAGGCTCTGAAAACAGTTTGTCCAGCTCTCTCCCGCAGGTACTAACATATAATGCAATCATAATCCTAGAGCAAAGCAAGCACTGGAGGCTAACTACCTCTACAGGCTAACCAGTGCATGGTATTGTAGTAGATCTGTAGATGTACAGACTGGATAGAACTATTGATTACTACTTTGCGTAAACACTGGTTTGCTTTGTGTATTATGTAAGAAGAAAGAAAGTAAGAGGCTAAGGGACAGATTCACAGAGCGTGTTCCAATGGGATGGCGTCATTATAAAACAATTCTGTGAATCAGGCCCTAAGAGCGGATGGCAGAGAACTGGGCTGCTGCCATCTCACTTTCAGGGTAGCTAGTATAAAGCAACAGGGTGATAAGATAACATGTCAAGGAGTATGGGAATCAGCCCATGGGTTGAGCACCAGTTGCAGAGATGTATTCAACCAAAACGTCACATACCTAGGTTTGCCATCAAAAGCATCTTGCCGTGTGATCATGTACATTTACAAAGGTGTTCAATCATCAATGTGATGCATATTCCCCAACAAATTGAAAAATAGTTTACAATATTCGATTTAGATACACTAACCTGAATTTTACTGTACAGTATTGAGACAATTCAGTGTTTTACAGTAGCAATATGGTAATTATGTATTATGTAACAATTTATATTTTTAGAAATGGAATTGCATGACTGGTTTTAAAAAGAAATTACGTTAACACATACTGGTCTTTGCCAGACAGGATATAGTTAGCTTAATGAAAGTTTAATCCAGATTTGAAGAAGAAAAAAAAATCTTGCCTAGCACTCCCGCCAAGGCCTTTGGCACCTTCAGAGTGGAGGAGATGATTACTTCTGCACTCTCTCTTTATTAGCCCCTTTGACCTTGCAGTGAACAGAGAAAAGAGGGTGGAGAGAGCACTGAGAGCAAGAGAGGAATGCAGGGTGAGCTGTACTTTCATTGAACAGGGTAACTGAAATGCCTATTTTTGCTACACAAATGTCAATTTAATTAGCAAACCTAAAGGCTATGCAACACTGCTTATTTTATGCCTTGCAGTAGTATTATGCTTTTTGTTTAGACTCAAAAATCAAAGGTGTACCCTGACAACAGTAACACCCCATGCTTCAATTCAATGCTACAATTTATAGTCTATTTGTATTTGTATAAATCCTACATCTACATAGTTGCAATTTATCTTTGAACTTTCTACACTCTTGATCCGCATTCGTGATTAAACGGGGAATCATAAAGCCATGCTATCACAAGCATCTGCCCTCTCCCTTTTTGCTGAAAAGCCAAAGACTTCTATCCTTTCCCCTTCACCCTTTCTCTTTTACACCCCCTACAGACTACGGTCTGGAGACCACTAGCAACGCCGCTATACGCAACTTTCTGGACAAGCCGAGGAAATCTGAGACAACTACAGTGGTGATTTGTCTGTGGCACAGAAAAAAAACATTGCAACATAGCATAAAGCACACCATTCTGGTTTTGCAACAAGTCAGGCATAGGGATGAATAGTTGTGGAAACACGATTGCCAGTATCAAGCAAACAAAATCAAGCCCTTTATCCAGTAAACCGATTGGTTACATGATAAGGCTTACAGATAAATAGTGAACAAGGGTGCATGCGGGTGCTAATTGCCGTAAATCTTCACGCCAATTATATCATGTGAGCGATGGGCTTGAGATGCTAGGAAGCCGAAGACAGAACCGTGAATTATCAGCCAAGCGTATTCATATCTTGCACAGTAAAATCGACAACGCAAACTGTGGCGAGGGAAGGGCTCACGCTGCAACAGACGAAGCAACCACAGGCCCATATGTATTCATTTTGCTGAGCCAGCGCTCGGGTGTGGCTTTCCTTCGCTAAGCTCCAGCCCTCGTTTCTCTTAACAGCAGGAGTGCATTGCTAATTGGCAGAACTCGCCGTATAGCCTGGGACGCGCCTTAAGTCTACGCTTGCTTAAATCACTAGCTTGTGTCCTGCCCCCTTCACGGCACTACTTAAAATGCCAGATACAGATCATTTCTGAAAAAGAGACAAACAAAAAGCCCAATAAACTTTATAGTGGTCAATCAAGCAGACACTAAAAGATTTCAAAAGTCACGAAACAAACGCCGGAGAAAATAGGCATATTTCTGGAACACTGCACCTCCAGCGTCCGCTCTTGTGTTGCTGCCAAAGGCCACTTAAATGGAAGAGCCACATTTCTTTCATATTCTATTTATTTGAGATGGGCCCACGCGCCTTTCAAGTCTTAAAAAAACAAACTGGCGCTTTAGAGCACTAACTCATCAAGTGTTGTTGCCACTTTCCAGCCACCCAGGCAGAATTATCCAGGGATAAACAGCCCACCCTGGAATATCGCAGCTGGAAACAGTCGCACGAAGAAAGGAAAGAAAAATTAGTTCGGATGTAAACGTTTCACAATCGGTTCTTTGATAATATATTAATTATTTTGCCAAATAATTAGATTTTGCCTCTTCTGGGGACGCTTTGCAAATAGCCGGTACAGAATAACCGCTGTGCATCCTGGGTCCCCGGAAATAGAAAAAACTCACCACTGATCTCATATTTTTATTCTCATCTAAGTTTAAATCAGTCAGTAAGGGTAATCCAGATATGGGCCCATTTCTTTATGTGCCTAGAGCCACACTCTCCTGACGATGCTAAACAAGGCAGAAACACGTGCCTGCGGTGGGTGTTGATACTGTCATTTGGTCGTGAACTGGACGGCATTTTTTGTGAAATGGACTGTTCTTGTGGGGAGAATAATATGTGTTGCAGTGGGAAAGTGAAGGACCACCTTCAGGACAGCACCACCTTAAGAAGGGAACAGAAAGCCACGGGGAGGGGGAGGAAAGAGAAGAGCAGTTCGTGAGGAGGAAAATAAAGGGATAGTTAGAGTTACATTGGCTTCGTCTTTCTGTAGCCTGAGTGAGTGACCCAAGTGCGAATGAACTGAAAGGAAGACACAACAACTGGCTACGAGTAGGAGGCTCGGTACCCGCACTTACTACACGCCATTCCGCCTTCCTCCTATAACGAAGTGATTTGCTGAGGAAGGGTGTGCAGCAATCCGAGGCAACACTCCTGCTACGCAGGCCCACAGGATCCACAGTGTTGGCAGTCCGACCAGCCATCCAGGGGAAGGGCGGTAATCCATCTCTGCTGGGAAGGAAGGCAGAGAGGCAATACGCCTGGTGCACGGCTGTCCAACAGCCCAAGAAAGAGCGTCAATCCACCGTTTTACCACGGCCCGCTCAGAGCAGGCAATCTGCCTTAACTACCTGTCCCACTGTTCACGGCAGGGAGGCATCGGGACGTAGCAGCCCGCTGCAACCCGCCGCATCCACAAGAGTCCGCCTCAGCAGGAGGAGCTCCTGCCCCAGCTACAGCAGCAAGGGATGCAACCTCCTGCCGCACCCCAACTCCACCTCCTGCCTGAAGCACAGGTTTCAACTGCTCCTGGGGGGCAGAAAACCAGAGCTCTGGGCCAGGCAGAGGCACGACAAGGGCTCCTCCACCTTTCCACCTTCCCACGGACAGGCACTCCACGCCTAGATTTCCCTCCAGGGCCCCTCCAGGAAAGTGCATTGAAAAAAAAAGGGGGGGGGGCAGAGAAGAATCCTGTGAGAGTGAAGAGCCACCAGGAAGAGTGCCCACTTCCGTGTTTGCTGGGATAGCTTGGACAAACTTGGAGAGTGTGTGCCTCCCTGCTTGTTTATGTAGAACAAGGCAGTGGTGCTGTCTGTGAGGACTTGCACTGTTTGTCCTGTAAGATGTTGCAGAAAGGCTTGTAGAGCCTTAATAACTGTCAGAAGTTCTAAGAAATTGATGTGTCTTTGGGCTGTGGCATGTGTCCACTGGCCGTGGGCTGTGTGATGGAGGAAGTGGGCTGTGAGGCGTCTGTAGTTAGGATCACTTGTGTTGCTGGAATGCAAAAGGGTTTTCCTTTTTGCAGGTTGTCCCTGGACCACCAGCAAAGATCCTGTACTAGGGTTAGCGAGACAACCACTAGATTGTCCCACTGACCGCTTGCCTGAGACCATTGTTTCGCTAACCACCCTTCCATTGGGCGCATGCGCATGCGTGCGTGTGGAACCAAGTGTATGCATCAGGCCATCATCCCGAGCAAGCGCATTGCTTTGTGTACAGTTATCTGGTGACCGCTCTTGTAATGAGGTACTTGCAACAGCATGTTTTGTACTCCCTCGTTTGACGGGAAAGCCAGCTCCTCCTATGTCTTTAAGATGGCTCGCAGAAATTGTTTTACTTGGCTGGGAACTAAACTTGACTTTTTCTCATTGATGGAGAAACCCAATTGGAAAAGAAGGTTTACCATTCTTTGGCTGTTTTGCCTGCAAATTTGCAGAGGCTCCCCGGTAATTAGCCAGTCGTCTAGATAAGGGTACAGAGGGATTGACTCTCTACAGAGGTGTGCTGCTACTACTGCAATCACTTTTGTGGATACTCTTGGGGCTGAGGAGATGTCGAAGGAGAGCACCTTGAACTGTACTGGTAGTGTACCCCTACTTTTTCAAATAGCAGGTATTTTCTGTGCACTGGGAACATTGAAAAATGAAAGTATGCATCTTCATATCCAATGTTGCCATGTTATCCCCCGTTTTAAGAGGGGGATTACCTCTTGGAGCTTGGTCATGCAAAATGTTTGAGTTTTGACATATTTGTTCACTGGGCGCAGATCTAGTACTGGGCACATGGAAAGGTCTTTCTTTGGCACAAGGAAGTACGTTGAATAAATACCCTTTTTTACCTGATTTGCTGGGACAATCTCTATGGCTTCCTTTTCCAACAGAGTCTTTACTTCCTCCAGTAATATGCACTGCTCTTCTGGCATCATTCTTCTATGTCTTGGTGGGCGGTTTGGTGGTTTTTGCAAAGGTTCTATGCAATACGCGCTTGTTACGTTGGACAACACCCACTTGTCTGACGTATTTCCCTCCCATGCGTGGCTGAAGTGTGGGATGAAACCTCCTCCTGGAGTGGCATGGGAGGGTACTTGTAGCAGTGCGTCATTGCCTGGGAGGGGTGGTGCCTCTCCCAGGGAAGGTTCTGTCCCTTCCTCTGGACCTTTACGGCCTCTTTGAAAATTAGAATAGGAAGACTGTCTTTGTGAGGGGCCCCATGACAAGAATGGCCGCCCTGATTGTTTGTTTATTCATTTGTCATGCGCACCGGACCCTTAGGTAACTCGGTGTCACAGTATACAAGGCTACTTTAAGCTTAGTTACATAGTGAGGAAAGATACATACAAGCAATACAAATTCAACGAGTCAAACTAGGGGCTATACACCAGTGCAATATACAATAATATACATCAGTAAATATACACATGAGGCTAGATACGAAAGAAAGCTATGGGGGTTCAAATGATGACTGTTACAGTGTACATAGGCTAATCCTGGTGGTCGTTGGAGCGTAAACATTTGAGGATGTTTCTTCTGAAGCTATAGTAGGATTGATCTTTTCTAAGGTCAAGTGGTAGTGTGTTCCAATACTAGGCCGCCTTCACTGGGAAGCTACTACCGCCTGTTTTTTTAATCCTGAATCTAGGTATCTGGAGGCAGTAGGAGTAGGCCGCTCTAGTGGGACGGGTCAATGTTTTTCTGAATATTCTCTCCGTGAGGTAGGGTTGGGCTGCATTATAAAGGCACTTGAAGGTTAGAGAGGCTATTTTAAGTGAAATCCTATCTCTAATTCTTAGCCAGTGATATTCTCTTCTCATGTTGGATTCATGTTCTTTAGTAGGAAGGTTCAGGGCTGTTCTCAAGGTGTTATTTTGCAATATCTGAATTTTGTTGGTAATGTATTTATTAGCTCCTGAGTACAAGGCATTGATATGATATGATAGTTTATTTATATAGCGCCTATGCACAATGTGTTTCAAAGCGCTTCAAGGCAAGGGAGGGAACAAGGGAAAATACAATGACATTCTAACAGGCCATGAACAGTAAGGATGTGAAATTAACTATCGTACTCGGCCTGACGACATTTCAGATAGTGCAAGAGCTAAGACATAGATAAGGAACAGAGGGGGAGTATGGGAAGGAAATGGAAACAGACAGGCGACTACCGTACTAGGCCTGATGACATTTCTGGAAGAGGTGAGGGAGAGGGGTGCAGAAAGGTAGGGGAGGAACAAAACAAGCGACTATCATACTAGGCCTGACGACATTTCAGATAGTGCTGGAGGGCGGGTGGGGAGGAAAAAACAGTAAAGGGAGGGGGGAGGAGACAGAAGAGGTTGCTATCATACTAGGTCCAGGGACAATTCTGATAGAGTAAGTGCATAGAAGAAAGTAAGTGGAGGAGTTAGGAAAAGGGAGAAGGGAAAGGAGGAGAAAACAGAGAGTTAGCAGTCAAAAGAGTGGAGAAGCAAGAGGGGAGAGTGAATACAATTGCAGAAGTCAGTAGTAACACATAATGTTGCAAGCCAGGATACAAGATGAAGATGGGAACAGCATGATTCAGGGCCACCATGAGTACAATATGCAAAACAAGTCCAGCATGAGAATTGAGAAAGGGTGACGCCCCGTGAATGAATGAAGTCCATAAAAGTCAAATCTACCCTTGGCCACAAGACAGTGATGGTGAAACCAGAATTTATCAGTACAGACTCCTGCAGAAGTAGGCTTGAGGAGGGTAAGGGGGGGCAGGGTAGAAGAACCAAGCAAAACAGGCAACACCTGTGTGCGGGAATGGTGGGGGCACAAGGGAACATCACAGGGGGACCAGAGGGGGTGGGGATGGCCTGTGGGGACAGAGGGAGTAACACATGTTGGTGCATGGTTACCTGCTGTCTGAGCAGGGGGTTGGGCCCTGGGTCCTCCTGGTCCAAACAGGTCCAAACAAGAATTGCCCTTCGCTTAGGACGCCCGGGCGAGAGACGCCCTTGATCTAATAGTTAAGAGCAGGAAGGAAGAGGCAGGGCTAAGAAGGTGGGTGGTGCTTAGGCCATTGCAATAGTCTAGCCTGGAGAGTATTGGGGCATTAGCGAGGATAAGGCAGCTAGCTTGTGTTAAGAAAGCTTGGCATGCCCTAATAAGTTTGCAGGTATGGGCAGTGGATGATGCTAGAGAGTTTACCTGTTTTTTCAATGTTAAGGTAGAATCAAGGTAAACGCCTAGTGTTTTCACTTCTTTAGCTACAGTTATTATATTGCCGTCAATGTTAAAAGCAGAGTAGCTAGGGTCAAGTTTTTTTAGGTTGGCGATAGAGCCGAGGAGCAGGATCTCTGTTTTGGCATCATTCAGGCAGAGGCCATGGGTTGCCATCCATGCCTGAATGATGAGGTATATTTCATTTACCAAGGCTGTATCAGAGAGAATTGCCCGAAAGAGGAATGAGGATCTGGGTGTCATCTGCATAATTAGTGTAAGTGACACCCAGTCTGTCCAATAAAAGCGTGGTAAAAATATTATACATAGTTGGCGAGATGCAAGAACCTTGGGGTACACTGCATGCTTTTTTGATAGGGTCCGCTGAAGCCGATGTGGAGAAAACTCTCATTGTTCTATTGTCTAAAAATGACTGGACCCAGGCTATGGCTTCACCTGAGAAGTGGGCGGTCGAGGCCAGGTGCTCGCACAAAACTACGTGGTCCATAAGGTCAAAGGCTGCCGACAGGTCAAGGAGGAGCAGCATGGCAGTATTTCCCTTGTCGTTGAGCTCGTCAATTTGTGTCTTGAGATCAATCAATGCCGTCTCTGTGCAATGCCGTGTTCTAAAACCAGATTGGCGGGATCCTAGGAGTTGGTTAGTTTCAAGATAGTGTTGCATTTGTAAGTAGGCCACTCTATCTATAATCTTGAGAAGGAAGGGTACCATGGTGATAGGCCTGTAGTTGGTAGGGATGGAGGGGCATAGGGTTTGTTTCTTAAGGAGAGGTAAAAAAAAACCAAGACTCTTTTAAGTTACTTGGGACGGTATTTGTAGAAAAGGAGACGTTAATTAGTTTAGTGATAAATGGGGATAGGTCCCTTGCAGCATCCTTAATTAGTTGGGCAGGGCAGTTGTCACCCTTACAGTTGGAGGGCTTTAGGGATGCAATCATTTTTTCAGTTTCCTGGATGGATACTTTGGCAAATTTGAAGGGACTGGGCCTAGCGTGTCTTTGGTAGGGCTGGTGGGTAGTGTTTCGCTAGGGGGCAAGAAAGCTTTTTTTGGCAATTTTAAGTTGGAGTGTTGTTATTTTATTAGCTAGGGCATCCTGGATACTGGTGCACCATTGTTTGCCTTTGGGGGTGTTGTCCGGGGGAGGTATTGGAGATTCCAATTCTCTAAGGATAACAAACAGTTCCTTGGTGTTGAAACTGGCATTGGATATTCTCTAGTTAAATAGTTCTTTTTTTCCGGAGGATTTCTTTTTTGTATTTGTTACCAAAATGTTTAAGTTGCATTTTATTTTCCTCAGAGGGGGGAGTGTCGCCATAGGAATTCCAGTTTCCTTTTTTGTAGTCTTGATTCTTTAAGGTGGGGGTGAACCAAGCATTGAGGTGTGACTATTGTTTACTCTTGCATAGCTTCGGAGGAGCAATGCAGTCCAGAGCCTTGGTCATTGTATTATTGTAGGTCTCCACAAGGAGATCTGGATCCAGATTATTTGGGAGGGCATTAATGGTTGGAAGGAGGAGTGGCAAGAGATTGTCGGGTGTGATATTTTTTTTTTTGCTTTGGTAGGGAGGGGGGTGCCATGACTTTGTTTTTGGCAGTCTGTTTATCTAGGGTTAGATCGAAATCAATTAAATTGTATCCGGATGGGCGTTGCATGCTCTGTCCACGCAACCTCCTGGAGTTTGAGGAATCCCGTTGGGTGTAGGGTTTGTTGGTCTCTTGGCCGAAAGACTTAAGAGTATCATACTCTTCTTTTGCACTTTTGAGGGAAACTTTGATAGCCTTACCAAAGTGGCCATTAAGTTCCACTGGCATGATAAGCAGGGTGGCCTCTGTTTCCAATTTAAAACCAGACTGTCTAAGCCAGGCATGGCGCTTGATAAGTCTGCCCTCTGCGATGATGTGACCTGCATTGTCTGCTGCATCAAGGTTGTTTTTAAGAATGCAGTTAGATAACTGCTTACCTTCTGAGATGGTGCTCAGTAGATGAGACTTTAGGGGTTCTGGAACCGCCTCAATTTGGCGTTCCTACTCATCCCACTTGTGATAGCCATAACAGCCTACTCATCCCACTTGTGACTGCTAGCTAGGAGGGTAGTGTTAATCGCAATTGTTGCTTGATAGGCCGCTTAGGATGCGACTTTCCTCCCGAAAGTGTAGACCTTATTACTTTCTTTATCTGGTGGGGCTTCAGCCAAAGCCAGAGGAGTCCCTGCCCTCTTCCTAGTAGTGGTGATGACAAGTGAGTCAGGTTTCAGCTGACCTCTAATGTGCAGTGGGTCTGTAGGCGCTGACTTACATTTTTTCTCAATACAAGGGTTGACCGCCCTCATGAGGCTAGGCGTAAGTAAGTAAGGCTGTATACGACTTTGGATGGATTGTAAAAGTGGAATGAACTGAGTGGCAGATCTCTTGTCGCCAAGAATGTCATCCACAAAGTCCTTGTCCCCTTCGGCCTCCTGGGTGACAATACTAAAGTGTTGGGCAGCCTTTAGCAGCAGCTCGTTGCATTGCAGCTGATTATGATATGATAGAACAAATTACTTACCAAACTGGTAATGTTCTTTCGATTGGATATTCCTCCAACGTATTCCACATCTTTGACATGTAATATCCACAGCTGTGTACTTCGGGAACCTTTTCGGCAGAGGGTGTCTGCATCTTGGCATCTTGGTTGAAGGAAAGCCCTGGGATGCCCAGTGGAGCAGTCTGAGTGAAGACCAGAGACCCGCCCCCTATGTCTCACAGTGAATTGCAGAGGAGGCGTGCAGTAAAGAGCAGCATGCGAGCAGTGTTGATCATTGTCGGTGGCCCCGTTACCTTGGTGACTCTGCCTGTACTCACTATGCTGCCCGGGAACAGCAGTGATTCCGGAGGTGTCCCCACAGCACAGCGGATGCCACCTGAATTTAAAATGGTAGTGCGAGCTGCAGTAGTGACGTTGGAATGCCCCTACACTAAGGGGGTTACCCAGAACATATCAATTAAGTCACGTGTGTGGCGATGAGTGTGGGTGGGCCCCTACACCAATTGGTCCCCGCTGAAGAAAACGAGGCCGTGGGGGGGCTGTGACAGCAGGTGGGCCCCCACTTGTGAAGACCAAAGAAGTCGTGGACTTCATAGTCAGCATGAGCGGCCCCACATGGTGGACGGGGCCAACCTAGATGAAAGAAGAGGAGAAGGACTAGACCCCAGAAACATCACTTGGACGGCCTGCAACCAGTGCTGCATTCAGCCTGAAGGTACTGTAAAGGGGTTGACATAGCCTTTTATGTGCTATTTGTTGTATGTGAATATACATATGTATGTGTTATATATATATATATATATATATATATATATATATATATATTAAAGGTTAAGTAGCATGCTAAGTATGGAACAGTAGAATGGGGTTATTTAGATTGGAAATGTTATGTAGGCTTAAAGGTTAAGTAGGAGTAGGATGATACATATATGTAATGATTTTAAATAGGTAAAAGGAGGTAGAGAGGAGGTACCTTGGTATGAGGCGGCGGGATAGCGTGGTGGCCTGCATGAGGCCACTTAGCGAGATGGGACCACCAACATAGGCCATCCTCTGGCCTCACACTCCATGTGGGTGGTACCTGAGTTTAGGTAAGGGGTCTGTTGCATCAAACTCTCCGTAAGGGTCCCCAAGACCCCTGCAAGAAAGGGTGAGCTAAAGTAGCAGTCCCCATTTAGTTGGTGCTCACATCAGGGAAATCCTAGGGAAATAAATAAAGGGGAAAAAGTTCATAGTGTTTTCTATAAATAAAGACGGGTCCTGTTGGGATCCCTATCAAATTCACTCTGGTGTCTAAGTCCATTGGTAATCTAAGAACTCAGGGTGTAGCTCATCTCCTGTTAACAGTGATTTTATTTGGCAGGTGCAGTGCCCCTCCCTGTTCGGGTGCACTGGTGGGTGGGGGTTCTCGTAGGTATTGCCCCTGCTCCAGGGAAGGGAAGAGCGTGCCCTTGCACGGATCAGGGCCGGAAACCAGTGGTACACATTTCACTTGTTTCCACTGGTTATCTCAGAGTGGCCAATGAGATTCTATTGTATACCACGTGATTCCTCACTTTTTGTCATTATTTCTTTAATCCATAATTGTTCTTCATCCCTTCATAGAACGCCTTTCCTATTATTAATACTCCATGTTTTCTTTTTTATTCACTTCAGAGCCTGGAGTGCCACATATGGAACAAGTATGTTTCTGTATGTATTTCATGTAATTCCCATAAGACCTGGCATATGTGCTCCATACAAGTAATACATCAAACAAAATAGT
The DNA here is from genome assembly GCF_040938575.1 of Ambystoma mexicanum. Classification (NCBI taxonomy): domain Eukaryota; kingdom Metazoa; phylum Chordata; class Amphibia; order Caudata; family Ambystomatidae; genus Ambystoma; species Ambystoma mexicanum. The sequence goes on from NC_090930.1 coordinate 1,090,646,699, forward strand.
TGTAGCTGTTGAAGGCTAACATTTTTACATGATTGACTAGCTTGTACAAGTGATTGGAAACCACCAGTCTTTAAAATCACAGCGATATGGGTAGAAACAGAGGAAAAGGAAATGAGGCGTTCCCTCAGAAAAGACGTTCCCAAGTACAGAGGCAGACAGACTGATGAAATAACTGACTGAACGGAGGGGCCTTGACATATAAAAGCTGAGACACAGATGCATGGCAAAGTCAGAAGTCTGCTAGCACAAGTGAAGTAGATGTACATCTCAAGCTAGTGTCAAAGGAAATTAATACTGGCATGTGGTTTGTCGGTCAATTAAACAAACTCAGCTACTGTGGATAGGGTTCCTGATAGTCAAGAACTACTGGGGGATTTTGTAGCCTTTTGTCAGAAAATATAATGTTCATATTTAATAACGGTATGCTCAGGTCCTATTTGGGGGCATATTGATTTCAAAAGCATAGACAAACATTAAAGATTGAGGAGGGGTTGGGGATGAGGGTGAATTAATTCCAAGGAATTTTACTATAGAAATTCCATTAGTGATGATTAAGCATCAGGTGGGCCCGCAGATGTTTCTCTCGGTAGCATCAGGTTGGCCCCAGATGTTTCTCACGCTACTAAAGCTATGCAACAGGGCTCTAAACTGAGGCTTTGGATCAACCACATAGTGTGAGGTTTAACCAGTACAGGGTTAGTGATGTCATTAGCTTCCTATCTTGGCTTGCAGGTAAGCAATTTGCCCTGGTGCCCCTGTCCTTTATAGGAAATAATGTGTAATTGTTTTCACTCAAGACGGCCCACAGTCCGCGATGCTCCCTTGCTGCTCTTCCCTATTCCCGCCTCCCGTGCCCACCAACCAGCCCTGTTGGCCAATTCATCCGTGTTTGCTCGTGAGGGCCTAACCCCCGGCAAACATGCTACCTGTGCCATTTCCCATCTTGGCTTGCAGCTAAGCACTTTGCCCTGGTGCCCCTGCCCTTTATAGAACATAATGTGTAATTGTTTTCACCCAAGGTGGCCCCGCGGTCCCCGATGCTCCCTTGCTGCTCTTCCCTATTCCTGCCTCCCCTGCCCTTCCACCAGCCCCTATTGGCCAATTACACCTTTATCCCGGGCCTGTCTTGGGCAGCCCACTGCCGGGCAGCCTCTCGGCTAAGGGCCTCGAGGCAAAGGGCGGCTCCTGCATTGGCGGCTCCAAATGTGTCTGCAGGTGTCCGCAGGGGAAGCAAAGGAAGCCAACAGACACCAACAAAACTGTAAGTGTGGCATGGGTGGGGAGTAGAGCAATTACTCTACTCCAGAAAGCCCTTGCCACTCTACCTTACCTCTCCATAACGTAGACTGACATAGTTTCACAACATGCATACTTAGAGAGATTCATGACCACCAGCCTAAATCCACTCTTGGCTGGACGGTAAATGTTGCATTAGATTACGCACTAAAATACTAGCCAATGGTAACTCGCGCCCCACCCCTAGATAACGGTTAAGATTAGCCTGTGTCCCCTTTAGAGAGGTGTAATAATGTTGACATATGCCACACTTAGATGGGATTCTTAACTTTAGCTCACATCGCATCTAGATAGAAATGTGAATGTTAGCATGAGCATCGTACTCAAATAGAAATGTGAATGTTAGCATGTGCCACACTTAGATGGAATTCCTAACCTTAGCTTGCGTCGCATCTAGATAGGAATGTGTATGTTAGCATGAGCGTCGTACTCAAATAGAAATGTGAATGTTAGCATGCACTACACTTAGACGAAATTCTTAACCTTAGTTTGCTTTGCATCTGGATAGAAGAACAAGTTACTTCTTACCTTGTAACGTTCTTTCGACGGGATGTTCCTACGACGTATTCCTCATCTTAGATATCTCCTTCCAGCTCTGCTGGCCTCGGAAAATTTTTTCTCTCTAGAGGGCGCTGCGCGTCGACGTCCTCCGAGTCGATGTCCCTCGACAGCCGCCGTATCGTCGTCGACGTCATCCTGCCTATAAAGGCCGCGCGCAGCGTCCGTTGCTCAGTTCCGTTTTGTAGCCCACAATAATACTTTCTGGACTAAACTAATCACCCTGAAGGAGCGTAAGATGCAACAACAAGGGAAGTAGAACTGCGGGGATGGATGGGAGGGTCGATGAGGAATACATCAGAGGAACATCCCGTCGAAAGAACGTTACAAGGTAAGAAGTAACTTGTTCTTCGAAGGGATTGTGTCCTCCGACGTATTCCTCATCTTAGATAGGCTCCCATAGCAGTATTCTATTATCGGAGGAGGGAGTACTGACTTCACACTGTCTTCTATTGATGAATAGAATGCAGTACAGCCCTTCCAAACCTAGTCTCTTGACTGGAGGAGGAATCCAAATTGTAAAAACGTGTAAAGGTATGGACAGACGACCATGTAGCGGCCGCACAGATGTCTTTAACCGGCACGCCTCTTTTGAGGGCCGATGAAGCTGCAATACCTCTGGTCGAATGAGCCCTAAGGTTTTGAGGGGGCTCTTTCCCTGCCAGTTTATAACATTCCAGAATGGCTAGAATGATCCATCTGGAAATGGTCTGCTTAGTTATTGGTAACCCCAGCTTGTGACCTGCGTAACATACAAACAGCTGGTCTGCTAGTCTACTGATGTAAAAACTTAAAGCCCTCCTAGGGTCTAGACTGTGTAACCTCTCTTCCTCTTTCCCCGGGTGAGGAGGAGGATAGAAAGATGGTAGAGTAATCTTCTGAGTGATATGGAATTCAGAAACCACCTTTGGGAGGAAATTAGGCTTCACTTGCAGGACAACTTTGTCGTTGTGAAATATTGTGTGAGGGGGTTTACAAGAAAGAGCTTGTAATTCACTCACCCTTCTAGCAGATGTAAGTGCTATTAATAAAACAGTTTTAAGGGTAAGGAATCTTAACGAACAAGAATGGAGAGGTTCGAAAGGTGTGCCCATCAGGAAAGTTAGTACTAAGTTTAAATCCCATAGGGGAACTTGGAATGGTCTTGGGGGATAAACATTGGTTAACCCCTTTAGAAACTGTATTACCAAGGGTAATTTGAAATAGGATGGTTCTTCCGCAGTACGCTTAAAGATGGATAGCGCTGCGAGAAAGCCCTTAATGGTGCCAACTTGAAGGCCTGAATTTGCCAAATATAGTAGGAAGGACAAAACCATTGGTGTACCACATGAAAAAGGGTCGATATTCTGTTCTCTACACCAGCTGCAGAATCTGTTCCAACGGCAGCGGTATAAAGACTTTGTTGCTGGCCTCCTTGCCGAAAGCAACACCTCCACATCATCAGGGAGGTCCCAATCCTTGTACCTCAGCCTTTCAGAAGCCAAGCGTGAAGGTTGAGGGTTTTGATGTCTGGATGGAGAACCTGACCTCCCTTCTGTGAGAGTAGGTTCTCTCTGAGTGGAAGTCGAATTGGAGGGCAGATGGACAAGTCTAGAAGGTCCGGGTACCACGCTCTCCTGGCCCAATCCGGGGCAATTAGGATCATGGTTCTCCGGAATCTTCTCAACCTCCTGATCATTTGAGGAATGACAGGGACCGGTGGGAACGCGTACAGAAGCGGAAACTCCCAGTCCACTATGAACGCGTCTCCCAGAGCTCCTCTCGGGGGAAATTCCCTTGAGCAGAACAGGTCGCATTTCCTGTTTAGGCTGGTGGCGAACAGATCTACCTGAGGGGTTCCCCAAAGGGCGAAGATCTCTTGAAGGACTTCCTGAGCTAGTTCCCACTCGTGGGAGACTGTGTTCTGCCTGCTCAGAGCGTCCGCTGTCAAGTTCTTCTCTCCGGCAAGGTGAACTGCCGATAGAGAGAATCCTTCTTGGATTGCCCAAAACCAGAGCTGCATCGCCTCTCTGCACAGGGGTAGTGATCCTACGCCTCCTCTTTTGTTAAGGTAATGCATGGCCACCGTGTTGTCCGTCATTATCAGGACGTTCTTCCCTTGTACAGCTGGCAGGAACGCCTTCAGCGCAAGTCTGATGGCTCTCAGCTCTAACAGGTTGATATGTAGTCTGGAATCCGATGGAGACCAACGACCGCTGATGGTCAAGTCGTTGGCGTGGGCTCCCCACCCCATGAGTGAGGCATCCGTGACTACTGTTATCTCCGGCCAGGGTTGCCAAAACTGTTCTCCTTTCAGAATGTTCTCCTGACAGGCCCACCACTGAAGGTCTCGAGCCACCCTGCCGGGAACCTGAAGAAGATCTGTCATTCTCCCTGAGAATTGTGACCACTGAGTCCTCAGTGCCCACTGGAGGGATCTCATTCTCAGGCGAGCCTCTGGCACTAGGAAAATGCAGGATGCCATGAGGCCTAGCAACCTCAAAAAGTCGAAGGCTGGGAGACGTTGGGCATGTTGGAACTTGGTAACCATCTGTAGAATATCTTGAGCCCTCACCTCTGGTGGCGAGGCTTTTCCCAGGGAAGTGTCCAGGATCGCTCCTATGAACTGGAGTCTCTGCGATGGTATCATTTGTGAATTCTTTAAATTGAGGGAGAAGCCCAGTCTGTGAAGGGAGTGGCACACGTGATTTAGCTGGATCTGAGCTTGTTCCGAAGAAACAGCCCTGATCAACCAATCGTCCAGGTAGGGGTAGACGTGAATCCCTTCCCTCCTTAGACTTGCAGCCACTACCGACATTAACTTGGTGAAGACCCTCGGGGCGGAGGTCAGCCCAAATGGCAGCACTCGAAATTGATAGTGAGAGTTGCCAATTGCGAACCTCAGGTATTTCGTGTGTTTGAGATGGATAGGCACATGGAAATAAGCGTCCTGAAGGTCCAGAGATACCAACCAGTCCTGGAACTGAAGGGCCTGGAGGATCTGAGAAAGAGTGACCATCTTGAATTTGTCTTTTCTGAGGAATTTGTTCAATTCTCGCAAGTCCAAGATGGGTCTCAGTCCTCTGTCTTTCTTTGGAATGAGAAAGTAAGGGGAGTACCAGCCCTTGTTCCTCTCCGCTACAGGTACCGGTTCTATGGCACCTTTCTCTAGCAGGTCCAAAATTTCCTGCAAGAGGAGCGGATCTGGAGCTTTCTGAGAGCTGATCCCTGGTGGATGACTCTCAGGTATACGTAGGAAAGGCAGGCAGTAACCTTGGGCAACTGTCTCCAATGCCCAAGCATCTGACGTGATAGCCTGCCATACCGCCAGATGTTGAGTCAACCTGCCTCCTACAGGTGTCCTGTGAGGGAAGTCCTCAGAATGGTTTTGGGGCGGCTGATGCAGATGCCGATGGTAAAGAGGCACCTGCTGTTGCTGCGGCTTTTGAATATCTACCCCGTCCACCTCAGGTAGTTCTTCTTTGTCCCCTTTGAGCCAGTCGTCCTCTACCTCTTCCGAATGCGGAGTAGAAGCGAAAGGACTTGCCCCTCGCAGAGGTTCCTGTAGGACGAAAGGGAGTCTGACGGATTGCAGCTCCTAGGGATTTTGCTGCTGCTTTTGAAATTTGCAGTTTCTCTAAACTGTCATCCGCCTTTTTCCCGAACAAAGAAGAGCCATCGAATGGCATGTTCAAGAGCCTGGCTTGCACATCTGGGGCAAAACCAGACTTTCTCAACCAAGCGAATCTCCTGGTTGATGTACTTGCCGCCATTGCTCTGCTGATACTGTCAGCCGAATCAATGCCCGTCTGGAGGGATTCGCACATAGCGTCTTTACCGTCCTGTATAATATTCAGGAACGCATCCCTTTCTTCTCCCTCCGGGATGCAGTCAGCCGCTGTAGAAGCACACTCCCAAAGTGTATGGCTGAACCTAGCAAGGGTGCAAGTAGCATTAACAGATTTTAACGCCATGGTACATGCTGAAAAGACTTTCTTTGCCATAGCATCATATTTTTTATCGTCCCTGTCCTGTGGGACGGTAGGATAAGCCGTCTTGACATCGGTAGAGGATGCTGCCTGTACCACCAGACTTTCTGGGGATGGGTGTTTAGACAAAAACTCCGGGTCTGTAGAAGATACCCTGTACTTTGTAGACAGTTTTTTATTTACTGCTGGTACTACATCTGGGGTTTCCCAGTTTGTCATGATCTTCCTCTGAAGAGCTTTATGAAAAGGCACCACAGGATCCTCCTGTGGGCCTTTGTCAAGAATATCCGTGAGGTCATCTTGTTGGAAAGATTGTGAAGGTGCAGACCACCCCATGAACTCTGTGATCCTGGCTATTAAGGCTCTATAGGGGGTTTCAGCATGCTCCCCCAGGTCTGGCCTAGCAAACTCCACCTCAGGGGAAGTGTCTAACCCACTTGCCTCATGTAAGGAATCATGAAGATCCTTTAACCTGTGTTCTTCAGAGGAAAATTCCTCTCTAATTGGGGTTACAGGTCCCTGCAACTCAAATGTGTCTTCCTGTTCAGACAATTCACCCTCTTCCAAAAATGAGGACATAGTTCTCAATTGTTCTGAACTCATAGAGGGAGTAAATCCCATTTCCAAGGGAGAGTGTGCCGAACTTGTCATTATCGGCCTCGAAAACGTCGATGTCGACGCCGACGTCGAATGCTTCGAACGTGGCGTCGAAAACAAAGGCGGAGGCCTTGAAGACCTTGACAGAATTGGAATTCTACTCGACAATCTCGAAGCCATCGACGTCGAGGACCTGGGGATAGTCACTGGGTGTGTCGTAACCGTGACTTTTCTTGGCGTCGACGCCGGTGTCGAAGCTGGCGTCGAATCGACAGACCCGTGTGTCGAAGGTCCCTTCGACAACGGCGTCGAAGACACCGACCTCGGCGTCGACGGAACCCTCGTCGACGGCGTCGACGGAACCTTCGAGGAAGGTTTGGAGGTCATAGTCCTACCCGATGGTTCGAGACGCGCTCGAGAGGTTTCCTTCGCCGGGTACTGCGACTCGCAGCGTTTTTGACCTTCGGGTCTTTCGACCAGAGAATCGCTCTCGGCAGTCTTCGAGGGGGTCGAGGCCGCTTTCTCGAAGACGCTCATCATATTTTTGCGGAATTCCTCCCATTCAGCCCGGGAACTATGTTTCGTGGGGCAAGGGATTCTTTTTGGCGAAACAGAGGAAGAGGAAGACGGAGAAGGGGATCTTCTACGTCTCCTCTTCGAGTGCTTCGATCTCGAGTGATGGGACCCACTCCGAGACCTGGAGCGCGAATGGTGACGAGGAGACGAGTGTCTCGACTTCGTCGACGAAGAAGAAGCTTTAAAAGTCTTACCTTTCTCCAGCTTCCCACTACGCTCCTTCAGGGCCTTAGCTGTCATGGACATACAGTCCTCGCATTCCGAACAATGGTGTTCAGCTCCCAAACACCACAGACCATCTCTGTGAGGGTCAGTCAACGACATCTTTTTCCCACAATCTCGGCATTTTGTGAAGCCGGATCGAGGAGTTGTCGGTTCCGACGAGGAAGCCACCGAGTACGGATCGAATGACTCGAGGTAAATAGGATTAATCTGACTAAGAACTGAGCAACGGTATTCCGAGGCACTGAGTAAGCGCGGAAAAACGGAACTGAGCAACGGACGCTGCGCGCGGCCTTTATAGGCAGGATGACGTCGACGACGATACGGCGGCTGTCGAGGGACATCGACTCGGAGGACGTCGACGCGCAGCGTCCTCTAGAGAGAAAAATTTTTCCGAGGCCAGCAGAGCTGGAAGGAGATATCTAAGATGAGGAATACGTCGGAGGACACAATCCCTTCGAAATGTAAATGTTAGCATGTGCCACACTTAGATGGAATTCCTAACTTTAGCTTGTGTCACATCTAGATAGAAATGTGAATGTTAGCATGTCCCACACTTAGATGGAATTTCTAACCTTAGCTTGCGTCGCATCTAGATAGAAATGTGACTGTTAGCATGTGCCACACACACTTAGATGGAATTCCTAACCTTAGCTTGCATCGCATCTAGATAGAAATGTGAATGTTAGCATGAGCGACGCACTCAAATAGAAATGTGAATGTTAGCATGCGCCACTTTTAGATGGAATTCTTAACCTTAGCTTGCGTCGCATCTAGATAGAAATGTGAATGTTAGCATGTGCGTCGCACTCAGATAGAAATGTGAATGTTAGCATGCGCCACACTTAGATGGAATTCTTAACCTTAGCTCGCGTCGCATCTGGATAGAAATGTGAATGTTTATCTATTTATTTATTTGCATTTATAAAGCGCACAGAGCTGCCATGAGGCATCGTGGCGCTGTTGCAGAAGACATGAGATAAACATAGCATACGTAACAGTAGATAGCAGTGGTACGATGACAGTGGTAATACTTGCTATGGTTACAGTGCAAGCATAACTGCAACTTAGTTCCGAGACGTTAGCGGAATAGGAAGGTTTTTAGGTTTTTTCGAAAGGTGGTGTATGATTTTTCATTCCTTAGTGAGGTAGGAAGGGCATTCCAATTTTTGGGTGCGAGGTGTTGGAAGCTGGATCCTCCTTCTTTTGAACTTGGGAACATACATCTGGTTGGTGCTATGTGCTCTGGTAGGTCTGTTTGAGTTGCTGAGAGAAATTCTTTCTGAGAGATAGGGAGGGGCGTCTGAAGTAGTGCATCTGTGTGTGATGGCCATGGCTTTGATGAGTATGCGTTCCTTAACCGGTAGCCAATGGGCGTTTTTTCTTGCTTCTGAGATGTGTTCCCTTTTGGGAATGGTCAGCGCTGCCCGGAGTGCGTTGTTTTGCGTGATTTGGAGTTTTTTTAGGTTGTTGGTAGAGGTGCCTAGAAAAAGGGCGTTACAGTAGTCCAGTTTGGTACCTATTGTGGCCCTGGCAATGGATAAGCAGTTTTTAGTGGAGAGGAAAGGCTCAACTGCGTTAATCACCTTGGTGGTGAGCGCTGAGGTGGAGGCTATGGCGTTGACTTGGCGGGACATGGATAGTGAGGCATCTAGGTGAACACCTAGGGTTTTGACAGTCTTGGAGACTGTGATGATGGAGTTATCGATGTTAAAGGATTTGTATTGAGGAGGGAGTTTGTTGAGAGTTTCGCTGGATCCTACTATGAGGATCTCGGTTTTATCCCCATTTAGGCAGAGGCCATTTGCAGCCATCCATGTTTGGATGGCTGTGTAGATTTTGGTTAGGGCTGTCACATCTTCATCATAGGTCCCAGTAAGTGGGAGTAGTACCTGTGTGTCGTCCGCGTAATTATTGTATGCTATATTTGTGACAGTCGAGGTCATTGAAGAGTGGAAGAGTAAATATGTTGTAGAGTGTCGGGGCGGTGCAGGAGCCCTGAGGGATGCTGCAGTGGATGATAGTGGGGGTGGCTGAGGCAGTGTCTGAGAAGACCTTCATGAGTCTGCCATTTAGAAATGAGGCCTCCCACGAGATTGCTTCTGGTGAAAAATGAGCTTCATTTTTTAGGTGCATGCCTAGAATTTCATGGTTGACAAGGTCGAAGGCGGCGGACAGATCCAGTAGGAGAAGGAGTGCCGGTTTGCCTTTGTCCATGATGTCCCCAAGTTGTATTTTTAGGTCGAGTAAGGCCGATTCAGTCCCGTGACCTGGTCGGAAGCCTGACTGTCTTTTGCCTAGGATATTGTTAGTTTCAAGGTATTCCTGGATTTGCATGTAGGTAACTTTATCTAGAATCTTAATCAAGAAAGGCATGGTGGTGATGGGCCTATAGGTATTGGCAATTTCTGGATCAAGCGTGTTTTTTTTTAGAAGGGGGCGTACCCAGGCCTCTTGTAAACTGTCTGGAACTGTGTTGGCATTGAAGGAGGCGTCAATGAAGGATTTGAGAAAGGGGGCAAGTGTTCCAGTGCAGTCTTTAATAAGACTGGCTGGACAGGGGTCTCCTTTGCAATTGGCGGGTTTAATCTTGTTCATTATCGTAATGACTTCCTGTTCTGTTACTTCCCTGAATTTAAAAGGGGTTAAAGGGGATTTGTCTGGGAGGGGCACTGGACTAGGGTGGTGCTGGTGGTCAGAAGTGGTGGTAGGTTCGGGGTACTGTGACAGGTTTTTGTGGTGCTCCCTGATTTTAGCTTGTAGGTGTTCGATTTTGTTCAATAGTGCAGATTGTATGGAGTTGCACCAGGTTTAGTCTTTGACTATGTCCTGCGATTTGGTAACTGGTGTGGAGAGTTCTTTGAAAATGGCAAAGAGTTCTTTGGATTTGGAACTTGCGTTAGCAGTTCTATCATTGTAGGAGGCAGACTTAGCTAGGATTATCACTTTCTTGTATTGAGAGATTATATTTTTGTAGGAGGATAGGGTAGTTGGGGAGGGTGTTTTCTGCCAAGTATTCAGTGCTTTTCTTTTTTGAGTGTGGAGTTCTTTAAGTTCAGATGGGAACCAGGTGTTTGAGTGTTTCACTGTTTTGGCTTTTTTATTCTGTAATGGGGCAATGTTGCCTATGGCAGTGCTTATGGTGCTCTTATAGATTTCTGCTAGCACTGACGGGTCGGAGGACTTAAGGTCCGTTGTGAGTGCGCTGAGGTGGGGTATAATCTTGTCTTTGGTGAGATTTTTTGTGCATCTTGCCAGGGCAGGGGGGATCAGGTTGGGCTTTTTGGTCTTGGATGCGGCTGGGATGAAGAAGTGGATGATGTGGTGGTCTGACCAGGGGGTCGGGGTGATGGAGCTAATGTCGATGTGGCAGTTGTGGTCTGCTACCCAGTCAAGGATGCAGCCTTTGTTGTGTGTAGGTGAAGTTATCTTTTGGTCAAAGCCTAGTTCTTTTAGGGCTAATGCGAGAGATTTGGCTGGCTTATCTTTTTTGTCATTGTAGCCGAGGTTAAGGTCGCCTAAAAGGATGCTTTTGGAGGTGAGTTTTAGGTTTTCTGTTAAGCGATGTAGGAGGTTCTCGTGGAACTCCAGTAGTGGGCCAGGTGGGCGGTAGACGAGGTTGATGGTGATGGTGGAATTGGGCGAGAGGGCGATTTTTATAGCAAGGGAGTCTATGCTTTCACAAGTTGGATCTGATTTGTCTAGCCTCTAGGTGATCTTTCAAGATTATTGCTACCCCACCTCCTGTTGAGGAGAGGCGGTCTTGCCTGATGATGGAGTAGCCCTGTGGGATGGTAAGGTTGAGGGCTGGTCCTGCGGCGCTGTGGAGCCAGGTTTCCGTGATGGTTAGGATGTCGAGGTCTAGATTGACAAGGAGTTTGTGAATTTCGGTGGCATGAGCAGGGACGGATCTGGCGTTGATAAGGGCACACTGTAGGATCTGGGATGAGAGGGTGGGGTTGTGTAGGGCCAGAGAGGCGGGGTTGGAGTGTGCCACAACTGTAGTGGGTGCAGTCGGGTTCGCCACTACTGGAGTGGGTGCGGATAGTTCAGTTATGAGGGTGGACAATTCTGTGATAGTGGGTGAGTTCGGTGGTGTTTGGTGTGTAATGCTGGGGCGTCTGGAACGGAGTCCCAGGAGTTGGTTCCTGATGTTGGTAAGTCTGGGGTATGAAGTTCTAATAGGTGGGGGGTCGGTAGCAGTGATGTTGCTTTTAGTGAAGAAGGAGGGTAGAAAGTAAGTGGGGGGAATGTTGGAGGGGAAGGTGGGGGGGCGGCTGGTAGTCTGGTTGCTGGCGAGTGGGCTGGTTATGTGTGGGTGACTCATGGTGAGCAGAGTTAGAGGGCAGTGAAGTTGAGTGCAGAGCAGCAGACTGCTATATAAGGCAACGGAGGTAGCCTAAAATCGAGAGACACAGGTATGTTCAAATATGCATTTAGCTAACAAGGCAGTGGAGGTAGCCTAAATACGAGAGACACAGGTATATCCAAATATGCATTTAGCTAGCAAGGCAGTGGAGGAAGCCTAAATACAAGAGACACAGGTATGTTCAAATATGCATTTAGCTAAGAAGGCAGTGGAGGTAGCCTAAATACGAGAGACACAGGTTTGTCTGCACGTTGTAGAGTTCTCACCGGGATGCAGCGAGGGCCAGGCTGCTAGTTTCCGTTCAGCTGAGCGTAATCGCGTGTGTTGGAGAAGAGCTACAGCCCCCTCCTGTGCGACGCGTGTAGGTGAGTGTAAATACGACCAATGTGGTGTAAGGTCATAGGGGCCTGGCGCCGGCGCACACAGTGCACAAATAGGCGCAAAACAGGGCCTTTGCACAGCGGACCTTCGCAGTGGTGGGCCGGCTTCCGCCTCGCCAGCGGATGTGCGTCTCCTGATTTGCAGATGGTGCTGCCTAGCAATGCGTCGATGGCGCAGCCGTGGAAAGTGCATCGATATCTGATGCAGCGGTCATTCAGAACTCGAAAAGAATGGATCTGATATTAAAGATTACGAGAAGCATTTTAAGTAGCACCGATGTGCTCACCTTCCCTTCACTACGTGCGGGTGCTTCGCTGCTCCTGCAGTCGGTATGTGGATCGTGCCTGGTGGGTCATGGGCATCGGGGGCAGCGTGGAGGGAAAGGGCTCCTGCCCTCTCCTGCTGCTGGGAGGAAGTTAGTTTATTCAACAGGCACAAAACAGGGCATTTGCACCGGGGGCCTTCGCAGTAGTGGGCCAGCTTCCGCCTCACCTGCGGTTGTGCATCTGCTGATATGCAGATGGCGCTGCCTAGCAACGCGTCGCTGGCGCAGCCGTGGAAAGTGCAGTAATATCTGATGCAGCGGTCATTCAGAACTTGAAAAGAACGGATCTGATATTAAAGATTACGAGAAGCATTTTAAGTAGCACCGATGTGCTCACCTTCCCTTTGCTACGTGCGGGTGCTTCGCTGCTCCTGCAGTCGGTATGTGGATTGTGCCTGGTGGTTCATGGGTGTCGGGGGCAGCGTGGAGGGAAAGGGCTCCTGCCCTCTCCTGCTTCTGGGAGAATGTTAGCATGAGCGTCGCACTCAGATAGAAATGTGAATGTTAGCATGCGCCACACTTAGATGGAATTCTTAACCTTAGCTTGCGTCGCATCTAGATCGAAATGTGAATGTTAGCATCTGCCACACTTAGATGGAATTCCTAACCTTAGCTTGCATCGTAACTAGATAGAAATGTGAATGTTAGAACACTTAAATGAAACTGTGAATGGTGAAAGGTGGATTCATGATCACTGGCCTGCCTCACATCTAGACAGAATATTGATAATTAGCAAGCGCCACACTCCGATGGAATAGTGAATGATAGAAGGCATCACACCTAGACATAATTGCAAGGACAGCAATGCCAACTAACCAACCCTCTAACAATTTCATCCTTCTACATACACCTCTCAAACTCTAACCAAACACAACCACAAGCCTAAAACGCAGCAAACCGCACAAACTTCACTACACGCCAACAACAAAACAAACCACACATAGACTTGCACAACAGCACACAACGACTACCGACCGTAAAACACCCCAAACCCAGCCAACGGACCCACCGGGCTGAGGCTGCCAACAGCACATCACTGCTATCTTGCACTTTTCCAGCTCATTCCCACTAACTCACCCCCACTCTCCCTCTTTCAGAGCCACCAGAGCGCCAAGGGACCACTCCGGTGGTGATAGAGCGCGGTACAAATATCCTTTAAGATTAACATTAGTGAGACCTCACCAAGGATAGCATGCCCATTCCTGACTCTAGTGTAAGACAATACAGAACATGGCTGTACTCGTGAACATATGTATGCTTTTTTCATAAATGTTGTCTGTGCAAGTATATGTACTTCCAAATGTGATTCCATGGAATTTTGCTGTTCCTTAGTTCCATTTCCAACTTTAGGCCAATGTGCCACACTGGAAGCTATGTCTTCGTTTGATAACATGTCTTACTGTCACGTTTTTCTAAGCCTTGTTCACCTTACACTTTCTGTTCATCTTACTCCACTATTCCTTTTCACATGCGTGGCCCAAACCTACGGCAGTGTCCCTTTGTTAGGTTCAAATAATGAAGAATTGAAGTGAAAGTACAAAGTGCAGACAAAAGATGGAAGTGTGGGTTTGATAAGAGAGGCCGAAAGAATATAAGAGGGTGCAAATGTAGGGTGTGACTGAGAGATGGAGTTAACAATATCAGATTCAGCTGTTCTGTAGTCTATTAATGCCAGACACTGTTCCGGGATCTTGGTTTTTGCTTATCTGCTCTTGCCTGGATCACCTACTACCTGAAATGTTGACTCTTTAAAATCTCTTGGAACTCGCAAACCTCTGAACCCAACCCTCTCCCTTTTGACATCGCCCAAGGATCAGTCCTTGGACCTCAGCTCTTCACCCTCTGTACCTCTGCCTTAGGAACCCTCAAATACAGACAGGAAAGGACACTTTCTACGATTACCCAAAACATATTAGCCCGAACCAAAGGTTTTCACAAGGGCTAGAGAAAGTAATCATTAACACTGTGGGGAACGCAACAAAGAAAGAACAAGGCCTAAAATAAGCAGTGTTGCATAGCTATGCAGTTCTGTAGGTTGCTAATGAAATTAACAATTGTGTAGCAAAAATAGCTATTTAAGTTACCCTGTTAAATGAAAGCAGAGCTAACCCTGCATTCCTCTCTTGCTCTCAGTGCTTTCTCGACCCGCTTTTCTCTGTTCACTGCAAGTTCTAAAGGGTTAATGGAGAAAGAGAGAGTGCTGCAGTATCATCTCCTCCACTCTGAAGGTGCCAAAGGCCTAGGCGCGAATGCTAGGCAAGATCTTTTCTTTCTTCAACTAATTGAAAAACAGAGGTAATCTGCAATATACTTTTATTAAGATAACTCTATACTGTCTGGTGTGGCATTACCACTATGTGGAAATGCTATATATTTTTACAAAAAAACAGTCATGAAATTCCATTTCCAAAAATGTAAGTTGTTACATAATACATAATTACATTATTGCTACTGTAAAACACTGAATTGTCTCAATACTTTACAGCCAAGTTTAGGTTAGTGTATCTAAATCGAATAGTGTAAACTATATTTCATTTTGTTTGGGGAGGTGCATCACATTGATGAGTGAACACCTTTGAAAATGTACATGATCACACGGCCAAATGCTTTTGATGGCAAATCTAGGTCTGTGACCTGTTGAATGCATCTGTGCAACTGGTGTTCAGCCCATGAGCTGATTCCCATACTCCTTGACATTCTATTTTATGACCCTTTTGCTTCATACCAGCTGCCCTTAAAGTGAGATGGCAGCAAAATACAATATTCCACCTAGGTTGGCCAATTCACTGCCTGCTACTTCATCCACTCTTTGGGCCTCATGACGTGGTTGACGGTAACCCGCCGGTGCTACCGCGGGGTTTCCACAAACCCTGTAACACTGTTTCTGCCACCTGAGATCCCGGTACCACCGGGACATTACAAGCCTGGCGGCCCGGGATCTCAGGTGGCGGAAATTGTAAGGCCCCATTCCCATAGAGTCCTTTGGTGGGAGATGGAAGCACTGGCACTGTTGCTAACGGTGCTGGTGCGTCCGTGAAAACTGTGCCTACCGGAGCCGATACACCTGGCAGATCAGACCTGCCAGCCGTAGAGGCCCCAGCAGGCACAGTGGTAGTCTGCTGGTCCGTAATGGGTGCCGGTACATTGCTACCGGCACCCTTAATTCCGACCAGCAGAATTGTATGAGACCCTTAGTTTCTTGCTTTCTTTCCTCTTAAATAATGAATGCAAAAAGCGAGCTAATGTCTACGCAAAGTAATAATCAATAGTTCCATCACGTCTGTACATCTACAGATCTATTGCAGTGAATACACTGTATTTAGCCTCCAGAGCTCGCTTTGATCTAGGATTATGATTGCATTATATATTAGCACCTGCGGGAGCGAGCTGGCCAAACTAAGCAACCATAACTCACGCCACCACCGTGCACTGTTAAGAATAACACCCAGGACATCAAAGATGACATCACAAATATCATTGATGACATCAGTGATGACATCATATATCTGGGCCACTTGTTTTAGTTCACTGACATATGTAGGCCAGGTGGTTTTGTTCGCTGACAGTCAGAATATTAAAATTGAAAAGGTGCTATATAACTAGAGGTTAACCTGGTCATATGTTCTTAAAGTACTTTCCTTACGGTTTGGTCTCAGCTCATGGTGCACATACATGGGGAAATAAGCAGGCCTCAAACACACAATTCATTTGTATACATGTTGATAAACTTTAATGTTATTCACATTTTCTGATGATGCTGTTTCTTTCTTCCTTACTTCAGTTTCCCTGTATGTTCCTCTGATTTGTATGCGTTGTGCGTCTGTATATGTATTATTTGTACTAGCACAAGTATGTAGTAAGTCTCGATTTATAGCTAGTTATTACATGTTTAACATTACTCAAAACTCTGATAAGGTAGCATTCATTATTGTACTATCCAAAATTACAATATTATAAATATTGTACTTCTATGGTGCATGCTGCAGCCCTTGCCTATGTTTATGTATGATTAGGTTCCTGTATTAACAGCAACACCCCAATTCAATGTTGTTTAGATGAGTACATTCTTTAATAGATTAAGTAGATCATGATAGGTCTCCTGATCACCCATGACATCTTGTTACCAACATTATCAACACAACCCGTTGTAGGGACTTTTAACACTTCTGTAACATTTTTGCAACTTTTTCCACTGTTTTTGCATTCGCCGACGTCCGCGAATATCTGACGTCATCGCTGACCTTCCAGATAGGGCCACATGATCATGCGCGTGCGCATGGCATGATGATGTGTCTGCGAACGTGTCCGCACTTCGAGATCGGGTCTGTGCTTCTAGGGCAGTTCAGAACTGCATTTTCTACTAATCTAGGACCTTTGAGGCTCAAAATGTACCCTTGCACAGCTCCTACACCTGTTCTTACTCTTATCCATTAACAATCTAGTACAAAGCACATACTTGGAAGAATATTAGCAAAACTGCTATTTATCTTAATAATGGCATTAGCTATTGCCATCCCACCTCCCCAAGAGCCACCAGCAGCTGGAGGACCTAGACAACAAAAAAAGCGCAGTACTTCTAAAAACAATGCAGAGGACCACGAAGATGAGGTAGAGGAAGTGCCTACCTCTTGCACCCAGAGCATATCATGGGTGGGGTAGTTCTTTACCATTGTTGAGAATGTACCAAAGGCTAAAGCTCCCAAAGTGAAATGCACTGAGTGCAACTTTGTAATCAGTCGCGGACTGCCTGGACAGTTCTCCTACGGGACCACCTCCATGCGCTGCCACATCAAATCCAACGACTGCAATGCTCTCAGAAAGGTTGTTCCTTTCTTAGCAACTTCTAGGCTCTCTTCCTCCACCTCATCCAATACTGTAACCACACAGCCTACTTCTGTGGGACACACAAGCCCACCAGCTACCTTGCATGCAATAAAAGAGGCTGTTGATCCATATCTTTCGAAGACAGCCATCCTTTGCATATACTGCAACACACCACTCTGCAGGGGGAAGCAATTTCAAAGTGCTTTTGAAGCTGTAATCAAGGAGCATTAGAAACACTCCCCCTTACCTTAGAAGTAACACACGCGCAACATCTTCCCCTGTCCACCTGCCCCTCCATATTAGTGTTTGGTGCCTCTTCCCTCATTTCCCTCCCCACCTTACGTTCGAACCTCTCCTGGGAAAAAAAATACATCAAAAAACAACAAAACAAAGGTTCCTTTAGGAACCACCTTTCACAGTAAAATAATAGAACTAAAAAAAAAAATCTTATAGACTCAATCTACTTTACATTTCTCAGTAAAGTACATAGACTCAATAAGATTTTCCAACATTTCCATTAGCATTTTGTGTTATGCTAATGGGAATAATGTGGTGTTCATCCCCCGTTGGATAACGAGGGCCCTGGACCATTATCCCATATTACAGCCCCTGCATTGGGGTATGAAAGCCATTAGCACCCCGGATTCCCAAGGCGGGAACCCGGGTGCTAAAAAAAGGATTTTCTTCCTACACCGGGACACCTGCAGCATCCCGCTGTAGAAAGGCAAATCCTTTTCCAAGATGGTCACCATGGAAAGGGAAGGCGGGTCTCCGTACAGAGCCCCTCTTCCCTTTCCATGGCAGACTGCAGAAGGTGAAGAGAGAACCCTAAAACCATATTACCACAAGCACATTTTTCTTCCCTTTCAAACCTATCTCACTTTCGAATAACTTTGCCAGATAGCCGGCCCCAAGTGGACATGGCCATTTTAACCCCATTTGTCGTCCCTCGTGGTCATGGCCAGTAGCCAGATTGTCCAGGTCATGACCTAATGCCATGACCCAGACAATCTGGCCACTACCCATAGCCACAGGCTATACACCTCAGTCACCAAAGGTATATCACTATTTTTTGTACCTACATTATGACACTTGTCAAAAAATAAAACACGGGCACATTAGCAACATCATGCTTTAAGGTTCTTGCCAATACGCCTTACACGAGTTTGCTGGAAAGCCGTCCATATTTAATTTTTTCAAAAGTGTCAAAATGTATGTAGATACAATAGTCATATAACTTAGCTGCCACTTGACAAAATCCATTCAGACTTTACACAAACATTCAAGGTTGGGTCTAACCTTTCTAAAAACTTTTGTCCACATTTGTCAAACGGCAACAAAGTTATAAGCCATCTAAAAATGTTGAGACCCACCCTTTAATTTAACCCCCTTTTGATGAAATCCCACCAAACTTTACAACTACATGTATATCTAGAGTTAAAACAAATTTGCAAACCTTTGTGTGGATTCGTCAAATGACACCACATTTATAAGCCTTTACAATATTTTGGACCCCCTCTAATTTTGTTTCCTCTTGACAAAACAGCTCCACACTTTCCAGAACCATTCTGAATCAGGTCTAGAATAATATTCAAAAATTTCATGCACTTTCACTGAGTGACGCTAAAGTTATAAAGCATCAAAAAACTGCTTTTCACCAACCAAGTAATGCAGAAACACGCATAGATGTACCCGAAACATTGGAAGTGTTTGCGAACGTCACAGGACTGTACCTGAACAACTGGACTGTTTGCGGACTTCAGGGGTGAAAAACACCTGTTTTTTTGGCTTCTTACGGCCATATCCCATCCAATCCGCATCACCCCCCACCTCCTCAGAGATTGTTTGATGAGTTTGACAAGTGCAATGTTGTGTTTTTTTATAGGTTTTTACTGCGATGTTCGCGGACACCGGCAGATGTCCGCGAATCCAACATGGCGGGTGCTTCCAAAAATCGGACGCATTTGACGCTTTTCACCATCCAATCAGGGGACGCGCCCGATGTCCGCGGACCTCACGTCGACCTCTGAACCAATCAGAGGCCTGTCCGTGGAACGAACAGGGAAGTGAGTCCGGGGACCGAACCCATATATCACTAATTATTTTTACCTATGTTTGGGCCGTTTAAAAAAAAACGACTGGACAGGGGGAGCAAAGTTATAAGCTGCCCAAAAAGTGCACTTCCTATGAGTTGAGCAACTTAACCATAACTACAGGGCTGCAATATATATTACAGGGCCTGCGGTAGCGGCCATGTAGTTATGGTTATATATATATGTATTACATCTTAAGTAGCATGTTAAGTAGGGAACAGCAGAATGGGGGGTATTTAGATTGGAAATGTTATGTAGGCTTAAAGGTTAACTAGGGGTAGGATGATAAATATATGTAATGATTTTAAATAGGTAAAAGGAGGTAGATAGGCGGAACCCTGGCGTGAGGCAGCGAGACAGTGTGGCGGCCTGCCTAAGGCCACTTAGCGAGATGGGACCACACGCAGAGGCCTTGCTCTCGTCTCAAGACTCCATGTGGGTGGTATCTGAGTTTAGCTAAGGGGTCTGTTGCATCAGACTCACCCTAAGGGTCCCTGAGACCCCTGCAAGGAAGGGTGAGCTGAAATAGCAGTCCCCATTTAGTTGGTGCTCACATCAGGGGAATTCTAGGGAAATAAATAAAGGGAAAAGAGTTAATAGTACAAGTGTTTTATATAAATAAAAAGGGGTCCCTGTGGGGAGCCCTATCAAATTATCTCTGGTGTACGCGTCCATTGGTAATCTAAGAATTCATGGTGTAGCCCATCTCCTGTTAAAAGCGATTTTATTTGGCAGGTGCAGTGCCCCTCCCTGTTCGGGTGCACTTGTAGGTGGGGCTTCTCGTAGGTATTGCCCCTGCTCCAGGGCAGGGAAGAGTGTGCCCTTGCACGGATCAGGGCCAGAAACCAGAGGTACACATTTCACTTGTTTCCACTGGTTATCTCAGAGTGGCCAATGAGGTTCTATTTTATACCACGTGATTCTTCACTTCTTTTCATTATTTCTTTAATCCATAATTGTTCTTCATCCCTTCATAGTATGCATTTCCTATTATTAGTACTCCTTGGGGGTCATTCCGAGGTTGGAGGTAAGAGAAAAACGATGCCGGTAAAGGATTACCGGCATCGCTTACCGCTATGGGCTATTCTGACCAACCAGACCGCTATTTACGGCACCGGAAAGTACGATTCCGTAAATAGCGGTCAGGGCGCGCGCGCGACACACCAAGCCGACATTACCGGCATGCCATAACCCAGAGCTGATCCCAAGTAATGCAGACATGCAAATAATGGCCTCCTGAAGGCCGAAAAAGACCTTACCGGCATGGAGAAAATACTGGCATCTCCGAGAAGGTGATAAGAACCCTGAGCAGTGTTTACAAGTGCCACAGGTGCACACAATCAGCACAGGTGGAGGCAATGGAGTCAGGGCCAGTACAAAAGGAGCACACCCACACACCACACCCCCTCCCACACCAAGATGATACAAATAGTGCTAGCATTACTGGAGCAGGAGGCCCTGCTTGCAAGGCCTCAACTACAACAACAACAACCACAACAGTCCCCACCACAGAGGAGACACAGGAGGAGAAGGAGGGTGAGACAGGCCCAGCATGCTTTACCAGTGCAGCCACCGTTACCACGACGGCAGCCCCCAATCCCTCGCATCAGAGCCACCCCCTTCAACCTAACACCTGAGCAGATCCACACCCTGTACCGGCTTGACCGTGACACCATCACCACCGTAGTGGACCTGATACACACGACATAGTGAGCCTCATAGAAATACGCACCGCCATTCCCCCTCTACTGAAGGTAGTTTCTGTCCTGCAATTCCTTGCCACAGGCACCTACCAGCACACAGCGGGGCACATGCACGGCATATCACAACCCTTATTTTCCCGGATACTGACCCAAGTGCTGGATGCCCTCCTGAAGCACACAACGGACTACATATCCCTACCACGGACTCCCCAGGAGATATTTGATACAAAAGTTGCCTTCCATGCACTGGCATGCATGCCAAATTGTGTAGGTGCACTCGACTGTACCCATGTGGAGTTGGTGGTCCCGCATGCCATGAAGGTGGCGGATCGCAACCGCAAGCAATACCACTCCACCAACGTACAGATGGTATGTAATGGCAGCAAGATCATCACACATTGCTGTGCCCGATATCCAGGATTAAGTCATGACTCTTTGGTACTGCGGGACTCCACGCCACCACGCTATATGGAGCGACATGCTGGACGACGTGCCTGGCTGCTTGGTGAGTAGCCTGACCGGGCCATGGCAGTGCATTGGGGTTGTGAGGTGGGTGGCTGCATACTCCACCAGGGTGGGAAGGGGGGGGAGATGCATACTGCACCTGGGGGGAAGGGGGGAGATGCATACTCCACCAGGGTGGAAATGTTGAAGCCAGAGCACGATGTGCACCTCACCGAACACTGTGCCCCAAAACAAGTGAAACGGCACATGACTACCAAATCCCACAGTGATGAAGTAAGGCCGACTCCTAACAATACATGACTAACTGGTAACCTGGCCGCATTCAACAACACATGCACCACTCATCGGCGGCCCTCACACATCGTAAGGGTTTCCAGCACTATGCACTGCATATGCACTATGTCACTGCCTCCAGCATATCACCACACAGGACAGTCATCCCTGGGAGTGCATTGAGGTGACCCCAACAGGGATACCACAGCGTGTCACTGGTTCCGCACACCCATAGGAGTGCTGCAAGTCACCATGGTACAGATCAGTGCAGAATGACGAATATGCTACTGACTACAGCCAACACTCCCTACTACCAAATCTCACAGAACACAGCACATCAATGATTTTACCCCAAGACTGCTGCATGCATATACGATGCAGGTGCTACAAGATGTGAGACCATACCATAAACCATCTTGAAGATGCTACCCCCTCCATCATTCCATTGCACAGGACACATAGCGGGCCAGAAATGGGGTCAATGCATCCAGGGACATGTGCGTATGGGCAGAAATCACCTGCTGCCATGTAAGACTAGTTCAGTTGTCCACCATGAATGTACAAACACTTACATTCATTCCCCTCTCATGAAGGTGATGGTGGCTATCCCTTGACGCCGTGGCTCATGACCCCTGTCTGAAACCCACAGAACAGGCACGAGGAGAACTACAATTGTTCCCATACCTGTACACGTGTGGTGATTAAGCAGACCTTTGGCCTGTCGAAGGCACGATCTCATTGCCTCAGCCGGTTGGGTGTGGCACTCATCTATAGCCATGAGAATGTGTCCAAGATCCCCATGGCATGTGTGATGCTGCACAATATGTGCATCCGTCGGAACGTGCCCCTGCCCCCTGACATGGAAATGCTACCACCTGATGATGAAGGGGAGGAGGAGGAAGAAGGGGCAGGACAGCATCATGGTGCCGATGCACAGCAGGGACGTGCCATGCGGCAAGCATTGATTGATCTATATTTCTGACACACAAGTCAGCAGAGGGTGTGAGGATGTGAGGACATCGGGCACTGGTTGTGGCGATACATGTACACTATGCACTGTGCAATATTGAATGACACATGCGCAATGATGAATGTCTACTGTGGTTTTTTTA
This sequence comes from Ambystoma mexicanum, assembly GCF_040938575.1. Taxonomy (NCBI): domain Eukaryota; kingdom Metazoa; phylum Chordata; class Amphibia; order Caudata; family Ambystomatidae; genus Ambystoma; species Ambystoma mexicanum. The sequence continues at coordinate 1,090,669,461 of NC_090930.1, forward strand.
GATCAACAACCGGTGTATTGAAATTGAAGGTTCAAACGTGAAAAAAAAACCTCCACCACCCTACTCTCTCCCCCTCCCACCACAACTCCTAAACACACCCTCACCTCCCTCCCCCTCCCACCACAACTCCCAAACACACCCTCACCCTCCTCCCACCACAACTCCCAAACACACCCTCACCCACCTCCCCCTCCCACAACTCCCAAACACACCCTCACCCCCCCCCACCACAACAACCCCACACTAGTCCCATAAGGACCACATAGGCCACATGTGGATTTCAGCATTGTCACTGTGCGCTCCCAGAGCCTTGGGGAGGCATGTCCTGGCGGCGCATTGTACGTTGGGACCGACGGAGCGGGCTGGTCTGGTTGGAGGAGCATAAAGAAGGTGTGTCCTCCTGCTGGGACTGTCGCGCAGGAGGTGCAGCCTCCAGAGCATCTGGTATCCGGCCAAGGACCTCGCAGAGCCGGTTTGCGCTGTCTGTAATGACCTCGCCCAGTGCCCTCAGTTCATTCCGCCACTCCTCCCTGGCCTGCCGATTGTCTTGCATGAAGTAATTTATGAGGCCTGTGAGCTGCTGAGCGCGCTCTGTGTCAATGGCTGATGTTGTTGGCTCGCTGGGAATCAGGCTCACATGTCTTTCCGGTGCTACACTAAGGGAACTGGCCACAGGGCTGGCATGTTGCTGTGTTGCTCCTTGCCCCGTAAGCCCAGGTGTGTCACTCTCACCAGAGTCACTATATGAGACCTGGGGGTTGGTTTGGCCATCAGGGCTGTGGACAATCTCATATGTGTCCTCCTCAGTAGCTCTGTATATGGATAAGGGGCTGTTGGCAACATCGAGGGGGGCCGTGGCTGCAATCTCCCCAGCCACACTAGACTCCTCAGAGCGCGGCGTAGGGCATGTGTCTGCCGCCAGTGCAGGGTGGGGTAGGGGTTGTGCACCCTCCACGGGCCTTGCTGAAGCCGGTGGTGTGCCTCTAGGTGTTTTCCTGCTCGCAGGTAGACGGTGGGCCCTGACTTGGCCCCTGAAGGTGCTGGGCCGGTTGCTTGCCTGGTCCTCACTGTCATGCTCGCTGCCTCTGGGGGTGGAAGAGAGGGACGGCATGAGTGATGATTTGAGAGCCAGCATTTGGACATGCCTACAATATCACAATCAGATTCTAGTGGGTTATCGGCATTTGGGTGGTGAACAGCACATTAATCTATGCTTGGGTGGTAAATGCATGCATATGTCTGTGTCACTTATGTTGGCCGGGTACTGTGCTGGCTCACATGCACACTGTTTACATCAACTGCCCTGTGTGCCTCACCGAATGGGCCTCTTTGTGTGGTATGTGTCATATAGGTTACGGCCTTGCACCTGGCACAAGCCTGGGTCTTACTTGTTTCGGCATGATTTAAAGGGGGGGGTGTGGCCGACCATGCCGTGACACCTTGCCCAGCCCTTAGCAGTGACTTTCATAACATTTGTGTTGGCAATATTGACTTTGGACACTCACCTCCATCAACGGATGACGTTGCCCTGCACTCCATATCTCCAACCCCTTTGATGGCTTCGGGGCCTATCATGGCCGCACACGTCTCCTCCCACGGCATTAATTTCATGGGTGAACCTGGCCCTCCTCCTGTCTCCAGGGCCTGGCTTCTATTAGCCGAGAGGATGCTCCGCACCCTCAGCCGCAGGTCGTCCCACCTTTTTCTGCAGTCCTTAGTGGTGCGGCAGCTGTAGCCCACGGCGCTCACCTTATGCGCTACCATAGCCCAGATCTCTTTTTTTTTTATTACCGCCACCCTCCTCATGTCACTGCTGAAAACGGTGTCGGCATGCTCGTGGAGGGTATCCACCATAACTTGGAGCTCATCAGGGCTGAAGCGCTCCTTCCTGAGGCGAGCAGCTCCCTTTTTTGGTGCTTTGGGCATTCCTCCTTGATGATGGGATGTTTCCACAGTGTTGAAAGTTTGCCAGGGGTCCTGTCTGGTGAGGATGGCAATGGATTGTGTTTTTAAAGATGGCCTCCGTGCTCCTTCCAGTTCCTGTGCGATGACGCTGTTTCCGGTTCCGCAATTTAAAGGTGACCATAAATAACGGTGACCGCTATTTACAGTCACCGCTAATGCTGCGTTACACTATGGCGGTAGTGTTCGCTGCGGTGCGATTCATGCCGGTAGAGGGTTTTTCTGCCGTTTTTGCGGCATGGCGCTAGGTTCATTACCGGCATGGCGCAAAGCTTGTGTCCGCGAACTCGTAATAGGGCGCTTTTAGTGGTCTATTGCCAGATCGGACACGCTATTTGCACCATGCCGTTAATGAACGGAACTTACCTCCAAACTCGGAATGAGGCACCATGTTTTCTTTTTTATTCACTTCAGAGCCTGGTGTGCTCCATATGGAACAAGTATGTTTCAGTATGTATTTCATGTAATCCCCATAAAACCTGGCATATGTGCTCCATACAAGTAATAAATCAAACTAAACAGTTGTAGCTGTTGAAGGCTAACATTTTTACATGATTGACTAGCTTGAACAAGTGATTGGAAACCACCAGGCTTTAAAATCACAGCGATATGGGTAGAAGCAGAGGAAAAGGAAATGAGGCGTTCCCTCAGGAAAGACGTTCCCAAGTACAGAGGTAGACAGACTGATGAAATAACTGACTGAACGGAGGCGCCTTGGCATATAAAAGCTGAGACACGGATGCATGGCAAAGTCAGAAGTCTGCTAGCACAAGTCAAAGTAGATGTACATCTCAAGCTAGTGTCAAAGGAAATTAATACTGGCAAGTGGTTTGTCGGTCAATTAAACAAACAGGGCTACTGTGGCGAAGGGTTCCTGATAGTCAGAAACTACTGAGGGACTTTTGTAGCCTTGGGTCAGAAAATATAATGTTCATATTTAATAACTGTATTCTCAGGTGACTCTTATTTGGGGGCATATTAATTTCAAAAGCATAGAAAAACATTAAAGATTGAGGAGGGGTTGGGGATGAGGGTGAATTAATTCCAAGGAATTTTACTATAGAAATTCCACTAGTGAAGATTAAGCATCAGGTGTGCCCCCAGATGTTTCTCACGTTAGCATCAGATTGGCCCCAGATGTTTCTCACATTACTAAAGCTCTGCAACAGGGCTCTAAGCCGAGGCTTTGGATCAACCACACAGTGTGAGGTTTAACCAGTACAGGGTTCGTGATGTCATTAGTGAGGCCTCACCAGGGATAGTGTGCCCATTCCCGACTCTAGTTTAAGACAATGCAGAACACGGCTGTACTCGTGAGCATATGTATGCTTTATTCATTAATGTTGTCTGTGCGAGTATATGTACTTCCAAACGTGATTCCATGGAATTTTGCTGTTCATTTATTGTCCACCTTATTTCCATTTCCAACTTCGGGCCAATATGCCACACTGGAAGCTATGTCTTAGTTTGATAACATGTCTTACAGTCACGTGTTTCTAAACCTTGATCGCCTTACACTTTCTGTGCATCTTACTCAACTATTCCTTCTCACCTGCGTGGCCCAAACCTGCGGCAGTGTCCCTTTGTCAGGTGCATTTAGGCTGAGGCCTATATTTCACCTGTTTTAATGTGGGGGTTAGTGGATTGCTTACTCTTTCTTTCTTTCTTCCGGCCAGTATTGTTCAGAAGGCTATGTCCCTCCTACATTTCAATCCCTACTACTGAACATATAGCCACAGTGCAAAATGTGCACTCAGCAATACTGGCTAGTGATAATTTACTTTTGGTATTTATAAAATGGAGCGCCGGGTGGTATTCATATGGACCAAAAGGGCTCTTAAAATTCATTGCCTCGCCATGCTATCGTTATGGCTATTCAGACGGAAGATTTGAAGGTCAAGGGAGGAAAATGTTTAAACTAAGTATTTGACCCCATCAAGATCATATTGTGCCTGCCTAAATGAGATGGTGCATGAGACCTTCAACAGCGCTTTTCATAACGGCAACAGGCAAAGAGAAGCTGTTTGTAAGAGTAGCAAGAGAAGCTGTCTGTAAGATTATCTGGCCTCCTCCCCGTCAGCATCAGACTTGTACCCAGGCTCCTACAATTCAGAAAATAACTCAAGACCCACCACTTCAAGGAGTCTCTCCTCCTCAACACCTATGCCATCACGCGCCGCCCATGTCACCTGACTATCTAGACGCCACCCAACCCTCTCCTCCCACCACCCTGTACAGCTGTGCCTCTCTGTATCCTCCCCATTGTATATCTGTTCTGTTGTGTTGTTACCTCCGAAAAGCACTCCTTATGCATCTGTACTGTTGTATACATCTGAAAAGTGCTGCGTTGTGTATCTGTATTGTTGTATGCCTCTGCAAAGCGCTCTGTTGCATCTCGAAGCAAGGTCCGCGCTCAATAAATGCAATAATAATGATAATCTGCATAAATAAATAAACAAACAAACAAACGCTGCTTGTGCAAGATTCAACATGAATGCAGCAATTAACCAGGGAACCAAGAGCGCAAATACCCGTCTACAAACAACATTAACAGACCTTGGAGTGTGATTTATTACAGTTTTTCTCCTTTCTAGTTTGAAGCCTAATGATACTATCATAGACCATTTAATCAGGAACATTCATTTTGTAGACAGGAGAGAATCACTTTCTCTGCTGCCATGGCATCATAAATTACACTCCTTGGAAAGATGAAGGCGTCTGGTCAGGGCACAGAAGCAGCATAGCCTCCATGTCAATGCTTTAGGAAGAAGAGTCTCGGACAGTCTATTCTACTATGAAGAGTTTGATTCACTATGTGGAGGCCAGGAGGACAATTATATCATCTCTGAATAGTTCCTTCAGCAAAGAGGCATTCCAAAGTCATTTGTAATTGACCTGAGAGGCAATGAAGTTGTATGCCGATCAGTGACAGACAACCTTCGGCCCTCCAGATGTGTTGACCTACAATGCTCATCAGTCCTCACCAGTATAGACAATGGTAAGGGAGGGGATCAGAGTGTTGTGGAGCAAAACATATGACGGGCCGTAGGTTGCCCACCGCTGATGTAGTTCACCCCACCAAACTGTTGTAGATCTACTGAAGAATTAAGGACTCAGTTCACAGTCCTGTGTGGATGAATGAAACCTAAGAAGCAAAGTGGAACAGGATACGGTATTGCTTTAAGAACCTAATACATAATGGTAGTAACATTCTGGATATTACATTAGAATGTAGGGTATTTTACTTGCTTGTTTATAAAGAACATCATGTTGATGGTATCCATCAGGTCTCAAAATGTGCACTTGCCACTGGAAAGTGATAATTGACTTTTAGGTACTATGAAATTATGTACTAAGTGCATTTGGACAATGTAGGGGTGACAAATGTTTTATTCCTGACCAGTAGCTTGCAACTTGATTTAATTTAATGCATTTACGTTCCTGTGCATAGCCCTCATGCCAACGGATTTAGGGAACGGATTAACCTCAGACCTTCACATGGATAATTAGGCAGAAAGATCTGAGAGCTATGAGAACATCTTGTAATTTTCACAGATTAATGTGACAAGCTACCGTATCACAACACACTATCAGCATAATGGTCCATTGGATTTACAGTACATTTGTGCAAGGGATTGCTTTGAAAAAGCACAATTGCTTTGAGGAAAGCCAAACCATAGTGGAAGAGGAAACACTTGAACAAGGTCGATTGATGTTGAAAAAGCCTCCTGCAATCGGAAGGTCTGTTTCAAAAATAGATTAGAATTAGGTCTGATTTACTCAAATGCACAGGCAGCGAATTGTCCCAAGGGCCAACTTGACACTAAACAAAGAAAATCTATAAGAAGTACTGATCAGCCATGTGTATGGCTAGCGGCCGGCATAGGGTCCTTGGTCTTCGAGTTGCACGGCCAGCAACTTTGCGGAAAGCTCTAAATTGTCTTGGTGTCAAAGGCTTAAGGATTTCTGATATTAGAAAATAAATGTAATTATATCGATCCCCTCCCATGAGAATTTTAAAACATGTGTCTTGTATAGTGGGAAAATATATCCAATTTCTGTTTTGTAGAGGTGGTGGAAACTGGTCTTGTGAAACAATCGTAAACTCCCTCAGTGGCGAGTATGGTTTTTGAATGTCTTTCAGAATGTGGTGAAAAAGAGCACAATCCACAGAGATAGTCCCAAAGATGCCAGGGACTACAAGCTGCAGAATTGGCACTAAAAAGAAGCCTAAATGGCTTTCTACCGAAGACAGTTTAATACCTGGTTTACTGGAACATGCATTTACAGTTGGAAGAAGGATATCTGCATATGATATGATAAATCATTTATAACCCACCTGTACACAAATGTGCTTCATTTGTGATGCCTATTGATGTGCATAACATTAAAGGCATCATAAATGAAGGTCCACACATTATGCAGATACCCTTCTTTATGCATACCCTTATGCATTGCCCTAACTGCTGCAAGAGCTCTCTCTCTTTGCTCTTGCACTTGTTTTATCCAGCGAGTCCATCCGGAGACAGTGGAGGACTTCATAAAAATCATCACCTTACTTGCTAACATTTAATTTTGACTGCCTGTTTCACCTTGTATACAGTGGGTAGAACAGGTTTGCTAAGGATCTTAACAATGGAGCAAAGAATCCTCTCAAAATATATATCCCCTATGGACGGAACATGAGGTGGTGTTGAGATTCAATTGGAAGGCAGGTTACCTTGCTCTATGTATGGTCATTCAGAGAGAAGGAAAGGATTACACGTTATTTAAATGCACCCAGAAGTCAATTCAGGCTAAAGTTAGTACTAAGTAATTCACCAAATGGGAAGATTGCAAGGTTACTAGAGCTGCACGTTGCTTTATTTACACTGCACCGTACTACATTTAAAGTGCAGCCCACTGAACTCGCTGCGCCCACTGTACCCTGTAGAGGAGGTGCCAAGCTCGATTCGCACTCCAACCACCCATTTTGAAGTACCAGGAACATTCACGCCGAATTATGTGATGTATGATGAGCAAATAAACCAGCAGAGAGCCGCAGCTGGGCTCTGTCCAGTACCTATCAGAGTAACACCACCTGTTGAAGTACCGACACCTAAGAAAACCTGGACAGTAAGGTACCCATTGAGAAAACCATATCGACAAGTGAGACAGAATGACGATTGTCAGAATACAATACCTGAAGAAGACAAAAAGATACTAAAGGAAGACGAATGGTGACGTCATAAGAACCCAGACTGACTCACATATAGAAGATATGACGACCTGAGAATAATGACAAAAAGAGACAAAATACCGTGGATAATTGACATCCTAAGTCTAAAGTGAAACAATTGATGTCAAGATGTCAGAAACCTATGCCATATGCACGGTGAAGATATTCAGTTAGTTTAAACGTGTACATATGCAAAGTAACCGCAAGAAGCACAGAAATCGTGAGGCTTGCTTATGCTTAGTAAGAAGATAAATTGCAGCAAGCACCACCTATACATACATCTACCTCACAAAGAGCACTTTATATAAGTATACTTCCACTACGCACAAGAGCAGAATCAACCAAAGGTTACTAAAGGTCTCAAGAGGAGAGTTTTGCAGCAAACAAATCGAGAATTAAAGACAGAGAGAAACTCAGACGAAGGTAACCATGCCAAGAAGCCAAGGTCGTATCAGCTGAAATAGACCAACAGTGGATACAATTAAAGAGAAGAAGAACAGAGTATCCTGTTCAGGGAAGGTCAAGATAAGCCACAGATGGCAGACGACTGGCAGAATTAAATCAAATACACAAAATTGCATGAAGGAAAGGCCGATTTCATGGTGTCGGAATCACGTGACGAGACCAGCAGGAAGGGATGAAACTTTCACACCTACGCATGGACCTTTGCCATGCCCAGACGCCTTAACTTTCCCAGACCAAGAAGCAGACTCGAGGCCAACCACAAAGAAATAATTGACACATGACCACTGAAGTGATGATTGATTGTAACAATAATTGGAGGGAAGCTGAGGTGCAAACGAATTACCCTCACCTGGCTGGCTATTCTGCACGCTGCTAAGCGCAAGTGGAAAAGTATGAGTGGGGTTGATGCCAACCCAATCATAGTGGACTGTGTAATCTAGGGTCCTATAGTTAGTAGAACCAATGAGACGTCATACTTTTAGTGACGTTTACAGTAGCCATTTTGAAGGAAGGGCTTAGTTGCCCCACCTGACATTGTTTATCCAATCCCCTTTTTCCCGTTACCATATACAGATGTAGTACCTATATTAAAGTTACCTTCCTAGAACCAATCCAGTTGCATGCTAAGTTTTGAGAGTTACTGGTCAGTGTTGACGAGTTTTTGGTATAAATGTTATGTTTTTTCTGAAATTAATTGGAGTTGAAGCGAGAAGGAAGATTGATATTCATGAACTCCATGTTTTTTGTACTTGTCATTAAACGGACTCCCTTTGCCAAACCATTGAGTTGTCATTATTGATTTAGTGCAAGAGTACAGATCTGCATCCCCATCCATCTCAAGGGTGCTGCTGCTTATCTTAAAGTGCTGTTTGGAAACCCCCAGTCCCATGGGCTGGCTGGGGTCCATCCAGTACACCCCATTGTACTCTCACCACAACATATGACACACACAAGCATACAGTTTGCAGCCCTATGCAGTCCGGGGCACTTAGACCAAAACTCAATCTACTCACAATGCATCCAACTGCACAAAAAATATGCTCACTCTGAAACCCAAGGACTTCACATTGACTTGTAATACAATCATATGACACATCTACCAGACACACGCTCTACATCCAAGTTAATTTATGCTGCACCCTACCAAAAGTGCACAGCTTCACGGAGCACTCAATATATGCCATTGCACTCATATGTTATGTTATGTTATTGTGCATTTGTATAGCGCTTTATATACCATTGGTATGATTTCAAAGCACTTGTGGGTTGAACGCCCTTGGGGACCACAGTCCAGATCAGTGGAGAGAGGTGATGTAGTTTATAGTGCTTGGGTGCAATCAGTATGTATGCAGACAGGGTGGTTGGTGTGTTGGTAGCCTCATTCTAATATAGGGTGCAGTGCGGTGGTTGTGAGAGATCAGTGGAATGTGAGCAGCATGTGTCACCGAGGCTGCATTCTGGCGGCCAATGGCCTGTGTAAAAGGTTTATGTGTGCAGCTGGGCTGATTTTTTCGTGGGGTCTAGCTGCGTTCTATCAGGCTGTTGAGGTGTTCATGGAGGAGTGTAGGTATCTGTGCAGCTAGGCCGAAATTGATCGAGGGTTAAAGCTGTGTTCTATTGTCTGTTGATGTAAAGTGGAGAGTGAGCATATTGGTATGAGTGATGAGTGATAGTGCTTACTGGTAGGAGGCCTCTGATTCTGATTACTTTCGAAGCCCAATGTGCATGCCGTGTTTGTCCTGGACATTCGTGATTGAGGATCTTCAAGTCGGACTATCTGGTTGGAGCGGGTATGTTGTGTTCCCTCAGTTGGCGGGTCTTTGAGATCTGTGACTCCGTTTTAGGTGTCAGAGGGTCCATATTCTGGGTCCCTTGTCATGGTCAATGGCGGGTGGCTGAGTGACTGGTTGGCATGATGGAGGTTATAGATGTGAAATCATATTGCAGCAATGTGGTCTCATCGAGGCGGGGGTGCCAGAGATTAGATTGGGCAGAGGTAGTACTGTATAGATGGTATTCAGCCTCAGGAGGGTAGTTCGTAGCCTCATTGCTTGCCTGACTTGAGGATGTACTGTTTTGTATGCCAGGTGGAGGTGAAATGATAAGGCCATGTTTGAACCATAGTGCTTATGGGTCTGACGTAGTGGCTCTGTTGGAAGAGTCCTGCTATGCGAAGGTGGTTTGTGGATTAGTATGAGCGGCGGGAGATCTGGTGAGAGCAGGTCCAGTCGCATTTGCAGTAAGTGGGGCTGCTTGGGCTTAGGTGTGGCGGAGTGGAGTTTGCAGAAAGAAAGAGGCTTGTATCTCCTGGTGGCAGGAGGGTGAAGTGGTGTGTTTCCTTAAGGAAAGATGGTCATAGGACTTAGATTTGGTTCTGCTGAGCTATGGTCCCAGGATGATATATACAGGGTCATCTTTGGTCTTAGAGCTAGGGTATGTCAGATCTGGATGGGATGACAATGTGAGGGTAAAGTATACAATTAATAGGGGTCTTTGTAGTCAAGCAACAATGTTGAGGGCCACCACCTATAGCCTGTTGGTCGCTACGGTCGGCATTCAAGTCATGACTGTTCCTATTTCTGTGATGGTGTCCTTATTGGCCATCTTCTGGGCCAGCAGTTGTTATTTTGAGGTACTGCCGAAAGAACCGGGTTATGCTCATTGGCAGAGTGTTTTTGCAGTCCTAAGAGGTCATATTCAATGTTTAGGAACCACTGCACTCAACAGGTCCACGACTGCAGGCAGTGTTATTCATTACACTGTCTTTACATATCTCCACATGCTGTCTGCAACCCCCCTTTTTCATTCCCCCAGATCACAGTAAATGTCGGTGTAAAGTGAAGAAAATCTCTTCAGTGGCGGTGTGTCGATAATGGGGGGCGGGGTGCCAACCACCCCATCCGTTATGGAGGAACGAAGCTAGCCCAGTGAAACAAGTGCTCCCTCAGCTTCAGCAAGCAACTGAAGATGCGAATGCCCTCGGCTTTTAAGTACCCCAAACGCACACGCATAATGTGCCATGTAAGGCAAGGGGTGTTTTGCTTCCCCAGCCTGTCATGGCCAATACGGTATTCAGTCTGGAGTACTGCAGGGCAAAGGTTACTAGGGGGGTGCTCCTGAGTATCCATGTGCATTCAGATGGCCTGGATATTTCTGTTGAAAGTACTCTTGCTGTGCCAGTCAGAAACCAGGAAGGAAGAGCTTTATGATTGACACCTCCTCCTGGCTGCGCGACTCGCATCAGCTAAAAGGCCACCCAAGGAAATGTGCGTGTGTGGCAGTGGAAGGAGCCCCATGCTAGAGCTGAGGCATTGTGCAGATAAGGAATGTATGTGTATTGTGTATGTATGTATGCATACATTCTAAGGGCCCGATTCACAGAGCGTTTTCCTATGGGATTGCGCCATTATAAACACTTCTGTGAATCTGGCTCTAAGAGTTCTATCTGTGAAAGAAGCTATGTGAATATGCGAACTTGCGAATGAGAGTGCAGTATGTATTTTGTAGCATAAGGGTGCACCTACGAATGAGAATGCAATGTGTATTTTGTAGCATAATAGTGGGTGTGTGAAATTGTATGTATGTGTGTGTGCAGTTCTGAAGGAGGAGAGCCGCTGATTGGTAGTGGAGGCTGCAGTGGCCTCAGGGGGGGGCCTATAGGTCCAAAACCTAAATATTATTATATCTTAGAGTTGCATGGCATCTTTACTGCCACGATGGGTAAGTACACCATGGTAAGTATGTTTAAGTGGGGATACTGGCCTACATTTGTGCAGCCATTGAAGAAATATTTTCTTATTGTGTTATTTTTATTAACATTATGGGCAAAGCCAACATGAGTGTTTTTAGATGGTAATACTGGCCTACATTGATGCTGCATGACTGGGTACAGTGGCATAGCATGTTTACTGGTATTATAAGCAAAGTCAACATGTTCAGTGTTCATACATGGGCATACGGTTCTATATAGGTGCAGTCAGCAGCTTCACATGTTTTATCATTACTAGCATTACGAGCAAAGAAAACATGAGCATGTTCATACATGGGGATACTGGCATATGTTGGCACAGACAGCATGGACATTTTTGGGTGCAGTCAGCATGGACATATATGGGCACAGCCAGCACGAAAATTAGTTTTTTCACTGGCAGACTACCAGCATATATTTTGGGTAAAAGTATCATGAAGATGTGTTGGAAAATGTTCTTGCGCGCTGTTGGTGACCCAGCAATTATTGGATTTTTTCATGTGATACCATACAAAATCGATTATTAAAGTGCAGCTTTTTATACATTTTTTCCCATAAAATGTGCTGTAAAATGCACCATTTCAACCCATAATTTTTACAAAATTTCTCAGAGGACCACCCCTTGTTTGAGGATCTCTTGCTATGCTTGGTTGCCCTTGCATGTTCGTTTACACTGTCATTTTTAGGATGGGAATGGATTGCATACAATAGCAATTCATACTGCTCCGGAACATGCTTTTTAATGCAGAAAAGGCCAATTTGTGGCCTTTTGTGCATTTCATGGAAAGAAAGGGCAGTGATAAGCATGGCATCAGAGAGCCCCACTTTTTCACCCTCTTTGATTGTGCACATACAAAACATTGTGGGCCTCATTACGACACTTGCGGTCCTGTAATGAAGGGTGCCGGTACGCTACCGGCAGCCTTCATTACGGGAGTGCTGATTACAAGGTTCCCTTTGCGGGACTCGGAACAGACGTCTGGTAAAACTAGACGTCTTTTCCGGGTGCCGCGAGGGGAAGAGGGAGGTAATAACGGGCCATTTGTAATGTGCCCGTTATTACCTCCTTCCCCATTCCCATTGAGCACTATGGGGGCTCAAATGGGAATGGTTCCTTCAAGGAGGAATTACTGGGTCCTCTAATGTTGGAATGACCCGGTTATTCCTCATCGAAGGAACCCGGTAATGGAGCCCAGTTTGGAGGCAGCCATGGTGCTACTAGCACTAGGGCTACCTCCAAACTCGTAATGAGGCCCTGTGTCTTGCATTGAAGGGAAGCGCTTAGGCTTCACGTAAGTACAGGAAAAAAATAAAAAACGTCCGGGGAGTTTTTAAAATCTTTACCACCACTGCTTGACTGAAGGTAAAAAAATGTTTTTAAAGAAGAGACAAAATATGCAGTATTTGACCTTGTAAAATGTGGTAACTACTGCCATTGCACGTAACCCATAATCATGCAGGTGGTACAAATGGGCAGCATTTCAATATGTCGCCTGTTTTTAAACAGTGTCATCATAGTCATGAGGCTCTGACAACTATATGAATTCTTGCACAATGCACAATGCTTGACTTACGCAATAATTCACCCTCTGGCAAAGCCACACACATCGGCGATGTTGTGAATCTATGCTGATTCCATTAAAAAAAGAAAAATACGACTGTTCATTTTTTATGACTCTATTTTTAGAAACACATTAGAGTAGCTCCACTTGCAGTCTTCAGAGGTAAAATGCAAACATGTTGATTTTTTATTAAGCACTGACTTGGCAAGCAGTGCCTGAAGCAGAGAAGAATATTCTCTTGGCAGAGGTGAAATTTAACGTCTGTGCAAAATTTGGCAAAGTACTAAGGTACATCCTAGAGCATTATTTTTCAGCTTTTATTTAACATATACCATATGTGAACGTCAGCCACGAGGTATCCCGTGCAATTTGCCCAACTGTTGGGGGCTCTTTAAGAGTCTGCAATTTAATTACCGCATGCACTATTCTGTTGCTAGAGCAGTACAAAAATGCTTGCACGTGCATTGTAATGAAATTACTGCATACCGTACATCTATTACGGTCTGCAAGCAGGATTGTTTATCCCCATGTTCAGAATTTTTTAAATATTGTTTGCTTCATGAGTCACTATTCCAACACACAGACTCTTTCCTCCCAAAGCGATAACATCTAGATCTGACAAATCCTATTTCTCCAAGGCTCTTGACTGACACTGCACCACCCCCACCAACCTCTCTGAGGCAATGGTTTGTTACCAGGCTCACTCCAACCCAGCCCTTTTAGCCTCCTAAAAGACCCAGTCCCACAAGCTTCCAAGAGACCTATGAATGCTGCTGTCTCATGTCAGATGCTGCTCTTTTCTGCTAATCATGTCTAAAATAGACTATGCAAACAGCCTCTACCTCGGAATACCTGAATACCTCCTGAAGAAAATGCAACGGACCCAAAACCATAAAGTCCCTTTAACAAAGTTGTTTCACTGAATTTCATAGGTTTTTATTAGTGCAATTTAACCATAACGTCCCTTTAACAATGTTTTTTCACTGAATTTCATAGGTTTTTACTAGTGAACGCTTAATCTGCGACAAGTCCCTTTTATTATACTTACCTCCAATGTAGCAGCTGTAGGGTCAGCAGACAGTAGAATGCCAGCGGACAGAAGGTAGCATTCACAAAGTCCAAAAGCACAGGGGAGAACCGAAAATGTACTACCCAACAACCAAAAAGCACATATACATAAAGCAACGTTACTTATATTTACTGCATCCAAATATACCTTTTTGTACAAATGATAACTTGAAAATGTACAAATTATTTTGTATTTGTTACACACAATATAATGGAATGCACCAAGCATAAACCATAAGTGTACACCTCATATTATCACTTCAATACAACTGTTCATAGAGACTGACATACACCAAGCGCGTATTCTAAATCAATTTCTCACCAAACATAAGTACACTGTATTTATGTCTTTATCATTAGCATTTATTAGGTAAACATGTATTATAAAGAAAAAAACACTATTTTTTCATTTTGACAGAAATGGCAAACACACTTGAGTGGTTAGAGGAGAACACCGCCAAAAGAAGAAATTAGTGACTATAACATCTCTAATGGTATACAATTCATCTTTTAATAGAAACAAATATATTTTGTACAGACCTTACTAAAATAATTTTTTTTTTCTTACAGTACATAGTTTTCATGAAGAAACCACACTCCAGTTTAATTATACACAATCCCAAGAATCACAAAGAGAAACCATATCCCCAACTGTACATAATGAAATCATGAACTTGTCTGCAAAATTGGATCAACTAAGTAATGATTTTGTTTGTTTGTTTTATTTATAGTGCGCACCTCACCCTTAGGTATCTGGGCGCATTACAAGAAAATGCAGTTTCATGGTTACATACAGAGATAATAAGAGGACATTACAATATATACATAAAATGTACATAATATACAGTGAGAAAAAGGCAGCATAAGGTATTCATTTACATGCAGGCGGAGTTCAGAGGGATGCGGGCAGGATGGGCTAATACGGGTCATCATTTGTGATGAGCCAACTCTCCATTTTTATTCTAAAACAATGGAAAGGTTGATTAGTTCTTAGGGCCAGAGTTGGGCAGCTTGGACCGGGAAACTCCTCCCGCCTGCTTTTTTGAGTTTGTATCTGGGGATTTGTAAGCACCCTGAGTTGGCGGATCTGGTGAGTCGTGTACAGTGTTTTAGAGAGAATCTCTCGATAAGATATTGCGGGGTTAAGTTATAGAGGCATTTGTATGTTAGTGATGCTGTTTTTAGTTGGATTCTTTCTTTGATAGAGACCCAGTTGTTGTCCCTTCTTATAGTGGAGATGTGTTGTCTAAGTGGAAATGTGCTCAAGGCTGTCATGAGAGCATTATTCTGCAAAATCTGTATTTTGTTTGTAATATGTTTATTCAACCCTAGGTATAGTGCGTTACAATAGTCCATTTTGGATAAGACTAAAGCTCTGGCAAAGTGGTACAGCTTCTGGCAGAAAGGGATGGTTTACAAGCTCGAATAAGCATACATGTATATGCAGTTGCAGAGGCAGTAGCGCTAATCTGTTTGGACATGTTTAGTGAGGAATCTAGGTAAAAACCCAATGTTTTTACCTCGCTGGCGACTTTGATATTGTTACCGTCAATATTAAAAGAACGGTATTGGTCACCCAATTTCGCGATGTTGGTGGGAGTGGCCAAGAGGAGGAGTTCAGTATTCTCATCATTCAGGCAGAGACCATGTGTGGCCATCCATGCCTGAATGATGAGGTAGATTTTATTTATGAGGGCTAAGTCTTTGTCATAGTCGCCTGATAGTGGGATAAGGATCTGGGTGTCATCTGCATGGTTATTGTAGGTGACACCCAAGTGGTCCAAGTCATCAAACAGTGGTTTGGTAAATGCATTGTACATAGTGGGTGATGCACACAATCCTTGAGGGACTCCGCATGTTATGGGAATGGGGTTAGCTGCGGCTGAGGCAGAGAACACTCTCATCGACCTATTGCTTAAGAAGGACTTAATCCATGCTGTGGCTTCAGGCGAAAAGTGTGCCGTTGTGGACAGGTGATTGCATAGGATCTTGTGGTCAACCCGGTCAAAGGCAGCCGATAGATCCAGTAGGAGTAAGAGGGCTGAGTTTCCTTTATCTTTGAGGTCGTCAATTTGTATTCTAAGGTCAATCAAAGCTGTTTGAGTGCCATGTTGTGGCCTGAAGCCTGAATGACGGAGACCCAAGTAGATTGTTAAATTCAAGGAATTTCTGAATCTGATTATAGGCAGCTTTGTCTACAATCTTTAACAAGAATGGGACAGGGGTGATGGGTCTGAAATTAGTAGGGATATTGGGGCCGAGAGATGTTTTTTTAGAAGAGGAAGCACCCATTATTTTTTAAAGAACTTTTACAATGTGTGAAAAATCATGTCATTAAAAATGTCCCGAGCAGTAAACCTCATCAAATGCCGAACCTTTTAATCAAAGACGCTTTGATGAAACCGCACTCCATTCCTCTCCTGATCATTATTGTACAGATTCCGAATTCTTCCATTTATGTTACCCACTCTGATACCCCATCCCTTTCATGAATAAATATTTTTGTTATACTATCAAATGTGTTGTATATTGTTGTTTGATATTTCTTTTTTTTTAAAACCCCAATTATGAATAAATGGACACTACGACTGTCCGTGGTGTCTGCACTCAAAATGGAGGTGCCCCTGATGTCCAGACATGTCTGGTTTCGCATGACGTACTTTTAATTAGTCCCTGGACACCGCCCCTGTTCTACGGACAGCTAGCACATGCGCACTACGATTCCCGCCTGATGGGTGTCCGTGGACGGCCATCGGGGCCACGGACATCAGCATGTGAGCGCACCCATGCGGCGTGATGGTGTGTCCGCGAATGGTGTCTGCAGCAGTGGTTAGTTTAAAAGTGCACTTTCAGACAATCTAGTGTGTCTCAAGCTGGAGATGTACCCTTCCACAGCTCCAAGACCCGTTTTTGATTGATCTGGCAACTTTTTACAACTTTTCAAGGCCTATTTTAGACTCAGTAGTCCACGGACAGCAAAATTGTCCGTGGACGGTTCCTCTGGAGGGACCCACTCATTAGTTTTCCTCATTCTCAATCTATGGGAGTCCAAAAGAGAGCATTTGAGAAACACCTGCACTGCAGATTTTGAAAACCTGCTGCAATGTCATCTACTAGGGCCATCTCTACTACTCAACCACCCCCACCACCACCACCTCAACAACCTGGAGGGCCTGGACAGGGGAGCAGGTGTGGAGATACAGAAGAAGAGGAAGAAGAGGATGAGGTGAAGGAAGTCCCTATCCCCAGTACTCGGAGTGAGTCCTGAGTGTGGCAATTTATTACGACCGTTGGAAATGTCCAGAAGGCTCATGCAAGCAAGGTGAAATGCACTGAGTGCAAAGCCAGTCGCTGAAAACCTGGCATGTATTCCTACGAGACAACTTCCACACCAAAGTAACCACCCAAATGCTCTGAGGAAGGCAATATCTTTCTCAGGTAAGAGTAGGTTGACATCCTCGACCCCATCATCTTCAATTGCTCTGGTTACCACAAAGGATACTCCTTTGGGGCAGAGGATCCCTGGGACAGCTTCACATGCCATACTGAAGGCTGTTGGCCCTTACCTTTCAAGGGTCACAGTCCTATGTGTGTACTGTGAAGCACCGATCTGTAGGGCGGAGCAGTTTCGAAGTGCTTTCGAGGCTGCGGTCAAGGAGCATGAGAAATACTGCCACCTACCTTGATAAAGGCCCAATCCAACATCCTCCTCTGTCTACTTTCCCCTTCATCTCTGTGGTTGGTGCCCCTTCCCTCCCCCACCTTACTTTACCTCTCCTGGAAAAAAACACAAAAAAGCCAAAACATAATCAAAACTAAACAAAAAAAAACACAAAAAGACGGTACCTTTAGGAGCCACCTTTCCCAGGTGAGAAAAAAGTCACAGGCCCATTTGTGGCCTGCATAGTCCGCGGACAGCACAGTAGTCCGCTGACAACTAAATAAATCCAGGCACGGGGGAAAATCTTTTTAATTGTTTTTCATGCAAAAAATTGTGGCTCTTAAAATAACCTTTTTTTCTTTTTGACTTTTAAATATTTTTGGGGTTATTATGTTTTATATACTAAACTAACTAAGATTCTACACAACATAATTATTATGTGTTCACAAAAACTGCTTCAATGCATTTTGAACATTTTGCAGAAAAATCTGGTTGCCCACATCAGTTAGATGCACTCCATCTCTCCGAGAAATGTTCATAATATCAAACTTAATGTTCTTATTATGAAAAGATGTCATGCCAATATCTCGCAAAAAAGCAGCATCCACATTTGTCTCTGAGCAACCCGAGAAAAATTTATTTTAGGATTTGGAAACATTTCCATCACATTTCCAAATGTCTCCTTCATTGCAAACTGCAATGGAATTCCAGTGACGTACATCAAACTGTTCCCTCCACAATGAAGAACAATGATGTCCGGATGTTTTTCAAGTGAACCATATTCTCACAAAACTGAAGCAAGTCCGCCC
The DNA here is from genome assembly GCF_040938575.1 of Ambystoma mexicanum. Taxonomy (NCBI): domain Eukaryota; kingdom Metazoa; phylum Chordata; class Amphibia; order Caudata; family Ambystomatidae; genus Ambystoma; species Ambystoma mexicanum. The sequence continues at coordinate 1,090,687,954 of NC_090930.1, forward strand.
ACTTCATCACTCGCACTCTATACCATCACATTTCAAATTCATGGAATCCAAGAGTTTCACCCAATCCACGGTGCTCGACATATACCTTCAACCAATGCATCCAAGAGTCCCCCAAAATCTATACAATCTGCCTCCTCAAAGACATAGCCATAGCTATTTTCAGTGCTATCAAAACTCCTGCAAACAAAACTCCTGCTACCCTCTCTTCCTGAACACCACACCCAGCAAACCTAGTTGGTTAATCCCCACAGTGCCCTTTCCATGCCAGGCATCCTTAAAAGACTGGATGTGCACGTGCTGTCCACGGACTACCGCAATGTCTGCAGACTCCGCAACCACCCAAAGGGGTCGGGGGGGATTAAACTAAATTTCAGTTATTTATTCTTTAGTGGTGGCTCTGAAAAGAACCTTTTTTGGTGTTTTGGGGGGTTCAACAAACACCTTTTTTTTCTTGTTTTTGTTGCTTTTATGTACAGTAGAACTATACACCGAAATTCTCCCCTTACAATTTTCTTACATGAACTTTTTCAACGCATTCCTAACATTGTAAAGAAAAATCACAATTCCAAAAGCAGTAAAATGAACTCCATCTTCAGAAAAAATGGACACCATCAGACCTTACATTGTCATTCTCAGAAGAAGACATTCCTGCAGAATATAAAAAAAGCAGATAGAGCTTTATTGACAAGCTACCTCGATTCTTCCATTTTTGGACTGAACAAGTCTGGACATCTCCATGTTTGCCTCTGATTCATTTCAGAAAAAAATATCTTTGCAGCAGGAAACAGTTCCATTAGGCTTTTCAAGAAGTCCTTCAGGGCAACCTGCAAACACATTGGAGTAACATACCCCAAACTGTCCCCTCCACATTGCACAATTACAATGTCTGGACATTTAAAGTGAGCCATACTCTGACAAAATGAGAACACGCTTGCCCTGTTTAAGCCACAAACTGCATGCCACAAAGCATCCACTGCTGCCAATCCAACATTTCCAAAAATGCCATGATTTTCAGCATACATCTTCAATGAATGAACACCTACTACCCTCTCTTCCTGTAAACCACAACCAGAACACCCCATTTGCTAATCCCCACAGTCCCCTTTCCATGCCAAGCATCCTTAAAAGACCCGGATGTGGCACATGCCGTCCGCGGACTACTGCAGTGTCTGCGGACCCCCTAACACAGTGTAGCTCTTATACCATTTCCACTTTCAAGTTCTCAACACTCCCTCACTGGCTGTGTTCAAAGAGTCACACATCCATCCACCAATCACACCCAACACCTCTACACCTAACCCTGTCATCTCAGTTCACTTCAGATGCATACTTGAACTCTGAAAGTACATATCTGCTGTTAATCACAGCCATCTGCATCAGAAATTACTGTGAAACTCTCCATTTCTATTTCCAGATTCAACATATGAATCTAACAATACATAGTACAGGTATGCTTATATTTTTTAAAGTATTTTCTTCAACTCTTTTACAAATAAATGTATAGAGGGTTCCTGCTACTTACCCTGTAATAAGCTTTTCAATAAGCATATTCTCTTTTCTAACCACTCCAGCAAAATCGATGCATTGCAGCATTCAGAACCTGATCACATGAAGCAGCAAAAGCTTACAATGCTGTGCATTTAAAAATGTTTCCTTTTTGGAGCAAAATCATGAAAGTTAAAAAATGAATATGTCCATTTATAGCAGCACTGTGTAACTTTTTTTCTAACAGAAAGAAAAAGCAGATGTAAAACATTTGCAGAACAATTTTAGGTCTCTGCAAGTTTAATATGTTGGCTATTCATGCATACCTGCCAACATAACCCATTCCAATCTGTAGGTGCTTATCAAGTCTTCATTTTTGTCTTTGAATTCTGTGACTTGTAATTCCAGTACTCCCATTATAAAACTCAAGATTACAACTACCACAATGCAAACAAAAAAACAGGACTGAAATGGAATATACGAAAGTGTGACTTTTATATCGAATAAAAAATATAAAACACTTCGTTGAAAAATGTTTCTTTTTAGGACTATTTTCTTGAAAGTTAAGAAATGCATATGTACATTTATAGCAGCAATATGTGTAACTTAAGAAAATGCAGATGGAAAACGTGTGTACAACATTTTATCTGGCACTTGGTATGTGGAAGTATAATATGTTGGCAGTACATGCATACTTGCTAACATAACCCACTCCAATCTGCAGGTGCGTATCCAGTCCTAGGTTTTGCTGTACAATCTGGAACTTCTAGTCCAAGTTTTATAATGGGGAAAAGTGGAACTGCAAGTCCCACAAGGCAAACAAAATAACTAGGACTACATACCCACCACCTACAGAATGGAATTGATTATGTTGGCAAATATGCATGTACTGCCAACATATTAAACTTGTATACACCCGTGCTACACATCTTTCCATCTGCTTTTATTTTCTTTTACAGAACAGTTGCACCAGTGTTCCTATGCACATATGCATTTTTTAACGTTCATGAAAATGCGCCTAAAAAACATTTGTAAACGCTCAGCATTTTCCATTTTTCATTCAATATAAATATCACACTTTCCAACCTCACTCATTACATCCCATACACTATCACCATTCTCCATTTGCTCACACATGTGTGTGTACTGTCACAGTATCTATATACAACACTTCACCTTACATATAAAGTACTCTTCTTTTACAACCTCTACTACAATACACCAAACAATGCTGCAACAACAATCAACCACTGCATTACCAGTAGGCCACACTTTCCCTATTCTTATAATACACTGACCCACATTACAAATACATTCCCCACAAACACAGCACTTCTTTCATTGAAATCAGCAGTAGTAAAGTAACCTACACATGCACCTTTTTCTTACACCCATTCTGCCCTATTCTTTCTAATTCCCCAGACACCACTACTCCAATTGTTCTATGAAAATACTCAACATACTTAAGAACACCATCCATAAGACACCTTTATTAACTCTTTTTTCCAACATCTCCTCCCACCTTCATAAACAACAACCTCTATTACTAAAAGTAGTTCACCATTACCAAAAATACCTACTAACTTCCTTTTACAATTACACGAAAGAAGAACTTTTCCAAACACACCTATCAAAATAAGAACACTCTTCACATCCTACAAAGTAAGTACATTAATACAGTATTCATCTCTGTACTATTGTAACAATGTAGTGTCACTATATATTAGCCTAGAGTATTATTTTCAAATCAACAACATTTATTTTATTCATACTCATTTTATTGTAACATGCACACTCTTTCTATTCCCATCTCAACACCATGGGTATACCACCCACAGTTTTCCTCAAAACATCACAATGTCCCTACTTATTCATTTGCACTGCCACCCTCTTACTCACTAACCCAAACCCATCACACCTGCACTCACTCTTACTCTGAAAACCTTCCCAAGCACAACTATCATCCCACTACACAATCACGCAACACGCTATCCACCTCTACAATCACACCCACACACCGATGCACAATACTTCCATATACATTTCACAACTTTCAAACCCATACTTTCTTTTTTCCAACAGACACAACACAATGCCTACTAAAAAGCAACTCTGTAGAAAAGAAAGAAAAAATAGAGTAGATAGAAATAAAAGCAAGCCATATACTCATCCACCTCTAAAACAATTAGTAGAAACTATTTAAAAAAAGAGCTAGTAAACTCACTCAAACAACTAAATTAGCCACGACTGAAAAATATAAGGCCCCTCCTCCAGAAACTAAAAGTAAAAAAAGATGTACAAAGAAAAGCAGAACTTCTAATTAACCTAACACTATATCTACCAATGTTAATGTAGCCATTGTAAAGCAATCCAACAAATGAATGTTACAAAAAGGTTACACCGGAGAGTTCTTCACAATCCTATCACAAAAGCTGATAAGTCACAATCAACCCTTAAAAACTACAGCAGGAGACTAATCCTTCATGCTCTAATTGACAGCACATTTCTACTAAAGAGAAAATTGTTTATATCAATTTTAAACAGAATGAAACCACTAACTAAATGAGTTAATTACAAAAAGTACTTCTAAACAAGCGCAATGTCAGTATAGTTACGTTTTCAAACTTCTGTGAAGGTGATAGATTCACACAAGCAGCACAGAACCATATTGCAATGAAGAGGCATATAAACAAGAACTAAAAAAAAGAAAATTGCCATTGACAGTGATGGTCGAGGGTATGAAATGTTAGGAGACACCATCATGGCAAAAGAAACCCTTATAGAAAAAACATCACCAACAAACTTTCAACCAAATGTTCCTTTTACCCAAACAAACCATCCAGTGTACAAACTGACATGCAGCTCAATGTGTAACATAAGGCAACAATCCTTCAAATGTTTACGGCAATTCCTCAATCACTATATGAAACTAAAAAACAAAATTTCAATGAAAACTTTAAAAACCATGGACATCTGTTCAGTGCGTAGCAACACTGGTCTGTGAGGATATTCATTAGCCTAGATTTCGGGAACTGCTTGCAAAAGCACCTTCCACCACATCAAAATGTTAGCAACACACCATTCCGCTATATGGAATCTTGTGCATAGACTAGACTTTGCAAAAACCCCTGCTCTAGAACTGCAAAATGTAAATAACATTCTCCTACATGGAACAGCCAAAGAACTCCTTATAAAAATAGAGCACATCCAAAGTAAGTATTTTGGAACCGAAGTTGACTTACATTTAGTAACTTCAGAAAACATTACCGAAAACCTCACGCCAACCTCCTAACAAACATATACAAAAAAGAAATAGTTAAGTTTCATAACACATCTGCTGAAATACCAGACCAAGTATGTGTCTGTTGTCAGAGACCTTTTTATAAAAAGGGCACAAAAACAGTAGATATGGCCTACAAAATAGAAGACAATGAAGAATCGCAATGGCTCCAATTAGCTTTATATCTAACAGCAGAAAAAAATACAAAATAACTCACCCCTCAATATTTGCACGTACTGCAACACAAAGCTTGACAATAACCAAATGCCATGACGTGCTTTCACTAATAACTTAGAAATATTCTCACTTCCAAAGGCTCTCCAACACCTTAACTTGTATGAGCGCATTACAATCCAAACAGTACACCCATTTCAAGCTATCATATGCCTTCAGCCGAAAACAGCCACATCACCTCCATCTAAGTTACTAAAGAGCATCCATGGCAAAGTTGTATATTTGCCATTAAATCTTAAACAAAATGTAGAAACTCTAGGAGTACAAGACCAATAGATCAATCTTTGATTGTACTAGTTAATGGTGTACCAGCAAAAGACAAAAGAATTTGGCAACAACTAGTTGACATGAACACAGTTAGACAGGCCCTACAATATCTAAAAGAAAACAATGAATACTACAAAAATATAAACATAGGGGAAAACTTAAAAGAAATGACCCACATAATTCATGATTCACCCAAACTGGCCAATTTGAACGTTTAGATCCTGTTACTGCAGCCAACATTTTAGAGCAGTATACAATTCACCCACTACACTCCGAAGACACCATCGAAGATGCATTAGAAACATATCAAATGCATCAAGCCAAAGCATCCCCAATCAGCATATGGGAAAAAGGTGTAGAAGCGTGTTCTATTCCTATACTCTTTCCGACAGGGAAAGGAGGAAGATATGACAAAAGGTCCACACAAATTAGTGCATTAGAATATCACTCTTTACGAATGTATTCTGAAGACCCCAGATTCAGACAAAATGTAAAATATATTATCCATCTCCCGTTTTAAAATGAACTAGCAACTCTATGTTATGGAGTGGCACACACATTAAAAACAGGCTCTCAATTTTTTAACATTTCCGCTACGCAACTGCTTAAAAAAATAAAAGACAAAAATTAGGTTTTTCAGTCAAGCATCACAAGTCTGTTTGCAAACATGCGTGGTACAAAATAGTTCTGGTTCCAATGTCACGCTGATGTACGTTGTATGCTGTGGAACCCAGGCCCACCCACATGGTTTGTTACTTTAAGCTGTGCAGAGTATGCATGGGATGACTTCCACGACTTCTTACACACTGCAAACCAAAACAAAGATAGAATAGATATAAAAACATGTGAACGCTGTTCTCCTGACCCTGTCAATGTATCAAGGTACTTTCACCATCGCTTCGTTGCCATTCTGCACTTCAGCTACAATAAAACTACCCCTCCACTCTGAGAAGTGCAGCACTTCTTTTGGAGAAAAGAATATCAATCCAGAGGAGCACCACACATCCACATGCTTTTGTGGATAAAAGATGCTCCCAAATTTGGCCATGACAGTGACACCACTGTTTCACATTTTATTGAAAAGTACATTACCTGCAACATCCCTTCAGAAACCACAGATAGTGACCTATGTACACAAGTCTTACACTTCCAAAAACATATGTGTGGCAAATACTGCCGAAGTAGATATAAAAACAAAGGTAAATACTATACGAAATGTCACTTGGCTTCCCTTGACCCGTTTGCAAAAAAGGACAAGTAAATAGCTTCACGTCTTCTGTTCATTGCCGTAAAAGGCAAATCCCCTAAAAACACATACAGCATTTAAAGGAACAAAGCAACAACCATTACAATACAATGATTGCCCTCTTGTGGAATGCAAACATAGACATTGGGCCTCATTCCGAGGCTGGCGAAAAGGGATTACCGGCACCGGTAAGGACACCAGTGCCGGTAATCCCTTTGCGCTCTATTCCGAGGTCCCTTTGCGGCTCCCGCTAAGGCCGCCTGGTTCTACCAGGCGGCCTTAGCGGGAGCCGCAAAGGGTCCAGGGAGCAAATAATGGTACCGCAAATTGTGGTACCGTTATTTGCACATTCCCATTGAGTCCTATGGGGGCTCAAATGGGAATGGGGAATGGTATTTTCAATGGGGACTTACCGGTCCCGCAAAGGTCCGACTAGACCGGTAAGCCCCGATTGAATGAGGGTGGACTCACCAAAGCTTCGAAAACAGAGCTAAAAGACTTCGGAGATGACATATAATCTGGCAAAACAATATCACAAAAATTGTACAGCTTCGGTAAAAAAATGCTCTCCCATAGAGAATGCGGGTGCTACAAGGCTGCAGACTGTTTAACAGGTAAAGCCTCATATGGCAAATCTGAGCACATTGTCTGGCTAAACCTTGGTACAGCTTCATCCTGAAAAAGAGTACTAAAATCCTACCAAGAGATAGAAACACTAGCCACAAATGATTCCAAAAGCCAGGAGATTTAAAAAAACAATTTAATTGACACACACTACCCAAACAGAAGTACTGCTTTGGTAAACATGTGCGTGTACGACATATCCCAAAACTATTCCTACAAAAACAATGTCACACCAGATGAGACAACTGGCAAATGTTCAGTCTCAACTTGTGTAGGAAGCCTAGTAAAACTTATCAACCCCAGCGTAATGAATTATATAAAATTATAATTTAAATCCCTGCAACATAGAAAACTATATCACAAGGCACTACTGCAACTGTTTAAACCTTGGAGAAAAGAAGAATTATTAGGTGACTATGGGCCTCATTACGACTTTGGAAGTAGCCATGGCGCTATTGGTGCCATGGCTGCCTCCAAAAGCGTGTCCGGGTTCCCACAGATAAACTAGAAGTACACGGCATGACACTCCCTATGCGACTAAATACTTTAGAAAAATCTATCTCCAACACAGTTGGATTGGAAAAAATAGTAACTTTGTGCCTAAACAGTAGAGTAATTCTAAAAAGTAACCTTGATGTAAAACAAGGGTTAGTGAATGGAGCAATTGGTACAGTTGTTGGCTTCCAAGCATATCCACATGACAGCGTTCAGTTTGTCAACATTAACTTTGACAAACTTGCAGAAGTTAAAAGAATTGGCTACACAATAGCACATTTCCAAGACATGTACATACACAGAGAACATTTTTTGTTATCTCTTGCATATGCTGTTACTATTCACAAATCTCAAGGTCTAACCCTAGATTTTGTATTGATTGATATTGACAGCACAGTCTTTATGGTAGGTATGAGTTATGTAGCACTTTCGCATCTGCCGACACTCAAGGGTCTATTCCTAGTTAACTTTGATGCAAACAAGTCAACGCTGATATTCCTTGCATCCTAGAATACAACAGGCTATGTGCACCGTGCACCCCCATCTAGATATGGACCCTGTACCTTAAAAAATGAAACCTTTAAATAGAAAAGTAATGCAAACAGAATCTACAAAAGATATCCCAACAATACCGCCAAAGAAACAGCAACCAACTCCTTCTCCATCAAATAATACAACCACAGAACTGTCCACTACAAACTGAACTACACATCCATCAGAGAAGAAAGAGACACATATCTCTTCGCCAAACAGATCTACAGGACCATCAAATGATGCAACACAGAACTCCCTGGTCCATTTAAATTCAGAAACACAACTGGGGTAAATTGATATGCAAATGTAACAATCAATCTTATGTTCCAATTGCCACCAATAGTTCACAGCATTTACTTAAAAGGCTCGGACCAGTTGTGTTTGCAAATGTTTTTCCTTCATAGAAATGCCACAAATAATCCTGACAGCACTTACATTGTCTCAGGCAAGAATTGGACTACTTTGCAGGAATGGTAAAATTTACAATAAACACACAAGAAGATCCTCAAGAATTCTTAATGTACTTACTACATAGTACACCCCTATAAAATAAATCTTACAGATTTCATACATGTGGAAACATACATGCACTCTCTGCAACCATGTTTCACAAGAGCACATCCCCAATAAACGATTTGTATATGTATCCATACCAAATTGTGAATCCATTCCATTTCATCACATTCTGCAGAATGCAAATCATGACAATCGTTCGAGTATGCAAATCAACTCACATAGCCAATATGTCATACTAATGCTTCGTAACTACAATGCAGATGGTACCAAAAATAACTGTAAGCTTACTAGTTTCACACATGGCCAAGTATCTCTTGGCAAGAAAACCTTCACAACAGTAGGTATGATATAGCACACTGGTGCCACAAACACTTCCAGGCACTGTACTGCATATGTCAAAAAAAGAAGTGGTTGGTTTGAATGTAACAACACCTCAGTTTCTCCAAAACATAGGTTACCAGCAAATCTAACAAATGCCTACTTAATATTCCTTCAAACCAAATGTACTCACTAAACTGTAGCACAATAAATAGAATATGCCAACAGGTATCTAACTACATCAATAATACTACAATAGTACTTTTAAAAGTCAAGATAGCTAGAATATGCCAGCAGGTATCTAACTATTTAAAAAATACCCTTCATTGCAATACATTTGAAATACGCCGTCATAATTCTTGTTACTACAAAACATCTTCTAAAGTCTAATGTAGTTGGAATATGCCAACAGGTATCTAACTACTTTAAACATTCCCTTAATAGCAACAGACTTCACACAAACATACTATTACACTTACACTGACATAATTGTAGTAGGACTTTCATTTTATCCTCTTTGGATTTTTTTTCGCAATGACCCAATGATTATGGAAGTCAATACAACAACAGTGTACCACACACTAATGCTGTACCAAACGGTTCTATGTCTTTCATCGACACCCGCACCCGTTTTTACGACAGGTGTTTTGCCGCTGGGTTTTTTCTGAAAAACGTCATCTGCATTTTTAAAAATTATTTTTGGGGGTTCCCCCTAAGCCCACCTTCATTTAACAATTTCTTTATTCCCCCCCAACCCTTTATTTGCCCTTTCCCACCCACCAAAAACATGTCAATTAAGTTTTTCGGGAAAAACCCTGCTTCAAAACACCCATCGTATAAACAGGCGTCGATGACAGGACGCAATACCGTACCAAACATTGTAAATAGAATGTACTGTTTATGAGGGTCAGAAAAAGTAAATGCATATGTACAATTGAATGCTCAATTGAATGCTATTAAACATTTTCAACTATCCTGCTTAACAAATTATATTGTTCTTATCTCACAGGAAACGAACCAGAGATTCCAGGTTGACTACTTTATACAATTAAGTAGCCGTACCAACTGTAAACAAATACATATTCCATAACCACTATCCTCAATTCTTCTACAATCATAAATACCACATACTTTCTACTCACCCAACAGTAACCTATAATTACTATAGACATATTTTATTACCTACCCGTTATATGCCCTCTTTCAGCCCTCTTTCAGCCAACAAATAACCTCAAATGTTTTTTCCAAGCTGCTCACTCACGGTGCTGTCCGCAGACTACTGTGGGGTTCGTGCAGCGGTCAGCTCCCCACCCACTTTTTCACCAACCTATAAAAACAGCCCCATATCATCTCTATTACACTCCCCAACACTTTCCAGGTCCTATTTCAGCCATCAAACAGCCCCAAAATGTATTTTTCGGACTTTTTCCCCAGCATGCTGTCCGCACACACGGCCCGTGTCCGCAGATCCAACAACGGCGGCTGTTTCCAAAAATATGATGCTCCTCACGCTTTTCACCATCCAATCAGCGGCAGCGTCTGATGTCCGCAAGCATCACGACAGCCCTCGGACCAATCGGAGGCATGTCCGCGGACCGAACAGTGAAGTGAGTTCACGGACCGAACCCAGATATCACACATTTTTTTAAAACCTACTGGACAGATCTACACCAAATTTACAAAAGCACACTTTCGGGACCAAGCCGCCGCTTCTAGTGCACATTTAGTCAAGATCCATTCAGCGGTTTGGGCTGTACACATGAGCAAAACATTTTTTCCATTGCATCTGTGAGGAAAACCACACATTTTGGGACCCCCATATAAATTTTCGCCCCTTTGACGACAGCCTCACCAGACTGTGCAGAATCAATCCGAGGAGGCCATATGCATGTTTTACAAAGTTTGGTGAGGATTCGTCCAGGGGGTGTGAAGTTATAAGCCACCCCAAAAATGCTCTTCCTACGGGTGGAGCAACTTAACCATAACTACACAGCCGCTACTGTTATTTTTGCTTTGTTTGTTTTAGCTCTTTTTTTTAAGGGCTGGAACGGGTGGTAACAGTCGGACCGGAGTTAAAGGCCCAAGACAGGGCTAACTTAAAATATTTTCTTTCCATGAATAGGTCACCTCGCGGCATTCCGTTCATGGAAAGAAAATACTATACAAACATGGCCACCATGGAATACGGAGCTCCTCTTCCATTTCCATGGCGACCAAACTGGGCAGAGTGGAAGGAACGGCAGCTGCGGCTCTCGCCGCCGCTGTAATGTGTTAAGTGGGTAAGGGGGATTGAAAAAAAGGGAACGGAAGGGGGTAGATGGAGGGTGAACTGGCCATCAGGCAGCTTGGAACATGGGCTAGATCGGCAGTATTAGCCCGCGTTCCTAAACTCCTGATTGGTTGGCTGCTCCCTAGGTGCGCCCAAGAAGACATTGCATCTCAGGTACGGCTATGAATTTAGTGAGTCTGAATGGCTTTAGAACATGGGTGCGCAACTTACGGTCTGATGGCAAGTGCAGCTAGCTGCAGTATTAGTCTGACTGAGGTGCTCCCGACAACTACCCTCTTTGGGGAGCTTGTTCGCCTGCTGCCCGCTCGATCGGCATAAGCAGATAAGTTCTTGGTCTTCTTGTCTGTTGGAATATGGAGGGAAGGAGTTGGCATGCCATTTTGTAGGGGTGGGATGTGAGGCATGGAGGGTGTGGATCTCTGGACATGCTGTGTGGGTGGGGGGATGGTGGTCATGTCATTTGGTGGGGCGTGGTGGGTGTTGGGAACCGGGCATGTGCTGTATGGTAGGGGGCCGTGAGGGGGGGCACATGGGATATGCCGCTCGGTGGGGCTTGGTGTGGGGGCGACATGGGCTCTGCCATTTGGTAGGGGGTGGCGAAGACATAGGACATGATGTTAGTTGGGGACTGGGGGTACATGGGACATGCCATTTGGTGGGTGGTGCGGGGGATATGGGACATGCTGTTTGTAGGGGGGTGGGGGAATATGGGATATGCTATTTGGTGAGGGGAACATGGGACATGCCATTTGGTGGGAGGGAGCAGGGGCATGCCGTTTGTTGTGGGGTCGGAGGGACAAGGATCATTCTGTTTTGTGGGTGGGAGGAATGGGAGGACCAGGACCGTGCTCTTTGGCAGGGGGATTAAGGGAGCCAGGGTCATGCTGTTTGGTTGAGGGGTGGTGGGAGGGGAATGGGGGACCAGGGCCAGGCTGTTTGGTGGGGGGAATAGAGAGACCAGGGACATGCTGTTTCGTGGGGCAATACAGGGACCATGGACATGCCATTTGGTGGGGCAGGAAAGTCTTTAAAATGTTTCCTTCTTATTGGTTTGAGTTCAAAACGGGAGTTAAATTATGAGGTATTTAAACCCATACAAAGGCTGTAATTACATTATGTGGGATTTCTGTGGAATACTGCACACAATAATTTCACTATGCCCTTAATTAAAAGACAATAAAAAAAGATTGCATTGCCATGATCTCCAAAAATATATTGAGGGCCAAATTTGAAAAAAATTAAGGGTGCCACAAGTTTCACTTCTCTTTGGTCAGCATTAAAAAGGCAAGTGGCCGCCTGGAGCGCAGCAGATGCATAGAGGCGGAAGACAACCAGCAGTGCAGCTTATGCCAAAACTGCCAGATTTTTCAGTTACCCTGTGTTTTTTGAATCCGTACTATCTCTCGGCTTAAGGTTCTAACTAACTTTGAAGGTAGCACTGTTATCAATCTTATAAACATTAAAGAAGTGGCTATCTTTCAGTACATCAATAAATACAGTATGGAATGCAGTTACAAAATGCACAATCGTTACTGCATGTGTGTCCTGTGAATTATACGGGTACTACCACATACCACAACAGAATGTCATTACAATGCATACCATTAGAGCTAAATCATCATAAATGAATGGCGACCCATTTGCTCAAGTTTTTAGATGCGAATGAAGCGAAGGTGGGACTACTGTGCCTTGGCACAGAACCAGCACGCTATATACTCATATGTGATCGGCAAACACAGAACACAACGAATAGGGCATAACCTGCATGGGCAAAACTGCAAAAATGTTGCAAAATGGAGATGTCCATACTCACTCTTACTCTTCTCACCCAAATCTGTGCAAAACTTTACAAAAAATCTGCTATGGTATGTAGAATAAACTCAAGGTGTTTCCCCCTTTCCGGTTTTTAGTTTTGGCTATTAGGTGGGTCTTAAGGACAAACTATGAGCCAAAACTATTGCACTGGAGAACAGCTAGGAGAGGTGACGTGGGAAGAGACACACATCTTGTGGGTGGTGTTTGGTTGTTTAATAACCCACTGACCGCCCATAGTCATGCAAATCCCTATGGCCATTACCATCTACTACCGGCACCTACCGGCCAAAACACATCCCCATGGGATCTCTTTGAGATAGCTCTACCAAATAGTAAACATCAAACCAAAGTTTGATGGCAGCCAAAGCCAGCCGTGTATTTTCTCAGCAGACTGCTGAGAGTTAATGGCTTAATTGCAGCTGTACATTTTCTACTGGTGTAGTAAACATGTATTAACCGAGTTTGCCTTCCGCCCCTTTCGTTATGTTCCACCACTTTATCTGGTGCGTGTACTAAAGTTGTGTTAAAAACAAGCATTGACAAAGCCAACAGTTTTGCCTTGCAGATAGTTATTATGTAGGAATTTTTCAAGGACATCTACCATTTGCCCGGGTGCTCAGCCCATTTTTCCAGATTTTGCCATTTTACAGCCAGATAGTACCATTATGACAGTGTCTCACAAATGCCTAGCCCGTTTCTACACAAAAGCCAAAACTCTTGGATTTGGCCATGCTTGTTTTAAATTGCATAAAGTTAATACAGCCATGTTGTAAAACATCCTGAAGCCCAATTTCAGTGTTGATTAAAGTACATGGCAAAATTGACATTAATAAATTGCTTTGTAGCACAGTACCTTCCACTGCGAGCACAGTGCATTTTACAACAAACAAACTAAAATCTATTAAATACACCATAGAAATGTGTGTTCTGCGACACCTTATGCAGAAGATCTTTTTTCTCAGAGGCGCTTGAATATGAGTCCGAGCATGTCATTGACAGCATTTTTGGCATACATTTGAAGGGGCAGGCAATACAAAATGTCGGACAGAATCCAGTTGAAGGCATTGTTATATGGGCGAGCCCCACAAAAGAATCTGTGCACACATTGTCATTTCTTTCAAAGGCAAACAAGCAGGAAAATAATTTGATGCAGCCTGGAGGTGGAAGGCATCTGCCAGATTGTACTAGACGTGTGCTTTGTAAAGTGTCACTGCAGACATCCTTCCCCAGATACGGAAAGAAATGAAACTGTGCGTTCCATGTGATGGATTGACAGCGAGAGAGCAGGCAGATACAACAGCCCATTTTTTGCATGGTGCAATCAGAGAACAGTCAGTTTAACCTAGAAGAAAAAGTATGGCTAATGTGCCCTGGCTTGTAGTCAAGGAAGGGCCCTTCAATTTATTAACGTGAAAACAAGAAGTGTCACATCCAACGTAGAAAATAGGTAGTGGCCCACTACCTATTTTCTACGTTGGATGTGACACTTCTTGTTTTGGGTACCTCGCAAAGAGACTAGCGAATGTGGTGTTCCCGTTGTAGACCAGCTGATACTGTATGCCTGCAAAACAAATCAGAAAGTAGCGCTCCTAATGAAAAATATGTGTGTAACCTACATGGGACAGGTTCAAATTCTTATCTCAACCTTTCATCTTTCCGTACATAATAAGTGCATGCATTAGCTAACAATGTGAGACATCCTCTATAATGGCACACAAAACCTACTAGTCCACTTGCATTGGTGCAGCGATTTTATTAAAGCCGCGTACAATTTGCAATGTACTTGACCTTGGTGAGTGGGAGGATGTTCGAAACCTTTGACATTTATTGTAAACAAACTTTGCAGTAAATGGCAAATAAGAGTTTCACTGTGCTTGGCTGGTTTTTGGGTGGCAACATGGCACCAAATATGAAGTGTGCTTCTGGTGACATGCCCCATTTTACAGAAAGCTCTGGTAAACATTTTGTCACCCCTCACCATAGGGCAAGCGCATTTCTCTTAGGTCGAGTATGCAAACTAAGGAACTCGCCCTGCAGCTCTATTGGGATTTGTTTTCAGATTTTGCGATGCCTGTCTCTAGCGAACAAACAAAGCGTAATAAAGCTTGTTCTATGGGCTGTAACCCAGGTGGTCCCCAATAAAAGCATTACTTCACTGTCAAGAGACAGCTCAGGTTGCAGGGTGCACCATGTACACAGTCTTGTCGATTCTTTCTATTGCACGTCCCACTGCCACCTTAAACAGAAAGTGGGGCTAAAATGTTGATACAACTAATGGTAAACATTTTTACGAGAGTGGATTTTCTTCGTATTTGGATGTCACGCTCAGTCATTCAGACCAAGCTGCACTTGACTGATCAGGTTTAGTTTTGCCAAATGAACCAATAGCACATGTATTGGTCATAGGCAATGACGTGTCTAGCCAAGGATTATTAACTTCCTCGATGCAGACAGTATAGAGCTATCAGTGCAGTGGAAGACCCCCTGCAGAACTGCCTCTGAACAAGCATTGATAAAAGTCAGATATTGAATGTTTTAGTAATAAACCATAAGATTGCAATGCAACTTATAATCAAACATTAGGTTAGCAAGATGTAAATGGGGAACACAATCAAGATGTGGATCCTCTCCATTCATTCTGACCCTTCCAGAACATGCTAAATCTGTATTCTTTCAAATCTGCCTTGAAGCTGCTCCAGTCCAGTGCAATTACTTTATAGGCAATCAACAGAACGTAACATAAAAACTCTGCATTATCTGAATTCATTCACCATCATTGCGTATTTTGGAGTTCCTTCAACGCACCACAACTAGGTTCTAAAATCCTTATCTGGTCACCAGCCTCATGTGGAATAATTGAGCCGAAGCAATCACTAAGTTGTATATCCTTCTGTAGTGCCAAATTCAATCACCACACATCTTCAACAACTTCGGAGGCTGGCATTAATTCTGGTCTCAAACTCGGAGGTTGTGATAAGAGTTTGGAAAGAGGATTGCTGATTTTCTGGACAGGTTGGAATCAGAGGTCTTCAAACTGGGGGGCGCGCTCCCCGAGGCGGGCGCGGCCGCATCCCAGGGGGGGTGCCAGAGCCCAGCAGGAAATGTATTAGAAAAAAAAAGAACTTTTTAAAAACATTTTTTTAGATCGGAGGAAATGGGAAGGGGCAGCTCACATGGTCAGACTGGCCCATAAAACGGTCTTAGGTTCCATTGAGAAAATGGCCAGCAGTTGCAAATGGATATTTAGTCCTTTAGTCACAGACTGTTTGAATAGTACCCATGGGGTTGTTTTATTGTTCAAATGTAAACAAATTGTGATATTTAAAGAATATTTAGTCAGCAACAATGGTCAAAACTACTAGCTGCATACTGAAGTAACTCCTCAAACTGGCCCACATTGGCAAAAAAAGGGGCCCATTTTGACTGGCTACACTAGCATTTTGCATTTTTGGTACGGTCATCGCCCTTTTGTCCTATAGGCCAGTCCAAGCCTGGCGGCTCATCCGTAATGGGTGTGGGGGCATCCACCCAGTGGCCCCCTCACCCATTATGGAGGAGCCATCCCAGTGAAACACTGAGCACTCCCTCAGCTGCTTTTTCCAGCTGAGGGAGTGCTTCTGGGCTGGCTGAACTGTCAAAGAGAAACACTGTTTGCCTTTGATGGTTCATTTCCCCAGCTGCACATGATCACTGAGCCATGCAACGCTGGGGGCATTTTGCTTCGCCAGCCTTGCATGCTAATTGGAAATGCTGGCTGGGGCACTGCATGTATGTATGTGCGAGGGGGTGCTCCTGCGCCTCCTCGCACATACGGGCAGAGCAATCTGGAGCGGGGCATTTTAGCAACCACACACAGGCCCCTGCAGAAGGTACGTTTATGGCGATTTATTTTTTATTTAAATGTGTATGGATGAGTGTATGCTTATGTTATGGGAACGTGGTGGGTGCAGGATGGGCGGCAGCATTGGGATAGTGGTGGGAGTAGGGTGGGGAGAGCCCAGGGTCTGTACTGGGAGTAGGGTGCGGTGACGGCACGCAAAAGTTCATAGCAATGTCTACATACTGTCCATCTGGCACTTTTGGGGGGGCCTGGCCTGCCCAAACTTTGCTCAGGGGGGGGGGGCAGGCCAAAAATGTTTGAAGACCAACGGGTTAGATGGAGATTTTTAAGCTTGGTGCTTGCTGTGACAATGTCAGGCTCATTTTTAAGCTGAGTGTAAATTGCGAGTAGACAGCGGATGCTAACACTTGTATGCCTGTAACACTCTCTGTGAAATTTAAGTTTTCGATGTGTACTTAAGGCACGGAAATCTGGCCCACCCCAGTTTTCTGTGCCTTTTTACAACCCTGTACAAGCAGTAATGCCAGTTGCCATGTATGTGCATGGTGGCCAGCATTACAAGGAATCCCTATCAACACCACCTTGTTTCTTAAAGGTGTAAAACACAGGTGAAATACACAGGAATTAATGCCTCTCTGGTTGATTGAAAATTCTATTCAGCTAGAGGTTCTGCAGTATTTGCAGTATGGTAGTGGCACTGCCAACTTTGCTATCCAGCCCCCTGACTGTGTGATTTAAATACATTCAAGATGGCCCGAATCATACTTTACAGGCGGAGTACTTGTCCCGTTCTGAAAACTACAATCTGTCGATTTTTCCAGGGCACTACACATTATCCAGGTGGCCTGCTCCTTTGTATGCTTGTTTGCCATAGTTAAAAGGAATACAGTAGAGAAGAATGTAAGGTGTAACAACTTCCTTATCTGGGCACTTACATAGGGGCTTTTATGTGACCTCCTGAAACAGAAGGGCAGCTCGTGTCTACACTGTTCAATCATGTCAGGAATGTTTTGAGACAGTTAAGTTTGTTGCAGTATTGTAATTTCCCAAATTCCTTTAGTGAGGATTCTTTTTTAATAGTCAAAGAGAAATTATCTTTGCATCAGCATAAATTGACATTAAGTATCAACTCTCATAGAACAATCATCATAGAATATCTGGCAAATCCCAGAGCCCCACCCCAAAGAAATAATTATGGCTATGACGTTTATCTGGCAGGGCCCCTTTTTCAATGGCGCAGATAGGCAAAAAAACACTGGTCTGGAAGGTTGCCAAGAGCAGTACTAGTGGTTCAGAATGATTCAAAATCTTCCACCCATTACTTTTTTGGTTATATGAGGTTTATCTTGACATGATTTCAAACCATCCAGCGAGAATTCTGTTCTATAGTTTCGACTTGGAACACTGTCTTTTGCTGAGTTTTGAAACACTGGAACTCATAAGTATCTGACACAAGTCCTAAGAGAGGGAACAGTAGGGAAAGGGAAACATTACAACACTATTTATTTGTCCATCCTATGCAGGCATACAGAGTTGTGGATTAAGAACTTGCAGAAAAAGCTATGCAGTCTTCACACATTCTTAAAAATCCCACTAAACCTGCAGGCCGAGTTCCCTAGTTTACATTTTCAAACCTAAGAAAAATACACTCGCCTCAAAGTGACTGGTGACAACATATTTACCAGTGCTTTCTGTAACATGGTCCATGTAACCATAAGCACACCTCATATATGCTGCAATGCTGCCCCCCCAAAGGTCAGTCATGCACAGTGAAACTTTTATTTGCTGTTTACTACATACAAAATGTGTTTGTAGTTAATATCAAATAATAGCTTCAAACATCCCAATGCCTCTCCAGCAAGGTGGAGTACCATGCAAATTGTATTTGCTTTGATAACATCTACTTACCTTGGGGGCCCTGCTATGGGATCTATGACATTAAGAGTGCATCAAAGTCAGCCTGACAGATAAGGGGAGTATCAGCCAGTTTTACTCCCGAAAAAGCAAGCAAATAGGAAACAGACATGTAGAACATTGTCCCCTGCTTTTACCCACACATCTCCATGGATACCTTTGGACCACAGGAAAAACTACTATTACTGCCTGATCGGAAGAAGTAACCATGTATCTTTAAATGTGCATGAATAACTAGGTGCAAAGAAATAATTATTACAAAAATAATTCTGTTTTCTAGTTCAAACATATTTTTAACCAATTATAAAATACTCCCATTGGAAATTGGACTTACATTTTTACTCCCTTAAACATCATTTTACTCCCAGCTTTAAAAAATAGGGAGAAAAATACTCCCAGCTCCAAATCTTATCTGGAGCACTGATCACAGTTATTAGGCAGGTCCACCATTTATTTGGATGCTACATTTAGTGTGCCCACTTTCCTACACAAGGCTTGGAAGATAAGAATTTCTTTGTTAAAAAAGCATGATTATTTTTGTCATGCAATGCTAGACACTTTATCCTGAGCACTAAACACCACTTGATTATGCAAACAGTAGTTTTAAGAAGACTGTGCCTTTTTTTAGAACAGTTTAAATTAACTGTTATCTGTTTCAACCAAGGCTGTGTGTGTTTATATACACACCAATTCCAGGACGGAATCACCACATTTGATTCAATTGTAATTAACTTATCATTTTTGATGTATTATTTCATTGATGTTTTAAGTTAAGATGTGTTTGAATGATGAATTGTATAAGATCTCTGCTATTGTGAAGCTTTTATGATCTTCATCGAAATAAATCTGAATTGAACTTACTTCAGACTGTTCTTTAACTGTAGTACTATCTATTCCACTAACGTTGCTAAATACATGATTAGGAACTTGCCACACATCTAAAACCAGTAGAAAAACATCTGATTTCCACATTAAAAGCATGCACACTCTTCTGCAAGGCAGCATTCGATTTACATAATTCTCGAGCGGGCGGAATAACAATGACTGTCATTCTGATAGAGCCCGTAATGCTTTGCCACTTCATTTGACCTTTGCTTATTTCTTTATTAAATTATTCTAAGTAGCACACTTTGCAAAGCTTTCAGGCTACATAACCACTAATTTATAATTGTATAGCAAAAGTGTGAAACAATAGGACCCGTCCAGCATGTTGTTAGGCAATGATGACATGAAGAAATGACTTGTAAGAATTAACAAGTAAACAAGGTTGCCAAGAAAGGAAAGATAAAAAGGATTTAGGATCACATACTATAGACACTGCACAATGGCGTAGAAAGGGAAACTAGTGCACACCCAAAAGTGAAAGAGGAACAGGAATCAACACAAACTACATCAATCAGGTTACCCCAAAGGGTGCAGTATTACAAATTAAAGCAAACACACATGATGTGATAAACAATGGATAGCTAATAAACCAAACATAGTGTCCAGTCATGGAAAAAGCAACTCAAAACAGCGGCACATTGAACAGACAATCTGTTGCAATCTATCGCATGACGAAAACACAGAAGACATCATACACAAAAGCCTAGGCAGTTTGTATCGCAAACATGGTTTAGATCATTGAAAAAAGAAATTCCATTAAATATTTGCTTACTGGTTGATTTGGAAAACCCTACCCATCCTCATTCTCCCCTTTGGCTGCTGCATGCAATTTTTACTCAAGGCCTCTGGAGGAGTTCTGTAAGGTTTTCAACCGATTAATGCATGCAGTAGTAACTTATAGTAATCTCATGGTCTTGGTGGTATTAGGCCTTTAAAACTGTACTGGCTGTAAAACATGCAGAATTTCTGAAATATTGCATGCAGTAGTTCAAAAAAATCGGTATGTCATGTTTTTAGATTTGCAAGACAATGAATTTCCATTGCTGTTCGAGAGATGGAAATAGGCATGCTACTATTTCGTATCACACAGGTATTGTATGCTATAAAATAATGCACAGATGGCTCTATAATAACTCTTCTGTGCATTACGGAGCAAGGGAAGTCTAAATCATAGGAAAAGATGCAGAGCAAGGCGTCATTTTAAAAACAACATGCAAGATGCAGCCTGTGCACAGCATTTGGAAAACATACCTGAAAACACATGTGCAATGTTTTGCTGTCACTCAAATAAAACTATAATTGACAAGGCCTAGGAGGAAGATGTCCAAATATCAGAAAGCATCCTGCAATTCTTCTCAAAATGGTTAAACTGGATTTATGGAAAAGGTAACATGGAAAATGTAACATATAAGGGCACAGACAAATGTACTTTAAAAGTGGCAATGGGGAGAAAGCAACCTGAATCAAGCATCGGCTATAGGTTTGAGCTTTGACATCTGTGTTCTGCCCATGCCACCACCTCAAAATGAGATGTGAAAACAGATCCCATGCTTTCTCACAGAGATGAAATGGTGTAGGCTCAGCCATTAAGATAACAACTGGTCTGCAACTTAGTCACGGAGAAGCTGGGCCTGATGTATATCCTAAGCCAGATTTTTTATATAGGTTTCATAGGCTCAGAGGCCTAAGGGTTTGTAGCGCTATATGGATGCTAAATTATTATCTGTTTATGATGGCCTTAAAATAATGAACTAATGGGGGTTCAGCAGATCTGTGGTGCCTAATCTGATCTTTCAAACGCCCAGGCCATCATTAAGGCAGAAAAAGAAAATACCTGGAAAAACAAAGGTTAATGTGAAAAATATGCAGACTGTCCAAGGGGAGCAGAGACAAAAGTCCTAAAGCCCTAAGGAATCCGAATTCAAAGACCTTATCACCACCACACATCCTGGTCGTAAATGTAAGGCCTGAACTAACAGCTAAAAAACTGAAGACTCCAGATGCTCAGTTGGTGGCAGACCCAACTGCAAATGTTATTAAAGGAACAAGTTACTTACCTGTAACTCCTGTTTTCCAGCATGGGTATTGCATGGATTCACATGCTCATGAATATTCCCTGCCATCAAGCTGGGAATCCTTGGTAAAAAAGAAAGCAATTTCACTTTAGACTGAAAACTGCTTGTCTCCTCTATAACCAATCATTGTCCGTTTGGTCATACTGCCCATAGCCAATGACACTCGTCCTCTTAAGCTCCACCCCTGGTGGCCATCTTCAGATTTGGTAGAACACGTAAAGTGTTAGTTGGAACTAAGAAAAGCCACAGAGTGGAAGGAGGGAGGGTTTACATGTGAATTTATTTATTTTATTTATTTATTTTAATTTTTAAGTAGGGTGCTACATGCCCGAAGGCCTCAGAGCGCAGCAAGAGAGAGGAAAGCAAGGCAACAAAAGTACAGTGAGATCAATCAGAAGAAAGAACTTAGTCAACCACATTAAAAAGAAAACCCATTCATGAATCAATGCAAGACCCATGCTGGAGAACAGGAATTGCAGGTAAGTAACTTGTTCCTTCTCCAGCATGGGGTATGCATGGATTCACATGCTCATGAATACGATTACACAGAAGAACATATACACAACCATAGGATGTGGCAAGGTTCAACAGAAGCAATACACTTACTCCTGGAACAGACTCAGCTCAAAAAAACAGGTTGCATAACACCGCTTGGCCGACCCACGATTCCTTCCTGGAATCCCTGCTGATGCAGTAGAATCTCGTGGAGGTGTGGGTGGACTTCCACGTAGCAGCCCTGCAGATGTCGAACAGGGCAACGCCATAGAGAAACGCTGTCATCACTGCAAGGGCTCTGGTGGAGTGGGCTCTCGGCCGGCCTGGAAGAGGTCTGTTGGCCAGACAATGATAGTGCATGACACAGCCAGAGAGCCACTTGGAAATTGAAGCCTTAGACAGGGCCTTCCTGTGTCCCACTGGTCCAAAAATGACAAACAGTTGAGATATCTTCCGAAAATCCATTGTGTGTGCCACATAAAACTTCAAGGCATGAGCAATGTGTAACGCTCACCTGGTTCCGACGGAGGCGCGGCGTCGAAGGCGCAGAACTCTGAAGATGGACAGGAAGGGCCCCTCTATTCTGGCTTCCCTGGCTCGTTGGATACCCTCCTTAGGGTTTGGAAGGATGAGCTCTCCATCCTGCTTCTGATGCAGGGGCGCGTTGAAACCCAGTTACTTCACTGGATTACGGATTGATGGGAGTTCAGGTAAGCTTGACTGTTCAGGTAAGGCGCTGTAAAAGTTCTGTTCAAAAGTTCAAGCTTAATAATAATGTTCGTAGTCTAATTGCAGCAAGCGCTAATGCTTATGTCTTTTTCCCCTTAGGGGCCGGGGTTCGGAGTGCCGGAGATATGGCGCCGACCCGAAGTGAAACAGTTCTGGATGAGCACTCAAGTAATGTCTTTGCATTCGCTCATTCAATGTCTTTGTCTTTTTTCCCCATAGGGGCCGGGGTCCAGAGATGCCAGGAAGCGGCAGGACCCGAAATGCAGTGGGAATAATCCAACAGGTAAGACTTAAAAGGAAACTGAGCTTTCCTTATTCCTTTTCTCCCTCTCACCTTTGTTCTCGTCTTTTTTCCTCTAGGCGCCGGGGCGTAGCTGAATCCGGAAGATCGCTGCTGAAGATGGAAGCGCCTTGCAAAGGTGAGTAAAATGCAGCGCTGCAGCGATCGAAACAAAATGCCTTTAAAATGATGTCTTCCTTTTCAGGGCCGTTGGAGAAATGACTCCGGGATGCAGATTTAGCAGGTAAGGGCTTTTCTTCTCCTATTCTCTTCCTTTCTCCCCTTGCAGGTGTTCCAGGGTGCTGGCAGGCGTGGCTGAAGTCAGGATGCAGGAGCTGACACGGTGAGCGTCCAGCTGCTAGGTGCAGAACAACGCGAAGCACGTGTGGCTGTTCGGGTGGGGTTTAAATAGCCTTGGAAGAAGTTCCTGGTATGTATCCTTCCACCAATCAGGTATGTATCCTTCCCCGACCACACCCGGGTGGTGAAGTAGTCCTACAGGTAAAGTAGTCCCATTCAGGCCTCAAGAGGGCCTGGATGAAGCAGCAAGGTCTGCATCAGGTAAGTGTGCACCCAAGCACTTAAACACATATCCTCTTCTATGAGCCTGGCGCCTAAGGCGCCAGGACTGGGGTCCGCTATGAGCCTGGCGCCTAAGGCGCCAGGACTGAGTCCAAAGGGCCCCGACTTGGGCCCACTGAGACTTCCCTGGGGAAAATGATGTCTGCCTCTGGGGTTGCTGGGCCCGGCCTGGCTCCTTGGAGGTAGGCATCATGACAGTACCCCCCCCTCAAGGCCCCTCCCAAGGTCTTTTCCTCCGGGGGTTTTGGTTTGTGCGGGAATCTTCGATGGAATCGTTGAATTAATCGTGGTGCGTGAACATTGTTACTGGGTTCCCAAGATCTTTCCTGAGGTCCATATCCTTTCCAATCAACAAGATAGAAGAGTTTCGACTTAACTATCTTGGAATCTAAAATGTCTTTCACTTCGAATTCTAATTCTCCATCAATTTGGACAGGGCCTGGGGGCTCAGACAGTCTGGTTCCAGGTTGTACTGGTTTTAGAAGAGATGCGTGAAAAACGGGATGAATCCGCATGTTGGATGGTAAATCGAGTTTAAAGGCCACTGGGTTGATAATAGCTTTGATGGGGTAAGGCCCAATGAATCTGGGATTAAAAGTTCGCTGACCCTTGAGGGGTAGATGTTTAGTTGCTAGCCATACCTGATCTCCTACTTGGTAAGGAGGAGTTTTACTTCGGTGCAAATCAGCGTTTTCTTTATACTTTTTCTTGGCTTGCTGTAAGTGGGTTGTAGCTTCTTTGAAGGCTTGGGTTATTGTGGAATGTAGGTGATTTACTGCAGGCATCTCCAGGGTCAGAGGTGGATCTAGGTCAGAGGTCCGAGGATGGTGACCATACAGGGTATAAAAAGGAGTCTGTCCGGTTCCAGAATGCACTGAATTGTTGTATGCATATTCTGCAATCCAAAGGATGTCTTTCCAATTTAACTCGGATTGGTGTAACATGCACCGCAGATATTGCTCGAGAGTCTGATTGGTTCTCTCGGTTTGTCCGTCGGTCTGGGGGTGGTGGCTGGTGGATAACCGCACGTCTATTTGTGCTAGTTGGCAACATTTCTTCCAAAAGTGGGAGATAAATTGACTTCCACGGTCTGAGACTAATATGGAAGGGAAACCATGTAACCGCACTATATTTTCCATAAATTCCTTGGCCAAGGTGGAAGCTGACGGCAATCCTTTTAAAGGGATAAAATGGGCCATTTTGGAGAATAGATCCACTATTACGAGAATCGTGTTGTAACCACCACAAGGAGGCTGGTCAGTTATAAAGTCCATTGACAAGGTGTGCCAAGGTGCTGGTGGAATGTCCAAAGGTTGAAGTAGGCCGGCTGGCCTTTTCTTTTGACTCTTATTTTGGGCACAGATTCCGCAAGACAACACAAATGACTTTATGTCTTTTCTCCAAGAAGGCCACCAGAAGTGGCGTTTGATCTTTTCTTCTGTTTTCGCGATACCGGGGTGTCCTTCCATTAATGATTCATGATGACGGGTAATGACAAGTTCCTGCAATTCTTTACTTGGCAGAAATAACCGCTCTTGAAAGTAGGGTAAATCATCCTTAACGGTGTAGTGAGGACCCTTTTGACTCCATTCCAGTAAGGCAGAAGAGTCAAAAAGCTGTTTTACTTGAGCTTGGATGTCCTCAATGGTTTGCAATGAAGTCAAGCCCAGAATTCTTTGTTCCGGTATGATTGGCACAGGTTCTAAACTCGAATTGGGTTCTTCCATGCCTATCCGGGATAAGGCATCTGCCTTACCATTCTTGCAGCCAGGGCGATAGGTAATTACAAAATCAAATTCCGCAAAGAATAAAGCCCATCGGAGTTGTCGCGAAGATTGAGCTTTGGCCGTCTTTAAATACTGCAAATTTCTGTGGTCCGTAATTACGGTGATGGTGTGTCTTGCACCGAGAAGATAGTGACGCCAAGCCTTGAAAGCTGATTTAATAGCCAGTAGTTCTTTGTCGGTAATTGCGTAATTGAGTTCAGGTGGAGAGAATTTTCTGGACCAAAAGGCTACAGGGTGTAGTTGGTTAGTTTCTGGGTCTCTTTGCGACAGGACAGCTCCCATGGCCGAACTGGATGCATCGGTTTCCACGATGTAAGGGAGATCTGGGCGCGGGTGCTTCAATACAGGTGCAGAGGTGAATTTGGTTTTCAGGTCCTGAAAGGCTTGTTCAGCCTCAAGAGTCCAGTCAAAGCGTTTATTTTTCTTTAGGAGAGCTGTGATGGGTTGAACAGTTCGAGAAAATTCCGGGATGAACCTTCGATAGAAATTGGCAAAGCCAAGCATGCTTTGCACTCCCTTCACAGAGCTAGGAGATGGCCATTTGAGAATGGTGTCCACTTTCCGCGAGTCCATTCGGATTCCTTGAGGTGTCAGGATGAATCCGAGAAACTCCACTTCTGTGGTATGAAAAACGCATTTTTCGAGCTTGGCAAATAATTTGTGCTGGCGCAATTTCTCAAGAACTGCCCTAACATGGTTTCTGTGATCAGATTCTGAGGAGGAATACACCAGGATGTCGTCAATATAAACGATGACACAAACATCGATAAGTTCCTGAAGAACATCATTCATGAAGTACTGAAAGGCGGCAGGTGCGTTGCACAAACCGAAGGGCATTACTTGATATTCGAAGAGCCCAAATTTGGTGCGGAATGCAGTCTTCCACTCGTCGCCCTCTTTTATACGTACCAGGTGGTAAGCTCCTCGGCGATCTAGCTTGGTGTACACACGAGCATCTTTTACTTGGTCGATAAGCTCAGGCATCAGGGGCAAAGGGTAACGATTCTTAATCATTATCTGATTTAGGGCGCGGTAGTCAATACAGGCCCTAAGGTCTCCTTCCTTTTTAGGTACGAAGAACAAAGCGGAAGAGACTGGTGACTTTGATGGGCGAATGAAGCCATTGGCCAGGTATTGATCCAAATACTGGCGCAAATGCAGGTTCTCAGGTTCAGTAAGAGCATAAATCCTACTACAAGGTAGTTGTGCATTGGGTACCAAGTCGATTTGGCAATCGTAAGATCGATGGGGAGGTAAGGTGTTAGCCTGCTCTTTCTGAAAAACGTCTTGGAATTCTTGGTATTCAGATGGTAGCTGTACAGGGGTGGAAGTTACAGAGGCTAGACCCGTAGCTGGATTCCTTGGGTAACAGGTTGGTTCACAATCAGGAAAAGTTATCTTCTTTGCTCGCCAGTCTATTCTCGGATTATGTGTTTCTAACCAAGGGATACCAAGAAGTACTTGAAATTGTGGGGCCTTGATCACATCAAACACGATTGCTTCCCGATGTCCGTCCTGACCCACCAGAGTGATTTCAACTGTGGAATGCGTTACAGGCCCTGAGGCTATTTCGGTTCCATCAACTGTAGTAATTACATCTTGGGTTACTTTCGGGCGGAGAGGAAGCTTAATCCTGGAAGCCAATTCACGGTCTATGTAATTTCCAATAGCTCCACTGTCTATGTATGCTTTTATAGCATGCAACTGCTGAGGCTGATTTGGGTTCACAAGCACCATTGGCATGACAAAATGCGAGGTCAAAGAGTTTGTTTTCAAGCTCGGCAAGCGGACCCCTAAGCTTGTCGGGCTAGGTCGTTTCCCGAACCAGGTGTCAATAACTTGTTATCAGTGGCTCCAACCACCTTCTTGGGTGGTTTAACTGGACAACTTTGAAGAAAGTGACCGGAAGTTCCGCAATACAGACAAAGTTGCATTTGTCGCCTTCTCTCTCGTTCCTTCTGCGTTAATGGTCCTTTAACACTGCCAATTTGCATAGGTTCGGAAACGTCAGTACTCTAGGAGTTAACGTGGGTCTTGATAGGTACTATGGTTTCATACTTGAGCCGATCTGCTTTTCTATTTTGAAGTCTGTTATCAAGTTGAACCACTAAGTCTATGTAGTCTGCGCAGGCCTGGGGTGGATCTACTATCTGAGCTATAACATCTTTAAGCTCTCCGCGCAGGCCTCGATGAAACAATGTGATCCTTTTATTTTCAGGCCATCCGGTTTCCACAACTAGTCTATTAAAGGTGGCGATATAGGACAAAAGATCCTGATTACCTTGTCGTAAGGATAGCAGTTCGTTGTCAAGGGCCTGTCCCTGCGAGTGTCGAGCGAACAATCTTTCCATGCTGGCCTGGAAGCCCTGGAAATCCCGGAGAATGGGATCATCCTGATTTACCAATGGAATAGACCAATCGGCAGCACAGCCACTGAGGTAAGATAGTACAAAGGCTACTTTGGTCTGGTCGTTGGGGAAGGCCCCGGGCCTGCATAAAAAGTGTAAACGGCATTGGTTCATAAAAACGGCATATTTCTTGGGATCCCCCGCAAAACGTTCCGGCGGGGCCAAAGGCATGTGTCCAGGTAGATTGATTTGTACCGGGTTATTCGAACACATTGTTGTAGAAATATCTCCGGAAACAGGTAAAGGAGTGTGCTCTGCCTGGCCCTGCAATAACCTTTTGGCCAGATCATCAGTTCTTTCCTTGGATAGGATTAGTTCCCTTCTGAGAGCATTAGTCTCCTGGCGGGCTGAGTGCACTTCTGCCCGTAATTCCCCTAAAAGATGGGCCAGCTGATCTGTCTCGGAAGTCTCCATAGCGCCCAGGTGGGAAATTGTGGTAAGGCTTCGCGTTCTGAAACGCTCACCTGGTTCCC
The DNA here is from genome assembly GCF_040938575.1 of Ambystoma mexicanum. NCBI lineage: Eukaryota > Metazoa > Chordata > Amphibia > Caudata > Ambystomatidae > Ambystoma > Ambystoma mexicanum. The sequence continues at coordinate 1,090,716,527 of NC_090930.1, forward strand.
ACGGAGGCACGGCGTCGAAGGCGCAGAACTCTGAAGATGGACAGGAAGGGCCCCTCTATTCTGGCTTCCCTGGCTCGTTGGATACCCTCCTTAGGGTTTGGAAGGATGAGCTCTCCATCCTGCTTCTGATGCAGGGGCGCGTTGAAACCCAGTTACTTCACTGGATTACGGATTGATGGGAGTTCAGGTAAGCTTGACTGTTCAGGTAAGGCGCTGTAAAAGTTCTGTTCAAAAGTTCAAGCTTAATAATAATGTTCGTAGTCTAATTGCAGCAAGCGCTAATGCTTATGTCTTTTTCCCCTTAGGGGCCGGGGTTCGGAGTGCTGGAGATATGGCGCCGACCCGAAGTGAAACAGTTCTGGATGAGCACTCAGGTAATGTCTTTGCATTCGCTCATTCAATGTCTTTGTCTTTTTTCCCCATAGGGGCCGGGGTCCGGAGATGCCAGGAAGCGGCAGGACCCGAAATGCAGTGGGAATAATCCAACAGGTAAGACTTAAAAGGAAACTGAGCTTTCCTTATTCCTTTTCTCCCTCTCACCTTTGTTCTTGTCTTTTTTCCTCTAGGCGCCGGGGCGTAGCTGAATCCGGAAGATCGCTGCTGAAGATGGAAGCGCCTTGCAAAGGTGAGTAAAATGCAGCGCTGCAGCGATCGAAACAAAATGCCTTTAAAATGATGTCTTCCTTTTCAGGGCCGTTGGAGAAATGACTCCGGGATGCAGATTTAGCAGGTAAGGGCTTTTCTTCTCCTATTCTCTTCCTTTCTCCCCTTGCAGGTGTTCCAGGGTGCTGGCAGGCGTGGCTGAAGTCAGGATGCAGGAGCTGACACGGTGAGCGTCGAGCTGCTAGGTGCAGAATAACGCGAAGCACGTGTGGCTGTTCGGGTGGGGTTTAAATAGCCTTGGAAGAAGTTCCTGGTATGTATCCTTCCACCAATCAGGTATGTATCCTTCCCCGACCACACCTGGGTGGTGAAGTAGTCCTACAGGTAAAGTAGTCCCATTCAGGCCTCAAGAGGGCCTGGATGAAGCAGCAAGGTCTGCATCAGGTAAGTGTGCACCCAAGCACTTAAACACATATTCTCTTCTATGAGCCTGGCGCCTAAGGCGCCAGGACTGGGGTCCGCTATGAGCCTGGCGCCTAAGGCGCCAGAACTGAGTCCAAAGGGCTCCGACTTGGGCCCGCTGAGACTTCCCTGGGGAAAATGATGTCTGCCTCTGGGGTTGCTGGGCCCGGCCTGGCTCCTTGGAGGTAGGCATCATGACACAATGTCCAGCGTATGCAACACCCTTTCAGCAGGCATAGAAGGGTTCAGAAAGAAAACTGGCAGAACCAAAGGCTAGTTGGTATTGAACTCCAAAGGAACCTTCGGCATAAAGGTGGTATGGGTCCACAACACCACCTTTGTAGTGTGGAAGGTCAAGTACGTCTGCTTGCAGGAGAGGGTCTGGATCTCCCTGACTTGCCTGGCCGAGGTGATGGTCACTGGGAAAGCAGTCTCCTATGAGAGAAACTTCAGAGGGGACCAATGCATTGGTTCAAATGGAGGCCCCATGAGCTTAGTCAAGAACACCTTGAGTCCTGACGTGACCTTTGAGGATCTCCTTGATGAGCCTGTGTGACCACAGAGAGGGCTTGCCTGGAGCCCGGGCATACCAGGATATGGCTAGATGAAATGTTATGGAGGCGTGAGCTAGCCGAGCTTTGGCCAGTGAAATCAGGTATGTGAGGAGCTGCAAAGCCATTATCCCCAGAGGCATCACCTTTTGAGTCCTTCACCACAATGTGAAGCGCTTCCATTTGTGGCTGTAACAAGACAACATCGAGGAAGCTCTGGCCTTAGCCAGGATCTTCTTGCACTCCAGCGGCAGAGAATAGTGTCCAAACTCTAGGGCTGCAGAAACCAGGCTGTGAGACTCAGCGACGCTGGGTCGTGATGCAGTATTGTTCTGCCTTGTCTGCAGAGGTCAGGAAGCGGAGGCAGCTGGATCGACAGAGCCACTGACAGATGGCGCTGGTCCGGGTGCCAGATCTGTTGTGGCCACGCTGACGTGATGAGGATCACTCTGCAATAGCAACTTCTGAGTGTGTTGATCACATGTCGCAGGAGCGGAATCGGAGGGAACGCATACAGGGAGAGCCCTTTCCACCGGAACGAGAAGGCATCCCTGAGAATTCTCAGCTGCGGATACTTGCTCGCAAACTTCTGCCACTTTCCGCTGTCGATCTGGGTATGGGCCCACTTGCTGAAGAGATGGGATACTTGCGCTTGCTGAGGTTCCCACTCGTGGCAGGACCGCAGCTATCTGCTGAGCGAGTCTGCGATGGTGCTCTTGGTGCCCTCCAGGTGAAATGGTACAAGAAACATATGCTGAAGAATGGCCCAGCACCACAGGGACTAGAGTTCCAGGTAGAGAGCGGGGGCGCACGTCCCACCCTGTTTCCAGATGTAGAACATGGTGGTGGAGTTGTCCATGAAGATCCACACCTCCTTCTCCCACAGCTGAGGTTGAAACGACTTGAGGGCCCAGAAGAATTCCCAGAGCTCCAGGAAATTTATGTGCAGGTCCTTCTCCAGGAGCCAGAGGATTCTGGCTTAAGACTGTCTCATGTGGGCTAATCACCCTTCCAAGGAGGCATCCGTGGTGACCGTGGCCTGGTACTGTGGCTTCAAAAAGGGAGCTCCTTGAGTGAGATGCAGACGCATCTCCCACCATTGTAGAGCCAGCCGGAATACCTGAGTGAGGGTGATCTTTTCTGTCCAAGTGCCTGTGACCTGCTGCCACCTGGCATCTAGGAATTCCGGGAGAGGCCGCATCTGGAGCCTGCAAAAGGGAACAAGATGGATGCAGGAGCACATCATGCCCAACAGAGATTTGATGGAGCGGGCTGTCACGATGGGCGCTGCTGACAGCCGCTTAACCTTCCCTAGAATGGCCTTCACCCTCTCCTCCGAGGGTGTCCCCAGGCTTGCGACTGTGTTGAGGAAGGCGCCCAGGGAAAGAGCGTTCTGTGATTGCACCACACAGAGCGGGAACGATTGAACCAGTCGCCCAGATTAGGGTAGACGTGTGTGCCCTGGAGGTGTAGATGCACTGGCACCAGGGCAAAGCACTTTGTGAACACTCTTTGAGCTGATTTCAGGCCAAAGGGTAGGGCCCTGAACTGGTAGTGCCATTGCTGGACGATAACACGCAGGAAATTCCGATGCTTTCGATAAATGGGGATGTGAAAGTACTTATGCACTAGGTCTGGTGCCGCTAGGAAGTCACCTTCCTCCAGCGGGTCGAGCACGTGTTTCAACGTGGCCATCCTGAACTTCTGGGACTCTAAGTACTTATTGAGGCGTCTTAAGTCCAGGATCGGCCGCCAACCACCTGACTTCGTCCATACCAGAAAGTATCTGGAGTACACTCCAGAGGGCTAGAAGCCCTGAGGGGCCGGCTCTATTGCCCATTTTCTTAAAATGGCTTGAACCTCCTGCAGCAGCTAGGCCATATGAAGTTCCTGACACGCCACAGGAAGAATGCAAGCGTATCTGTGTTGAAATTCCAAGGTGTGCCCTTGCTGAAGAACATCCAGCACCCATTTGCCCATGGTGAGGTTCCTCCACTGTTCAACAAAGTTCGATAGCTGGCCTCCCAATGGGGTGCGAAAGTGGGGGCTTGGGTTCATGGCTGGTTCAGGCCTGTCCCCAGAGAGTATGCCGTCTCTGTGTCAGTCTTGATAGCCTGGAGTGTCTCATCCACTTCCTTCCTAATCATGTTGTCCCCATCAAAAGACTTGTCCACTTCCTTGGACTGCACATCTGCCCGGAAGTTCGTAGCCTTTAGCCAACCCTGGCGTCGAAGGGCCACACCATTGCCCATCTGGCAGAACACATAGGGCCTCATTACACGGATGGCGGTAAGGATTTACCGGTACCGGTAAAATACCGGTAGCGGTAAATCCTTACCGCCTTACTACGAGGTCCCTTTGCGGGTTGGGGGATTTAACGCCTGCTTTCTGCAGGCGTTAAAAACCACCCCGCAAAGGGACCCAGGGAGCTAATTACGGTACCGCAATTTGCGGTACCGTAATTAGCGCCTTCCCCATTCCCATTGAGCCCTATGGGGCAAAAATGGGAATGGGGAAGGGCAACGGTGGAAAACGGGAATTACCGCCCCGCCAACCTTGGAATGGGGCGGTAATTCCCCTTTCCGCCAAGGCGGTGGCAGTATTTTACCGGCATGAAACATGGCGCTAATAGCGCCATGGTTCTCCGCCATCCGTGTAATGAGGCCCATAGTCTGCTATGTCCAGCGCCACTGTGATGGCGTTGTTCAATGCCACCTCACCCTCCTGGAACAGGGCCAGGGCCTCAGCCTTCTTGTCGTCTGACAGGAAATCCAATATCAGCCCGAGCTTGTACCAAAACTCCTTGTGGTATCGTGACAGGATGGCGAGAGCATTGCTGGCCTTGACGGTGGATTCTGCAGTGTAGATGATGCGTTTGGCCATTGCATCGAGCTTCTTGCCCTCCCAGTCCAGAGGCACCATGGAAGAGGATGAGGGATTAGATGAGTGCGTCCTGGCAGTGGCAGACACCACAGAGTCTGGCGAAGACTGAGACCTGAGGCACATATGAGCCGAGTCCGGGACCCTGTACTTCTTCTCAAGTCTGTCTCTCTCGGAGGATGTGGTACTTGGCATCTTCATAAGGGCCAATCCTTCCTCCCAGATGTCGTCCAACAGTTGAACCGACATGATGGCCTTCCTCGACGACTCACGTCACTGAAAGAGAAACCCCTCCTTCTTCTTCTCCTCTGGCACCAGACTGAAGAGTTTGGACGCCTTTGAGATTGTGGAAGGAGCCAATTTCGTCCGGTGGCGACTCCCTGGTGGGCTTGCCAGTACCCAGAGGATCTCTGTCTGCTGTATGAGTAGCTGTGGTATCTGTGTAGGTCTCAGTGTCTGTATGCGGAGGATCGTCCTCCACGGGGGTCAAGGCCCTATGGGGTGGCGCCGGCTGATGCTTTGGCCTAGGAGGGTTTGGCTGATGATTTGGCTGAAGAGGTCTTGGCCAGGGTGGACTCCGTGTCGGAGGCCTGTGAGGAATATGGGACACACCAAGTTGTGCAGGGTAGTGAGGATGTCCAATGACATATCCCAGGGTGCTGTATTTCAGTGAGGATGGTGCAGCTGGGAATGGAATCGGGCCGAAGCCCCTTGTTGGGGTAAATGGCTAGTATGGTTCCTGACGTGGAGACCCCTCTGGGAGATAAGCCCTAGGCTCCCTTCATGATCTGAGTTAAAGTCCTCAGGCAGGTCATCCTCTGAACTACTGTAGATGTGAGCAGATTTCCTCAGCGACCTCACAGGAGCTGAGGGAGACACACTTATGAGTCTTGGCAGGAAGTCCGACTGAGGTAGCATCTCCCTCACCCTACCCAAGTCTTTCAGGAAGGAATCGATGGTGGGTATCTGCAAAATAGGAGCTGCCACTGAAGAGGTCTTCAGTATTGCTGACGGGGGCCATGTAGGCAAAGACACCCTCGGCATTGTCATTGTCATGAACGTGGAAACGAAGGTCGCTGCCGACCCTTTTATTGACGAAGGAGTAGCCGATGTTGTCGACGAGGTGGCAGTCTTGGCAGACAAAGACGTCATCCACAAGGTCAGGGGTTTGGCAGACAAAGTTGTCGACGACAGGGCCCTTAGGGCTGGTGGAAGTAGACTTATGTTTGGAAGGGTTTAGGTACTTCCTCGCAGACGGCAACCCATCAGCCAGTAGGCTGACCGTCGACTGAGCCAGCGACGAGGAGCCACACCTTCCCAAGCTACAGATCCCGCAGCTGTGGCTACCTTCATGGGAGCAGATGCGTGATGATTCGCCATCTTTAGGATCCCCTTGGAAGGAGCATCCTCAAAGGACCTCAACGTCTTCTGCTCAGAGGGAGCATGCTCATAGTACTTGCTGGTCCTTGATGAGACATGACTGCACCCAGAGCCATGTCAGAGGCCTTCTCCTGGTTCATCCAAGCTACCGACTTCCAGTAGCGATCCCTCTTGGTCTTTGCCAGGAAGCCACAGCAGATCTCATACATGTCTTCATCGTGGTTTGGTGAAGGCAATAAAGGCATTTGAGGTGCCGATCCTTGACATAACCATTATTCAGGCCACAGGACTCGCAAGCCCTGGAGAGGCTTCTCTTAACCACGTTGGATATCATCGAGGTGAGATGTAGGCCCAAACCTGGGCCCGCTGAACTCGCAGAGAGAAGAACCAATGTTGGAAGTACGATCTTCGTCGACAATGGGTCCCTGCGTCCGGTAGTCAGCGAGTGGTGGTAGATGAGGAAAAGGTCGAAGAAAACTATAAAAAATTGCATAAAAGTCACAATTCGCGAGGAGCAAAGCGAGAGGACCCCCAACACTGAAACGTGCTGTCAAAATCTGACAATGGCCACCAGGGGTGGATCTTAAGAGGACAAATATCATTGGCTGGGGGCAGTATGGCCCAAAGGACAATGATTGGTCATAGAGGAGACAAGCAGTTTTCAGTATAAACAGAAACTGCTTTCTTTTTTTACTGAGGATTCCCAGCCTGACGACAGGGAATATTTATGAGCATGTGAATCCATGCAAGACCCCATGCTGGAGAATATGTTGTATCGGAAAAATTAACATTTGTTACAGTTCATGAACAGAAACTTGTGGAAAGTTAATATTTCTTTTGCACTGTTCAGCTAGAAATGCTCTATTAGGTGGCAGAAAAAAAACGAAAATTAGTTTGAGATCACTTTCAGTTTGCAAATTTGCATTTTGTTGCAAGGAAATGCAGTACGCTGGTGTGTCATATGTCATAGCATCCTGTCGTTTGAGGTGGGAAATTAATTTGAGTATAAATGTAGAAGTGAGTTAAATGTAAACCTCTATAATTCAGTACCTATCTGTGCTATAATGATGAGAATGGCCTTGCTTGATTTGCTTCAGAGAGTGGAATCTGGTGAGAAAATTTGTAATTTGGTCATATGTGTAGGAATTGCAAAATTAGAATGTGGTAATATTTAATGCAGTGAGAGCGTGCACTTCTTACGTCAACTTAATTAAATTAACTAAGCTGACTTTATCCAATTGATTGATTTATAATTAAAACAGAAACTGACTGGGACAATAGGAGGGCAACCTTTACATCAGTTCAAGAGGTGGCTATCTAACCCCTTCCAATAAATCTAAAATCCACGGCCCCTGCCCATTTTCTATCTACCACTCACCCCACCAGCAGTCAATGTCTTTGCAACATGTAGTGATGTTCTTGCACCACACACACCTTTCTCTAGCCTAGTGGTCTTTCATCAACCCATTGTGTGTGGCAAGCTTGTCAGACTAGCTGAAAATCACCTTGGCTAAGAGCTCTTCTCTTGGCCAAAATCAGACTTGGACTGGCCTATAGGGCAATAGGCTCATGCCGAACCAAAAACAAAAAATGCTGGTGTGGACCCGTTTTTTGGGTCGAAGTGGCCCACTTTTTGGCCAGTGTGGGCCAGTGTGATGAGTTACTTCACTATGCGGCTAGTAGTTTTGACCAGTGTTGCTGAATAAATATTCTTTAAAATGCCAGTCTGCATCACATGTTATCAAAAAACTCCTATTTGGTTACTATTCAAACAGTGTCACAAAAGGAATGAATTGCCACTTGCAACTGTGGGCCACTTTTTCATTGGTGCCCGAGACAACTGTATTGCCCACTCCGACCCTGGGAAAGGTGATTACTTCATCAGAGCTCCTAAGAGCACTGGTAGGCAGGCTTGTAGGCCACAACCTGGGCCTATATATTTGAGTTGTGCTATAGAGTTTTTATGGAGTAACACTGATGATTGTGCTTATAACTATTTTGACACAAATTACTTAACCAGTTGCTATAGGGTGTGCAGCCCTCTGAGTCTTGATCTCTTCCCACATTGTAAGTGAGTTTCTCGTAGGGGGTCACTCCTAGAGGGTTTGTACACCATTCAGAATTATGCAATATTCTCTAATGTTTGAGAATTAACGTGTATTTACATAGTGGTGCCTACTCACATTCCTTTCACAGTCTTGTAGGCCACACTTTTATAATGGTTCAAAATGCAACTGTACCACTAGGCCAACGTAAGTCAAAGGGGAATCTATAAATAAAGCATTACACTGCAGGGAGACATGATTGGTGGTAGGTGTCACATTTTCCTTTTCTGGGTTTGCAGGGTGAAAATAATGTTAGGGAGCTGTATTCGACTTTCTCTTATTAACTGTTTAGGAGCAGTTAGGAGTTGCCATTATAATGGGTTAAAGGTCCTGAAGTGAGTGGGAAGAAGGCACTCCACCCCCTATCTATAGCCTAGATCTGCTTGCCAGATTTGCTGGAACTTTTCAGCGAATGGGGATGCCGTTATAAGAGTGCCTTCTCTGGACTGTATGTCCCTGCGCTCTCGTCTGCTGAATATGGCCCCTTACCTAAGTACCCCATGCATCTACATGACTGAATAGATCCCTTTATTTGAGGAGATCCGGGACTTTCCACCACCTTTTCTGTCGTCTAGTCAATGAAGCACTCCGGCATTACTACAATTCGATCCCTTACCTAACAAGCTGGGTTCTAGACCAGTCTGATGTGTCTTGTGGGGAGACCTGGACAATCGAAGCACTGGCATGCCTGGTTCATGTGTTTCTTTTTGCGCCATCCTAGAAGTAGCCTTACAACAATGATCACCAACAGGATAAGGACAACCACATCCACCATGGTAAACGGTACTGACAACATAGTTGTTGTTTCCATGGTCAAAGATTGTTTGTCTGTGAGCAGGAATTGCCACCTGCTGAACAGCTTATGATTATTTTTTATGATCCTCCTGGGTGTATCAATGACGTTGCTGACATAGCATCCTTCCTGAAAGATATAACAGGGACTCATTTAGCAGAGGGTACCTTGATGATAATACTGGGCGGGGAATTAATGACATTTGGGATTCTCCTGAGGGACTGTTAAACCCTTTTTGCTAACATTATGTTACCTGGTGTGCCCCTGATCAGATTTTCTGCTGTACAGGGTATTAACAAGGTGCGCCAGGTAATGTATGACTGCATTTGGGAAGATATGCTTTACGTGTATAACTGCATGGTTTAATAAGAAATACATGACAACAAAAGAGTGCCTAGCTATGGATTTAAGGGGGCTCATCACTGCTCTCCAGGGTCAGTCACTGGGATGTGTTCTATGTATAGAAAGTATATCTCCAGCAGAACAGTTGAGGTTTGTAAACATGCTGGGTATAGACTTGAAGTGAGTCGTACTATCGATACTGCTGACTTTTTGGACCAGTCACTCGAGGATCTATCTGTGAACAAGAAATAATGTATTACCTTCTTTTCCTCAGTGAATAAGGATGATGAAGGGAATAATGCTCCCAACAGTACCCCCAGGCGCTGATGGTGTGGGATGCCTGATTTTGTTTATGGTGCAATAGGTGGAGAATGTCATTCCTTCAAAACAAGTCCAAAAAGCCTCTGGCACAGGCAGTGTTCTGCCCATCCTCTTTGCATTTAAAGCTGATTTGTGAGCCCCCATACTACACAAGGCAGTGAATGTTGTTCTAGTTAGTTGCCTGAGTCTGGCGATCTGGGCTGTGCATCAAGTTGGATTCAGGTGTGAAAGTGGGATTGTTGTATTTTCACTAGGTAACAGGAATTGCAAAGGGGAGAAGGATCAAACCTCGCGGATTAAGGGACCAAGAGTGGGTCTTCCAAAGTTATGCATCGGATACCATTCAGCCAACAAGGTGGACTTTGTGTGCTTAACTCTGGTTTACAAGTGGGATTCCAGGGAAACCCAGTCTATCAAAGCTAAGCAGTAAACACTGAGATGCAGAATGCTGTGAGAGATATAATAACCCTAAGAGTAAGGCAAAGGAGATGTGTGTTGTGATACAGCTTTTGTGATTACTGACTAAGTGTGGGATGAGATGCGCTATTAAACCAGCGATTCAATAAATAAAATACATTAATTCTACTATTTTGAAAAAAACAGTCCATAGCAACACACAATGTCACTTTGAGGTTTCATAATCTGCATTCCCTTGTCAATGTAACTAGAGGTCAGAAATAGAACGCTGGGGGATGAGGAGGAGCTAAGAAGCAGCAAACTAAACGGATCGGTGAGAGCAGGTCATGGGATTCCCAACCAATGGGGTTAAGGCCTAAGTTATGATAAGAAGAAGGGGCCCAGATGAGCGGGAAATATTAGGAGGATCACTAACTAATTCTGATCTTAATGAATTAGTATTTGGAGGTTTCGTGTCTGGCTCTGTTGAACAGGCCAGCTTGTGTTCTAAGGCTCTGAAAGTTTTGTTACATTGGAGAAAAGGTTTGAGGCACCATACAACAGCATAATATTGTGTATGTTTTATATCATCCCATGCTAACTTCATCAGTGGTTGACTATTAGTATCTCTTTTAAATGTGCCACAGAACAGTGTCATAGCTCTCAACTCACACGCTTTTGGCGGGTGTCACCCGCCTTGTAAAGGGCTGCTGACTCACCTGCCAAGCCTCCTGCACGCCCATTCATTCCAATGGGCGTCTCACCCGCCACAAACAAAATCAGGTGATTTCACCCGCCTTTGCAACACAAATGGTTGAGAGCTATGCAGCGTGCTTTACAAGTTAGCAGTGTGGAGCTAGTAACATATATTACATTATGGATAACGGGGGTGTCAAGTTGTGACCAGTGCTACAGAGTGAAGAGTGAAAAGGAACGAAGTGATCAAAAGGGAATGAATATTGCTGTGTGAACTTCAGGGGCTATAACTAGGAGCGAGCTGCAGTCAGGATAGATAGGCCAAAACACCCAGAAACAGAATGACAGTGGTAAACAACTGTGGTGAGATTCTAGGAGCAATGCCATACTAATGAACAACTATAAGCAAATCACAGTGGGGAATACCTAATAGCAAACTCCACTAAGGAACACGCAGTCGCCAATTGCAGTGGGAAACACCTAACAGCAAAATAGCAGCCGGGGACATGCAGGAGAAATATCCAACCAATTAACACTTGTGAAGAAAGTCACAGTGGGGGAACACCTGGCAGCAAACCCCACTAAGGAACATCTAGCAGCATATTACAGTAGGGAGCAACTAGGAGCACATTTACAAAGGCGTAATCAGACCAAAATCAAATTGATTGTACCTGGAAATAAAACTGCAGCGGAGAACACATAGGAGAAAATTCCCACTAAACAACAGTCAGGAGCAAATCACGGTGTGAAAAATTTAGGACTAAAGTCACACTAACAACACCTCAAAGCAAATAAATTATAAATTACTCACTGTAGTGACTAACATACTCCTAGTCCCCTTTCCTCCATACTGTATTAGCGTCCACCGCTAGAGACGAGAGAAAGAACCTTTTTCACCAGAAAAATCATCCTCCCCTTAAAATTTAGATGCACACGTGGCGTGGCCCTGGGAGCATGTGCTCCCCTGACTCCGCCCACCGGCGCCACTCCTCAGTCCTCTTTGAAGCGTTGACAATATTAACACTGACTAATGACACCAGATCTGTTAGGGGAAGGAGGATGGTGGTACGTATGGAGGAAAGGGGACTATGGACCTTATAATTACTCCTACGGCCCGTCCCCTTTCCTCCATACTGTATGGGCGATTACAACTGAATGTAGCCCCAGGGTGGAGAGTTGCCCCACTTAAGAAAACAAGTTCCTTAACACTACCTGACCAAATGCCGCGTCCGACCTGGCGCTGGCATCCAAGCAGTAGTGCCACGTAACGTGTCTTTGGAAAGCTACTGCTGTGACCTTAGCTCTGATGGCGTGGGCATGCATGTTTGTTGGTAATGGCTTGTGCTGCTCTTCATATGCCTCCTTGATGGACATAACCATCCACCTTGCTATGGAAGCCTTGGAGGCCTGACGGCCTGGTTTTGACCCCCCAAAGGTGACGAAGAGGGCGTCTGATTTGCGGAAACTCTTGGTTCTGTCCAGGTATAATTTTAGAGCGCGTCTGACATCTAGACAGTGCAGTACCCTCTGAGCGTCATCCTTAGGGTCTGATAAGAAAGTTTGTAACACTATCTCCTCATTTAAGTAAGAATGCAGGGTGTGTTCTGAGCACCACCTTGTCCTTATGAAATGTAGTATATGGCTCTGAAGGCACTAGCGCCTGGATCTCACTGATTCAGTGTGTCAATGTAAGCCCACTAGGAGTGCCGTTTTAATGGTTACTAGCCTGATGTCTGCACATGCCATCGGCTCGACTGGTTTATGGGCCAGGGCGCCCAGGACTACGTTTGGGGTCCCACACCGGGTGCGGTTTCTTGATAGGTGGATATAGTCTAGTTAGGCCCGCTAGGTGCCTCTTAACCACCCGATTCAAGGATGAGAATGCCTCCTCCTGAGAGTTCTTGTAAGCTCCAATGGCTGCCAGATAAGTGCTGCATTGTGTTTACTTGCACGCCTGAGTGTGCGAGGTGTGCCGAGAAGGAGAGCACGTTGTCCAACGTGCAAGTCAAAGGATCAATTTCCTTTGACTTTGCCCAGTGACAGAACCTCGTCCACTTGCTTTTGTACTGGCTCCTGGTGGCGTCACTCCTAGCCCCCTGTATAATGGCCAGGTTAGCCTGTGACAGGTGCAGATTCTTCGGGGATACCTGTTCAGGACCCAAGCTGCGAGGGCTAACTTCTGCGGGCAGGGGTGGATGACTGTGCCCCCCTGCTGAGAGAGTAGGTGCGCTGGGCCCAGTGGGAGGTGTACGGCGGCCTGATCCAACAGGCTGCGCAGCTCCAAGAACCAAGAACCAGGGTCGTGCTGGACACCATGGGGCTATCAGGAGGATCCGAAGGTCCCTCGACTCCCTGATCCTGCAAATTACATTTGTGCATTAGGGGAGTGGGGGGAAAAGCGTAAGCGGTCATGTTCTTCCGCTGGATCTGCATTGCGTCACCCAGCAAACCCCTGCCTTGCCCCTGCCAGGACACACACTGGGGGCACCTCCTGTTGGCACTGGTGGCGAAGAGGTCCACCTGAAGATGACCCCACCTGTTGAAGATCCCCTGAAGGACCTGCTCGATCAACTGCCATTCGTAGTTGTCCGCACCCAGCCTGCTGAACCTGTCCGCCTCTAGGTTGGACTCCCCTGGGAGGTGTTGGTCACCAGAGCTGACTCCCCAAAGTTGACTGCCAGTCTGCAGAGGGGCGGGGACCAGGTGCCACCCTGCTTGTTGATGAAATACCTGCAGGTGGGCTGTCTGTTTGAATGAGAATCGCCCTGCCAGTGATAATAGGTAAAAAGGCTTTGAGACCAAGCCAGATAACCATCATCTTGAGTCAGTAGGTGTGCGCCTGCTGCTCCTGCCGGGCCCATACTCCATGGACGTTGTGACTGTCCAGAGTAGCTCCCCAACCCTCTAGGGACGAGTCTCTGGTAATGGTGACCTGAGGTGTTGGTTGCCCGGAAAGGCCTGCCTATCCACAGGTTGGTGAGCACGATGAACTGACAAATAGAATAAACATCAAGCCAGGCTACGCCAATTGGTTCACCTGTGACTTTGTCTTAAATAGGAATGCCTCCCAGTGATCGCAGATAGTGGTATCCAGTTGAGAGCCAAGCACACCCCAACATCAGACAGACTTTAACTAGGAAGAGGATTGTAAATCGAGGGGGACCCCCCAAGAAGACACATAAGAAGAAGTCAGCCTGTAGAAGGTAAAGCAAATTCATAGACATACTTGGACAACTTAACTGTACCGCATGATTGGGTTAATTGATTATAAAGTTGTGAAATACTCAGTGTCGTAGTTAAAGATTAGACCTGAAGTGATAACAGCATGGGTTTGATCTTGAAGGACCTAGTTGCAGATAGGGGTGGAGGTGTGAAGATATAACAGATGTAAAGAAGGTGATGGTCTAAGTAATGACACCCTTCCGCTGATGATTGACACATAGCAGGTTGTGCATTATATAAATGTCGACCGGGATATTATCTCGAATACTAAATTTTGATTATCCCACACTTGCTTCCCACAGTGTATTCGTTTTGAATGTTGGACCCTAAAGAAAAGTGCGATGGGATCTCATTGAAAGCTGACCCCGCAAGAAATTAAGTCTACAAGAAGACTGATACGATTGTGCATTTAATTGAATGTTGTGTAAATTTTACCCCTGAAGAATTTCCTTGTCAATAGTGTGTAAGTGTGTAAGGAATGAAACATGTCGGGTATGGTATGGATGTGGTATGAAAGTAAGCATGATTTTTAGGAAGAATAAGTGAAAGGTTTTTACGGACTGGGTTGCTTGTCTCGACGATAGGGGTGAGCAACTTGTAGATCCAGGTTAAGAGATGAATTTTTGTTAATTGTTAAATGGTCAACTGTTACATGAGATTAAATGTACACAACGATATTGCATGGTAGTGGTGCAGATATTGTGATTTGCATACTATCAGAAATACTCCTTTTTAAAAAAGATTAAAAAATTGGAACTGTGAAGAAGAAAAGATAAAAGAAAAAAAGTTTTTTACTGTTCAAATTGATACAATGTGGTGTAGTATGAGAATTTAATGGCTATTAACCTCATACAGTAAGGTTCAACCAAATATGGACTTGGGGAAGCAAGGGACCGAGTGAACATTGTGTATTGTTTAAGAGTTCTGTTTATAGAGGGCTGTTCACTATCGGTCATAGGAAATATTACCTCTAGTCTCTCTTAAGTTTATTGTGTGTTGTCCATATTCAACCAGATCAGATCCTGGTGGAGCTGTTGTCGAATGCTGACCTGTTCTGCCTGCGAACCCTTCTCCTGGTTCCAGGAGGCTGGGAAAGGTAGCTGCAGCCGCCTCATTCTGAGCCTCGTATGTGGCACTGCAAGAAGACATGCGGTCATAACACCCAATAGGTTTTGGTACCACCACGCTGAGGTCACTGATCTACTGAGAAAATGCCCACTGGCCCTTTTGATGGCCGTGATCTTGTACTCGGAGGGGAAGATCCTCTTGGAGCTTGTGTCCCAGGTCAGGCTCTGCATGTGCACCAACTGTTACTTTTTGAGATTGATCTAAAATCCCAGGTCGTATAGTGTATTCATGAGGTGTATCCAGAGCCATGTCAGAGTCGGCCATGTTAGGCGGTGCAACCTGACGTGGTTTCTGCCATGCTTAGGGTCCTTTACTCAAACTGTACGCGACCTGTAGAGGCAGAGGAGAAGAGAGCCCGACAGCAAGGCAATCAAGGCCATCGGGGGAACGCAGCTTCGGCCGTGGTATTTGGGCAGCCCCTGTGCCTCGTTGTAACGGCAGCCCCTGTGCCTCGTTGTAGCGCTTTGATCTCAGTCCTAGTACTCTTAGCCCTCTGGCTCCACCAGCCTCGTTGACCCAGAGGTCCGAGACTTTCACTACTCTTGACGACGACTCTCGATGGCGCCCAGCACAGCATTCGGCGCATAGCACAGTGCTCTAAGGTTGACAGATGCTATCAGTCCTGGTGTGAGTACGTTCTTCCTTTCAGCCATATGCTCTGTGTCCCATCAGGTTTCGGGGGGCATAGGCTGGAAAGTAACCCAACGGCAATGCCTTTTTGGGGGTTCAAATTTTGTCCTTTTTTTTTCCTTAACGGCTCTCTCAATTATTCTAAGTGCCATGCCAGTCATGAGATCCTGCACTCCAGCAGGCAAACACATGGGCACAGATATGTCTATGGAAGATATCATAGGCTTCACCCCAGGGCTGTAAACACATATCACCCAGCTTGAAGCTACGAGCAGGGAGAATCTTCTTATACATGCACTTTCTATTGCCCCTCATAGGAGTGGCAATAGGTTTTCAGAAGTGTTGGCTTTAAGTGCTAAACAGAGACAGAAGCTCCGGCAGGAACAACTCTCCTTCACAAACCTTCTGAGTATCAACAATGTTTGTGAGAATGATCTGAAGCACGAGACCGATCTTGTCTGCTCCCCTCCACTTATGCCTAAGATCCCACACTCAAAGACAGCTAACTCCTATGATTATGGAATTAGAGATGGGGTCCATCCTCTGAATAAGGAACCTGATAAGCAGGAACATCACAGCTCGTTGGGCACTCAAGATGGATTATCTTTACAAACATTAAAAGGGATGCAGACAGGGGCAAACCCTGTAGTAAGCACCGGCACAGGGTTGGTGGACCCCAAAACACCAGCCACGGTGCAAAACCTTAAGGCTCAGATGCTGCGCGACCTGGTGGCCTGCTGTAATATGGAGGATTTCCAGGGATGGGTGGGGTCTGTGGGCCCAATTTTGCCCACTCAACCTTTGCCACATTTACAAATGTCTACTGAAACCGAATCAGACCCCAAAGGAACTGAAAAATTCACTCAAACCTTTCACAACCTTTATGGTGTCCATCAGGGTTGCCAAACAGATTCTACAGATTTCCCCCCTACAATTTTACCATTGCAGATGAAGGCTGTTATGACTGCTCCAATTCCGGTGGATGAACCATCATGGGAGGTCGCCAATTTGGTGGGCCATAAATCACGACAACCTTTGGCCAAAATGAGCGCAGGGGAGAACGGCAACGAAAATCAGGTGACTCCGGGCGGTCTGTACGCAAGGAAATCACAAATGCCCAATATCGCAAATGTGATTACCAAAACCTTTGTCAAAGATCAAGGGAATTTTGTGATTACTAATGTCACTAATCTGGATGGGAAAGAGTCCAGAGAATCACTGCACAACAAGGTGCTTGCTTGGGTACGACAAAGGACAGGCCCTGGTGTGGTCAGAATGTATGATCTTAAGATCCTACGCAGGATAGATTTGAGCAATTGGTGCTCTGAACATACCTACAACTGTGTTTTAGTGGGCTGTGGGTTTAGCACCTTACCCCTTTTCCTAAGAGCATGCAAATCCTCTCCATTCGGAGGCACTAACTGTAAACTGGTACTTTGATGTATCCTGGTGAAGAGTTCACTTTTTGAATAATTGATCCTCTTCCTGATAATCTACATGTTTGCAAGTTGGACCCTCATTGTTTTTGGCGATTGCACTTGTTGCGCCATCATGCCTATGGGTCCATTGAGCACGGTACAAATGTCATAAAGTAAAGAGGGTGGATGCCGTATGCTGAACCGCCTCCAGAGATCTAGCTCTGACTAGCCAGTCCTCTAGTTATGGGTAAATATGATGGCCGTTCGCCCAGAGTAGGGCTGCCACTGCGTTCATTAGACTTGTAAAGACCCTGAGGGCTGAATTGAGTCCAAAGGATAGAACCCTGTATTGAAAGTGAAAACCCATGATCCTGAACCTCAGGAAGGACCGATGGGGTTCCCAAATTGAGACATCTAGGTAGGCATCCTTCAGATCCAGTGAGAACATCCAGTCTCCCGCACACAATGTCTCTGCTATGAAGGCTGGTGTAACCATCTTGAACTTTTGGAGGGGAAGGGAAAGGTTCAAGGTGTAAAGGTCTAACACAACTCTCAGGCCAGCCTGATTCTTTTTGTGTATGGTGAAAATTTGTGAATAGAAGCCCATGCCCCGCTGGGAGGCTGGGACTTCCTCCACGGCCTGGCTCGCTATCAGCGAGTGTATTTCCGCCAACTGAGTTGCTCTACCAATTTGCGGGAGTGGAGGGGAGGAAGGAGGAGAAGGAGGAATGGGGAGCTGGAAGCCCTGGATAATACTGAGAGGATATATGGGTCCGTGAACCTTGTCTACCAGCAGTGTGTGTGAAAGGCAGCCCTGCCCCCCAAAGGAGACTCGTGGGTCCTGATGGGCCTGTCCCGATTTCTTCCCCTCTGAGGCTGGGGCTGAGGAGGGGGACTGGAAAAACCCTTTGTTAGCCGCCTTGTGCTGTTTGTGCCTGTGCTGGCTAGGGGATATGTCAGGTTGCCTGGACCGTCTCCCCTGAAAGCCTCTGAAGCCTCGGAAGGACCAATCCTTGTCCGAGCGCTGGTGTGTTTGGCTGTAGGTTTTAGGAGTGGACTTGGTGAGGATCGATAAAGGTTTTGCTGTCTGCGAGCTATTCATTTTCTTATCGAGTTCCTCGTCCGTTGTCGAATGGAACAAGTCCACCACTCAAAAGGCAGGTCTATCATGCATTCCTGCACATCTGGGTTGAATTTTGTCACCCTAGCAAAGCCATCCTTCTCATGTCAGTGTTGATGCAAATAACCCAACCATAAGTGTCAATGTGTGCCACTGTGGACTCCATTATGTCTTGTGCCGCGATTTTAGCCTCAGCCAGCCTGGCCTTGAAGCGGGCCTGGCTGTGAGTAGCGAGCTCGGGGAGGAAATCAGCGATCTCCCACCATAGTTTCTGGTTGATAGCCCGCCAACATGGCATCTGCGTTGGCCTGGCGCAGGTGGAAAGTGGCTTTGGAATACATTTCTTTGCCAAACACCTTCAATATCTTTTCCTCCTATCCCAGAAGTGCTGAGGCCGAAGTCATAGAAGAAGATTGTGGTTTGGATTACAGTGATGCTGCTGCTATCACAGAGGAATGTGGTTAGGGGTGTGCGCTGACAATAAGAGTGGGTATCCTTCCATTTGCCTGTATTTAGCGTCGAAACGCCTATTGGTATGCTGGGCACAGTGTGGCTTGAGCAACCCTTTTTTAGCAAGTGCTACTACGTCCTTCTGAAGTGGGATTCTTGTTCTAGCAGTAAAGCGGAGGTGAGAACCTTAGCCAGTCCCCACGCCTGTGGTTGTTCAACCTGTGGATGCAGGATTCCTAGGTAATCAGCCAGGCCTGCTAGCCGTTTGTGAAAAGTCTTGGCTGACAATGGAGTGTCCAGATCCTCCTCCTCGTCTGTGTCCACTGTTGAGTCCTGTGAGTCTGGGGGACCCGGAGGAGTGCTGGGCGCAGGCAGTTCTGCCGTGTTGGGTATCAGTGCCGGAGGCTGCTGAGGTGGAGGAGCTGGGGCCACAGTGACTGGGACAAACATGGGAGCCGGGGCTGCCAGGACTGGTACTGGCATGGGAGCCGGGGGCAGAGCTGGACGCAGGTGCAGTGTGGCCGTGGGTGCCGCTGGCTGTAACGGAGGGAGCATGTCCCTGATCACGTCCCTGAGGACCCATCTGTGGTGATCTCATGAGTGCAAGGAAATTCTTGAAGAACTTGGCTGGAGAGGTGCCTGATGGTACAGGCATAGGGGTTGGACCCTAAGGCTGCTGTGTCCTGGGCATGCCCTGTCTCATTGTATAGGGCAAAGTATACCTGCCCTGAGAAGTGGATGGATAGGATGTGGACCATGTGACAGAGGTTGACTATTCCCACCTGGAAGCTCCTTCCCCTGCCTGGTCTCTGAAAGGAAAAGGTGTCGGGTGAACTGGCATTTTGTCTGGCCCGGTGGCCATTTTGTTTTGCTCCGTGACACCTGCCTGCGTCATGGAACTTGCAGAGTTGTGATGGGCTTCCACTAGTACGTTGATCGCTGGTGGTTGAGCCCACCCTGCACCTCAGGACGGGGCCTGGTAGGCGGAGCACCCTCAGCAGTGATGCGGTAGTGCAGTGTGTAGGCGCCCCCTCAGACATGGGTCTGGTGTTAGGGCGTAGCCCCTTGGGTCGGGACCCAGTAATAGAGCCTTGCGGCCCCTCAGCGGTACCACCGGCAGGATCTTGCGACCCCTCGGCATGGTGGCCGTTAGCTGGAGCTGCCTCAGTGTTGTTGCTGGTCTTAGGACCTGTTAGGTCCCTCCGCTTCAGCAATTCCATGGGAAGGAGACACCTTTTTGGGGTGCGAAGGAGAACAGGGCACCTATCTTGGGCCTGGTCTTCTGCTTCACAAACACTTTGAGGTCTTCTGGAAGCGATGTCCCAAAGAGCTACCGCCACCTGGGTAGTCGGTTCTTCAGTGCACGCAGAGTCAAGACGTTGCACGCGGTACAGCCGTTCCAGCCGTGGTCCCGGCAAAGGCAGCGGAGGCAGAGGGCATGGGGGTCGGACATTGCAAAGGGCCCCTCGCAGGCTGGACACCTGCTGAAGCCCGCCGTCGTCGACATGCTCTGGGGAGGAGCGTGGTGCCAGAGGAAAAAGCAGTATCTGATAATTGAAAGAAAAAAGAAGACAAGAATACTTCTGCGTGGTGGAGCGCATGGAATTACTAGGCACGAGGCCTAACCCAGGAACACTGGTGAAAGCGGTCCGTTCTGTCGATGCGAAAAAGAGGACTGAGGAGTGGCAATGTCAGAGGAGTGCATGCTCCCAGGGCCGTGTCCCCGCACGCATCTAAATTTAAAGGGCAAGATGATTTTTCTGGTGAAAAAGGTTCCGTAACCCGTCCCTATCGAGGGACGCCCATACAGTATGGAGAAAAGGGGATGGGATGTAGGAGTACAATTGGAAACAAATGGGAGTAACATTACATTGGGGAGCACACAGGATCAAGACCTACGAGCAAAATTACATTAGTTGGACCTACAAGTAATATTACAGCGTGGAACACCAAAGAGCAAAATTACGGTTGTGAATACTGAAGAGCACACTAGGGTATGCCTAGGAGTAATTAACAGTGGGGGACATCTAGGTGCAAGATTATAGTAGAGAACACCTGGGAGCAAAACCACAGTGGGTGATTCCCAGGACCAAATCTCATTGGTTGCAGAACCAATCAAAATGATCTTGAGGAACAACTAGAATAACTAGGAATAATTCACAATGGGGGACAAATAGAAGCAAGCTTACATGGGTTGATGTGCATCAGTGACTAGTGGTGGAGAGAAATGAAGGGCCAGAGAGGAGAGTAGGAGAAGGATGAGACCGGGTGATAGAGCAAAACAGCAATATAAATAAAGAAGGTCTTCTTACCAGTGTTGGTCATTTGTTGTAGCCAGCCTTTTCCGGCAGCATTTTCCTCGAGCAGAATGAGGAACAGGGAGGGATGTGGCCAGGGATGGTCCTCAAGGCTTCCAAGTGACGTGACCATGGCAAGTAGCAGCTAAAATACAAAAAATCAGTTCAATATGCAGAAATTGCAACAACAAAAAAAGTTTATTATTGGAAAAAGTAAACTTCCTGCAAACAGAATCATAACATTGACAATGTGGATTTTTTCATGCATTCTTCTCATACAAAAGGAGCTGCCTAAATGAGTAGGCATTCTCGGCAAACCTTTACCATTTTATACACTACACAAATGTTTCTGAAATTCCACAAAGCGTCATGCAATATATTAAAAAACTCAAAAAGCATTATTGAAATTGACAGTTGCAGAATCAAAGTACATCGCAATTTGCGATTAACATACCGGCTGGCCTAATCACTGGAGCAAAGGCAGGTGAAAATCTACCCTAAAGCCATTTGCTTCAACTTCCTCTAACCAATACTTCAAGGTAAGCCCTCTAAAAAAACATGATCCTAGAACTGGCCCAAAACGAACTAAAATGTAATCCTCTAAAATGAGGTACTGCTGCAAGACTTTTTGAAAATGGTCTCCACTTAGGCGCGAGGATTCAGTGCCATTTGAAACCAAATATAGACGCATGAAGGAATACTGTGCATACTTAAAACTTCATCTGCAAGGCCCTTATGTGACGCGCCATGGTAATTGCCACCAAAACAGAAAGACCAGACAACTCTTTTTGGCTCTTGACTCCTTTCACATATTCTTTTGGGTCCGTGTCACATCTTCTGCTAGACTATTGTCTTTGTATAATATATTTTGAGAGGATTGTCATCCCACTACTTTCCTATCTTTCAAAAGCACAGTGACTGGCACCCAAGAGCTAAGTATTTTCCTGCGAGAACTTGTCAGGCTATCAGATGGCCTTTGACAAACTGCTTGACTTAGGTCCTACTCAGATGCAGGCAAAGAGGCTGCAATTGAATTCAGCCAAGACAGAAATAATGATTGAGGCTTTCGAAAAGTTGTATGAAGTTTAAGCCAGAGGGGGTGTGAGCAGCCGCCAATTATTGGTGTGCGAACGCTCACTGTTACCCAGCAACACCATCTTGGCATCCTGATCGGCCACAGTCTTAGTCTGGAAACACGGTTAGCTGGTTTGTGTATGGGTAAGGCACAGTATTTCTATCTGATGTGGGGAACTTGCTGCAATTATACACATCATTCTTATAGTGTTGTTCAACAGATCTTTATTTCGTGGCAGCTCAATTAGGATTCAGGCTGGAGACAAAAAATGCTTGTAGGAACTAACAAGGGTTCTCTAAAAATTATAGGAACTCATATGGGTTCTCTAAAAAAGTATCAAGGGTTTTCTAGGGAAAGGTGTCATTGAGAGATTAAAGTAAAGTGGGTTTCTGGCTTGTGTCCTAACCTTTGTTCCAGATACTAATGTTCAAAACTCCTAGTCTTTATGTCTGTGCCCTTCCTCGTACAACCTAGTCTATAAAGTAATTTCAGAAAAGGCCAACCTAATCTTTGTACGTTCTTAGCCTCCTGGATACCCTATGTTAATAACACAAATGTTCTAACTGTGGTCACCTCAAGAGTTCCAATACCTATTCTTAAGAGTCCAAACCTAAACTAATCCAACTGAAGAAAATACCAATAAGTTTCCGGAAAGGCCTCCCAAGGAATTATGCAGTCTGGACTTCTCCATTGCCCTCTCTGTTTTTGTCCGGGACAATCTTCCTTAGACCATATCTTAATCAGATTTTCATGACAGGTCCTTTCTAGAACTTGGCTTTGAGCTTTACAGCAGCTCCCTGCAGGACCTTGGCTTCGGTTTTTACCACAGGTCCACCGTGACAGTGGACTCAAGCTTTACAACAGATCCCTCCTGGAACTTGGCTTCAGACTTTACAACAGGTCCCTTCTGCAGCTTGACTTCAGGATTGAAAGCCAGTCCCACCTGGAACTTATCTTCAGGATTCACAAAGTTCCAATTTCTATTTCTTCCCCAAAACCCTATATTCAGGGTTCTTCTCAGGCCGCCAATGTTAGGTAATCTTCGAAAGTGCTGTTATGGTTCCACCCTTGGTCAGAGTTTATTAAGCTTGTCGGGGGGAAATTCTCCCGGGGTCGGCTGGGCCGTCCGCGGACCTCCGGGCAGGGAGGCCCCAACTCCTCCCGTATATCCCAAAAAAGAGATAGAGTATGAGACACACGCAAGAAGCAAGGTGGTTCTGCTGTTTATTAAACAAAACGGCAGGGATGGGTCGAGGATCGTACGCGTCCGTCCTGACACTCTCTCCTCGTCGTGGGGCTCGCAGGCCCTTTTTACCTTAGTATGACGCGCTACTTGCGTCACCTGAGAAAGTTAGCAAAAAACCTATCGCCACTCTGGATTGGTTCCCCGAGTGGTAGGGTTAGTATAGCATACGTATAGAGAACGTTGTTAGTGGTTAAGGGTCAGTCAGGTGGTATACTTGGGTTGTCCCTTCAATTTGATACATAAAAATTGTTACATGAAGACCCCTGAGGATTGGTCAATGTTAATGGCGTCAGTGATAAGAGCCCCATGCTCTGATTGGTCCACCTGCGAGCCCCCCAGACAATGTGAGGATTTATTCATGTGCTGGAAGGCCGACTACTCCCACCGCCGCAGATGTCCATTGAGTCGCTTAATTGTATCTGCCTGTGTCTTGAGACGGGGCATCTAGGTGCCTCCCTTCCTCCTGGGCTTGGCACCCTATCAGGTTCGGCTTGGTCACGTGAGGTGGGACCGTGTTTGAGGCAGAATTCTGCATAATTAATATTGCATTTCCCACTGTGTGCCCGGCTTAAGTTGCAGGTGTGACCTTGGCGTCGGCTTGCGGTATGCGACATTGTGCCCTAGACTGTCTGCTTTCGCCGGGCTCATTCTGCAGGGTCAGCAACCGAACTCTTGCTCGTTCAATGTTCATGGAAGCTTTTGCTTGCGGCCTACTTGGGTCTGGTGCATAGGTGGAGCCAGTTGATATAGAGGTTCTTTAGGTTATGGTACCATATTGCTTCATCCCCAGTATCGTGTCTTCGTTATATTTCTCATTATGGAGCGTGAGCAAGCTTTTTAGATGAGTTCATAATGCGTCTTGCGTTTCTGCATTTTGAAAAGCCTATGTGAAAAATAATAAAGATGCACGTCCATGGGTGTGTCCGTCGCCTACGTCATAGCACTGAGTATGTTCTTAGTGTGGATTGGTGTGGGAGTGTCCAGTGTACATGTTTGCACGGGTGTGCTGACCGTTGGCTAGGTCGTCATGGCATCTCTAACGATGTGTTGATTTAGTGCTGGATGGTTCAGTCGAGTCCATCCATGCCGCAAGTGTCGGCATGTGCAGGGCAGGCTGGTGGGCAGGCGAGTGGGCACATCCGTATGTTCCTGTACCGGGGTATTTGGTCGTCTGGTAGATGGGCAAACTCCTCTCGTGGCGGGTGTCTGGGCCGTGATCCTCTAGGCCAGGGTTGAGAGGGGATTGGTGGGAGCCTTTTGTTCACTTTTCCCACTTCAGTCCCCCCTCTGGTCGACTTGTCGACCACAAACATATCATTTTCCTTATCTCCTCTCACTCTCCATATTTTAGTTACTCCTTCCAAATGCCCATAGTGGTTAACATGGTCTTCAAATGACCAATACATATATACACAGGTTCCTCCAGGTGTGCAGTATACCCATTTCCCTATGTAGCTCCTTGGGTTTCTTGGGTTTTAGAGCTTCACAGATGGTGGGTCCAGGTGGTTGGTGATGATCTGGTTGCGCAACCTCTCTCTCTCTTTTATTATTGTGCCTGTGTGTTGGCCGTCATTTGCTGGCATCAAGGGGTGCATACCGACCATTTCGATCATCTCGTCTGTGGTGCGTGCCTTACTGGCCTTCCAAAATCTTATTATGATAAGTGCAGCTCCAGCCAAAATAATGCATCCAACTATAATCTTCAGTCCATCTGACAGCCAAGATGGCATCCATGACCATAACATCGAAAACCAGCTCTCATCCTTTTTCACGCCTTTACTTTCATCCATCATTTTGGAGTGCATCTGGGCCAATTGTGACACTGCTTCTGTCAGTGTACCATTGTCAGCGTCATTAGCAGGGATGAATGTGCAGCATGATTGACCTATCTTTGCGCAAACCCCTCCTTCCATTGCTGTGAGGAGGTCCAGTACATATCTGTTCTGTAGTGCTACCATCATTACTGATCGCAGTTCCTCTTTTATTGCGTTGAATACATTTACTGTAGAGTTAATTGTCATCATTAGTTCCCATCTAGTTATCTGGAGCCATTTTGCGTTTGCGTAAGCCTGTAGTCCCGGATGTATTATTGAGGAGAAGAACATTGCTGCTCTGCGGAATAGTCTGTGTTCTGGCGGAATTGAAGTAAGTGCTGTTTCCGACCTTCCCCATAGGTAATTTCCTGTCAGAGGTTCTCCTTGTCTTTTCTTTCTATTCAGGACAGTGTTGTTGCCGTTGTTTTGGTTCTCTGGCCCCTTCTGGAGCTATACAGATCTCTTCTTCCTCTTGTTTCCTTCATCCATTTTGGGGAAGTTCGCCACATTCACATGTTTCTGGGGCACCACTAGTGATGGTACATTAACGTGTACCATTGTGCATATACCATTCCACAGAGGGGGCAGTGTGTGGTATGCCTTGTCTCCACAGGCCCAGTAATGGTCCATTACTACTGCTGTTCCTGCTCCCCCCTCAGGTAACTCTGTCACGCTTGCACAGTTGGTGTTGTATCCCACGTCCACTTCTCCTTTATGTTGGTAGCATACCTTAGGTGCAGTCATCGGCAGTATTGTTATTGGGTCTTCATCCTTCTCTATCCACGTTAGCATGGGTACGTACTTGACCCAAGTCATCCAACATCTGTTGTTGTGTTCAGCAATAGTTGTAGTATCCTCTCTCATTATCATGTTGCTGCCAACCACTCCTGCGTCCCATTTGTCACCCAGGTACACCTTCCCTGTTATTATTATCAATGGTCTTTCCCAACATCCTTGTTTACCAGGAACTTCAGTGGCGTACCAATCACATGGTAGGTACTGTAGTGTTACTTTCTTTGTTTCTCCTTTTTCAGGGCCACTTGTTATGTATCTGAATGCTTCAGCATGTAAACTGGCCTTCTGATAACTCAAATAACTCTTGAGGAAGTTATTTTCGTACGGGTATGTGTCTCGTGTTTTCCATACCAGGTGCACCGTGTTCCCTTGAAATCTTCCTTTCGTTTGGAACAGTGCCAGGTATATTATACATCGTGCTGTTTTTTCATCTATTTCCGTGGCAACGAAAGTTCGGGAAGCGCTCATGGCGTATGGGATCAATGAGCAGACGTAGCAGCTGTCTTCTGTTGTTTGTTTACCTATTTGAGTCATGTGTTGGTACCACATGTTGTTCGAGACGTGTGCTGAATTTTGTATGTAGTTGTCAATATCTTTATTGTATGGGTATGTGCTGCGTTTAACTCTATTTCCCTTGTGTGGAATTTTGCTAGTACCACCTGACGTAACACCTGTTGCAGCCGGGGGTGGGGGTATATTAGGTTTGGGTACAGCAAAAATATTGATAGCATAACTGTTCTGCCATACAAAGGCAGCCAAGAACCCGGTGATCATCAAAATCCCTATCATCTTTATTACAGAGGCTAGTCTCACCGGCATTTTGCTCTTACCTTGCTGCAGTCCGGCAGCTAATTCTTGCGACGTTAAAGTTGCCCGCCTGAAAATTCTCAATATGCTTGTTATTAGTGTTAGTTGTTTTCAAGCTCTCCCTATCAAGTAGTCGTTCAGTGCCCAGGCGAAGAGCTGTTCCCACGCCAATCTAAGCGATCTATCTCTTAGGACAGGCAAGTATGGGTGGAGGTGGGGCATTGATTGTTCTATGGCCAAGAGAAATGCTGTGTAGTAGACACGTACCCTCCTCCTTTTCAGGTACTTTGGCCTTTTTATGTAATAGACAAATTGGTGTGATAATTCTTCAGGGTAGTTATTGTCTGAGGGTATCATCTACTCCTGGGCAGTGAACTTTGTTAGTTATCTGTTTTCTTAGCAGTACAATAATACGCCGTACCTGCATGTGCGAGAGAAAAAAAGAGAACATTCAAGTGTTTACATGTGTATGTGCAAAACAATGTCCTTCAGTTGGGTTATTACTGCAGTGGGTAGGGGGTCGATGGGCAGAGGGTTTGGGCTCAACTGGCAGAGGTCTCTTTACTCTTTGATCGTGTGACCATGGGGTGGGCGGTATGGTAATTACCCCTTTCTATTTCAGTAGTTGTCTCTGGGGAATCAGGGGGGTGGCAGGGTATGGGGACACTTAGGCCGTTAGCTGCGGTAGAAGTCCCTTCCTCCGTTGGTGACGCTGTTGCTGTTCTTCCAAGGGCCCTGTCGGTGACGCTAGGGCGGGTCTGGAGTTTGCAGATCTTTACGTCATGTAGGTGATTCCAGGCACGTTTGTCCTGTAGCTTTACTGCTCTCGTTGATACTTCCTCTACCAGGTGGGGGCCAGTGAAACATGGGCTGTTCCACTTTCTGTTGAAATTGCGGAGTAGTACGTGGTCACCTTTAGCAATTTTGCACAGTTTTCCCTTTTCCAATTCTTCATCCGCGTCTTCTTGTTGATCACTCTTAGACCCGCCCCGTGTGCGCTCAAGCTGTTGAGACACAAACACTACACTAGTAATCAAAGAAGACACATATTGGTACATTTCATCACCAAGGACAGTTGCAGTGTTTTCATGGTCGGTGAATGCTCTTGATGTTGGCGTCAGAGGAAGGCGCATTTGACGTCCGGTCACCACCTTGTGAGGGGTGAGGTGGTGGTCGGAGCCTGGTCTATTCCTTAGCTCAAATAGGGCTAGCGGAAGGCAATACAGCCAACTCTTCTTTGTTGTTTGCTGTATTTTTGCAATTGCCTCCTTTAATAGGCCATTCAGGCGTTCGCATATACCGTTGGCCTGCGGGTGATATGCACATGCAAATTTATGCTTGATGTTAAGTAAGGATGTGATGTGCTGGAACATTTCATTGGCGAAATGCGGGCCATTATCTGACCGCAGTATTTCGCACACTCCCCACCTGGGGAAGACCTCCCTCACTAGGAATTTTGCTGCTCTGAATGCATCTGGGTGTGAGCAGGGCCCTGCCTCAATCCACCTCGAGAATGGGCATACAACTACAATCATGTACCTATTTCCTTGACATACGTTGATCATATCAACATAGTCAATATGGATGTGTTGGAAGGGTCCCTCTGGCTGGGGTATGGTACCTTTTATCACCTTCAGCGTGTGACCGGCCGTGAACTGTTGGCATGTGAGACAATTGCTGATAAAATTTGACACATGGGAATTTAACTCGGGGCAGAACCAATCTTCCCTAATTCGTGCTGCAATGACTTCCTTGCCTGTGTGGGCTGGGTGGTGTAGTTGGCTCAGGGCGGTGTTCAATAGTGCCAGTGGCATTACCATCTTTCCAGTGCTACCCTGGCGCCATAGTGCGTCAGTTGGTGACATTGTACATCCTCTTTTTACCCATATTTCTTTTTCTGCCATTGGTGCAGCCGCTTGTAGCTCCATTATCTGTGTGGCTGGGAGATGGGTGTACCCTTCTCTTATCAACATCTCCTTAGCTATTCCCCTCCCTCTCCCTCTCTCTGACTCTGGGGGGTTCCATATCTCGCCAAAATATGCAGCATACTTCGCGTGTGCGTCTGCTGCTGCATTCCCTTTTGAGATATGGTCTTCTCCATTAGTGTGTGCGGTACATTTGACCAAGGCTAATTCTTGGGGGTCATTTATTACTTCAATTAGTTCAGCCAATAAGAGAGCATGTTGCACTGGAGTGCCGTCAGCTCTCCTAAACCCTCTTCTCCTCCATTTGGACAACCCTGAGTGGACAGTAGACGTGACATATGCACTGTCGGAATATATGGTCACTCGTTTGTCAAAGCTTTCCTTCAACGCCAAGATCAGTGCAACTAATTCAGCTGCTTGAGCAGAGTAATGCTGTGGTAATTGTACGCATTTCATCGCCACACACACCGGTACCTCCGTCATTTTTACTACTGCTGCCCCAGTCCTTCTTATCCCATCACTTTGGTCAATTGTTGATGACCCATCAATGAACAAGAGCTCACCTCCCTCTAGTACGTTCTCTTCAACCTTTCTAGTACATGAGTACATTTCAGTAGTCTTTGTACAATTGTGTGCATAGTCTCCTTCCTGAATTACTTCTGCTATAAACCTTGCAGGGTTGACCGTGCTACATCTAACAATCGATAGTTCAGCTCTAGATAAGATGATCTCATAACCTGACGCCCTCTGCGTGGTTAGTGTGGACTTAGGCTTGTTCAATATTGCAAATAGTACATGTTCCACAAATAGTGTGGTTGGGCACCCCATGGTGATTGCTGATGCTTTCTCTACTGCAAAGGCAGCTGCGGCGAGACCTTGTTCGCAAGGGAAATGACCTAACATCACAGGATCCAAGTGGCCGCTGTAAAACGCTACTGGTTTGTAGCCCATGCTTGTTTTTTGAGCCAACACTGCTTTCATTACTGCTGAGTCGCAATGTGAAAATATAAAGAATTGTCGTTCATAATCTGGGGTGGCCAGTACCGGAGCGGTTGATATTGCATCTTTCAGTTCATCAAAAGCCTCTTTCATTTCCATTGTCCACCCCAACTTTTTCTCCCCTTTGTTAGCTTCTTTTAACGCCTCAAGTAGGGGTCCTATGTATGAGCTGTAATCAAATACCCATGCTCTACAGTAGTTGCACAGACCCAGGAACTGCTGTAATTCTCTCACTGTTTGTGGCAATGGCGTATTTGAAATGGCCTGTGCTCTTTGTGGTGCAATCTTTCTTCCATATTGGGATATGAGCTGACCAATGTAAAGTACCTGTTCCTGACAGTACTGTAACTTTTCCTTGTCTACCTTGTAACCTTTTTCAGCCAATATTGTCAGAATCTTTAATGAGTCCTCTCTGCATCTTCTTACGTTTGTGCTGCAAATTATTATGTCGTCAACATACTGCAGCACTGTGCTTTCCACTTCAATGTTACCCAAATCCATCTGTATTACTCTGTTGAATATTGAGGGTGACTCGCAGTACCCTTGTGGCAATCTGGTGTGTTTCCACTTTGTGTTTCTGTAAGTGAAGCTTGTCAGATCTTGTGAGTCTGGGTGCAGTGGTATTGAGAAAAAGGCATTTTTAAGGTCGATCACTGTAAACCGTGATGCCTCTGCTGGAACGCCGCACAATATTGTGGCCGGGTTTGCTGCTATGGGGTATTCTGCTTCCACTATGTTGTTCAAAGGCCTGAGGTCCTGTATGAAGCGCCAAGACCCCCCTTTAGCCTTGCGCACTGGGTATACAGCTGTGTTGCATGGTGATTCTGATGGGACCAATATGCCATTATTTATAAGGGCCGTTATTGTTTCATATATGCCCTCATCTGCCTCCTTTGATAGTGGGTACTGTTTCACTCTGGGGAGCATTGCACCCTTTTTCAATTTTATTCTTACTCCCCCTATGCTTTTTATGCACCCCACGTCATAGGGGCTAGTAGTCCATAAGGATGTGGGTACTTTTGCCATATCCTCCTCAAAGAAGGGAACTGGGGTGGATGTGGGTGCCTCAAGTGCCATTGCAATTTTCTGTGCCACTTGTTTGTACGTCACCCTTAGCCATATTTCCACACTCATCATAAATACCATTTCACCTTCTTCCTTTTCTCCTGAGAAGAGCTCCTCATCTGACACCTGGGTGAGTCTATATCCCTCCGCTAGTGCTATCACTGCCCTCCATGCTCTTCCATCTCTGTCTTGGGCATGTACTGCAATGTAATCAGCGGTTGCTATAATGCTCTCTATGTCCATTGAAATCACCTTTCCTTCTGGTTCATTGGCTGGTGTTTCTGGTCTAAACAAATAGGCTGCTGGCCTCCTCCAGATCTTTCCTTCTATCCCTGGCATCCATGCAAATGCCATGTCTGTCCCGTACTGGAACAGTTCACCATCTACTGGCTCAGCTCTAATCACTGTCTGTCCACAGTATGCTTGCATAATCTGTCGTGCAGTGAGCATGTTAATTCCTGGAGTGGAGCAAATTATGCCGTCCTCCGTAAAGGAGATCGTCATATTCAACCTGCTCATTATGTTTCTCCCCAGTATGTTTACTGGTGAGGCCCTAGAATATAAAAGTGGGACTGACATGTCATAATACCCTATTGATAAGGGAATGTTATGAGTAAAGGGAACCAACCCCCTAGCCCCAGAGAATCCTTGAGTGTTCATGGCTTCACCTGACATCTTAAATTTACCTTCCCTTATACAAGACCGGGTCGCCCCGGTGTCAACAAGGAATGATAATTTTTTGTCACCTATCGTTACCTCTATGCGTGGTTCCTCCGCACTATTAGGTGTTACCGACAGGATGGGACACACCAAGGCCGTCTGTGGGCTGTCCTATTGAGGGTATAATGATTGACAACTTCCAGTGTAAGGGTTGTGTCCCAGGATCGTCACCCTACCCAGTTGTGTTTGCTGTAGTTGGGTATTGGTAGAGGTCATGTTATGGTCTTGGATTTGTGCAGGTTGCTGTACTTGCTGTGCTTGGGGTTGTTGTGTTATCGCTACCTGTTGTTGTGGCAGTGAATATGTCTGTGGCTGTTGTTGTGTTACTAGTTGTTGCTGTTCATTTCCCTGTTGCAATGTCTGCTGTTGCTGGATGCCCTGCTGTTCCTGTGTGGGCCTTTGTTGTCCCTGTTCACTCCATGATGGTGTGCCTGGTCTCACTCTACACGTGCGTGACATGTGTCCTACTAATCCACAAATCCAACACACCAGTGGTTCCCTGTTCTGCCATGGAAAGCTTCCTGTGTTGTCCTGGTATACTGGTTGCCCGGTGGGGTAGGAATTTCTAAGTCCTCCCACCTGCTGTTGTGTGTTATATCCTATCCTCTCCCTCTCATTATTCCTCCCCTTCCCCTGTTGTAATTATAGTACCCAGCTCCTGGCGTTGAGTACCCTCCTCCCATGTTAGTCGTGTATGGTTGGAGTGGCGGCATCTGTTGTGTTACAGTCTGCGATGATTGTATTTGGGAGGGATCTTGTGCAGCCACTACTTGTGTGGGGCTTTGAGTCATTGTTGCAGGTGTAGTTATTAGTGCGCCTTCCATCGTGTATTTAGTAAGTTTTTTCTGTACTAGTTTAGCCTCTTCCGTTTTCCTATCCTCTTCCTTTTTTTTCATTTTTTCTTACCATGTCCTACAATGATGCACTATTGTCAGTTGTATTTCTGGCCATGCTTTTTCTTCCATCCCCACTACTTTCTTCAGTTGTTTCTGAACTGCTTCTGGGAGCCCCTGTACTAGTATATGATAGAATATTGCTGGTGTTTTGTCCCATTGTTCTCTAGTTTCCATACGCCACTTCTCTTGAATTTCCTGGATATAATCAACAGGATCTTCGTTCTCACGCATCTTGCGCAAGGTAATTGCTCCTATGTCTGATGTGTCTGGATACTGTACCCTCAGTGCCTGCCATAATGCATGTCTGCAGTTTGCGAATGGTGCCCCATCGTGTGATGTGTTTGTTATTGTGACCCCGGGGAAGCCCGCTCTCTTCCAGATGTCATTCGCTGCATCCCCTAATATTGATATTAGAAGGCCCTTTACATCTCCCACTGCCAATTTCTGTCCTGCGGTGTGTTTTTCCATTTCATATATCCATTTACCCACACCTCCACTTAATGATGGGAGTCTGCACTTTATATTTTCTTTGTCTGCATGCTTCCAAGGGACGTATTGTGGTCTAACCCCTCCCTTCTCCAGAAGTGGCATTAAGTTGTGTCCCGTTTGACCCCCTGGGTTCCACAAAATCGAGTCCTCACACCCCTCCTCTTCTTCCGTCTCTTCTACATCGCCAATTTCTCCCATATTTCTCCTGCTCTGAACTCTTTCTCCTCCATCACTTCCCCTTCTTTCACCATTTCCTTTATTTAATGTGAGCGTGTGTATTCGTTCTCCCTGCCTGCGTCCAGGGAGGTCTCTAAGCCTTCCTGCATAGGGTGTCAGTTCGTTTGTGAAGGGCGCGAGTTTAGATGGGCATGTTGCACTTAATGAGCGTGAGGTTGTGGAGCATGTAGGACGGGATGGTGACGGTGTGGCTTCACGTGTCTGCCTTTCCGCTATTCCTTGCTCTTCCTCCTCACTTCTCTCCAGTTCTTCCTTTCTCCTGCAGATCCATGGTGAGTCTCTATTTGTCCGGGTGGTGTATAATTTATCTAGGCTTTCCCTTTCACTATTTCTTCCTTCCTTCTCCATTCCTTCTTCTTCCTCACTACAAAAGTTATTCGTGAATGGCAACCCCCAATCTGTCTTTTTCCCCCTAATCGTTACTGTTCTTAAGTCTATTAGGTCCGTTCCTCCCTTTTCTTCTTTACCAATCGCTCCCCTTTGTGCTGATGTTGTTGCTACTTCTGTACCCCTATATACATTCCTCCTTACTTCACTCTCCCCGCTCCTATCTTCTCTTTCCCCTTCATTTCTCTCCGCTATTTCTCTACCAATTTCCTCTCTTTTCTTTTTTAATTCTTCCATTACTTCACTACTCATCTTCTCCAATATCTTTTCATCTTCTTTCTTCCTTTCCCATCTTTCCCTCTCCCGTTCTAATATACTTTCTATCATCCTCCCTTCTTCGTATTTCCTTGTTGTTTCTGATAGTAATCTCTTCTTCCATATTGCCATTTCTTTTTCTTTCTCCTCTTCCTCTCTTTTCCTTTCACGCAGTGCTGCTCTTGATACCCTTTCTGCTACTGCCTTTACCCTTTCGGCTTCTCTCCTTTGCTCCTCATTTCGTTCTCTCATTTTTTCCAACTCATTCTTACCTTCTTTCCTTTCCCGTGCTCTCTCTCTTTCCCCCCTCTCGAGCTGCTTGATCAGTGCATTCTGCTCATCCCTTAATTCTGCTAATCGTTCCTCCAAAATCTCTTCCCTTTGTCGTAACAGCTCTTCCCCCTTTCTTTTCCCCTCTTCCCCTTTCATTTCACTCTCCCTGGTATTATCCTCGTCCATTTTCCTTACTACCTCCTCCTCTTCTCCTGTTAATGAACCTCGTAATTTTAATAGTATCTGCGCAGCTACCCACTCATCATTTCCTACGTCTGTAGTCTGCTCTCCTCCAGTCCTCCCCTCCCCTGCTGGCATCTTCCTATGAGCTGATCCCGTCGTACTAGTCCGCTCCCCTCCCGTGTGGCCACCTGTAGCTGTATATGGAGGCGGGCTGTATGCCGGGTTCGAGTACCCCTCAGCCGCCCTTAATTGTTCTCTTGCTATTTCTCCTAGTTCTCTTAAAGGATACAACCCCCCTCCCTCTGTTTTCACTACCTTCGCTAGTGGTATATCGTCGCTCTGTTCCTTTTTTATTTCATTTTCGTTGGAGTTGTCACTCTTTTCTCCTCCCTCTTGTCCGTTCCCCGTGTTCTGTGTGCCTTCACTCTCTTTTTCCCCATTCTCTCCCTCCTCCTTAATCTCCTTATCTCCCGTTGTTTCCCCCACAATGAACATTCCGTTTGGTCCTGGTCGGGACCCTTGGAACATCCTCCATAAGTTGAACACCTCCACGTGGTGTGTCAACTTCTTCCCCTTGTATGTATTATGCAGATGGTTTAATAGTGAATGTTGGGTATATGGATCGAAGCTACCATTAGGTGGCCATGGTGTCGTCATTTTGTTGTCCGTCCCCTGTGTCCATTCTATGCTATACTTGATCAGTTTCTCCCTATGGGGTGACAGTGTTTTACATATGTGTTGCAGCGGGTAGTGAGGGTGTTCCCCCACCCTCCCGATCCTGCCCCGTATGACATAGTAGCGCTCCACTTGTTATCCTTCCCCTATTTGGTAGCGGTTATCTTACTAACAGTTTACAATATACAGCCTTATATCTTTACCTGGCCCCGTAAGTTTGGGGACTTGCGATAGTCCGCTAAGGAAAATTAGTAAAATATAGTATTTACATTTGTATATCCTTTTCTTTCTTTTCTTCCTTTATACAACACCCTTACGGCCCCCTGCGGCCGAGGCGCACGTAGCCCCCTGCGGCTGCGTGCCCCTTGTGACGTTCTTATACAGCCGTCCTACTTTCACTTGCTCCTCCTCCCTCTTCTACACTTGCCGTGGCCGGCGTTCTCCGTGCGCAGCCACGTTCCCCTTTTCGCCTTCCCCCCGATCAACTCATTACCGTTTACCTCCGTTTCCACACCCTTAACACAGCTCTCCTCCCCGTCACTCAAAAATAAAGATGCCTGGTTCTCGAGATGTCCTATGAAAGCCCTACTGGTGACGTCACCGATCTCTTCAAACTACTGGTAAGTTCTTCATATATTCTTTAAGTCCAAAATACACTTGCAATCTACCCCCGTTAACCCCACAGCTGTCTTCCTGTCACTCCTGGAACAAGGTAATCAATAAATATAATCGGACTGCGCATGCTGCGTCGCCTCGCGTGTGATACGCCCCTCGACAGGAGGGCTTAATCAGCCAATTATCTTCCGTATTGGGCAACTAGCTAGCTACCGCCTACAGGGAAACGTCATCTATCTATCGAGTTTCCTGCTCGATCAATAGGGATCCTCATCTATTCATTGATCAATAATTGTCAAATCGTAGGAAACCGCGCACACACACACCCTTACACATGGTCGCGACCTAGGCCAATCAGTGTCTGCGAGCGGACACACGTTATGTTTTCGTGCTCCGCCCCCTTCTCTCCCGTAACGTAGCGGACTGCGCTCGCACTCGTCCGGCTACCATTCATTTCATTGCCAACACTAAATTATCAAACCTTCGCCGCGCACCTGTGAAACACCTCCCACCTCCCGTATTCAATTCCTCCCCCCTCCCTCACAATTTCACATTGCTTGTTGGGTGTGGCATACTCACCAAGTTCTCTTGATGCTGGGCCGCTCGACTGCGTGCACCCCTCCAAGCGGCTCGCCACCTCCCCTCGTCTGGACTACGTCTGGACACTCGCCAACCGTGGGCAGGATACTTCTCAACCGGCTCCCGAGGGCCAATATCCGGATTGCGCTGTCCGGTCTTCTCGCAGTTCCGCGATGGTCCTGTAGTCCTCAAAAAGGGGGCAGAGGGGGCCGCGCCCCCGGGCCTCCCCGCAGCGGGAGTACTTGGAAAAATAAAATAAAAGCGGACCTTAAACAGATCTCAGCAGTGCCTCCAACTTGTCGGGGGGAAATTCTCCCGGGGTCGGCTGGGCCGTCCGCGGACCTCCGGGCAGGGAGGCCCCAACTCCTCCCGTATATCCCAAAAAAGAGAGTATGAGACACACGCAAGAAGCAAGGTGGTTCTGCTATTTATTAAACAAAACGGCAGGGATGGGTCGAGGATCGTACGCGTCCGTCCTGACACTCTCTCCTCGTCGTGGGGCTCGCAGGCCCTTTTTACCTTAGTATGACGCGCTACTTGCGTCACCTGAGAAAGTTAGCAAAAAACCTATCGCCACTCTGGATTGGTTCCCCGAGTGGTAGGGTTAGTATAGCATAGGTATAGAGAACGTTGTTAGTGGTTAAGGGTCAGCCAGGTGGTATACTTGGGTTGTCCCTTCAATTTGATACATAAAAATTGTTACATGAAGACCCCTGAGGATTGGTCAATGTTAATGGCGTCAGTGATAAGAGCCCCATGCTCTGATTGGTCCGCCCGCGAGCCCCCCAGTCTGGGACCATCGCTGTTCCCAGCTCGCAGTGCACCTGTCATTTGCAACAATGTTTCACTATGGGTATGTGCAGACAATGTGAGGATTTATTCATGTGCTGGAAGGCCGACTACTCCCACCGCCGCAGATGTCCATTGAGTCGCTTAATTGTATCTGCCTGTGTCTTGAGACGGGGGATCCAGGCGCCTCCCTTCCTCCTGGGCTTGGCACCCTATCAGGTTCGGCTTGGTCACGTGAGGTGGGACCGTGTTTGAGGCAGAATTCTGCATAATTAATATTGCATTTCCCACTGTGTGCCTGGCTTAATTTGCAGGTGTGACCTTGGCGTCGGCTTGCGGTATGTGAGTTTGCAACATTGTGCCCTTGACTGTCTGCTTTCGCCGGGCTCATTCTGCAGGGTCAGCAACCGAACTCTTGCTCGTTCAATGTTCATGGAAGCTTTTTCTTGCGGCCTACTTGGGTCTGTTGCATAGGTGGAGCCAGTTGATACACAGGTTCTTTAGGTTATGGTACCATATTGCTTCATCCCCAGTATCGTGTCTTCGTTATATTTCTCATTATGGAGCGTGAGCAAGCTTTTTAGATGAGTTCATTATGCGTCTTGCGTTTCTGCATTTTGAAAAGCCTATGTGAAAAATAATAAAGATGCACGTCCGTGGGTGTGTCCGTCGCCTACGTCATAGCACTGAGTATGTTCTTCGTGTGGATTGGTGTGGGAGTGTCCAGTGTACATGTTTGCACGGGTGTGCTGACCGTTGGCTAGGTCGTCATGGCATCTCTAACGATGTGTTGATTTAGTGCTGGATGGTTCAGTCGAGTCCATCCATGCCGCAAGTGTCGGCATGTGCAGGGCAGGCTGGTGGGCAGGCGAGTGGGCACATCCGTATGTTCCTGTACCATGGTATTTGATCGTCTGGTAGATGGGCAAACTCCTCTCGTGGCGAGTGTCTGGGCCGTGATCCTCTAGGCCAGGGTTGAGAGGGGATTGGTGGGAGCCTTTTGTTCACTTTTCCCACTTCAAGCTGTTATCACTTGCTGCCATGTAATCTGATTTCTTCATCTGGTGTAGATTATATTATATCGTTCTTTAATGCCATCACTTTGTACAATGTTAGCCCTGTGGAATGGAGTGTTAGAATACTTTAAATAACCCATTTCATGTGTTCTTTCCATTCATTATATTATTTGAATTGTCTTTGAAATACCAACAGTGTTTTAAGATCGTATGCTGTTCTTTTTAGGGTTCTACATTGGAATTGACTAGGTATGAATACACAGCTTCTTTGGCTCACCTTCAGCAAATGGGGATTATTAATCGACGCCCAATCTCTACAGCAAGGTGTTTAAGGTGGTACCAGATACAGATTATTATAATATTATAATTGTTTTTTTATAACACGCTTAATATCAAAGAGGTTTCTAAATGCAGACCTGGGATTCAAACCTGTGTTGCTTTGCGTTGTCTTGCTTCCAAGGTGAGCACGTTGCCACTGAGCTATACTACCCATGTCAACATGATAAAAAAAGGCAATAAATATCACAGGTTAGAAAAAGGTAACTCACAAAGACATACTTTAGGATTATAGTACAGGAAAGGTAAGTATTTTAAGGATACCCAAACTGCCTTGCCCAAAACATGTGTGCGTTCTCACACCAGTGAAGGTCCACAACAAAAGTTGAGTTACCATTTCCACTGAATATAACATTGCCAATATTAGTCAATGTGACAATGCAAGTCTATGGGGGGGCTTCTCTGCAGAAGGGTTTGTATTTTCAAACTGCCCTTGTCTTTTAGGCACTGCTGGTTAATGTTTAGTCCCCTACGTATCCCGTTGAGTAAGGATGAACCCTGCATGATCAGTATCTAGAGTGGGTTGCTTGGCAGTGCTAGAAATTCACGTTGGATCCTCTTGATCATCCATGATTTCCCTTCTACTGTGAATCCGGTGAAGAACAGGGTGGGTGCAGTTATGCTGTTACGGTGTCCCCTGGCTGTTTCTTGCAGCAGGTATTAGGTGGGTATTTCCAGTGTCCACTCTCATTGTTAGGGGAAAAGGATACCGTGAATGATGGAAATAGGCTAGTAGAAATGATGATTGTCCCATTCTCCATCAGCACCCTAGGACTTCCTGGTTTATCAGTGATGGTGGCTTCACTCCCCAGTTATGTTGATTTGTGATGTTTCAGAGAATAGCAGTGATACTGGGACACAATGTCTGACCCCCAACACTGTAATGGAGGTCAGTTTGGGACTATATAGTAGTTGGATGCAAATGTAGGTCAGTCTCATGTAGTGGGTGCAGAGAGGACACACTGCCAAGAGAGAACTGGGTTAGATGCCTGGTTTGTTATAGCAAGCAGATCGTCAGACATTGGTTGGGGTTAACCCACCATTGCAATGGCTTGAGAGGGGACTTTCTAATAGATACCTTGTCTGCAAATGTGTCCAACCTAGTCTGGCCGGGGTCTCTCCCCCTTTAGTGTCCAGCTCCACTTGCTAGATTGTGGCCAGTGCAAGTCAGCGTTGCCAGGTCACAGTTTCGATTCACCAGGCTATTATTTCGTTGAGTATTCACTTCTTGTGTCAACGTGAAGGCAGTTGCACCTACAGAAGATCAGAGGTCCGACTACATGATAAATCGGTTGGAAACTTGAATCAAAATACTCTGGAAGATCACTTGTCTGAGGTCCTGATGGATCTCCAGCAAAGTTTCAAGTACTAGAGTAGAGCCTCCAGCACCTATTCAGGGGTGCACAAATAGGCTTCCCTGCTATCTCACTTGTATATTAATTTCATCTGAGGAGTCATGTGCAATTAACCCCTAATGCGTTGCATCCAAAAATTGGGAGCGTCCACACACTGGATATTCGTGTCAAGCACATTTTCTGAATACAACCAAAGAAGCCAGACAGAAGACGCTCCTTTTATGCTCAGTGATGTCTTCCATTCAGGAGGCTCGCCACCATTACAACTCTGCAAACTGTGCCATGGAAACTTTGACTAGTAATCATCTTTTACCTGGGGTTTAAGGGCTGGCCAGTCAACATAGCACCCAGTAGCACTGCTACCATTGAAGTAACGTCCCTTAGATCAGGGCACAAGAATACTCACCTATAGAATGGGCAGGAGCCTTTCCTGCAGAAGCCCTGAGCTTCTGATGTGCACATTGGGATGGCTAATGTGGTAGGGTCCCGAACATCAGAATTTTCAGGATTAATGTCGTAGGAAGTAATTAAATGAGGAAAATCTAGAAGAATTATGAGGAAGCTGTCAGCTATATTAGGTTGAGATATTTCAGTCTCACTGAACTTTTCATGTAATTGGGGGAACATCTGATGGGCTATTGTTGGGTGTCTCTTCCGCAATGTTAACACTTAGCACTGTCTTGATACAAACTCCAAAACTGAAGGCCAGCTTCCAAGGGCAGTTGTGCAGTGCTCCCAGAGTAAGCAAGCAGCTTGCTTATGCCTCCTCTTTGGGAACCGAGGGCGATGACAGTCACCAAGGGTACGTCCACAGACCGTAGATACTGGGAAAACCCATCATGCAGCTTATTCTGACATCAAATACTGTTGAGCCCTTTTGGGCTCCATGATGAGCTGTTCCACCTTCTTCTGAGTGGAAATAAAAACCCATGAAACCGGGGTCAAGCAATTTCATGAAGCATATCATAGAGATCGTGCTGGGCAGGGCACATGCATGTCCCATGCTACAATGAGCTCACACCTTTTGCCAGTGATTTTCAGGTGGCCACGGACTGGAGGACAGGATGTGTGGAAAGTAATACTCATTGTAGGATCAATCTCCTTACTGAGTGCGCAACATGTTATTTTTGAGCATATGGGGAGCCATAATTGGCGGTTTCCAATTTCTTCTGGCGAAGAGTGTTACAAGCCTTAAATCAGGTCAATTCCTCCAACTGAATACTCAACACTCGCCTACCCCAATCTTAGTGGTCACAGTTGTTGCAAATGAAGTCCAGAGTTCTTAAAGGTGCTTGACACACTGGTCAGTTACTTACTCCTGCTTACCTTTTTTTTTATACTTGCTGAGGGGATTGATTTATTATTTTCAAATAAAATTAAAATAAGTAATCGTAGCGCTTTTGAAGAAAAAGGGCACCACCGTAGATTAGTTGCCTGACACTTGTTCTTTTCAGAAAGAGCTGTAAAAAACGTTGTTTTTCATCTGTAAAACGCTCTACCTGAAACGTGAAAGGATAATTTGTCTGGTGCAGAAAGGAAACTGAGAGGATCCAGATGATTTCATTTGAAAACCACTAATTATCAATATGTAACCGATATGTTTGGTCGCCCTCTAATCTCTTACTTTTCAAAATGAACGTTAACAACCGTTCTGGTTAATCCGCATACTTTAGAGTCGGTGTGCATGTTCCAATGCTGGATCTTTTCCACTCCTACACCAACCGGACGGTCACAGCTCAGTTCCAAACGGTCGGATCCAGCCATTCACTCTTTGCCAACTTCTGGGCGGACAGCCCTCCAATTAAAACATTAGACACCAAAGCCAGCGAAGGAAGCGGCGGCCTCGCAGCCCGCTGCCATACACTGAGGTGTTTTCAGTAAGGCGGCGGCCCCTCCATCAATGCAGAGCTGTGGCAGCCTGGTGATGACAGAATGATTGATCTGTCAATGTGCTAAATAAATACATTCTGCCCCATGGACCTTAAAAAGAAGCCCGATTTTAGAGACGATTAGTTCATGTGAACTGCTCATTCAAAGCTATGGATTTCTTTTGAAACCTGAAAATCCAGTTTGGTTCTTCGAGTTACTGAGCTGTGCAAATCCTCCTGCAGCGAGCGCAACTGTATCAGGTTCAGGAAGGGGGCTCCACATCTCACTGCCACCACGTCAGATTCCAAGCGAAGCCAATGCAGTGCATTCATTCACCAGTGGAGAGGGCTAATATTTTGAGATTGGATGAACCTGTCAATGAGCTGATTCCTCAACTGCAATGAGCTACCACTTACCTCCCGAAGTTACCAGCTGAACCCACATCACCAAATTCACCTTTATCCAGTCAACATTCACTATACATGATGGGACTTTAAGTTTTAATGTTCCCATTTTAATTGTGGGCCTCCAATTCCAGCATTTGAAACGCTATTGACAAAAACTCTAGGAAGGGATAAAGCTGATTGATGACACAGCACCAATTCCACAGACACATGAAAATGAACGAGCAAAGGCGCATCCATACTGTTTCTAGTAGGGGTGCACCGAGAAGCATATTTAGTATTCGGCCCAACAACAGTCTGTCAACTAATGCGCCGAAGGCGAATATGAAGATGAATAGTTGTTTTATTGATTAAATCATGTGCTAAACTTGAACAATACACTTTAAAAAAAAAAGCAACGACTAATTTAATGTGTTCCTATGTTTCATTTATTTATTTTGTATTTTAATCAACAGTTCATCCTTACTTAGCACACACACGTGAGAAAATAACTGATTAACAAAAAAGGATGCGCTGTATGTATCGGAGGATATGGCATTGGCAAAACCTGTGCTAGTCAAAGTGGCAGGCTTCACGAATACAAAGCGATAGGTTGCAATAAATACAATGAATACGGCAATTTGCAACATAGCATAGGTGGCAAGCAAATTTCAAACCTTCCTTCCAGCTCACAAAGAAATATGTAAATAGTTTCTGTCCGCTCATGCAGGACGCAAGTCAAGGGTACTCCAACTCCCTACTATTTTTTAGAGAGGAGACTCCATTTCCCAAAAAGCAAACATGGGAAAGGAGAGGCCCATCGGGTTGGAGCAGAGGTGATAGCACGTATGGAAGTCTAACATGTGACTGAATCTTCCCAAACCCTGCAAGCTCTATGGATGCACGTGCCTGTTGGGAAGTCACTCAATTCCACCAGATCCTAATTCGCAATCACTTACCCCACATACTTCCCATCACACAAGAGGGTGCAAGGCTCTATGGCTCTTTCTATGTATCTCAATCTTCAGCCCACCTCCCATCTCTCTGTGTTCACAGAGAAAAGTTCTCTCATCTCGCACACTGTTCCTTTTGGAACAGAGTGGCCTATGATGTTATTCAAAAGATTTTCCAATAAGCAAATTCTGCCAAGAGGACAGTATGGGTTTGAAAATGCTGATCTTGTGCTGTCTGACATGTAACTGATTCATCCCGAGCCTTGTTGACCTAGAAGAGGCAGCTCGCTTGTTGGGAAGTGTTCCGATTTCCAAGCATCCTTCCATCCTACCAATTTTACAAACAAAGCACAGCTCTTTGACTATGTCCCATACAAGCAGAATCCTCAAACCTTTATCTTTAAACTATGTTACGAATTTGAGCAATGTTCCATTCTCCCCAGAGGGGATTCACCCCCTTTCAGGCTAGGGAGGTGAGCCTGCTACGCCAGACCCTCTCTAGGAGTCTGGGCAAGTGGGACCTCACTGGGAGTGGATCCCCTCTTGGGTACAATGACTCCCAATCCAAAATGGAACTCCCAATTCAAACCACCTTGTCTGCACATATGAATATGGTAAATACTTTTATATCTCCCACAACAACTGGATTTCAAAAGAATCCTTCTTTACCTCTCTTGCATGCAGGCAATGCAGAACACAGCATGAGTACCCCGGGCAATGAAGAAGGACACGGTTTCAGGTGTCACTGTGACGTGTATAAGAAGAGGACCAATTGTAAAGCAGGAAGGAACTCCTACAGAAGCAGGCAAATTGCTACGCAGGAAGGAGCCTCCACAGTTTTGACGTCTGGAGGGGTGGAGCCACTTTGGGCTGTGAAGACAGCAGAAACAAGGAGGAGGAAGAAGATGCTAACTGAATGCCTACAGGTTGGTGTTCTATTCAACCGAGAAGCCCAGGTCCGAACGAGAGCGCAGTTGGAGAGATTCCTGTCCTGTTTGGTGGTGCGACCATGAAGGAGCTATGGTGGCCAGGAAGGCCAACAACAGACGCCAAGATCAGACCATACAAAGGAGCACGGATCCCTGAGTTCTGCACCTGTCGGACCATGGTTGCAGAGATGTTTAGCCACAGGAAAGCCATTGAGGTTATGGGAGCCTGAGAAACCTGATGAAAAATCAACTGCTTTAAGATACGAACATTGTAACTAATGATTGGAAAACATATCAAGGTTAAGGGAGCCTGAGAAACCAGAGAGTGGAAAACCCCTATGAAAAAGGGGAGTGAGAGAAAAACAAGCATTTTA
The DNA here is from genome assembly GCF_040938575.1 of Ambystoma mexicanum. Taxonomy (NCBI): domain Eukaryota; kingdom Metazoa; phylum Chordata; class Amphibia; order Caudata; family Ambystomatidae; genus Ambystoma; species Ambystoma mexicanum. The sequence goes on from NC_090930.1 coordinate 1,090,760,360, forward strand.
AATAATGATTGGAATACATATCAAGGTTATGGGAGCCTGAGAAATCTGAGAGTGGAAAAACCCTAAGAAAAAGGGGAGTGAGAGAAATAAAAGCATTGTAAATAACGACTGGAAAAGATATCAAGGTTATGGGAACCTGAGAAACCCGAAAGTGGAAAAACCCTAGAAAAAGGATGAGTGTTAGTAAGACAAATACTGTGAAAACCAACTGGAAAAGCTATTTGGGTTGAGAGTTTGAGAAACCAGAGAGTAAAAAACCCTAGGAAAGTAGGACCCGGAGAAGTATCAACACTATGAATAACGGTTAGTGAGCTATTTAGGTTACGGGAGGATTAAAAACTTGAGTGAGCAAATACCCTAGTAAGGGGGAAGAAAATGAATATAAAGTCTTTTGAATTAAGGCTGAGAAAGCCATAGAGAGACATTTCGAACTATGAACAACCCAGGGTGGACCACCACCCTATACATATCTATATACATCCTTTATATAAAAAAAGTAAATGGTCTGATGATTATTGTACTTTGGGAAGTCCAAGTGCACCATGGAGGAAAAGACAGAAACATTTTATTTTCTCAGCAAACCCTCGAGGAATGGGAGTGTGCGCTTCAGGGAACAGTTTTTCTTAATAACAAGAAGAGACTGAAATCCTTGACTTAGTATCAAGGCTGGGAAGTGTATCCTGCTGTCAAAAAAGACATTTGAAGACTGAGAACTAGTCAAGCCCAAACTGGGCACTACAGAAGCCTTGCTGAGACTGGTGTACAAAGCCTCCTCATTTCCCTTTTAATTCGGCGTGTTCTAAAGTGGTAGGACCAGTTAGTTGGATAGGATTTGGATTAAAGGACTTTATTTTGGACTCTAACCTACATCCTTAGTTTTGTTTTGCTAGACAGGGAACTTCTCCAAAAGAAAAAAGGCAAGTTAGGCATGTTTGATCTTTTATTTGAATAAAACCCTTGTATCATTAGTCACAATCATCCGAGTCCTTATTCTGGTTCGCCATAACTGCCTCTGCCAGATTGGTCCACAGGGGAACTGGAGAGATTTGCCAACATGAAGTTTTGCAGAGGCCTCTTAGGTGGGGGCATGTCATGCTGCTTGACATATCATTAACTATCTCAGCCCTACTGTCCCACTACCTGTTCTGAATTAAATTTCTCCATAGACATTTCCCATAGGAATAAACCATGCTATTACCTCTCACTCATCCTCACCACTCCTTCTCTCCAATACAAAGTCTATCAACTACACCTTCTCAGGGGCACTCTGCGTTTTCTCACTTTCCCCGAGCAGCTCAATGTCACCAGAGCCCTAGTTCCCTCTAGGCTGGACTACTGCAACAGCCTCTTCCTCAACCTCCCTGCTTCTGCACTGCACCCTCTGCAACTCATCCAGAACAGAACCGCAAGACTTATCCTTGGCCTCAAGCCCAGGGACCGCATCTCTCCGGCACTGAAATTCCTCCACTGCCTCCCCATGGCTGCAAGGATCAAATTCAAGACCCTCTGCATTGTCCACAAGGCTTTCTGGGGCCTGGGGCCTACTTACCTTCAATGGTGCCTTCCTAAATACTGTCCCTCTCGAGCCCTCTGCTAATCTACCTACAACCTTCTGCGAGTGAGCAGGTTCTCCAAGCAGAGATTTGGAGGGAGATCCCTTTCCTCAGCAGGCATCTCCCTCTGTAACAGTGTCCTTGCCACCCTCCGTCTTGAGCCTGATATTCTTAAGTTCCGGAAACTCCTCAAGACCTTCCTCTTCCTTCTCTCTCACTCTGCTAACCGAGCTCTCTGCTCTTCCCTCTATACCTCCTTCCATACAGCTCACTGACTGGCCAGGTCCTAGGCAACCCTGCCAGTCCTCCTGCACTTGCCTCAGGGCCCTGCACCCCACCCACTCACTGCACTTGCAATACATCCAGAGAGCTTCTCTCTCTGCACTTCCCCAGTCTCTACTGAATGGGTGCACTTGGTCCCCTGTCCCTCCCTCATCCTGCCTGCACTTGCACTACAGCTCTGCCTGTAGATCTTTCTGTCCTTCCTTGTCTTACCCCTTAATGTGCACTTGAAAAAACCACAGAATTGCTCTCAGGCCTATTTGTTATATCCTAACTGTTAAATTTACCATATCCACTTAATCTGCCTTTGAAGACCGTTACAGCTTCAGAAATTCAAGGGCTCTGAGCGACTGTTGTTTTTTCCTGTGTTCCCACCCTCCTTGAGAGCTTTGAAACACTTGCCTGTGTATAGGCGCTTTATAAATAAACAATATCATACCATACACACACATATGCACCTAAGTATTATATCAATCAGAAATTCTTTCTTTCAGGCAACGTTTAATCCCATTCACTTTTGCAATGTGCACTTCACATTTACCTCTTTGTTACATTGCATTAAAATGACAATGAATAGTATTCGGCTGAAGCAGAATAGCAAGAAATTATTCAGACAGATCAAAATAGCTATTTTTCCATTGCAATTTGACAGAATCCTTACTGAAGCAGAAGTTTGGTACGCTTACTTTCTAGCCACAGAAACAAGACAATTACAAACCCGGACACTGTCACAAATTGCAAAGAGCAGATCTTACACACGCAATGATTTAAATAAACAGTCTTAGTCACGTAAACGCATAGGGAAAATTCATAGCATACAGGAAAATAATAGACCTACATTGCGGGAAGCACTGCCAAACACAGGCATAATGAAGGTGGACAAACGCAGCTACACATGCGCACAAACAGGCCACTTTAATGGTAAAATGGCACTGGGCTAAAAAGATGAAATACAATCTCGCTATATTTTCAACAAACATTATCAGCACTTTTGTGCTATAAACACTATTGGAAATTGAAAGTATGTACTCACTCCTGTGGAGGTAGGAGGGTGGCTTGCACACTGGAGGGCTAAGGGGTTGAATGATGCAAGGCAAGTGGCCATCATGCAAAAGCCTAAAACCCAAGGCTAACAATACTATATTATAAAGGTGACAAGAAAAGTACACACATTACAAAATAAACTATACTAACATGTTGCAATAGATTGACCGGCCATCTCGGTTTTGCTGGGACTGTCCTGGCATTGGGCCCTCTCTCCACACGTCCCGAGAGTTTGTTCAACGTTTTGAAACCCTTTCCCGGTTTGGGGTTAAGGGCAGGTGACAATTATAAACTTAATCGGAAGAGAGACCTAGGCTAATAAGCATTCGGTGTGGGCCGCACACCCTAATACCCACTATGGGTTAAACAATTTCCTGATGCTTGTATATAAACTTCAATACAGCTGTAACCATTTCAGAGTGCTTTTATTTTTCCGAAAGGTAATTTGTATTTTCAAATCATCAAATTTTTGATTCAATTTCATCAATTAGGCTAGTGCGGAGACTGGGGCAAACAAAAACCTATTGGGCTAATGCATTTCGGAACAATTCCTTCTTCAGAGCCGGGTTATAAATGCTAGTATAATGGTATTCACATATCCAAAAGTATCATGTCAATTAGAGCCTTGCAACAAATCCAAATCATGATTCAAAGTTATAATGCAACAGTAGACAAAATTCCACATAACAATTTTACCGTAAAACAGGGCACCCACAGGTACAAACAAACATTAGACAATGAATAGAGAGAAAAGGGCAGAAAGTAGATATGATCAATCTGTATATTCAATGAGATCTCCAAATTCAACTTTTGGCGTGGCCTAAAACCGGTCAACACCGTGTTCATCACTTGATATCTTATCCGCATGCATGCTTGTGCTTGATTCATTCAATATTAACTTAATGGTGACTCTGCGGCAGTCACTTTCATTAATGATTGTGGCAATGCTTGCTATAAAGTGACACTGGTCATGCAGTGCACCCCATTGTTGTGAAAAGATGTTAATTCGGCTTGTGAACTAGTCACCTCTATATAGTGGAAAGATACCGTGACTGTGCATAGTCTCATGCACCAGGAGTCACTGTCCTGTCTGCCGTGGTTTTTGCTAACACGGATGAGTGCTGTGTTGCTTCGATCGAGATGCACTGTTGGATAGCCAAAAGGCCAGAGTTAGAGTTTCTCAACATTAACTTTGTATTGCCTAATTCAACAATTAATCGCTCATTCTCACGTTCAAATCATTTTACCTTAAGGTGCAAGAAGCCGGGTCCTTCTCCTGCTAACGCGACCGGCGAAAAAACTGATCGTGGTTTGTGGCGTTGCTATAGCAACGTTAGGTACCAATATGGCCACGCGTGTAGTTACGTGTCGGCCATGTTGGTGGGGGGAAAAGTCTGAATATTTGTGTGTATGCTATACATTAAAGCCTATACGTTGAAGCCTTCGCATACAGTGCAGTTAATGTTGCGGATGTCATCTCTATGGACCATGAAGTAATCACGTCTTAAAGTTCATTATGGAGATTCATTATCGTGTTGTGGACTACGACACATATGTTGCATACAGTCCTACTGAATAAGTAGGCAATGTATTTCATAGACCAGTTTTAAGTGTGTTCGTGATTATGTTTAGGATCAAGTATTTGTGTTTATTGAAATCACTGAACTTCTTGTTATATATAAGTTAATGCCAGTGAGGACATAAGTTAAAGAGACTAATCAGATACGGAGTTTGTCACACAATTTGACTAAGGTGGCTATATTGCCTGTGCTGTGTATCGTGGATTACTACGTGCTTGTGTTGTAGTTGTTAGTGCTAAATAGGGAGATCTCATATCTGTTTTGAACAAAATGATACTCTGACCGTGGTATATTAATTCATCTCATAATGATATTGTTACATTGTGATAAACATGAACAGGACAACAGTACTATTTACAAAAAACAGTTAAGATCAAACTCTTCATTGAGTCCTCGTGGGGATAGTGCTTCTAAGCGATCTATCCAGCATGCTTCCTTTTCCTGTCTTCTCTTGTTCGTATCTGTATGTGAGCCATGCACTTCAATGGTTTCCAAGACTTGAAATTTGACCTGAGAGAAGTTATGCTTTTTCTGGTTGAAATGTCTTGCGACTGCAGAGTTCATGTTACAGTTGCGTATGCATGACTTATGTGCGTTCATACGAATTCTCAACTTTCATCCTGTTTCTCCTACATAGTAAAGCCCGCATGGACAACGTATGCAGTAAATGCAGTTTTCAGTATTACAAGTTGCATAGCATCTGATTGCTATTTTCTCTCCAGTGTATGGTTGTGGGACTAATCCGCCTTTGATAATATTGTTACAGTTACTGCAGTTAAGGCAGGGATGAGTCTCTACTTTCTTTGGTTTGTTCCTTTTCTTTTTAGTGTCTCTGGTGTTCACGAGCATGTATCTTAGATTGCTGGATCTCTGATATGCGAATGTGGGGGTTTCAGAAAACAGATTTTTAGTTCTTTCATCACTCCTGAGTATTGTCCAGTGTTTGTTGATGCACCTTTTGATCTGCATATTTTATGATGAGAATTTTGACACATACACTAGCACTGGGGATTGTTTCCTGTCTTTGTGTATGAGTGTGCCAGCTCTTGTTTTGGTAGACAACTTATCCTTTGCTGCTTGTAAATCTTCATTGGGGTAACCTCTCTCTTTTAGTTTCTTGCTCAGTTTCTCTAACTCTTGTTCACATTCCCTCTCGTTGCTAATGATCCGTTTCAAGCACAATATTTGTCCATAGGGTACGTTCTTCAGGGTGTTCTGCGGGTGAAAACTCATGCGGTGTAGTAAATTGTTCCTGTCAGTTGGTTTAGTGAACAGGGAGGTTGTAATCTGTTGATTGTGTACGTTAACATTGATGTCCAGGTAGTGTACGCCTGGGTTTCCAATCTCTGAGGTAAATTGAATACGTGGATCTATACTGTTGATGTAAATCATAAATTCATCAAGTGACTGTCTTGTTCCTTGCCAGATGCTGAAAATGCCATCAATGTAACAAACCCATTTTTTCAATCTGCTTTGCCATTCTGCTTTTTGTAGAATATGGGTTGTTTCAAAACGATGCATAATGCATTTGCGAATGCAGGTGCCATTGTTGCACACATAGCAGTGCCGGAAGTTTGAATATAGAATTAATTTTTGTACTCAAAGTAAGAGTTAGTTGAGATGAAAGTAAGCGGTGTCAGGATGAATTCCTTCACTGCTCCTATCTCTCCTTCCTGTAAAGGTAGCCACTCGACTGCTTCTTGCCCTAGGTCATGAGGAATGCTTGTGTATAGATTAGTCACATCAATGGTGAAAAGTATGTCCTGCTCGTTTAGTCGTACCTCTTCTATGATGTTCAAAAAGTGGGTGCTGTCTTTTACATAAGTGGATGTCTTCTGTATTAAGGGTTGAAGAAAATAGTCGATGTAAGTTCGTAGTGGTTGCAGAATTCTGCCTGCGGCAGCCACTATAGGTCTTCCTGGTGGGTTAAATATAAACTTAATATCACAACCCTTTCCGAATGTTGCCAGTGTGGAAAAATGTTGAGGTGAGGACAGGTGGGCTGTGAGGCGGCAGTCCTTCTTTTATGTTGTTGGCCGTCCCGGTTTTTCATCTTGGAAATCTAGTCACCCTTGCAAAAATAGTGTGATTATTGCTTTATTTGCCCCATCTTGATATGAAGACTATAAGCAGCATGCAAAGTAATGTTAGCCTAAATAAATCTCAGCTGGGTTTTAAAACTGTGTTGTGAAGGCTTAAAAGAGACACAGTGAAAGAAAATGTATGATAAGGTCACCTGCCTGTAGTCATTATTTCACAAAGAATGTAAATTGCTATGCACCCCACCCATTTCTTATCATTAAGCATGCACACTTCTCAATGGACTTGCCACAGACAATAGTCAATCCCAATTACCATCCTGCTGTGCCTGCAGCCATTTACTATGTATGGCGTCCCATTATAAATTCTCTGCTAAAACAAAGAAAAGTGTGGGACACTCGGTCGACCTGTTTCTTTCACTCTGCTTAATTTCTAAATGAAAACAAAATAGAGTTACTACAATCTGAGCTTGGAAGATAAACACAGAGAGTTGCCTGCCTCACACTTTATCATTGCAAGTGCAGTGTTGTAAGGCTGCAGTCTTTTAGATTTACTGGAACGGAGATGGTCTGAGCACCTCCTAACATTCTTTAGATCAAAGCTTTGTGAATCAAGCCTTCTATCACAATGATGTTGAAACATGGCAATCCCTGAAAAAGTGAAGTGATGAACCAGGAATGGTTCTCAAAAGTGATTCAAATAGAGCCAACCTGGGTTGAACCCAAAAAAAGACATGAAGCTATCTGTAGCCACAATTTACTAAATTAATGGAGTTGTGTAAAGAGACAATAAAAAAGAACTTGAATCGACTACAAGAAAACTAGCCAACACTAACTCTGCAGCAGAAACGAATTAGTGAACCCGTACAAACGTGTTTCCCATAAGTAGTTGTTTCCAAGCATCAATATTTGTTATACAATATCGAAAAAAAGATGTGTACTTACAACAATGTGGGGTGACGAGTGACATTCAAGCAAGTGTAAAGCTCGGGCTGTCTATGAAGTTACGCATAACCGTGATGCCGTCGTATGTACAATTTCTTCTTGTATATGTAATCCCCCAGATCCAGGAACTTGCACATGGCTGTCCCAGATCCTACTCCTCAACCAGCTGGCTCTTTTCAGAAAACTCACAGAGTGCTGCCTAGTCTTCTGGCAGCAGTCTGCTTGTTGAGGTGGAGGTTGCTCACTTGTGCTATAACTCACCACGCACGGGGGGCTCGCATAGATATCTCCCAACAATATCTAAGACGTGCACACACGAGTAACACGCTTTTTAACGAGCTTTCAGAAGTCTCGGCACTGGAGGCTGCATGAAACTGTCAAAGCCTCACAATGTTGCAGCAGTCCAAACTGATATATATGTCCAGCAATTTACGGACAACCCTTTATTAGAGTGAATATTGTGACCAATCAAAACAGAAGAGTCCATTTATCGCTTAAAAGGGTTTCTTACTGAATGACTATACATGTTTAACATTTAACATTGTGGACATTATGATGTTCCCATAATACTAATAATTGGGTTCTATGAAGAGATACTGTCTTGCGCAACCTGGCCGGGGCCACGCCCCTTGGCCCCGGCCCTTCTTTCCCACAGCCCCACCCTTCCACAAAGGTGACCGTTCCGCCAGTACTTTTTTTCCATTTCTAGCACTGAGGGTATGGTATGGTAGTGTTTATGCTCCCACGCCGCATAAAAGCCCCCTTTGTTTCTCAGGTAGGTTCGGTCTCAGCCCATGTTTTTTTTTAGCTGAGCTGCTGTTGCTGAGGCAGAGAGGTTGTAAATAGTTGTCAGAGGCTAAGATGTACTGAATGAAAGGAGAGTTTATGAAGCCTAGAATACATTTTTCTTATGTGAATATCTCCAGCACAAAAGGAAACCTGCAAATGTGATGTCACAAAAGTGTACAACAACTTCCCCACCTTTGGGCGACAGGTATCATGAATGTGAATGTTTTTCACTGAGAGGTTATAAACGACAAAAAAGATGATGTAAGCCCAAACCAAGAATGTATGATTCCACCAGGAATCCAGAAGTGGAAATAATCCCTTCTTTTTTTATACCTACCCATTTGAAATGTTGTGTTGTGTAGCTGATGTTTCTATAAAAACTACTTTTTTCTGTGGTTGGTTGGATGCTGGCTAAATCAGGACTAGTCATTGCCTCCCCCTTTTAGCTGATAACAGGTGGCTACAAACCTCAGCCAGGGTCTTGGCCTCCTTAAGACGCACTTCTCCCTCACAGTGCCTCTGGCACTCATGGCCCGGCCTGGCTGCAACTCGCCACAAAGATAACCTTGTTACACTGCACCTCCTAGCCAGGGCATTAAGTAGGGTAAGAAATTGAGGGGGACCCTCATTTGGGGGCGTGGCTTGCATGATGGGAGTGGCCTGAAAAGTACACAAACCATAATAAGGTACGCAAATATGTAAATGTATGTAAGCATTTATATATTTGTATGCATACCCTACTATGGTTTGTGTACTTTGCAGCCATCTTTTATAAATATTGAAATATGTTGCATATGCTTTTTTTTTTAAATAAAAGATGGCTTGAAAAGTACACAAATCATAGCAAGGTGCGCACATAACATAGCATTTGCATATCTGTGTGCGCACCTTACTATGGTTTGTGTACTTTGCAAGCTATCTTTTATAAATATAGAAATATGTTGCATATGTCTATGTTTATAAAAGATGGTTTGCATAGTACACAAATCACAGTAAGGTGCGCACATAAATATATAAATGCTTACATTTATATATTTGTTTGCATGCCTTACTATGGTTTGTGCACTTTTCAAGCCGTCTATTTTAAACAGAAATCAAACAAGTTACTTACCTGTAACTATTGTTCTCCAGCATGGGTCTGGCATACATTCATATGCACATTAATATTCCCCGTCGTCAGGCTGGGAATCCTAAGTAAACAAAAAAAGTTTAACTTTCACTTACAAACTGTATTTCTCCTCTAAACCAATCACTGTACTCTGGGTCATACTGCCCCCAGCCAATGACTGCACTCTCCCTAAGCCCCACCTCTGGCAGCCATCTTCAGATTTGGTAGCACGCACAGTGGCAGTATGACTAAGAAGAGCCGCAGAGTGGCAGGAGGGAGGATTTGCTTGTCAATCCATGCCAGACCCATGTTGGAGAACAATAGTTACAGGTAAGTAACTTGTTCCTTCTCCAGCATGGGGTCTGGCATGGATTCACATGCTCATGAATAAAGAATACATAGCAGTACAATTATTATACAACCACAGGAGGTGGCAAGGCTCAAAGGAAGCAATTACGTTTACCTCCAGAACAGGTTCACCTTCAAGCGAACAGGTTGAGTAGCACCGTTTGGCCGACCCTGGACTCCTCTCTGGAATCCCTGTCGACAGAGTAGAAGGTATGCATGGACCTCCACGTAGCACCCCTGCAGATATCTAGCAGAGGCACACCAGACAGGAACGCCATCTTCACAGTGATCGCTCTGGTGGAATGGGTTCTCGGATGGACGGGCAGTGGTCGGTTTGCAAACTGGTGACAGTACGTGATGCAGCCGGAGAGCCACCTTGGGATGGAAGCTTTGGAAAAGGCCTTCCCATGGTTCACAGGACCAACGTTCACGAACAATAGAGATGTATTCAAAAACTCTTTGTGCGTGCCACGTAGAACTTCAGAGCACGAGCAAAGTCCAGCGAGTACAAGGCCTTTTCAGCCAGTGGCAGAGGCCTTCACCGGCAGGAAAAATTGAAGCAGTCCTTTGAGGAACTCCTTAACGAGACGATGGGACTACAGAGAAGATCGCCCTGGAGACCTAGTGTAGCAGGAGACAGCCGCCAGATGCACCTTGATAGAGGCGTGCGCCAGCCCCGACTTGACCAAGGACAAGTAAGGAAGGATCTGCGGGGCCGTGGCTCTCAGAGGGTTCATATTCTGAGACTGGCACCGCATAGAGAAATGCTTCCACTTGTGACCGGAGCACTTAACAGTCGATGACACTCTGTCCTTGGCAAGGACCTCGCTGCAGTCCGCTGGCAAATAGTATCCTCTAAACTCTAGGGATGCAGGAGCCAAGCCCTCAGGTTCAATGATTCTGGGTCGTGATGCAGAATTGCGCCTCCTTCTCTGGTGAGCAGACCCACGACCACCGGCAGCTTGACCGGAGGCGACGCTGACAGGCTGAGAAGGTCCGGGTACCAAATCTGCCTCGGACATGCTGAGGCGATGAGTATCATCCTGCAATGGCACCGTTTGAGTTGATTGATGACTTGCAGCAGCAGAGGCAGCAGAGGAAATGCATACAGGAACAGGCCATCCCACGGGAAGGAGAACGCGCCCCCCATGCTCCTCAGCTGGGGAACCTGCTGGAAAATCCCTGGCACTTGGAGTTCAATAACGTCGCAAACAGATCGATCTGGGGTCTGCCACACTTGCTGAAGATGCTGTCCACCTGGTCCTGCTGAAGGTCCCACTTGTGGCAGGAATGCAACTCCCTGCTGAGGAAGTCGGCAATGGTGTTCTTGACTCCCGCCAGGTGAAAGGGTTTGAGGAACATGTCCTGGCCAACGGCCCAGTGTCACAAGAGAGCTGGAGAGTGCTGAGGATCGAGAGCTCCCCTGCTTCCTGATGTAGAACCTTGTGGTGGTGTTGTCGGTGAAGATCCTCACCACCTTGCCCTTCAGGGACGGAAGGAAAGACTTGAGGGCCCAGAACACAGCCCGCAGCTCCAGGATATTGATGTGGAGATCCTTCTCCTCCGACCGCCACAGGCCTCTGGCATGCAGGTGTCCCCAACCCTCCAGGGAAGCGTCCGTGGTGACCGTTTCCTGGTAAGGGGGGTTTTGAATTCCTTTGCCCCGGAAGATGTTGGAGTGTACACCCCACCATCTTATAGCTTGGCAGAACTCCTCGTCGGGAGGGATCTTGTCTGCAAAGCTTCCTGACACTTTTTATCCAGTGGGCATCCAGGAACTCCTGAAGAGGACGCATCTGCAGCCTGCAGAGTCCAATCAGGGAGATGCAGGACGATGTAAGTGATTTCAATCTGGCACACACCCAAGTCACGCCCAGCATGTAGTGCACAAATGAAACCCTTATTTATTTTTATCTATAAGTTCAATATTCTGGACGATATACCACTCATATCACAGCCTTCTCCTGAGACTCCACAGTCACACTGAACCAGGAATCAGGCTAGTTTGCAAAGGTAAATATTTATTTATGTATTTAGAATTTAATCACAATATATTTTAATAGGTAAACATCAATCACCAATGGGGTGACAGAACACCCTCTTACAAGTAGCTGGACCGCCACTGGTGCCAGGCACTTAGTGAACAACCTGGGTGCCGACTTTAGGCCGAAAGGGAGGGCCTTGAATTGCTAGTGTCTTCCCTGCACTATGAAGCGTAAGAACTTTTGATGTTTCCTGTGAATGGGGACGTGGAAGTAGGTGTCCTCCAGCTTCAGCAATGTCAAGAAGTCTTCTTCCTCCAGTTGGCCGAGCACGTGCTGCAACGTGACCATCCTTAAATTCTTTGGACTTGATGAACTTGTTGAGAAGCCGCAGGTCTAGGATGGGCCTCCAGCCCCCAGTCTTCTTTCTGACCAAGAAGTATCTGAAGTAGACCGCAGAGCCCTGGAGTCATTTTGGAACTAGCTCTATTGCCCCTTTCTTTAGCATGGCCTGTACCTCTAGCAGGAGCTGAGGAATGTGGTGCTCCTGCCGGATCACCCGGGGGATCCGCAGGCACTTTTGCTGAAACACCAGGGTATGTCCGTGGGAGAGAGCATCCAGCACCCATCTGTCGGTGGAGACTGTCTCCCACTCACTGACGAATACCGCCATCCAGCCTCCCATCGGGGGGCATGGGTGGGGGTCTGACGTCCTGGCTGGTTCAGTCCTGCTTCAGCACCTGCAACAATGGTGCTGACCACCTCCACCGAAGGCCTTGGAACGGCCTCTCTAGGCCTCCTGTATCGTGGAACAGGAGGGTTTACGGTACGACGTGGAGCTTCCACCAAAACCTTTTGTCGATCTGCCTGACATTCCACCGCAGGTGCAAAATGAAGGGCGGTGCTGTTGGAAAGTGCCCAGGGCACGGACCGTCTCTGTGTCCGCCTTGATGGCCTGCAAGGATTTGTCGACGGTCTTCCCAAAGAGGTTATCCTCATCGAAGGGCATGTCCAGCACCCTCGTCTGGACCTTCTGGTGGAAAATGGTGGCCTTCAGACAGCTTCAACGATGGAGGCAGACACAGTTCCCCACTTGTCGGAAACCTGTGTCGGAGATGTCCAGGGCCACTGTGATGACATGGTCTGAAGGCACTTCCCCCTCCTAGAGGAGTGCGATCGCCTCCACCCGTTTGTCGTTGGGCCGGAACTGCAGAAATGGGGCCAGTACCACTGTTCCCTGTCATAACTGCACAGGATCGCCAGTGTGTTGGCCGTCTTGACGGTCAATGCCGTGGAGTAGATGACCTTTTTGTCCCCATGGCGTCCAACCTCTTCCCCTCGCTGTCCAGAGGGACTGAGGAGAATGACGAGGGGTTAGACCATCTCTTCCTCACAGCCGCTGACACCACAGATTCCAGTGAAGATTCCGACCGTAGGCACTCGGGTGCGGGCTCCGGCAACCGGTACTTTTGCTCTAGCCTGTCCCACTTGGCTGGGGCCAGATTATTCAATAGTGCCAGGCCTTCTTCCCGAACGTCGTCCAGGAGTGGTACCGCCATGATGGTTTCCTTTTGCCCATGCGCATCTGCTAGATGAAACCTTCCTTCTTGGTCTCCTCGGTTGTCAGCTGGAAGAGCTTGGATGCGCTGGCGGCCATGCCAAGAAATGACCCCACCTCATCCTTTGGGGATGTCCTCGGCTGCGGTGATCTGCCCGCTTTGACGATGTCATCGTCCGTCGTCACCCTGGCCGTGTCTGTGTCCCTCAAGGGGGAAGGCACCTGGCGCAGGTGTGGAGGCTAATGTGGAGGCGTCGGATGGCATTTTCTCTTTTTTGCCAGAGGCTGAACCAGTGCTACCAAGGCTGGGGTCACGGGGGCCGGGGCCGGCGGCATCCTTTTCTGGATTTCCAACACCAATGGGTGTAGGGTCGAAAGGATGTCCAGCAATACATCTCTTGGCAGAGTTGGAGCGGTAGGCCTTCTAGCCCCGCGCTGTCATCGTCGCCAGCGTTTCCACTGTTGTTGTCCCACACTTTCTCGTGGACCGGGCGGGTGGACTCCTGGTCCTCCTCGTCCGAGGAAGAAACATCTGTGTCCTGGGGTACGGCCTGTGGCAGGCCTGAGTCCTCCTCGTCCACACACCCCCATTTTTGTATCCGGAGGAGTCAGCTCCGGGCTCAGCGATGGCCTCTTCTTTTCCAGTGTCCTCTCGACCACCTGCCTCGGGTGTAGGGATACCCTTGGAACAGTTGGGGCTACCTTCCCTGGGTCAGCTCCTTTGGGCCTTGTGAGAGCGGCCGTCACCATCTCGATGGACGACGATGATAGTTCTTGCCCCACCTCAGCCTTCTTGGGCAGGCCGGCCACCTTTTCTTCCACCCTAGGCTTCTCGGACCTCTCAGAGCTGGATCGATGGCTGCAACGGAGGCAGATGGGGAAGTTGATTGCGTCCTGCCCATCGCGGGACGCGCTTGTGCAGCTACCCAGACGGAAACAGACTTGTGGTTCTTGGCCTTATATTGGGCTACGACAGATGGAGCGCCCTCAAAGGACTTAGAAGCCCGCTCCTCGGACTGGCCGCTCCTGGGTGAGGCATGACCCTGCTTGGAGTCAGAGGCCTTGGCGCTGAGCCACGCCGCCTGTCTACTGTGACTATGCTTCATCGTTCTCTTCGAGGCCCCGAGGCAGATTTCGCAATCTCCTTCTCTCTGATCCGGGTGAAGACAGTAGAGACCCTGAAGGTGTTTCTCCTCCAAAAACACATTCTGCAGTCCTCATCTGGAGCAGAGCTTGAAAAGGGAGCTTCCTTCTTTCTTCTCTTCCGATATGGTCGGGGGTGTGGAGTAGGCCCGATGGCCTTCTGGAAACTTCGACAAAACTCGACAATCCTTGCCCTTGTGGGGCACTGAAATTCACCGACAAACGGGTCCCCACTTGTCGGCCGATGGAGAGAAGAGCACACAGGCTCTGTTTGACAAAAATAGGACTTTTTCTCGAAAAAGCACAAACAATTGTAGAATAGCTCACGGAGCAAAACTTGAGGACACCCAACATTTGAACGTGCAGTAAAAATCTGAAGATGGCTGCCAAAGGAGGGGCTTCGGGAGTGGGCAGTCATTGGCTGGGGGCAGTATGACTTAGAGTACAATGATTGGTTTAGACGAGAAATACAGTTTGTAAGTGAAAGTGAAACTGTTTTGTCTTTTTTGAGGATTCACGGCCTGACGACGGGGAATATTCATGAGCATGTGAACCCATGCCAGACGCCATGCTGGAGAAATGTAACATATTGTGAAGTTTATAAAAGATGGCTTCAAAAGTACACAATTCAATCCATGTTTTATAAAGCTTTGACTACGGACAAAGGCATCTTATAAAAGTTGGCTTGAATTGAACCTCAAAATATGTCACGCAGTCCTCAGTTTTGCTGAGGGTTAAAGACGCCTCAGTGACCTGGGGAGGTGAAACAAAAGGACAGTAACTTCCTCTGGGGTCCCCCTGCCCAAGGGGTCACTAGAGGAATTTACAGTGACTGACAGAAGTGCCAGACAGCCACGGCAACGCTGAGGCTGGCTGGCATTTCTGGCAGCTTGCCTGACTCAATGGCGGGCACATCTCCCATCGCAGCTGCAGCCGTGGCGGGATAATGTGTCCCGCTGTGATGTGATGGGACCGGGAAGACCCGGCTCAGCCTCACTTTTTGGAGACTGCCGGGGCATGACCCCGGCCCACTTAAAGCACTGCTCGTAGCAATGATCTGTCAGTATTGATGTCCAAACAACACACACCAGAACTGCTTGTTGCAGCAGTCACTCGGCTCTCTTGGGTGGCCCCACGGCTCTCTCTCCACCATAAGCTCTCTCTGGCTACTACCACTTACTTACCTGTTGCGCCACAACAGTAATCTGCCCCAGCAGACCTGGCTTGCGTCCCAAAACGCTGCCTGTTACAGAAAATACTGGTCGTCTCTGGCATATCTGTCTTCTGCAGCCCGTTGTTCTGCTACCGCTTGCAGCCCTGGATATTCCCTGACCCTCCTCAATTGGACCTCAATGCCACTCACTGCAACCAGTGAGAGGGTCTTCTCTAATGGGGTTGAGGGGAGTGGATGTCTCCTCTTCTTCTGGGTGTGACTGCTCTTGCACCTTCCTCTTTCATCTTCAGGTCCCTCTGCTGCTTCCCTTGAACAGCTGTTGCTGGTTACTGGCTCCTCCTCTTTCAGCCAGCTCGTCGCCATTGAAAAGATATGTGCTTCATTCAAGGCGCAGGAGACCATGCTGAAGTAAGTAACTGCTTTATTCAAGTTTCAGGTACAGGTACAGGACCAGAGGTAGCTGGCAAGTATATTTAGGTAGTGGACATATAGAGACATCCACCGGCATTCTCTCATTTAGGCAGCTCCCTTTCAACTGACACCCAGGGAACACTCAAACACAAACACTCACTCAACATTCCAGAGGCAGGCATTCCACAGGCATATAAAAGTACACAAGCTCACAACGCATGAAAAGGAGAGAAAGCAAGACACAACACTCTCCTGTCCCCATTCCCCCCACACCACGACTTCACCTCCCCCCACACACACACTGCTGCTTTCTCCTTACGCACATCTATGGAGGCTACAACCCATTGATTGAGTATTTTTACTGTGAAGATAACCGTTTTTTCTGTCCAATACATTTCTGTCTGTGGATACTACTAGTGTCATGGAATAACAAGAAGTATCCAAAAGAGAGTCTGCTGGCGTGCAGTGAACAAAGAGCTTCTGCAGCACAGCCTTTCCAAACTAGAATTGATCTCATGACTGACAATCCCAGAACACAGAAAGAGAAGATCATGTGGCGACTCCACCAACCTGCATGCCAGGCTCTGTGACAGACCGCTGCCTGGCTCTCGGGATAGGGTGACATGGCCATGTGGGCCGGCGACTACTGGCAGCTGAATGGTGTTGGGCAGTGTGGGGATGATACCCTGGCACATCCACACATGCTACTGCTGTATGGCTGGGGCATGCCACATTGATATACCAATCAGCCCAAACAACTTTTAGCGGATGCCAAACATAACTAGGCTCACCCACTGACCTGAAAATCAGTTGCCGTAGCCCTAAACGTTTGCCCTCTGACGTGGTCAGGGGGCCTGCGCCTCCAGTGAGATTGATACAGTGTCTAAAGTGCACTATGAGCGATGACCAGTGTGGAAGGATTTTTGTTGTTGAGTCATACAGAAAAGTTGTGTAAGCGTTAGTCTAAAATCAACACGATACACACTTCTCTATCCTAAACGTAAAGATATTTAGCCAGAATGTAATGATCATATCCTGTGGTGCTGTAAGTGTTTAACTTATGTACTGTTGTGTTTGATATTGTCCATATGACTGCTTTGTGTGTGTACAAATCGAATCTAGAGTGCCTGCATTTTTGTTTCATATTGCTTAAGATGTCTGTGTGGTATCTGGGTCACGTGCAAATGTGCTTGATTGTATATGGTTGTTGTTGGTGACTTCATGTGAGGACCAGGAGGCTGCTGATGCTCCAACAGCACTTCGCCGTTCTTGTCTGTCTGCACCAATGTGTTGACCAACGCTCTTTGTTGTTACCTTCATGCTTTGTGGCTGAATGAGTTCAGAACCTGTAGGGTGCATTTAAAGGCCCCAAACAGAAGTCCCTTTCACATGAATGGCATGCATTTAAACACTGCAACATAAAAGGCATGGCTTTTGCTTTTGTTTTTCACATGAATGGCAGGCATTTAAACCCTGCAACAAAAACGGCCTGGCTTTTGCTTTTCACGTAAAGTTAAAGAACCATGTGGAAAGGGGCTACATGTCATTGTCAATGGACAAGTAGCAGTTTAACTTACAAGAGAAGGAGAAAGCAAAGACCCATGTGACATGGAAAACAGGATTTTTAAAAACTGAATGCAAAAACGGTCTGCACATGTGTGTGCAAATAAAAACGGCTTTAAAAAGCCAAACTGGAAAAAAATATCACTGCTCACAGAAAAATGTCAGGAAAACAAAACATGATGTGTGGGTTGACAAAAGAAATGTGTATTATGTTTCAACCACAAAACTCTAGTGACATTTGAAGAGACACTTAGTCTTCAGGAAAAACCTGTTTCCAGCTGAGGGAAAACCTTCACAAAGGAAAACCCCACTTCCAACCTGGATGTCACATTTCCCATCTAATGACCCCCAGCAACAGAATGTTGTGCTGAGGGTGACTTCAAGAGAAAGCCATCCTTGTCTGGAGCATAACTAAAGGGTGTGAAGACTGGGGGCACCAACTTCAAAGAGACTCATAAATAACCTCTGGTTATAGGCTGGCCCAGTGAGACAGATGGCTGTGCTGGATGAGGCAGACATCCCATTTGCTGAACATGAACACTCCCAATTAATTTAAAAGACTATTTTGATTCAGGCATTTTTCGCAGCAACCATACTGTGGATTGATTTCATTTTTATACAATTTTTTATGTAATTTCCAGGTGGTTTGGGGGATATAAAATGCATCTACCTGTGACTCTGGGAACTGTAATGGCCAGTTAGGCTGGGTTTCAGGTTGGTTCTGAACATGTTCCAAAAATGAGAGTTGGTGAAAAGGTGGAAAATTAAATTAGGGATATGCTAAATTACGTACATCTTCATAACTGTTGTGCATTTTATGGAAATGACAAAAATGTGCCACATGGCCATGCTACATCGTACAGATTTGGGGGTCGGCTATTTTACTTCTCCGTGATTAGCTAAAACAGAAAATATATTTTGTATGGCAGTTGCTAGTACAATTATGAAGTTGTGATACGTAACTAGTTTTTGACAAAAAGTTGAAAGGAGAACAAAGGATGATGACAAATGGGAATAGATAGGCGTTGCTCCAAACCCCTAAAACCAATCCTGACTGGGGGCAGAGAGAGAGAGGGTAACTGTCCAATCCTAGTGGCAGGGATTATTGCAGGGTACTTCCCCAAGATTGTAAAATTGGTGATTGGTGATGTCATTTCTGCTATATAAGGGGGACTGCACTAGGACAGGGGACACACAAAAACCAGGGAGACAGAAAAATGAGAAAGACAGGAGGACATAGAGAAGGCTGCTGAAACTTACCATCTGACAGCTGTAAGCAGACACCAGAGGAGATTGCTGAGAGTGCATCTGGGTGGAGATGTCTATTTCTAGGATGGCCTCAAAATTGATTGGGTCCTGTGGTGGAGAGCGGGAGGCCATCTTTGAGAGTGGAGTGACCAGACCCCTGCCCTATCTTTCCAGAGTGTCCTGAGATACAGCTGGCTTTCCAGAACCTTGAGCAGAGGCTTGCTATGTAAGTAGAACTAAGCCCTGGAAAACCGAAAGGTGGAGGGAGTCTGCTTGCCTTGAATTCTTTCCGTTTATAGTGGGTGGGGGAGGGGCAAAACTGTGCAGATCCTTAGCCTATATAACCAAAATTATTAATTTAATTAATTCCCCATTTGGCAAAACACTACCGGGTGAACTTTGTTCAAATTGAAAAATTAACAAAGCTCACTTCCCAGTGTGCGCTGAAAACTAAAGCCTATAATTTAATTAGGTAATCCTTGTTGTCCAGCGGACCCCAACCTCTTGAAGGAAGAGGGGTGTCTTTGTTCTTAAATCAGTCCAACCATTTTTATCGAGTTTCCCCAACACAGGCCTTTCAGTAAGGGGGGGTTTGAAATCCCAAATTCCCCAAAACATTTCAATTTTTCTGTCTGACTTCCCAACATAGACCAAATGAAGGGGGGTGGGGTGGTCTGAAAAGCAAAGCGAGAAATCAGCCTGTGTTTATTTTAAACCAAAAGTGTGGGCGAAATTAGACTTGCCATATATATTTTTTACCAATCTTGAAATCCTACTGCTAGCCTTTCAAGCCTGCAGGAAAATCAAAATCGCACAACATTACATAAGAGCCTTCATTATTGATCAGTGTAATTATTTTGTGAAGTGAAGTGAAATGTACAGAAAGAATTATGTCTGTGTTCTTTTTAACTCACTTTTGTGATTTATTTGTGCTGAGACAAGTTGATTATGTGTGCCACGGATAAAGTGGTGTTTTTGACAGTTTCATGCTAATTTTTATTATTTTTAATTTAAATAAATACCAATATATTTCCCATACACCGGCCTGTTTCTAGGCTCATTGTTAGCTCTGGGGCGAGGGATCCAGGGGGCATGATATGTGTTGAGATAGGGCTAAAAGATAATCTGTTAAACTGTTTGTTGACCAACCATTTGAGTGGGGAGGGATGGGACTCCCCGTGCTGAGGGTGGCTTCTCAATAAACAGTTACAAACCTACCCTCCACATATCATGGCCTTCACTCCTTTGGATGTGTGAGCTGGGGGTTGTGGAATAAAGGTCTGGAACCTGTGGGTATTCAAGTATGTTAATTTGGTAAACATAGGGCCCACTCGCATGCTGGCTCTGGTGCTCCTTCTAGTCTCTCTGCATCCTCCCCACAACCGCCAAGCATAAGTGGAATTCAAGCAACACACTCAGTGGCCGGGGAGAGCATGGAGAGTGTGAGCCTGGCTCACCACACTTTGCACTGAGCCAATTGTTGTTCTGGACTAAAATACCATTGTGGTTGCAGTGGTTTCCTGTTCAGAGCTGTGTGTTGGTGCAATCCCTCAGTGTGCTGTTCTGCACATTCCTATCTGAAGTGTTGGATTGGGATCTTGAGACCCTGCAGTGTGTGAAAGATAGGTCTTGTGTTGCTCATGTAGGTCTCCAAATGGCCGAAGAGTGATAAGGAAACTTTGGGAGGAAGGTCTAAATCATCAGAAAAACATAAATGGGAGTTATGTAATTTGTTCCTCTAAAAGGTTCCTTCCTCCCACAGATTCCTCATCTTAGACAGACATAAACAGAAGGACACAAACTGAGAACAGGGAAGAAAGCAAGGAGAAACCACCACCTACACCAGGTCACCCTGGAAAACTGCACATTAGTACCAGGCATGCGCGGCTGAACAGGAATACTGTATGGAGATTGGCTAATTTGCGAGCCATACCACACGTTATTCCCGTCCACGCCATGCGTGCCGGCTACTCTGTACCCGGCGAGGGGTATGGCAGCCCCTCAGCCAATGAGGAGGCTCGAAACGGGGCAATCCCCGCTCCGAGCCTCCCCATGGCTGGAGGCTTCCTTTGTCCCCCGCTGGGGACTGAGGTAAAAATGTTTTCCCCCCAAGCCTTTCCTCTCTCCTCCCTCCTCCCTCCCCACCCCACTTACCTTCTATCCCGCGGTCTCCGGCGGGGGACGATGGAAACCTGCAGCTGTGTGGAGACTTGGAGCGGGGCCATCCCTGCTCCAAGCCTCCACACAGCTGGAGGCTTCCATCGTCCCCGCCGGAGATCGCGGTACGTTTTTTTTTCTTCCTCCCCAACCCCTCCCTTCTGCCCTCCCGACCCCACTTACCTTCTTTTTTCTTCTGGTCTTGGACCGGCAACCGGTACTTTTGCTCTAGCCTGTCCCACTTGGCTGGGGCCAGATTATTCAATAGTGCCAGGCCTTATTCCCGAACGTCATCCAGGAGTGGTACCGCCATGATGGTTTCCTTTTGCCCATGCGCATCTGGTAGATGAAACCATCCTTCTTGGTCTCCTCGGTTGTCAGCTGGAAGAGCTTGGATGCGCTGGTGGCCATGCCATGAAATGACCCCACCTCATCCTTTGGGGATGTCCTCGGCTACGGTGATCTGCCCGCTTTGACGATGTCATCGTCCGTCGTCACCCTGGCCGTGTCTGTGTCCCTCAAGGGGGAAGGCACCTGGCGCGGGTGTGGAGGCTAATGTGGAGGCGTCGGATGGCGTTTTCTCTTTTTTGCCAGAGGCTGAACCAGTGCTACCAAGGCTGGGGTCACGGGGGCCGGGGCCGGCGGCCGGGACCAGCGGCATCCTTTTCTGGATTTCCAACACCAATGGGTGTAGGGTCGAAAGGATGTCCAGCAATACATCTCTTGGCGGAGTTGGAGCGGTAGGCCTTCTAGCCCCGCGCTGTCATCGCTGCCAGCGTTTCCACTGTTGTTGTCCCACACTTTCTCGTGGACCGGGCGAGTGGACTCCTGGTCCTCCTCGTCCGAGGAAGAAACATCTGTGTCCTGGGGTACGGCCTGTGGCAGGCCTGAGTCCTCTACGTCCGCACACCCCCATTTTTGCATCCGGAGGAGTCAGCTCCGGGCTCAGCGATGGCCTCCTCTTTTCCAGTGTCCTCTCGACCACCTGCCTCGGGTGTAGGGATACCCTTGGAACAGTTGGGGCTACCTTCCCTGGGTCAGCTCCTTGGGGCCTTGTGAGAGCGGCCGTCACCATCTCGATGGACGACGATGATAGTTCTTGCCCCACCTCGGCCTTCTTGGGCAGGCCGGCCACCTTTTCTTCCACCCTAGGCTTCTCGGACCTCTCAGAGCTGGATCGATGGCTGCAATGGAGGCAGATGGGGAAGTTGATTGTGCCCTGCCCATCGCGGGACGCGCTTGTGCAGCGACCCAGACCGAAACAGACTTGTGGTGCTTGGCCTTATATTGGGCTACCACAGATGGAGCGCCCTCAAAGGACTTAGAAGCCCGCTCCTCGGACTGGCCGCTCCTGGGTGAGGCATGACCCTGCTTGGAGTCAGAGGCCTTGGCGCTGAGCCACGCCACCTGTCTACTGTGACTATCCTTCATCGTTCTCTTCAAGGCCCCGAGGCAGATTTCGCAATCTCCTTCTCTCTGATCCGGGTGAAGACAGTAGAGACCCTGAAGGTGTTTCTCCTCCACAAACACATTCTGCAGTCCTCATCTGGAGCAGAGCTTGAAAAGGGAGCTTCCTTCTTTCTTCTCTTCCGATATGGTCGGGGGTGTGGAGTAGGCCCCATGGCCTTCTGGAAACTTCGACAAAACTCGACGATCCTTGCCCTTGTGGGGCACTGAAATTCACTGACAAACGGGTCCCCACTTGTCAGCCGATGGAGAGAAGAGCACACAGGCTTTGTTTGACAAAAATAGGACTTTTTCTCGAAAAAGCACAAACAATTGTAGAATAGCTCACGGAGCAAAACTTGAAGACACCCAACACTTGAACGTGCAGTAAAAATCTGAAGATGACTGCCAGAGGAGGGGCTTAGGGAGTGGGCAGTCATTGGCTGGGGACAGTATGACCCAGAGTACAATGATTGGTTTAGACGAGAAATGCAGTTTGTAAGTGAAAGTGAAACTGTTTTGTCTTTTTTGAGGATTCACGGCCTGACGACGGGGAATATTCATGAGCATGTGAACCCATGCCAGACCCCATGCTGGAGAAATGTAACATATTGTGAAGTTTATAAAAGATGGCTTGAAAAGTACACAATTCAATCCATGTCTTATAAAGCTTTGACTACGGACAAAGGCATCTTATAAAAGTTGGCTTGAATTGAACCTCAAAATATGTCACGCAGTCCTCAGTTTCGCTGAGGGTTAAAGACGCCTCAGTGACCTGGGGAGGTGAAACAAAAGGACAGTAACTTCCTCTGGGGACCCCCTGCCCAAGGGGTCACCAGAGGAATTTACAGTGACTGACAGAAGTGCCAGACAGCCACGGCAACGCTGAGGCTGGCTGGCACTTCTGGCAGCTTGCCTTACTCAATGGCGGGCGCATCTCCCATCACAGCTGCAGCCGTGGCGGGATAATGTGTCCCGCTGTGATGTGATGAGACCGGGAAGACCAGGCTCAGCCTCACTTTTTGGAGACTGCCGGGGCATGACCGCGGCCCACTTAAAGCACTGCTCGTAGCAATGATCTGTCAGTATTGATGTCCAGACAACACACTCCAGAACTGCTTGTTGCAGCAGTCACTCGGCTCTCTTGGGTGGCCCCATGGCTCTCTCTCCACCACAAGCTCTCTCTGGCTACTACCACTTACTTACCTGTTGCGCCACAACAGTAATCTGCCCCAGCAGACCTGGCTTGCGTCCCAAAACGCTGCCTGTTACAGAAAATACTGGTCGTCTCTGGCATATCTGTCTTCTGCAGCCCGTTGTTCTGCTACCGCTTGCAGCCCTGGATATTCCCTGACCCTCCTCCGTTAGACCTCAATGCCACTCACTGCAACCAGTGAGAGGGTCTTCTCTAATGGGGTGGAGAGGAGTGGATGTCTCCTCTTCTTCTGGGTGTGACTGCTCTTGCACCTTCCTCTTTCATCTTCAGGTGCCTCTGCTGCTTCCCTTGAACAGCTGTTGCTGGTTACTGGCTCCTCCTCTTTCAGCCAGCTCGTCGCCATTGAAAAGATGTGTGCTTCATTCAAGGCGCAGGGAGACCATGCTGAAGTAAGTAACTGCTTTACTCAAGTTTCAGGTACAGGACCACAGGTAGCTGGCAAGTATATTTAGGTAGTAGACATATAGAGACATCCACCGGCACTCTCTCATTTAGGCAGCTCCCTTTCAACTGACACCCAGGGAACACTCAAACACAAACACTCACTCAAAATTCCAGAGGCAGGCATTCCACAGGCATATAAAAGTACACAAGCTCACAACGCATGGAAAGGAGAGAAAGCAAGACACAACACTCTCCTGCCCCATTCCCCCCACACCATGACTTCACCTCCCCCCACACACACACACACACACACTGCTGCTTTCTCCTTACTTGTTCTGCCTGCTGCTCCATCCTGGCATGAGGAGGCATACAAGATTCGTGGCATGCACCATTCCCGGAAGGACACTGGTCAGGAAAGACAGCATGTCATAAATTTTTTTCAGGCCAAACTGCCCACACCTTAACATCAAGGAGAGCTGAGCTGAAGATCCACTAACAAATTAATAAAAACTGGGTCCACCTTTCCCTCCTTTACATATTTCACTGCCTGTGACCATCACTATACAGTCTGTGTCATTCCCAATGTACTCTTAATAGTCTAGTCTTCTAATGTATCCACAGCTTACCACATCCCCTTGTTATAGAGCACTCTGTTGCTTCACAGCTATGTTTGTGCTATATGAAAGCCAGCACATACATACATTTATACAGAGAATAATGAGGTTTAGATTAAACTGTTTATAGAATGGCTTTTAATGCAGTATGAAAACAATGTAGACACAGGCATGGTAACGTCCTCCCAGGTACAAGTGTTCATGCCAAACTAACATATTTCAGTCTTAGGTGGTTTTGCACATAAGGCAAGTGTGTTAACAACTGTATCTGGGCGATGGTAGAGGGTTGTGCACATCTATGGAGGCTACAACCCATTGATCGAGTATTTTTACTGTGAAGATAACCTTTTTTTCTCTCCAATACATTTCTGTCCGTGGATACTACTAGTGTCATGGAATAACAAGAAGTATCCAAAAGAGAGTCTGCTAGCGTGCAGTGAACAAAGAGCTTCTGCAGCACAGCCTTTCCAAACTAGAATTGATCTCATGACTGACAATCCCAGAACACAGAAAGAGAAGATCATGTGGTGACTCCACCAACCTGCATGCCAGGCACTGTGACAGACCGCTGCCTGGCTCTCGGGATAGGGTGGCATGGCCATGTGGGCCAGGGACTACTGGCAGCTGAATGGTGTTGGGCAGTGTGGGGATGATACCCTGGCACATCCACACATGCTACTGCTGTATGGCTGGGGCATGCCACATTGATATACCAATCAGCCCAAACAACTTTGAGCGGATGCCAAACATAACTAGGCTCACACACTGACCTGAAAATCAGTTGCCGTAGCCCTAAACGTTTGCCCTCTGAAGTTGTCAGGGGGCCTGCACCTCCAGTGAGATGGATACAGTGTCTAAAGTGCACTATGAGCGATGACCAGTGTGGAAGGATTTTTGTTGTTAAGTCATACAGAAAAGTTGTGTAAGCGTTAGTCTTAGATCAACACGATACACACTTCTCTATCCTAAATGTAAAGATATTTACCCAGAATGTAATGATCATATCCTGTGGTGCTGTAAGTGTTTAACTTATGTACTGTTGTGTTTGATATTGTCCATATGACTGCTTTGTGTGTGTGTACAAATCGAATCTAGAGTGCCTGCATTTTTGTTTCATATTGCTTAAGATGTCTGTGTGGTATCTGGGTCACGTGCAAATGTGCTTGATTGTATCTGATTGTTGTTGGTGACTGCATGTGAGGACCAGGAGGCTGCTGATGCTCCAACAGCACTTCGCCATTCTTGTCTGTCTGCACCAACGTGTTGACCAACGCTCTTTGTTGTTACCTTCATGCTTTGTGGCTGAATGAGTTCAGAACCTGTAGGGTGCATTTAAAGGCCCCAAACAGAAGTCCCTTTCACATGAATGGCAGGCATTTAAACACTGCAACATAAAAGGCATGGCTTTTGCTTTTGTTTTTCACATGAATGGCAGGCATTTAAACCCTGCAACAAAAACGGCCTGGCTTTTGCTTTTGTTTTTCACGTAAAGTTAAAGAACCATGTGGAAAGGGCCTACATGTCATTGTCAATGGACAAGCAGCAGTTTAACTTACAAGAGAAGGAGAAAGCAAAGGCCCATGTGACATGGAAAACAGGATTTTTAAAAACTGAAAGCAAAAACGGTCTGCACATGTGTGTGCAAATAAAAACGGCTTTAAAAAGCCAAACTGGAAAAAATATCACTGCTCACAGAAAAATGTCAGGAAAACAAAACATGATGTGTGGGTTGACAAAAGAAATGTGTATTATGTTTCAACCACAAAACTCTAGTGACATTTGAAGAGACACGTAGTCTTAAGGAAAAACCTGTTTCCAGCTGAGGGAAAACCTTCACAAAGGAAAACCCCACTTCCAACCTGGATGTCACATTTCCCATCTAATGACCCCCAGCAACAGAATGTTGTGCTGAGGGTGACTTCAAGAGAAAGCCATCCTTGTCTGGAGCATAACTAAAGGGTGTGAAGACTGGGGGCACCAACTTCAAAGAGACTCATAAAAAACCTCTGGTCATAGGCTAGCCCAGTGAGACAGATGGCTGTGCTGGATGAGGCAGACATCCCATTTGCTGAACATGAACACTCCCAATTAATTTAAAAGACTATTTTGATTTAAGCATTTTTCGCAGCAACCATACTGTGGATTGATTTCATTTTTATACATTTTGTTATGTAATTTCCAGGTGGTTTGGGGGATATAAAATGCATCTACCTGTGACTCTGGGAACTGTAATGGCCAGTTAGGCTGGGTTTCAGGTTGATCTGAACATGTTCCAAAAATGAGAGTTGGTGAAAAGGTGGAAAATGAAATTAGGCATATGCTAAATAACGTACATCTTCATAACTGTTGTGCATTTTATGGAAATGACAAAAATGTGCCACATGGCCATGCTACATCGTACAGATTTGGCGGGCGGCTCTTTTAATTCTCCAAGATTAGCTAAAACAGAAAATATGTTTTGTATGGCAGTTGCTAGTACAATTATGAAGTTGTGATACATAACTAGTTTTTGCCAAAAAGTTGAAAGGAGAACAAAGGATGATGACAAATGGGAATAGATAGGCGTTGCTCCAAACCCCTAAAACCAATCCTGACTGGGGGCGGAGAGAGAGAGGGTAACTGTCCGATCCTAGTGGCAGGGATTATTGCAGGGTACTTCCCCAAGATTGTAAAATTGGTGATGTCATTTCTGCTATTTAAGGGGGACTGCACTAGGACAGGGGACACACAAAAACTAGGGAGACAGAAAAATGAGAAAGACAGGAGGACATAGAGAAGGCTGCTGAAACTTACCATCTGACAGCTGTAAGCAGACACCAGAGGAGATTGCTGAGAGTGCATCTGGGTGGAGATGTCTACTTCTAGGATGGCCTCAAAACTGATTGGGTCCTGTGGTGGAGAGCGGGAGGCCATCTTTGAGAGTGGAGTGACCAGACCCCTGCCCTATCTTTCCAGAGTGTCCTGAGATACAGCTGGCTTTCCAGAACCTTGAGCAGAGGCTTGCTATGTAAGTAGAACTAAGCCCTGGAAAACCAAAAGATGGAGGGAGTCTGCTTGCCTTGAATCCTTTCCGTTTATAGTGGGTGGGGGGATGGGCAAAACTTTGCAGATCCTTAGCCTATGTAACCAAAAATATTAATTTAATTAATTCCCCATTTGGCAAAACACTACCGGGTGAACTTTGTTCAAATTGAAAAATTAACAAAGCTCCCTTCCCAGTGTGCGCTGGAAACTAAAGCCTATAATTTAATTAGGTAATCCTTGTTGTCCAGCGGACCCCAACCTCTTGAAGGAAGAGGGGTGTCTTTGTTCTTAAATCAGTCCAACCATTTTTATCGAGTTTCCCCAACACAGGCCTTTCAGTAAGGGGGGGTCTGAAATCCCAAATTCCCCAAAACATTTCAATTTTTCTGTCTGACTTCCCAACATAGACCAAATGAAGGGGGGTGGGGGTGGTCTGAAAAGCAAAGCGAGAAATCAGCCTCTGTTTATTTTCAACCAAAAGTGTGGGTGAAATTAGACTTGCCATATATATTTTTTACCAATCTTGAAATCCTACTGCTAGCCTTTCAAGCCTGCAGGAAAATCAAAATCGCACAACATTACATAAGAGCCTTCTTCATTGATCAGTGTAATTATTTTGTGAAGTGAAATGTACAGAAAGAATTATGTCTGTGTTCTTTTTAACTCACTTTCGTGATTTATTTGTGCTGAGACAAGTTGATTATGTGTGCCACGGATAAAGTGGTGTTTTTGACAGTTTCATGCTAATTTGTATTATTTTTAATTTAAATAAATACCAATATATTTCCCATACACCGGCCTGTTTCTTGGCTCATTGTTAGCTCAGGGGCGAGGGATCCAGGGGGCATGATATGTGTCTGAGATAGGGCTAAAAAATAATCTGTTAAACTGTTTGTTGACCAACCACTTGAGTGGGGAGGGATGGGACTCCCCGTGCTGAGGGTGGCTTCCCAATAAACAGTTACAAACCCACCCTCCACATATCATGGCCTTCACTCCTTTGGATGTGTGAGCTGGGGGTTGTGGAATAAAGGTCTGGAACCTGTGGGTATTCAAGTATGTTAATTTGGTAAACATAGGGCCCACTCGCATGCTGGCTCTGGTGCTCCTTCTAGTCTCTCTGCATCCTCCCCACAACCGCCAAGCATGAGCGGAATTCAAGCAACACACTCAGTGGCCGGGGAGAGCAGGGAGAGAGTGAGTCTGGCTCACCACATTGTGCACTGAGCCAATTGTTGTTCTGGACTAAAATACCATTGTGGTTGCAGTGGTTTCCTGTTCAGAGCTGTGTGTTGGTGCAATCCCTCAGTGTGCTGTTCTGCACATTCCTATCTGAAGTGTTGGATTGGGATTTTGAGACCCTGCAGTGTGTGAAAGATAGGTCTTGTGTTGCTCATGTAGGTCTCCAAATGGCCGAAGAGTGATAAGGAAACTTTGGGAGGAAGGTCTAAATCATCAGAAAAACATAAATGAGAGTTATGTAATTTGTTCCTCTAAAAGGTTACTTCCTCCCACAGATTCCTCATCTTAGACAGACATAAACAGAAGGACACACACTGAAAACAGGGAGGAAAGCAAGGAGAAACCACCACCTACACCAGGTCACCCTGGAAAACTGCACATTAGTACCCGGTGGGCGGCTGAACAGGAAAACTGTGTGGAGATTGGCTCATTTGCGAGCCATACCACACGGTATTCCCGTCCACGCCATGCGTGCCGGCTACTCTGTTCCCGGCGAGGGGCATGGCAGCCCCTCAGCCAATGAGGAGGCTCGAAACGGGGCAATCCCCGCTCCCAGACTCCCCATGGCTGGAGGCTTCCTTTGTCCCCCGCCGGGGACTCAGGTAAGAATTTTTTTCCCCCCAAGCCTTTCCTCTCTCCTCCCTCCTCCCTCCCCCCTCCCCACCCCACTTACCTCTATCCCGCGGTCTCTGGAGGGGGACGATGGAAACCTGCAGCCGTGTGGAGACTTGGAGCTGGGCCATCCCCGCTCCAAGCCTCCACATGGCTGGAGGCTTCCATCGTCCCCCGCTGGAGATCGCGGTACGTCTTCTTTTTTCTTCCTCCTCAACCCCTCCCTTCCGCCCTCCCGACCCCACTTACCTTCTTTTTTATTCTGGTCTTGGAAGCGAACGTGCTGGAAACACTTCTGTTCCCAGCGCGTCGGCTCCCGATGGCCGCCAAGGAAAGGGAAAACGGACTATATTTTCCCTTTCTATGGCGGCGGCCATTTTTTTGCCTTTTTTTTTAATGTTCCAAAACGTGTTTCAGAACAGAAAAAAATGCCATTAGCACCCCGATCCAACGGGCCGGGGTACTAATGGCAATAAAACCCGAGGTGGTGGGCCAATACCGCCGCAGGTAATACCTGGGGAGCTATTGGCCCGCCGCTTCGGGTCTTATTGCCACAAACTGACTTGACAAAGAATCCAGGAAGTAATTCTTGGTAAACATGGGCAGAGAAAACCACATACCTGCTTGACAGATGACCTACATAATCTTTTTTGTTATAATTCAGATTTTTATTAAAATTCTGAAACTTTTCAAACCAACACAGAATAACAATGGGAACATTTAATTCCACATGAATACAATTAATATCAGCATCTGATGAACGGTTCCAAGTGGACTCAGATCCTACTATCACACATATTCTGCCTCAGGTGCCAGTCCGAATTTAAGGGTGCCTTCCGTGACCCGCTGCTGCACACCAAAGTCCTGTTCCTCTCCGTAATTTACTTGAAACCATTACCAATCACAGATTGCAGACTACCGAACATTAATCCCAAATTACAAGTTACAGATTATAGTTAATTTATTGCAAATTCCCTGTCCCCGCCGAAGATAAGGTTCTCAGCCCACTTCATAAGGGCATCGATCTAAGGCCTAATAACCCACGGCATCCCCATCCAGAGCATCTGAAATGATATCACCCTTCCAAGAATTCTAACAGAATGAGGTAACCCAAATAACTAAACAAAACAACACAAACAAAAAGCTGGAGTCATTGATGTTGCTAACTCATCTGCTCTTCCTGAACTGCTCGTGCCCCTGTGAGGTGTAAAAGAGATCATAAAAGGGACTTCTTGGCCCTTGGTAGCGCTGCAGCAGGATAGTACTCTAGCCTATTCCATGTCCACCTGGTCTCACCCTTAGTAAATCTGTAAGAACCATCCACAAGCTGAGTTAAAATCTGCCTCCCTGGCTAACATCCTAAATATAACCTGCTCGTATGAGGTTGCCTTAGACATGTCTACATCCCACATGTATACAGTTGGTCAGGTCGCTGTCTTCCACAACCTCAGCACTATCTGCTTAGAGACCGAGCTGTATTCACCCACCTCACCTCCAGGTTTGTGCAAGCATTCAACTCTGACAAGTCATGTCATGCAAAACACAAAGTAAAGTGTCCGATGGAATTTCCTTACCCAAAGCATGTCCAACCCTCGAGAGAATGCCAGCCAAATAACTCTTCAGCTTGCGACATGACCAGAGAATGTGCAGTAAATCACCTTATATCTTAAGCAACTATGTGTCCAGTTTAAACCTGCTTTCATGAGTTTGTGAGGCGTCCAGTAACAGTTTTGGAGAATCTTATAACGTATAAATCTAAGCCTAGCTTCTCTGGCACCGGTTTTCAAACAACCCATGCCAATTCCCTCTACCTCCTCTTTGTTGAGGGCCTTACATGGGACCTCTTGCAAAATAGCATAGAACTTGCCAATGAGACCTCTACCCCCCATCAAGGACCACGAAAGCTTAGGAATAGGCGAGCTTCTAGGGGGCAAGTTGCGCAGTATTTCAGCCGCGGATACATGGCCATATCTTCACCTGTCCTAATCTGCCAGCTCGAATTCCCTCACTATCTCCTCAAAGCTCTTAGAGTTGTGCCCCTCCTATAAGTCCTTAATGTGACGAATACCCCCCTTCTTCCCAACTCTACCAGTGTACTACCAGCCGGTCAAGTGGCACATCAAGTAGAGCGCTCGCTTTGACATCCGTGTAGAGCCTGTTAAAGCAGGTTTGAATCCTGGCAGGGCTACCCCAAAGGATCAAGTCAGACAGAGGTAGCCATTTCACCAGCGAAGTAATGACAAAGATGTGGGAGATACTTGGGGTCAAAAGGAAGCTACATATTGCTTACCGACTAGCCTCTAGTGGTGCAGTAGAGAGATAAAATAGAGCATTTGTGAGCATATTAAAAAGTTTGTGGCAGATTCTGGGACAAGTTGGGATATTCGATTACCTCTTTTACTAAAGGCCATCAGATCTACCCCTTCATCTGCAACTAAAATGTCACCGTTTGAGCTGATGACTGGACGCAGGATGGTGCTTCCCCAGCATCTGCTCTACAGAACCCAAGAGCAGACATTGATCAATGCCTCCACAACTCATGAGTATGTTGAAAATCTAAGGAAACACCTTCAACATGCTTTTGCCTATGCTCAGCGAAATCTAGAAAGATCAGCCGACAGCATGAAGACCCACTATGACTTAAAGACAACCAGAAAAGAATACAATGTAGGAGACTGGGTCTACCTATACAATTTCCAAAGGAACCAGGCCAAACAGCGCACATTTTTGCCTACCTTGAGGGGTCCTTTTGAAATTGTAGACAAAATCTCACCAGTCGCCTACAAAATCCGCATCCCTAGAGACAGTTTGGCAGAAGGGGAAGATAAGTGGGTCCATATTAATCAACTAAAGTGTTGCCACCCTAGGCACACTGTGCAGCAACTGGAGGAGTCTTTTGGAACCCCAGAGGGGGCCACTCCAGATCCATAACATTCCAACCATAAAATACTCCAGGTATAGTCCATGATTTCCCATATAAAAATGTGTCCTGATTCATCAAAATGTATGTGTCCGCCCCACTACATTAATAGTGGTGGGGAAATGTCTACAAATGTTTTTGCTTTGTCATCCTAGGATAACCTATAGTAGATTGGAAACCATGTAGACTTACCAAGGCGGACTACCCGCGGACTGAGTGGAAAGATCCGAAGGGCGCTTAGTATCGCTAAATACTCACATCAGGACTGGCGAGGAGAACCGATCGATCCACCCCTGATGGAGGAAAAGATGATGAACTTTGCCATTTGTGGAATCAGAAGAGATGAAATTGACATCCCAGTCTTGCAAATTCCCATTGATGGGCGATCAACCCCAAATCGCAAGAGGGGGGGCTTGTGGGATGTTTTCCCCCACTATTTCGGGCCCTGCAACATTCCTGTGCACTGCTTGCATCAGGAACATCAGAATGGGCGCCGGAAAGCATTCTGCTTGCTAAAATTCACCCAAAAGTACGCAGGAAAAATCTGAAAGATAGGCCGCCATCCACTTTTGCCTATGTCAGTGGTAACACAGGAGACCACTGCGAAAACCCATCATTTGGCTGCCTACAGAGCAAAATGACTGCAAAAGAAACACAGAGCTGTGTGGAAATCCATTTTTCTTGGTTGTCAAATTTGCAAAAAGCATGGCTCACAAACCACCCAAAAGATCCAATCTGCTTGTTGGGTGCTGAACATCATTCTACTTCAAGAATCCACATAAAAATTATGTCAGCAGAAGTATATGTTATCAGAACAAAATCCACTTTTGAAGATGGTTGCTGGAAAGAAATATGTCAAAAATGGGTGCAATACTGTTACTCGCCTCTGTCAGAGGCTGGCGATCTCTAAATCTGACAGGTGAAGCTTGTGTCTCAAAAGCTAAATATGCCAAAGAAGGGACTTCCTTCAAATGCAATATAGGGTGCCACACATTGATTTTCATGTTGAAAAAGACTGGAATCGAAGATATGTTTGCTTATCTTTAAATTTGCAACTTTAATTTCCACAAAAGAACAATGTTACAATTTACTGTAAGATAACCTGATTCAACTAAACTTCAAGAGGTTTCCCACACTGAGCTTCAAACACATTCCACACCTTCTCCCTACACAAAGGAATCTTTTCCCCTGTGCTCTGCTGAGTATCTGACAGGCAAGTGTGAAAGGAAACGGGAGGAGCACTCTGGCATGTTTCTCTGACTGTAGACAAAGGACTCCCTTGAGCTGAATGAAAATGCTAATTCGGGTGTGACTGACACCAACTGCCCTGGCAGGAAGAAGCCCATGTGACTCTCAGACTCAGCCAAGCCTTGGAGGTGGGCCAGACTGACAATGTGGATTTGAAACTGAAGAAAATATTGTTTGAGAAAAAGACTTATAGCAAATTGTACTGAACTGATAGAAATATGGGATTTATAGGTTATTAAAATGAAAGATTCGCTCATAGTTTAAAACTAATCTGGAATCTGTGTGACATTCAGAGACTAAACCATGAAAAAGTTCATATTCTAGCAATTGTGATTATGTTAGGAACATGAAAAATTACAGGAATATGCCCAGAGGGTATGTGAATGCATGTGTAAAAATTGGTACAGACCTGACACTGAGTAACCATTTATGAACCAAAACTCGTAGGAATATGAGACTTTGACAGAAACATACCTTAGTCAATCTATCATGTAAATATGTATTATGAACAAGTTGTGCATATTGGAAATATGTTTTTTGGGAAAAATAGATTTTCTGGGTAAAAACAAAGGGGAGGGATTTTTTCTGGACCCTAAACACTGTGTCACTCTGACACATGATGACACCTCATGAAACACTGTTCCCTTCTCAAATCAGGAGAGGGGGAATTCTCTGACCTATCAGATCCTTAGAGGGTTGGGCATTTTGTAACCAGCCTCCCCACCCCTTTGGAAGATGGATAAATAGGGACTGTTGAGGACCCAGAAAGACACTTTCACTCATCACTGATCTACCGGCGAAGCACTCTGCAGGAAGAACCCATCTCTAGATCCAGACTCCAGAACCCGACTCCAGAACCAAACTCCAGAACCCTGAAGCAGAGGCCCAACCCAAAAAACTGAACCCTTCTCAGTGGGCCCCTTTTAAAAAATCTTGCAACCTGATTTAACCCCTAAACCTCCACTGGGCCTAACCTAACTGATCCAACAGCCTGGCTGGGCTGTTTTGCTGCTTCTGGCCAAGAACCCTTGCTAGAACCCAAGATCCAGATCAGTCCAGCAGAGCTGTAACCCAGAACCCGTCAGATCCAGTCCAAGAGGCCGTGCAGACCAGAGTGCCTTGCTGAGAGCAGAACTAAGCGCCTGAGGCCTGTCCGGTGGCGAGCGAATCCCAGCCAAACCCTTGACCAGATCTTGGACGGGCCCATTCCATTCCAAACCCATAGTAGTGAGTATTTAGTATAGAACTGTCCATAGTCATCTCTTAGTTTAAAGTAATCCTTTTCAATCCATTTCAACCTATCCAGAACTGCATTATAGAATCTTGTGTCCATCCTGAATCCTTTTCATTATATAGGGCCTCATTACGTGGACGGCGGTAAGGGTTGACCGGTACCGGTAAGGGCACTGGTAACGGTAAACCCTTACCGCCTTACTACGAGGTCCCTTTGCGAGTTGGTACTTTAACGCCTGCTGTTTAGCAAGCGTTAAAAACCAACCCGCAAAGGGACCAGGGTGCTAATTACGGTACCGCAATTTGCGGCACCGTGATTAGCGCCTTCCCCATTCCCATAGAGCCCTATGGGGCAAAAATGGGAATGGGGAAGGGCAATGGGGCAAGGGGGAATTACCGCCCCGCCAACCTTGGAATAGGGCGGTAATTCCCCTTTCCTCCAAGGCGGTGCCGGTATTTTACCGGCATGGACCAAGGTGCTAATAGCACCTTGGTCCTCCGCCCACCGTGTTATGAGGCCCATATTCTTGTGATAATTGTAGCGATAAATCATCCTTGCACTAAATATATTATCTGAAGAAAGTCAAGTGTTGTGGCGGACAGAAGTCGGAGCGGAGGCTCTGCTGCTCTGGTGGCTGGCTGTTGGGTATCTTGCATCTTCATAGCCCCTTAGTCCTATCCTTGTTGGTAAATCTTCAAAAGCGCAATCCCATTTGTAAAATCTTGACCCCTTTTGAGAAAAATCAACCTTCACTAAAACCTCTGTAACTTTTGAACCGTATGTCCTAGAAACGATTTAAATGTCATTTTGAAGCTAACATCCTCAGCTTTCAAACAAACCCAAAACGACATTCCATATCCTTATCGTTTTTCGGTAATCGCATTTCTCGTGCGCGGAAAAGTTGCAGCGAATTTGCATTTGGCTCAATTTCACTCCATGTAAAATAGCTATTTCTTGCTTTCAACTTCTGAATTTCGTTTTCCATCTGCTAATCATTCAACAATCATTGCTAGTATCTACCTGAACCAATCCAAAGGAACTCTCACTAGTTCTGAATCCTATTTAGCGAATTAAAATCATTTTTAGCATTTTCCCATTCATTTCAAACCACAATTAAAAGCAATTGACCTGTTTAAAATCATTACTATTTTCTCTAAGCTTGCTGGGGGGTATCGGGATTGAAACTGCTATTGTTCCATCTCTTCATATTGCATAGTTCACTTTGTAACCTGAGAAAACTGAAAAGTCTCGAATAACCTCCATCAGAGCCTGCAGAGAGATGTCCAGCGTGGCCAGCATTAACATAATGTCATCCACATAAAGAAAAGTCTTCATCTACCCGACCAGTGTGTCAATTACCTTAATCCTACTATGGCCTCTAATGGAGGGTTTCCAGAGCCAAGATAAAGAGTAGTGGGGACAGCAGACATCCATGGCTTATCACCCTGCCAATCAAAAAGGTATTCAGCAAGTTTTCCCTGCTACTTTCCCTAAAACTCGGGCCCTCATATAGGAGCCAAACTTTGCACAAGAACACTTCTCCTAACCTGAATCTCTCCACGGTGCGGAACATATAACCACACTCCACCCGCTCAAATGCTTTCTCCGCATCCAGAGAAAGTGCTGTTGTCAGGACCCATCCCTCTCTTTCCTGACACAACAGACATAGTAGCAGGCACATATTGTCCCATGGCGATCTACCTTGAACAAAGCCTACTAGTGTCATTCACCAGTTTTGGTACCACCTTGTTCAACTTGGTGGCCAGCACTTTGGCTAGTATCTTTACACCAGTATTAGTTAAAGAAATTAGCCTACAACTGCCACACTGTTGCAGGTCCCTGCCTGGTTTGTGAATCACTTTAATAATAGCCACATTAAGCTCCCCCTCAAGGTCCCCTCCTCGCCACATCATTGTACACTCTAGTTAGAAGAGTGTACAATGAGGTGGTTTTCCACAGTTCATGCTCGTAATACTATCCCTCACCTCCTGCACTGTTATGGGTCCACCCAGCATTTTTTGTTCCTCCAAACTTAGCTACAGGATCAATATACCTCTCATAAAGGCCGCCTCTTCTGACAGCCCCTTAGTCCACCGTGTACAGCTGCTTATAAAAAAAACCTGAATTCATTTAAGATCTCGGTGGGATTCGTAAAATACTTCCCAGAGGATGATAACCTAATCTCAGTGATCCCCTGGCGATCTTCCCTCTGCTTCAGCTGGGCATCCAATAGACAGCCTGCTTTCTCCCCCTACTCATAATGTGCCAGTTTCAATCTGAATAAAGCGTATTCTGCCTTTTTAGTGAAATAATTGTTGAATTCAAATTTCACCCTCCGAAGTTCTAACAGTTTGTCTCTGCTAGGTGATCTTCCATATTTCTTTGTCAGAGCTACGACCTTCCTTTCTAAAGACATCACCCTTTCCCTATCCTCCTCCTTCTTGAGAGGGCTCCTCTGGATTAGCCTACCCTTGATATAGGCTTTCCATGCCGCTCAGACAATAGCCATCAAACTCACTGAATCAGTGTTATTAAGCAAGTACTCTTTTGTCCAACCCAGCAGCTCCTCTTTCTCCCCAGGGGTCTTCAGGAGGCCCACATTCATCCTTCACCTATTAGCTCTTTGATATTCTTGCTGTTGTTTGAGCCCCATAGATATGTCACAGTGATCTGAAATGCCTCCTGGCAGAATATCGCAATTGGACACTTTAAAGAGCAACTCATGTGACACAATGAAGTTGTCAATGTGAGTGCATGTACCATAAACAAAGGACGTACAAGTGTAGTCTCTCGCTGTGGGGTTGGCAAGTCTCCAGGGGTTCTCCAAGTCATGGTCTGCGAAGACCTGCTTAAGTATCTCCATGTCCCGTTTGTGCCCATCTACATGCCTATCCGATTTGACTAATTAAGAATCTAAAGGTAGGTTCCAGTCCCCACCCAGGACCAGTGTCTGCTTGCTCATCTCCAAAAGTACACTATGCAGAATTGAGTCTTCCTCTCCATAGATGGAGCATACATGGAGCGTACCAGCACCGTATTGTCCCCTAAATGCATCTTAACTGCCACAAATCACCCCTCTCCGTCCGACCGTACCTTAGAAACATTGATAGGGAGAAGCCCACTCACTAGAATGGCCGCGCCATTCCCCCGCCCCCTTTCCTACTGCTGTGATACACCTTCCCCACCCAACCCCTCTTCAGCTTGTTCACCTCTGGTAACTTGAGATGGGTCTCCTGTATCAGGGCTACATCCGCCATTTGCGCCTTTAAATACTGTAAGATCATTGCCCGCTTGATATAGCTATTAAGACAGTTCACAATTAGGGAGATAACTCTAAGAATGTGCCATACTCTATCTTGAGATCTTGATATGAGATTCCCCCTTGCATCCCATTGGCCAATCTGTTCCTTGACCCATAGATTAAGTTCACTTGCACATCGCCTCAGCCAGTTCAGTCTCTTGAATGAAATTTGATCGGAGACCTATATTTCTCCCTATCTATACCCCTCTTCTTCATCACGCTGACCCCCTTTTTTGCTGATTACCTTGCGTCTACATCCTTGATATCTGTACGCAGCATTTATCTGTCGCCAGTCTCCTCGGATCTCAGGTAGGCTTATCTCTCTATTCTCTGCTTCACTACTCAGCCTGTGCTGCAAGGTGTCCATGGGAGAGGGTTCAAACTGCAGCAGGTACTCCCACAAGGCCTCTGTATCCATGAATTCCTCAATCTTTTACCTTTGGTAATGGGCATCGTTGCAGGGTCCTGCAGGCCATACCTGATTGAATGTTTCCTCAACAAGGGCCTAAGGCCAACAAACCCCTTTCTTGTGTCCATTGTGGGTCTGGAGTAGTCCATTGCTTCATGTATCTTGCGGCCGTAACAAAGGAACAGATTTTTCTTTTTAGCCAACGCCTGTTTCACATGTTGAAATCGCAGAAAACTGGCTATCAGAGGCCTGCCAGCCTTCAACAGGGGAGCGTCCCTCCTTCTCACTCTATGGGCTCTCTGTATTTCGAGAGGTTTTGTGAATCCCATTTTCATCTCTGCACTAATCCACTGCTCTAGGAAGGTAATCAGATCTCCCCTTCTGCTTTCTCTGGGAATCCCAAAAAAAAGATATTGCACTGCCTGCTGTGATCCTCTAGGTCAGTCTTTGCGGCTCTCAGTTCATCGATCTGTGACTGTAAGGAAAAGACACGGTCTGCTACCTCTTCCACCCGTCCGACTCTCTCCTCCACTTCCCATAACATGTCATTAAACTTCCCCATCTCTGCCTTCACCTGCCGTACCTCTGCATGCGTGCCCCGTACTCTGGAGTAAATACCAGAAATAGCCTCACTGATCTTAGAGAACTGCTGCAGAAGAAGTTCCATCTTCATTGTCTCCGGTGAACTTTTATGTTCTTCCATGACGTCCGGATGGCCTCAGATCTAGTCAAATGGGCTCTTCGGCAGCCTGCCCAAATCACTCACAGGCAACACACTTGTTACATCCACTCTCTTCCTGGCTCTTGACTAATTGCTGTCAGCACCATTTATTCACTCTGTAGCCCTAAACGAATAAGTGATGCCCTTCACACTCATCTCTTCAACTGCATCAATTTATAACACTTGTAGGGCGCAGTCCTGTTATCTGGCATAAAAGTGCTGCATCATGGTGTATGCACTCAGATCGCCTAACAACCTCAAATGGGTGCAAGGAGCACTGAGGCACTCGCCCAAGATGTCTGCCACCTTTGCCCAGATTCTCCTGTGCAGTGCACGCACTATGCCTCATCCAGCCCTGTTACTGGGCCTCTGATCAGCTCACTACATCAGTATCACCTCTAGAAGCCGTTCCACTCCGCTTGTCTGCCCATCAGGGAATCACACGCTGCCATCCCTCCGATGCTTGCGGAGCAGTCATTGCATCCAGCAGGCTGCCATACTCTATCTTCCCTGCACCGGGCTGCTGCCCCCTCCACCACCGAACTTGCAGCTGCTCCCATCGGACTCTGCCTCTGGAGCCTGATCTCCCTGCAGTTGAGTGGAGTCTGCTCTGAACCCTTGAAGCAGGGTTTGATCCGCCATCTTGTCAATGCTGCTGTGAGGAGGCCATCCAGCACCCGCTGCCAAACAGAGAACGATTTTGCAGAACAGCACCGCAGCCATGTTGGTCACAGGGTGTTCATGGGTTTATCCCTCATTTGTTGGCCAGAATGAAGACAAAAAGGGGAGATAGCCCGGGCACGGTCAGAGTACTGACAAAGGAGCCCCACGATCAGGCGGCCATTTTGCCGGCAGCCAGCCACACAACTACGACCAACTTCTCCAGGTCTTAATGAGGAAAAGAAGTACTGAAAATATTACACCCAGATATCGTGAGGACCTACACAGGTCTAGTGTAGCGTTTACATTATGTAATGCATGACTTCTCAAACATGTTCATTAACCACTTGTGCATAAATCCAGAAAAGTGTTGAATTATGTCCTTGGTTTGTTTGCAGATGCATATATCCAACACCTTGGTATTCCACTTTTTAAGCATTGTGGCTACTAGGAGGGTCCTGAGTCCGAATTTTGAGTAAAGGCTCATGATCACATCTATTTTTGTTGTCCTAGCCCAGAGACTCCTTAATTACCAGATAGTGACTTATCATGGAACTCTGAAATTGGTGATTCTCGGATGTTTTGCGAGAAATTTCACATCAACAGAAGAAATAGACTGCACATCACTTGATTTTGGTATATTCTGATAATGCAGAGAGACAGTTAATATCACAGTTGCCTCACATGTCTGAACCAGGGTAGGCACAAACTACTCTCCTGGACTAAAACATCAGATGTAGCTTCTCTATAAACTTCCAAGTGATGGCTCAACCAAAGATTCGTCCAGTAGAAAACTGGTTTAATTTGAGCCAAAGCAGCAAGCATGGCCCAATCAATCTCCAAGTGCAATGCCAGATTGTGGGGTGACAGGGTCAAACAAAGCACTTGTTTTACAAATCTATGTGCACTCTTGGTCAGAGCCAGTGGTCGGCTCTGTAAAGGCAAGTCTGGTGCGCCTTCGTTTTGTAAAGAGTTTAGGAGCGACGGCTGTACCTTATACCCACATGAGCATGCAAAATACTGTGGCAGATTGCTTTATATCAAGCTGGTCTCTCGGTGTAAATCTGAGGCCTAAGTGATCAAAATGGGAACCCTCTTCCAAAAGGAAACCATTGATACCAGCCTTTGTCTTCGTTTTTGATTCGTGCTCCAAATGCAAGACAACGCTTTTGTTTTTTGTTATTCATTTTGAAACGCTTTGCCTGGCAGATTGTAAAAAAAAAAAAAAAAGCCACGCTGCTTTCTCAAACCGCTACGTGTCTTAGACAAAGTTTACCTGTCCTGCCACTGGAGGTATGTATTTTCATTGTGGATCCACTCCACATATGATAATGATGTGTTATGTATATAGCACTTCCGCCAAAGCACTTTACATAAAACATATTTACATACAGTATCTCCCAACCGAAGTTAGTACTCATTTATGCACCTAGGATGGATAAAAGGAAAAATTGGCTTTTCTCGGATTCGGACCTGCAGATCACAGCAACGAGCACTCAAGCCGCTGAGCTATTTTACAAGCCTTGAAATGCCTTCGGAACATATACATTCCAATGTAATTTGTATGCAACTCTAAACTCTTTCACTTGTGCGTGTTTGAGTTGTTCGGTTCTACATAATCTGCTAGGAATGCAGTAAAAAATGCGGCAATCAGGGTACCTGAAGGTGCGTGTTTGTGCTCTGCGCAGTGATGAGAAAAAGAAATGAAACTCAACGCCAAGCTATTGTCAGATAAACATTACATGCCAACGTGCCTTGGACTACAACCAGCCATTCTAATTGAAGGTATGTTTCCTCTCAGTCGAAGCACAAATCCCAAACAACTCTTCCCGTGTGACAACCTCAAAGGGGAGAAAATACATTTTAAATATTTGTTTTAATTTATACGCTATTCAGAGTATGTGGTTGGAAGCCCGGAGGCTACAGAGGAGCCTGGCTTTTATTCTTTTCTCACAGTAGGGTCAAGGTTACCGCCTTCTCTTTTTCCTCTTCCCAAACTAAGCTTCCTGAGAATACAAGCAATTTAAATAAACTGTTTTTTAGCACAGTGCCAAATCATAACTGGGGAATCAGCCAGGCACTCGCCCCATCCTCCCACAGCCAGACAGTCCGTGAGAACGGTTCAGAATATTTACTCCACTAATAATTGAACACGCGCTCGTCCCTGGATGGCCCCCTCTCCTTACAACCTTCTCACCCACTCTTCATTTACTGGTGGGGAGCCACGCTCACACGCCATTACAGTACACTCAGGTCTATTCTACTGGGTGTGAAATTAAGTGTAGCGACGCTACACTTCAGGTTACATAGCACTTGACATAAGAAATGTGAACACAGT
Organism: Ambystoma mexicanum; assembly: GCF_040938575.1. Taxonomy (NCBI): domain Eukaryota; kingdom Metazoa; phylum Chordata; class Amphibia; order Caudata; family Ambystomatidae; genus Ambystoma; species Ambystoma mexicanum. The sequence continues at coordinate 1,090,802,653 of NC_090930.1, forward strand.
TTAGTGTGAGCTATTAGCGCAGCGTGAGTTAGGGTTACACGTGTAGTGTGCTGGGCTTTGCTTGTGTTAGGGACATTGTTCTTTGGGCTGGCTGACATTTGCCATAACATATTGTGTTACCTTATGACTGATTGTTTGCACCTTAACACCAGAGGCGTAGGCAGGATTGTCCAACAATTGGGGCCTGAAGCTGATGTAGTTGGGCACACCAAAGTGATATTAACATCTGTGAATGTGCACACAGTGCTGCTGAGTGGGCATTTACATATGTTGGATGAGCCTTGTCCAGTCTGGCCTTACTCAGTCTACGCCACTGCTTAACCCTGGCAGTATCAACATTTGTAACTTCACCTTTTTATAGGTAGTAATCTTAAATCTTTTGTAAAAAGTGTTACCATTGTGTGTGTATGTTCACACACGCGAACAAGATCAGTGAACCCTGACTTGAGAGCATTCTATTAAATGAACGAAAAAAGCAGCAAGATGGCGGCTAGGTTCACCCAAACAGTAAATGTGTTGATGCGTCCCAAATCCTTATATCCAGTACTCTTCCTTATGATATGAAAATGGCAAGTTCCATATGGCGCCTCCAATGCTTTTATCAAGTTGTAAAATTTGCACTCGCCACTAGGCATTTGCTAGTGATATTTGACTCTGGCGAGTAAGAAATGGTGAACTGTGTGTACGTATAGTATTGAGGTGGCGAGTGACTTTTTTTTATAGCAGGCTAATAGCTTAAAACCTGAATTTGTGCCAACTGCTTTTATCCAGCTTCAAGCGCGTTCAGATTTTTGACTGGTGAGTAAACACAGAACTACGGGGATAAAGTGATTTGCCCAGAGAAGGCCCCATTTCCCCCTCTTCCTTAATATGGTTAAGTGGGGAAGGAATCTGACCCCAACCAATATGAACCAGTGCCGACATATCAAGTTGTTGTACTGTGTATAGTCGCTTCATGCGCAACATGAATCATAGCACTAGTAAACAATCAGCCCTTATTACTGTTACTGGTTAATTTAGTGTCGAATTTGTCTGATCACTCAGTAGCACTGGGCTAGTAAATTCTCCCCTGAGTACACTTCGACCAAATTTTTAAAAAGAATTCAAATTAATTGATTGGAAAAATGTCATAAATGGCTTGGGCATCTAAGTGCGCTGGCTATGTATGATATGGTTTCACATTATCTCTCTTGTGTACAATAAATGAAAACAAGAAATAGCAGTATAAAAGTGTGCAAATAATTGCCCTATTGCAGGCTTGTTGTGATATCACTTATCACCTGTACTAAGAAAGTGGCATCACTGCTTCCCTGTTATCAGTTAATATACCGTTAGTTGTGAGGTAACGATGCCTGCTGCTTCAGCCGGCACAGAGACAAAGTCCACCTGTCACTGCACGTTTTTTAAAATTCCTTTTTTGTATACTAGTTTTCTTTGTCACGTTACATGCATTAATTAATAAGGAACTGTTATGGTAGTATGTTTATTGTTGGAGTTCAACATATGGGAGCAATCTCTTTGCTGCACATTATTACTTAAGTACAATGTTATAAGGTTTTTAGATATAAGTATTAAACTGCCTTAACTGTTTTTTCTGCCACACATTACAAGTACTATATTCATTTTTTTGTATTCAAACTGATTTACAACGATATGTACAAACAACTGGGCGATCTCTTACATTAGAGTCAGCAAGAGGCCAGGTATTAAAGGGGTTGACAATGTATGGCCATGCATTATTAAGCAATACGCTACGAGCTGGGGGGCCATTACCGCTCCAGGTAATGCCCGGGGCCCATAGTTACGCGAGGTCCTCAATGCAAGCCCCAGGGCATTGCAAAAAGCAACAATAGCCTCCCAGCAAGGGGCTTATTGCTGTTAGTACTCTAGCCCGTTCGACCAGGGTACTAATAGTTTTGTTTTTCAGTTGTCAGACGCTCTGGCGTTTAACAACTGAAAAAAGAAAAGAAAAATAATGGCTGTCATGGAACGGGATACGTAGTCTCTTCTCCATTTCCATGGCGGCCATTCGAACATTGACCGTGCTTCGTAGAAAGGTTTTTTCGGGATGGTACCCGGCGAGGGACAATGTACTAGCTTGTTACAAGCTCATTGTCCCTCCCCGGGTACTAATACGGCATATTTTCCTCTATTTGGTCACAGAGCTCCTGAATGACTTGCAATATAGTTATAACAGACAGTAGGGGGTACTTCATCACATATATAAAAGTCTAGTTCTGACATCACTAATCACCTGTAATGAAAATTACATTATTACCCACCTGTAGTAACTTTCTATAGTTTGTGTTGTGACACCACAATGCCTGGACCGCTGCATGGACCAGGACAGAGCAGAATTTCAACTGTTATTGTAGAATTTAATATAGCATTAACCACAGACGAAGGGGAAGGGCTTTGGTGACAACAACTCTCTAGTCTCTACTCAGTGAAGGCTCAGAGCAGTTACAAAGTATACCCACTTCTGTGCTGGGTAAGGCCATTAGCACGCCAGGCTGACATCTTGGGTGTTGATATTTCTTTTTGATTTTTTAAATAGAATTTGTCTCGCCGCATCTCCTGCATGCCAACTTCCCATAAGAAATTAAAATGTATGCCTGTTAAATAGAAAAGGGACAAGGTCACTTGGACCACTATGGGCTATAGACTAGAGGTATTCTCCCAACACAAAAGAAACGCTGGCTTCAGGAAATGCGAAGGGGTTGGGGACACCATAATTTACACACATATTCAAAGTTTGAAAACAGCGTTCTTAAAAGCAGGCATTTGGATTCAGTTTTACCCTTGCCACCTTTGCAGAACTTCTATGATTTTACCACCTAGAGCATGCTACCTGCCTACCCGTACTGCACAGGTCTCTCTGTATATCGCAGCAGCCACCCCTGCGCGCTTTTGCCAGCTTGCAAAAGAAAGCTGCCCAGCAGCAGCAAGCGCTTAGAACCGTGACACCTGCAGGGCATGGAGCACAATTCAAAAGGTAAGGGCAGGAAGCAGCTGCTCGCAGCTTATCAGGAGGTCTACCCTCCATTCAGATGTGCCAGATCCTTCTACTCTACCCAAAGACAGAGCACTTAGGACAAAGGTGAATTTCCCACACAGGGAATGCTTAATGGGCACTGGCATGTGATCTAACATACACACACGTTTTTCTGTTGCAGTGGAATCTCTCACAAAAGTTAAATAATCACTTACTTTTTGAGTAATTAAAAATGATAACCAATCCTCTCCCGTGCTTCTGACCTGCAGTGTAGCACAGGGATCCTGTCTTTCACCCCCCATTGGTTAATGTCTATATCAAGTCCTTATGTGACCTTCTGGACAGTCTGGGTGTACTCAGTTTGGTAATTATGCAGATGACACTCAGTTTCAATTTCTGGGTTCTATTCCAAAGATGTGGAAAGGGTCAACCAAGTCTTCTCACTGATCCAGTCTTGGATGGTGCGAAACTCTTTGGCTCTTAATAATGAGGAGACTGAGTTGCTGATCATTGGGACTAGTGCGAGGTTAAAGAAAATGGATCCCCAATACAGTCATTTCTTGATTGCGGGTAATATTATCCTGGTTGTCCAGCTCGTTAAAACGTTGGGAGTTTATTTAGACTCTCAACTAACATCAAATAAACATGTGGCACATTTGAGCTCATCATGCTCGCACACATTGCTGTGGTAGATACAACAATGTCTATCTGAGCAGAGCAAAGCTGTAGTGGCATCTGCCAGTGTCAATGCAAAGCTTGACTACTTTAATAGTCTATTGGTTGGCACTTCACAGACTAATGTTAAGAAATTGCAAACTGTGCAGAATGGAGTGGTTCATGTGGTATTTGGGCTCGGGAAATGAGCGCATGTGTCGGAGGCTCCTCGGAAGTTTCACTGGCTCCCTGTGGAGCAAAGAGTACAGTATAAGGCAAATTCCCTTGGTTACAAGTGCATGCTGGGTGATGCCCCTCTGTATCTTTGCTTGCACATCCAAAGGGCAATTATTAGACGAATTATGTGGTCTAATAAGGATGCACTGTTGGTCTGTCCACATTTCATCTAAAAAAGCTTGGAGGTACCAGCTTTGATGTCTGGTCTCCAGTGTTGTGGAATGCACTGCCTCTTTTGTTCATCTCTTTTCAAGAAAGGTTTGAAGACCTTCCTATTTGATAAAGGTAAAGATTAAGAAGGTTGCCGTCATAACAGCTTAGATCCCATGTATGTTTTTTGTTCCTGTCTGTCTTGGCTGCGCTCTGAGGCCTTCGGGTGAGTGACGCTATCCCAAAAATAGATAGATTGATAGATTGATAGATAGATAGATAGATAGATAGATAGATAGATAGATAGATAGATAGATAGATAGATAGATAGATAGATAGATAGATAGATAGATAGAGTGGGTTCTGGGAGTCTACAAGTGATTTTGTGGAGGAACCACAACCCTGTTTGTAAGAAAGACAAAAACCCCATTTATAAGGAAGACAAAAATAAATGCAAACCTTTTAATAAGAAATTCGTCAACATCATATTCGGTGGATCAGCATAGAACCCCCTTCAGAGGCTTCAGGCCTTGTAGATTGTTGAACGTCCTGTTGGTGACTAGTAGAGATAGTGGGGACCATACCAGAACTTTGTGTTGCAGATCTTGACATACTGTTTTGTATAATTCTAATGATGTATTTACATCTTCTCACTCTCTCAAATACTCACACCATAATTCACGAAAGTCTGACACAAAGACAGTATTTACAATCAGCCACACTTAGTGATATAATCCTTGAAAATACCACTATAACCTGTTCATGATCTTTTACTATTATTTGCTTGGTGTTTGCACTACGGGGCTTTTAGAAACATCATATCATATCATATGTACATAGGTTCTTGCAACACTCAAAATTGGTTACAAGATTTATACTCCAAAATAGAAAATGGTATATGACTAAATATTAGAGATTGTTAGCAATATACTTAAGCCCAGAAAAAAAAACTTCCTGAAAACAAAAAATAGTTTTATGGTTTCCTATGATTAACTTTCTGCTAATAATGTGGTTATCAATTTAAAGCTGGAGAGCTAAAGCATGAGGACTCCCAGCACTTGAACGTGCAGTAAAAATCTGAAGATGGCTGCCTGTGGAGGGGCTTAGGTAGAGGGCAGTCAACGGCCGGGGACACTATGACCAAGAGACCAGTGATTGGTTATTAGGAGAAAGACAGTTCAGAAACGAAACTGAACTGATTTTTTCTTTTACCAAGGATTCCCAGCCTGACAACGGGGATATTCATGAGCATATGAATCCATGCCAGACCCCATGCTGGAGAATTAAACATTCGCCTAAAAATACTTTGGAGATAAAAGTCAAGCACTTATTGTATGAAAACAAGTTAGTACTTGGGCATAGCTGAGTCGAAAATGCAGGAGACTCAATCTTTACAAACTGCTGCATTTGATGACGATTCAGATATTGTACAAACAAAGCTGTGTGTTACAAATAGGAAAATAAATCAGAAAGCAAGCCTTCTTCAACAATGCACAGAGAAAAGGGAACAACATCAGACTCAACCTCTCTCTCCTGCAATTCGGAAAATAGATGAAGACTCATCACACTAGTGAAAATTCACACAAACTGATGATCTACAGAACTTCCTGAACCCAGACTCCCTGACCTTCCCTCCATACCCTGTATGCCCTGCACACAACTTGCTATCCTATCTCTCCCTGTCATTCTCACTGTACTGCTCATATTCGATCCTTAGTCTCGGTAGGATAGCTCAGGGGCAATGTGCTTGCCTTGGAAGCAAGACGACACGGAGCGCTACAGGTTCGATCCCCGGGTCCGCGCTTAGAAACCGCTGGGTACTTAGCGTGTTATAAATAACCTATCATATCATATCATATTATTGTAGCCCACTGTTGCACAGGGCTCCATCATTTCCCAAATAGGTTTGAGCTACATACAACTTACAGCATATACAAAAAAAATAAAAAAAGAGTTGCTGTGCAATTGATTTTGTATTAACCATAATATCCAAACCCGTTCCTTTCAGTGGTAACGCTAATCACACTGACTACTTCAAGAAAAGTGTTGAATTGATTTAATGCAATTGGGGATTAGGAAAACAACTTGTGGTTACAATATATCCAAAGCACAAAGGGCTGCTTTTGCAAGTCTAGAAAACGATGTCAATGTTGTAATCAAGCAGGCAAATAAGGAAGGGAATTTGCTCTTTTTACCTCTGCAGGAATCAGAGATCCAACCCCAATTAGATGTTAATGTGCAATTGCATTACAATTCTGAGTATCTTTTTCTACACTTAATTGCAGGTCTCAAAATAATTTGATTATTTGGGGCAAATTATCCTGAAGCAGCAGAATGATCGATATTGCCTAAAATGCATATCTCTAACTTGCAACCATGCACTTCAAACCTTTCTCTATAATATTGTTTTCTGTTTATGAATGAATGTAAATAATCTTCTTTCTTATGTGAAGGATGCGAAGTGCAGCATTTAGTTATGGGTCACAAATGTAGCCTTGTAGGTTGTCTAGACCTGCATGGAATTTGCGCTGATTTCGCTGGTACCTTACATGAACTGAGAAGGTTTTTTCAGTATTCATGTGCTCAGAGAAAGACCTCTAAAGGTTGAAACATGTGTTGGCTATTTTGTTTTGGTCTAAATTATGCTTTATATAAAAACCTATTAAATAACTCTTGCTTTCAATTGTTGTATTTCGTTAAGTTAATCAGCGGTCATAGGGTTTATTAGATGCTTGAATGCTTTCAACTGTTTTGATTTGAGTGCATTGAGGTCTAGACAAACCTACATTTACACTTAGTCGATTGTGGTCCTGGGGCTAACACCACACTGCGTCCTATATCCTTTGCAGCTTATCTATTGACCCATATATACATAGATTAACTCAAACTGTGGTCTAGCCCTTTTGCAGAAAGTATAGATTCCACAAATGTATCCTGGTCACTCCTGAGGGAGTTTCTTGTATGCAGCTATATCTCAGGAGGATGGTATTAGGGCCACTAAACTTTCTTTTATCTGTGTTATGCAGCCTAATTAGAACAATCTGAATTTGTGCTAACATTTAGTGGACTTCATTGTGAAAAAATCAAAATTCCTTAGCATCCGGTATAGTTTTCCAGCACTGGTTTAGATGCTCAAATAGGAAGGATGCTCAATGATCTTCATTGCCCCGGTGTAGGCTGGTCATCTCTGGTACTCGGATCTACTAGCATATAGTCATGTCGCAGGTGAGGCACATTCCCCTCAATGCACATCAAACACTCCTCACTATGAAGAAGAGACTGAACCCCCATCACAACCGATTCTCACTCAATCTGGCTGGCTCCTTAGCCAGGCTCCTGAGGTCCTATGGTATGGGCATTTGATCATTCCTCAATGCGGAAAGGAAATCCTGGCACATTAAATAACTTCTACAAATACCACACACTCTGGAAGTGGAAGAGATTCTATTTCACTGGCTACCTATTAGCCAATTGATTGCCTTCAAAGTTCTTTTGCATTTTCCATCATTCATTATGTGGTACTGTACCAAAGCTCATCAAGGACAAACTGGTTCCTTACTCCACAAGACATGCCATGAAATCCTCCTTAGCTCTACTGCTGATAGTCCTTTTGTATCGTCTTTACCCCAAAGCAGGCCTCTCCTTTTCAGACCTGGCTCCATTGCAATGTAACTCTCTCTCTTTCAATTTAATATCAAAATCAAATCACCTTACCTTTCGCTCTCTTTAAAAAAACAATGTTTCCCAAATTAGCCTTTCACCCTTCTTTTATGGCCTTCCCCTTTAGCACCAAAGGCCAATGTTGAACGAGCGCTCTACAAAACCCCAATACAATACAATAGACCAATTCATCATATGCCCCTGATGTACAGTATATGATGGTACACCTATGTAAAGGAATGCGTATCCCCTCCCCCTCAAACTGAATGTAGTGGAGATAGACCCCCTCCACCTCAAACCGATTGATGATAAACTATTGGGGTGATCAGTGATTCTAAATGTTGCAGAAATTAGAATTATAGTGCTTTGCAGGGAGGCGCTATGGAGGACGATCTATTTTATGAAGTCAGAATGTCATGGACAATAGAGAATGTGTCAAGTAGTAAATGTTATGTTATATTATCAAAGAATCTAGATCCAAATCGGAACAGGTCCTGTGTTTTAGGCAACATTTGGGTTGGTCAGGCATTTCATAAGTGATCCGCCATTTTGGGTTTTGTGACAATGTCAGGCGCTTTAAAATGGATACTTGTTTAAGCAGACAAAATGGTCGAGTTGTGCTGACTCATTATGACTTCACTGGACAGTGCTTTTTATAAAGAGTTCATGCAGGGGACAATGGTGGGGGGAATGAGTTGTTAGAACCGGTCTAGACTAGGTTTGAGAGGCAGATAGGCCAGCGAATCACAAGTAGAAAAAGAAACAGCACATTGATCACGCCATATAAATGAACAAATCACAGAAAGGGAAGGGGTTGTTCCTTTTATCAGGCCATTACCTCACCTCGCTAGAGTGTATAAAAGGCAGGGTTTTATTCAGAATTTGAGCAGAGTCCATGAGATGTCCTTGCTGTATGATGTCTCTTGCCTGGAAGAAAATAAAGAACTTGTATTTTTGAAAAACCTACCTCAGCCTGCTGTTGTGCTCCAGAGTCTCTTCTTCACCCCAGAAATGCCAAGGCCCAGAGAGAGTGGGGGTGGTTGGACCCTTCTGAACACCTCTGAGAAAAACAATGTTGGTTACTTAATAAGGCTATTTAAAACATGGATGTGGAAACTTGTTAAGAAAATTAAGTCTAAGAATATGACATTTCAGTTTTTAGGGATTATTCATATTGAAGCATCAGAAGAGGATGGTAATCAGGAATTACTGATCAAATAGAAAAGTAGTTTATTGATTTTGAAACTCTTGAGAACATAGACAGGAATGGAATACTGACAAAGAGCTACTCAACTTTTTAGTGGATTAAATTATTTTGGAGAGACACATGGTAGTTGTATGAAATGTATGACACAATGCAATGTGTAATACATTTGTGCTCACCTGATGGCCGAGCACACGGTAAGGGGATGAGCGCTCTGTACGTTTTTGCTCAGGTTTATTTGTCCAACTGCCGCCTTAATAGTCAAAAGGTTAATTGACATCTTGCTGCCTCGCGGCTTGCATTAATTTCAGGCTCCTCTACCCTCCTTGACTTCCTCCTGCTCCCTCCCTCTGCCCACCCCTGAGCCTGATTGGGCACGAGGCCCTATTTAACTATTGCACTCAGGGCAGCTCCCTGTCTGTTGCTGCCCCTCGGACGAAGGACCCAGAGGTAAAGGGCAGCTCCTAAAGGAGCAGCTACAGATGGTATTTGCTGGTGTTCGCTAGGGAGCATGCAGTGCAGACGTTAACCAGCAGCGACTGAAAAGGTAAGGCAGGTGTGGGCAGGGCAAATAGCCATTACTGCTCCCTATTGAACTGCCCCCCTCTCTTATTACTCCTATTAGCTAATCCTGCAGTCTGCTGCAATTTGCAGTTGTATGTTTTTTTCATTCTGGCGCTAGGCAACTTGTCATAGTTAGCCAGCGGGGCTTTTCCCCTCTACCTAGAAAAAATATTCTGTTTGAAAATTAGGCTTTTTCCCCTCTTCTAGAGAAGTCGAATCTGCTTATTTTTGCATTGCTGTTTTGTTTGAAAATTAGCCTTTTCCGCTCTACCTAGGATTCTTTCCCTCTGACCAGAATTCTTGCTTCTAGGGGTATTGCTTCGACTGTATGCAGAAACCTAGGCCTTTCCCTTTAGCCTAGAGAATTGATTCTAGATTGTTGCTTTGCTGTGTGTTGTAGTCTGGTGTTGTGCACTGCAGTTCTCCCCCTTCACCCCCTTCTTTCTAGGCTCTCCCTCCATGGTGCTTTCAATCTCCCCTATCTTCTCTATGTGCTATTCTATCACCTATCCTATCTCTCTTTCGAAGTCTGGAAGAAAAAGGTTAAAGAAGGATCTCCTGGTCTCCAATCCAGACCTGCCCATCACTGACACCTAGGTCAACGCTTCTTCCAGGCAGACTGTCACCGACATCCTCTTTGTCATCTGCTCTCCGGACCTTTGGACTCCCCCTATGGACTCAGTGGTCTCCCCTTTCTCTTCCTCTACCATTAATGGTGGCACCCATTCGGAAGCACTCTTGGCACACTTCCTTTCCGCCACTAGCCCCACTCAGTGAAGTTACCTAGGACAATTGCTTGGGACCCAAAACATTTATTTTTTTCGAAGACATTATATTTTTGAAATGGTGAAATCTTCTCAAAATGTTTGTAAGGATTATTACATATTACAGAAATATGTTTGCAATTAAATAGCAGCTAGCTCAAGAAGGACTGTCTATGCATGTTAACACAACGCATGGCTTTGAAATCATGGCAAGTTTCGAAGATGAGGCAGAATCAAGTGTTGGACCACTGTTGCAGTTTTGCTAGACTTTCCACTATACCACCTATTCAGCTCTATAATGGACTTATAGGTCTGTGCACTTCAATAATGGTGCCGGCTTCCTGTCTGATTTATGATGCGGTTTTGCATCAATGTTTTGTAGCGCTGAATTTACTGATGTTATTTTTGAGGTACAGAATGGTATTCACTTCAGTGCCCTTGAAAAAAGAGATGTGGGAGCACTGATCTGGACTTAATCCTGTGACCTGCAGATTATACAAACACATCTGCACTGCAGGAGCTCCCAGAACCTGCAAAGTTAACTTAACCCCTGGAGTGTTGTCATAATATTGTACAAAACCTGACCAGATTGAGGATTGTTGATACATCTCATCTTCCAATTCCTTCAAATTATTTTATTTATTTATTGTATTTATTTCCATTTGTAGAGCACGCTGAACGCGGAGGTATCTGGGCGCTGATTACAGTACATAGATGAAATAGGGCCTCATTACAACCCTGGCGTTAAGGGGTTAACAGCGCCGTAAAAGGCTGCGGCGCCGTTAAACCCTTAACGCCAGATTCACACTTTAACGCCTGCTTTTTGCAGGCGTTAAAGTCCAACCCGCTAAGGGACCTTGGTGCTAATTACGGCACCGTAATTTACGGTGCCGTAATTAGCGCCTTCCCCATTCCCATTGAGCCCTATGGGCCAAAAATGGGAATGGGGAAGGGCAAATGGTGAATGGGGAATAAACGCCCCACTCACCTTGGAATGGGGCGGTAATTCCGCCATCCACCATGGCGGAATCCGGCATGGACCATGGTGCTAATAGCACCATGGTCCAACGCCAGGGTTGTAATGAGGCCCATAGTCATAGTAATAGTCATGATTTTTAATTTGTGTTTACTGAATTATTGAACCATTTATTTAGTCAAGGTCAAGCCTATCTGTTCATGGGATCACATCCAATTTGTTAAAGTAGAGTTGGAGCTGAGGGATAGCAGCAGAAGGAGAATGTGGCAGGGAACCCAGAGTAGTAAAAGCGTGGCCACGGAGTGTTTGCAAAGGAATGAACGTTTGGAGTCGAATCTTTAGCCCTTAATGAGACAGAAGATCAGAGGTAACACACAGTTTGGTGATGATGTGGGGCATTCCCAGTTAAGATCCGGACCAGTCTCTCTCTTTTTTCGGTGGTCGACATTTGAATGTATATGGTGCCTTTACTTCATGTGGACCACTGTGCGGAAGCTTGTAGACAAACGTACTTCATCTGCAAGATGATTCAGGAGTCACTACAGCCAGTCTTTAAACTAAAACACAGGACAGGTTGGGTTTATTTGAGACCACTACAGCCATGAACCCTTCAAAACTTGAAAATATCATTTAACGCCTCCAGCAAAGTAGTTCCAGATAAGCACACATATTGCGCGGCTTATGCTCACCACCCCTTTCCCTAGTCTCCCTACTGTGAGAGTGAATTCAATTTGATATGTCGCCATCTATGCTCCATCACTGGCCTGCCCCCAAAGAACACAGAAAGAAAGCCTCTTGCAGGAGATGATGTCTGCAGCCTCCTCTGCAAGTTGTCCGTGTGTGTGTTTCTGGCACGTGCACTCTACCTCAAGATGGAGAATGGCGGTGCTCTATTTCAAGCTGTGAGTGTGCTTTCAAAGAGACTGTCAACGCGAGCCAGCCAATACAAGCTGACGTCCCCCTCCTCCGCTTCTGTGTGCGCCTTTGGGCTGAATACAGAACATGTGCAGGACAACCTTGACTTCTGGAAATTGACTGAGAATGTCTCTAGTACTCCAATTTAAAGTTGGCTGGTCGTTCATGCAGCACGGACAACCATTGGAAGTCTCGGATGATCAATAGAAAAGGGAAGCTGCTTATTTCCTAATCAGTGCGTTTCACACTCAGGCAACTAAATGAGGCTGATTTCGGAAGTGGAGACCATATGACTGAGATCCCACTGAAAAAAAACAACGACAAAGACAATATTATTTGCTGTTGTTTGGGGAAAACCGTTTCTTATTTTGCACACACAGCCACGCTTAGGGTAATGAGGAATATGTTGAGGGCAACGCAGAAGAGATGAGGAGAAAATGCAGGTGGGGTGCTTAAATTAATATGAATGTGAGGATTGATGAATGAATGTGTAAATTAATGATTGGGGATAGAAGAGCAAGGATGTGCTGCCGGAGTGATTAATGAAAGATTTTGAAGGTGGATGAATGAACGTTTAAGGGCAGATATATATAATGTGAGGCTGTATAGACTAATAATGGATAGCAGTAGACGCATAGATTAATGTAAACACATCTAATTTAGCAATGTGTCATTATGCACTCCTTTTGTTTCATATGTCTGACATTGTGAATAGCTGAAAGGTGACCATTTTCTGTGTGCCTTAATTGGGATTGGTTGTCCTGCTGTCAATTTAAAGGAAAGCATGCCAGATGTCCAAGGTTCGACAGACTAGTGTTTAACTTTAACTTGCTCTGCATACTTTGCTTGAGCATCGTACCTGTTCTGTGCTAAATATTTTATGGCTTTGAGTATTGACCCATACCTAGCATGGCTGCCTCCAAGTTTTAGCCACATGTGGAGTAGTCACAACAGAAGCCCAGAACACTAGCAATGTATTACCTTGACTACTCACAGGGTTCCCATGTGCAATTGCTTGCACCGTGAAGTAGGCAGGGCGAGAAGACTGAGAGGGATACGATTACTTCACACATTTGAAAAAGCGAAGTGGGCCCAAACGGCAGAAATGGCACAGGAACAACTCTTTGTCTAGCCAGCCAGTGTGCAGGAAAAGCATGCCCCTCTCTTAGTGCTTTAAGTGGGAGGTGTTCTTGCCTTCGATGCTCTTCCCTGATGTTTACAGCTGCAAAAGCGATTTGCCATGAATTTCATAGAACCCTCTTTCAGATCTTCAAGTAAGAGGGAAAGCCATTCAACCGTAATGGGAATTGGTCCCTGCTGAACACAGTCAGAAGCCATCCATGGTCAGACTCATCCGATAACTGAACAGGGTCAAGGGAGCAACTGATGTCTGTAACGAGAAAGAGGATGCCCTCCTGTCTGGTGGCACTCATGGCTTGGAGGGGAGAGGAAGAGGAAAGCAGTTGAGGACCTTTGCATTGGAGACAATACGAGGGAAAACTAGAGCGCAGACTCTGGGTCCAATGGGCTGCATCAAGTGACCTCTTGTTAGTGCCAACATGAAATTCCTAATCAACCATTTTCAGAGCACAGTTTTCTTACATAAAGGACATGATGAAGGGTGAGAAGAGGATAAGGGGATTCTGAAGCAAGACACAAAGAAGAAGAAACAAAGAACACAGAAGCCACCCTCAAAAGTCCATTGCTCCCTCAATGAGCTGAAGCAGCTGCAGACACATTCTTTCTATGAGTACAAGCTCAGAAGACACAAGCCTACTGACAGCTGGTCCCTGTAGCTGTCAGAACATGCCTTTTCCTAAGCAAAACATTCATGTACATTAGATGTTACTGGGAAAGACGCACTACCTTGATTTTGATGCTGTGAGTTCAGAGTTTCCTGTAATTAGTTATTTATAACGTGCTTAATACCCAGAGGTTTCTAAGCGTGGACCCGGGGATCCAACCTCTGTTGCTCGTGAGCGTGTTGCCCCTGTGCTATCCTGTTGGCGAAAGCAAGCTTTTCATACCTTTTCATAACTTTTCAATGACTTATTTTTCCCTGTAATCCGCATATTTGACTACAGCCATATTTGCTCATTAGAGCGGATCATTATTCAGCATTAATGAGGGGCTCATTATACACCTTTTCGCACCCCTCAATGCAGAAAGCTGATGAACATATTTGCTTAGACTGTTATATTTTTAGATCAAACTTAAGACATGAGGGGGAACTTTCCAGAGTTCGACTTCGAGCATGCAAAGAAAACAATTATTTTTTGCAAACAGTGGCATCGTGCTACGAGGCCATTTCTACAAGAGGAGAATATGGTCTTCTAGAAGGATGGACATTTTGCCAATCTGAATGCACATTCCCTCTTCCTCTCCACACTTCTCAGAATTGCCATTTTCGGTTTCTACTCGGCCTTTTCAAATAAAAGTTGCTTTTTATAATTTCGACATCCCATGCCTTTTTTCACTGAGAATTTGGGAACAGATACCAAGTAACATGTATTGCAGTATAGGATGGTGTACATGATTGCATCAAGGCAGTGCTTCATATGCCCACCCATTTGGAAACTGTGACGGGTTAAGACTTAAAACATGAATGAAACTCAGAGCCAATGCGTAAGTTTTGAGAATTACAACGAGAACCCTCTTTCTTTAATCGTAACAACTGGTTTCTATCTTTCTTTCAAGGTTGAAAAGGATACGTTTCCCTTTGCAGTAGTATGAAGCCCAAGACCTTCTTGTAGAACACTCTAGGACTCTTCTTCTCAGGTAAGTCTCTACATGTCTTTTCCAGGTCGTTTGCTCTTTCTTTCTTGCACTGTCTATATCTCTTAACTTCTTCTTGAATTGGTCCTATTCAACCTGGAGGAATCATTTAACTTAACAGTCCCTTTTTTTTTTTGGGTTCTCTTGATGAATGGTTCATTGGAAGTTCGTATCAATGGGCTTGCTTAATGTCATTCCCCATACGATTTTTTTAACGGCCACTCCGGTGGTAGACGGCCTTTCAGTCTCTTTTCTCTCACCACGCCACCCACTGTAGCTCCTCCGCACTACTCCAGGCCCATATGACCTCTTCCTTGCCCTCTTCCCCTCTCTCGGAGTTTCACATACCTTCGTAGCACAGTGCTATTGATGTTTTCAAACAGGGTTTCCCTCGATCTGCCTTCTCTTCCCTCGGTATTTCCTTGTCAGCTGGTCTTCTCACTTCAACGCCGCTGCCTCCGGTTCTTCAGACTCCCCTTGCTGACCGCATTCAACACGGCTCACACGTCAGGCTGGGAGATCAGCTGTCTTCCTCGCAGGCACAGCTGCGAAGCACACGCCCCCTTCGGCTAGTCTGTAATGATACCGATGCCGGCGCTGTGTTTCGTCAATCTCTCGGCTCTGTAAACTTTACGTGGCGACAACCGGTCGTCGTAACAACTCGAACATAGCTTTCCTTAGTGCAACGGCACCTCAGGATGAACAACAGGAATCCTTTTCTTTTTATCTCTCCGGATCGTCTAATACGCCCAGACGTAACCGTCGTCCTCCGACTCTCCTCCGCCTCGAGCCGTTTCCTAGGTAACACAAACAGAGTCATCAACATTAGAGGAAAGCCCCTATCTCTGTGCCTTCCTGGTCTTCCTGAAGGGGCTAATGTCCATATTTTACTTCCCAGATAGAGACGGACTCCGTCACACCCCCTCTACTAAGCCCTTACGCTCGGGAAGGGTTTCTGCTCTGGACAAGAAATCGGCCCGTGAAAGCATCTTCCCCGGTTGGTGAATAGTTTTAAATGAGAAGGGCTGAAGGGAAAGGAACCACCTCAACACTCGTTGGTTTGAGTCTTTGTTCCGAGATAGCCAAACTAACGGTGCATGGTCAGTTACCAATGTAAACTCTCGACCAAGTAGGTAATACCTAAGTGTTTCAACGGCCCATTTGACTGCCAAACATTCCTTCTCGATGGTTGGGTAGCTCAGTTCATGAGGTAGCAACTTCCTACTTATGAATAGGATAGGCCTTTCTCTTTCTCCTTCCTTTTGGTAAAGTACTGCCCCCAGACCTGTACCCGAGGCATCAGTTTGTAGAATAAATGGTGCACTAAAATCAGGACAGTGTAAAACCGCCTGCTTGGTTAGAGCTTCTTTTAAACCATTAAAGGCCTTAATGGTTTCAACCGTTTTCCAAGCTTCTCTGTTCCCATCGGTTTTTT
The DNA here is from genome assembly GCF_040938575.1 of Ambystoma mexicanum. NCBI lineage: Eukaryota > Metazoa > Chordata > Amphibia > Caudata > Ambystomatidae > Ambystoma > Ambystoma mexicanum. The sequence goes on from NC_090930.1 coordinate 1,090,818,982, forward strand.
TCAATAGGTCTGTTAAAGGGGCAGCCAACGAGGAAAAATGTGGGATAAATCTTCTGTAATACCCCACAAACCCCAGAAAGGCCCTTACTTGTTTCGGGGTCTCAGGGAATTTTAATTGCTTGATGGCCTTCACTTTCTCCTCTTGTGGCTTTATCATCCCTTGTCCCACGTAATACCCCAGATATTTCGTACGAAAGGTTGCCACATGGGTTTTCTTGGGGTTTATGTGCAATCCGGCCCCTCTCAGGGTCTCAAACATCTTCCGTAGATGTATTAGATGCTCCTCCCAGCTCTGACTGTAGATGATAATGTCATCCAGATATGCTCCGACATAACTTTCATGTCCTTTTACTAGGCGGTTCATCAACCTCTGAAATGTTGCCGGAGCCCCATGTAGGCCAAAAGGTAGTACCGTGAATTGATATAACCCAGTAGGTGTTGCAAACGCCGTCTTTTCTTTGTCCGATGGCAACAACGGAATCTGCCAATACCCTTTGGTTAGATCGATGGTAGTTAGAAACTTGGCCTTCCCCAGGTTGTTCAAGAGGTCCTCTATTCGTGGCATTGGGTAGGCATCAAATTTGGAAACTTCGTTTACCTTCCGGAAGTCCATACAAAATCTTACGGTGCCGTCGGTTTTCGGTACTAAGACCACCGGAGAACTCCAGTCACTATATGAAGGTTCGATGATCCCTAAATCTAACATTTCCTTCACTTCTTGATTGATAGCTTGTATCTTTGATTCAGGGATTCGGTAGGGTCTGAGACGAACGATAGATCCAGGCGTGGTTGTGATGTGATGACATGTTAGATCAGTTCTCCCTGGAAGAGAAGAGAAGATTTCCGCAAACTCTTGCAAGAGATGGTTCAGCTCAGATCTTTCAGCAGACTTCAGTTCAGGATTGATGTTCAAACTTTCAATTCCTATTCTTTCCTTAAGTTGGGGAAAATGTTCTTCTGATGCGGGATCACTATAAACCATAGCGATAGGTTGAATGGGTGGTATCCATTTTTTTAATAAATTCACATGATATGTCTGGCACAACAGTCTCGTACCCGGTTGTTTCACCTTGTAGGTTAATGGTCCTAAAACTTCTTGAATTTCGAAAGGCCCCTTCCAGGTAGCCAACATCTTATTGTCCGAAGTGGGGAGTAACACCAAGACCTGATCTCCTATTTTAAAGGTACGGAGCTGGGCCTTTTGATTGTAATATCTTTCTTGGTTTATCTGGGCTTGAAGGAGGTTATCGCTAGCCGTAGCCTGCAATTTCTCTATCCTCTCCCTTAATTGGGCGGCATATTCGGTCAACGACACCTCATTTTCTAACTGCTCTTCCCAGTTTTCCTTCAACACATCTAACAGAGTCCTTACAGGCCTCCCGAACAACAGTTCGAAGGGAGAAAACCCTGTTGATGACTGGGGAGTGTTCCTCAGGGACATCAATATCCAGGGTAGCATTCTGTCCCAGTCTTTGTTTTCTGGCGAGGTTGTCTTCCGTAACATTTGTTTGATCGTTTGGTTATAGCGTTCCACTAAACCATCAGTCTGTGGATGATAGACTGCTGTCTTTAAATGTTCAATTTTGAGGGTTTCACAGACTTGCTTCAAAACATTAGACATGAAGTTGGTTCCACGGTCTGTGACAATTTCTTTAGGAATTCCCACTCGTCCAATGAAGGGAACTAGGACATCACATATTTGTTGTGTATTTGTTGCCTTTAGGGGAAAAGCCTCCGGATACCTTGTAGCATAGTCTACGATAACCAGTATATATTTATGACCTCTTCTGGTCGGTTCCAGGGGTCCGACAACATCAATTCCTTTCCGGCTGAAGGGTTCAAGTACCAACGGCATAGGTTGCAGAGGTGCCTTCTTGATGTTCGCTCTATTTTTCTTTTGACACTCCTCACATGACTGGCAAAATCTAGCCACCTGCTGGTATATCCCGGGCCAGTAGAATCTATCTAAAATCTTCTTAGAAGTCTTTTCGGTTCCGAGATGTCCCTCCCCGATCTGTACATGGGCGACCTCTAGCACCGTCGTATAATATTTGCTTGGGACCACCAACTGCTTCAACACCTCCCCACTCCTGGTTTTGCTCACTCTATACAGTAGTCCCTTTTCTTTGATGAAATGAGGACCTTCTCCAGGTGAAACCTCTTTAGCCCGCTCTCGTGCATATTGGAGTAATGGATCTAGGTCCTGAGCGGTTCTGAAACTATCGCCCTCCTCATCCAACCTCCAATCCACGGATACTGGACACACATTCTTAGTTCTCCACTCCGCCTTCATTTTCCTCCTTAGTTTCCGACTCTTCTGAGGTTTGGTGTACGGGGAGGTTATTTCTTCTCCATGAAAAGGGGCCATTTCCCACCAGCTCTTCTCAATCTCATGAATTAGTTTAGAGAATTTCGGTAGATCGGAGCCAATTAGTAAGGGTTTCGGTAGACTGGGTAGCACCGCTGCTTTCACTCCAACTGTTTCTCCACCCACCTTAATTTGCACCTTTCTTGCCGGGTACGTTTTTATATCCCCATGCACACATCTAATAGGAATTTCCCCTGCTGAATGAGTACTTTCACCTACCAGGTCTGCGGTCACCGCTGTCTGTAGACTTCCGGAATCAACTAGGGCAGTGGTAGGCTTCCCGTCGACCTCCGCCTCACAGGTGTATAAATATTGAGACTGTCTTCCGTGTATAGTTTCCGGGTAGTCTCTTTCCTTCATAGATTCTAGAACACTCACATCCATTGGTTCTGGTTTTGGTTTCTTTGGACAGAATCTGGCGAGATGCCCCCATTCTCCACAATCGAAGCACTGTGGGCCTCGAATAGACGTTGTCGTTGTACGATAGTTCGAGGGTCCCTCACTGCTAGGTCTGCTCCGTACGTTCTCCCCTTCGGGTTTCCTCAACATAGAATGAGGCCATCTTGGTTGGGGTATAGGTTTATTCACCACGACGTGTGGTTTATAACTAGGAGCAGAGGTCAACACCCGGCCCTGTCCTGCCTTTTGATACGCCGCCGCTACTTCCACTGCCTCTAACAATGACAATCGATGGTGTTGTTTGACCCATCGTTGTACTGGGCCGGGTAGTCCTTCTATGAATTGCTCTAAGATGACCTTTTCCAATATCTCAGCCGGTGCGGACACAGTGGGTTGTAACCACTTCTCAGCCAGTTCCTTCACTCGGTAGAACATCTGTCTAGGGGTCTCCCCTTCCCCCAGTCTAACCTCTCTGAACTTGATACGATAAGTTTCCTCATCTTGTCCCATACGTTCTAGAACCACCTTCTTCATATCTCCATAAGTGGTATCCCCCGTGGGATTTGCTGTCTGGTAAGCTGACTGCATCTCACCGGTCATCAATGGTGCGATGTAGTGGCACCATCTCTCGGTAGGCCATTGGGCATTTCGAGCAACCCTCTCGAAGTTCACGAAGAAATGTGCTGGGTCTTCTCCTACTGAGTATTTTTGCAATACGGAAGTAGGGACTTGAGGATTATTCCTGATATTTGTGACTTCCAACAACTGCGCTTGCTGCATTTGTAAGGCCTGTTGGAATGCTAACCTATCTGCTTGTGCTTGTTGATTCTGCATTTGTATGGCTTGTTGTAGCATCTGTTGTCCTTCAGAAAGGGTCTTAATGAGGTCCTCCATGACGTTCTCAGAATCCCACTTCTGACACCACTTGTGACGGGTTAAGACTTAAAACATGAATGAAACTCAGAGCCAATGCGTAAGTTTTGAGAATTACAACGAGAACCCTCTTTCTTTAATCGTAACAACTGGTTTCTATCTTTCTTTCAAGGTTGAAAAGGATACGTTTCCCTTTGCAGTAGTATGAAGCCCAAGACCTTCTTGTAGAACACTCTAGGACTCTTCTTCTCAGGTATGTCTCTACATGTCTTTTCCAGGTCGTTTGCTCTTTCTTTCTTGCACTGTCTATATCTCTTAACTTCTTCTTGAATTGGTCCTATTCAACCTGGAGGAATCATTTAACTTAACAGTCCCTTTTTTTTTTTGGGTTCTCTTGATGAATGGTTCATTGGAAGTTCGTATCAATGGGCTTGCTTAATGTCATTCCCCATACGATTTTTTTAACGGCCACTCCGGTGGTAGACGGCCTTTCAGTCTCTTTTCTCTCACCACGCCACCCACTGTAGCTCCTCCGCACTACTCCAGGCCCATATGACCTCTTCCTTGCCCTCTTCCCCTCTCTCGGAGTTTCACATACCTTCGTAGCACAGTGCTATTGATGTTTTCAAACAGGGTTTCCCTCGATCTGCCTTCTCTTCCCTCGGTATTTCCTTGTCAGCTGGTCTTCTCACTTCAACGCCGCTGCCTCCGGTTCTTCAGACTCCCCTTGCTGACCGCATTCAACACGGCTCACACGTCAGGCTGGGAGATCAGCTGTCTTCCTCGCAGGCACAGCTGCGAAGCACACGCCCCCTTCGGCTAGTCTGTAATGATACCGATGCCGGCGCTGTGTTTCGTCAATCTCTCGGCTCTGTAAACTTTACGTGGCGACAACCGGTCGTCGTAACAACTCGAACATAGCTTTCCTTAGTGCAACGGCACCTCAGGATGAACAACAGGAATCCTTTTCTTTTTATCTCTCCGGATCGTCTAATACGCCCAGACGTAACCGTCGTCCTCCGACTCTCCTCCGCCTCGAGCCGTTTCCTAGGTAACACAAACAGAGTCATCAACATTAGAGGAAAGCCCCTATCTCTGTGCCTTCCTGGTCTTCCTGAAGGGGCTAATGTCCATATTTTACTTCCCAGATAGAGACGGACTCCGTCACACCCACCCATTTGGAAACTGGCAACAAAAGTCGCTCCTTGAATGGTTCAAAAGATCTAAGAATACATTTATTCAATCCCGTTCGTCGTTAGCCGATGTCCACTTTGAACTTTTCCTTCTGCTGATCTGCCTCGCTCAACGTTTACCCATTGGGAGACTTAGATAGGGCATTGGTCAGTGCAGTCCGTGTAGGCTCAGCTCTGTTTTAAAGTTAATATTCTGCTAAAGGTATATTCCAGAGGGCTGACTCGATCCTTCAACTTTGAGATTGATCATCTGAGTACTGTGAGTGGGTAATAATTCTGGCATCGATTATTACGCTACTTAGAACCTGGAGAAATCCAGCATGAGGTGCTATCTACCTTACCAAATCATTATTATATTGGGTACTTTTTTCAGCTCTGAGCCTCGAAGGGGTAGGAGGGACCAGAGGTAGTGCTATGAATGTAGTGACATGATTATTTATCCAATCAGGGTCTTCCTCATGCTGTCCCTTAAGAGTCAGGGAAACACTTGATTGGATGAATGCTCTACAGGGAGGAAACAGCAAGTCTAATTACTTTGTATCCTAACATGAATCTGAAAGCCTATATGCATGGGAATACTCTGTATTTGGATTGACAATTTTCAGTCAAAAAAAAAAAGACGTTGGGATTAATATCCCAAATCTGCAGATTGCAAAAACAAGTGTAAAACCTGGCATAAAAACATTGCATAAAAGGCTTACATCAGGTTTTACACCTATTTGTAGACTCTGCTGGATTTTAAGGCAGAGTGGGATGTCCGCTTCTGCCTGCCCTTTCCACTCTGCGTGCAAAGGCACCTAGTTTTATACCACCTGACATCTTCATGCTGGTATAAAACCAATGGATTCCTATGGAGTGCCCATTTATTACACTAGATATGCATATACTTAAGTCAAAATGTACATTTTTTGCAACACATAGGAACTCATTTTCTTTCATTCATAAATTGATGGGAGGGGAGGACTTACATTTGCACTTACCTGCAAACAGGCCCACTCCTTTTTTTGTTATTTGCACTGCAGAGTGCAAATGAGAAGCGTAAAGGGTCAGTGCAAGCCTCCTTACACTTCTCTATTCTCACTCAGCAGTGCAAATAGAGTAAACGCTGTCTGCCATGTGCGCATGGCGGGTGACATTTACAATGATTTCCTATGGAAATCAATGGTTTCACGATAGCATGAAAATCGCAAAAGTTGTTTTTGAAGGCATAGGGCAAATGGGAGGCGGATACGTAACTCCCATTACACCCCCACCCTTCTAACACAACGAACACCTGTCTTTAGCCCCTCCATTTACACTCCTGGACATTTAAAATTAGCTCCATTGTGTAAAAAGATGCTAAGGCGATTGTTCCCCATTTAATAGCTTTCCCCTTGCACTGTATCTCGCCAATCTTGAAAACCGCACGGAGGGGCCAAGGGCACATTATTGCAAACATTGGTGGTTCTCTCCATGCAATAACCTCTTTTTGCAAAATTGGTCATTCTGTAAAAATGCTTGCATAAGCCAGGCAAGTGGAGTGAAAAAGCAGGTGGATACGGTCCTCCTGTTCTGTGCCCCAAATCCACCTGCACATTTTTTTTATCTAGTGGAGTAAAAAAGAGGTACACAACCTGGTGCAAATCTTTTACACGAGATTTTTACGCCTGCTTGTGCACTCTGCGGATTAATCTTCATCGTACATGCCACGTCCCTTTTGTTTTTTGTTGTCTTTTTATATGTTTAAGCTCATTTCAGGCATCAAGGCAATCATCTTCAGCACTACTGGGGATATCGAAAACATTTTGTGGGGGAAAATGATGTATTTTAAAATTATTATATTCACTATAAATTATTCAAAACGAGCTCTCTGTTGTTCGACATCGCAGTTCCTAATAAGTGCAGTGCTGCCAAGTTATTGGACAGTGGGTTGTGACATGACCTTTGACACTCAAAGTGTCTTCTAAGGACAGTAGAATAATAGCCTGCCCACTGTGTACCACATTGTTCCAAGTAAAATTGGTTGGGTATGAGGTATCTTAACTTGGGATAAAATATTGGATTTGAAGGTTGGAGAGGATGGCGGGAAGTTATTTGAAATTTTCTATATGCGTAAACATAGACATTTTCAACTCAAGCACACTCCACTGCAGTGTTATTTACACTACATGAAAACAATTGCCAAAGTGTTTAATTGCCTTGTCAAACGGCCCAATCAAAGGCGTCTCACTTTTTGTAACTATTCCCAAGCTAACCAACTTTGTAACATAATGCTATTAACAATACTTACCATTTATATAGTACACACCACATATTGGAGTCGCGGTTGATATGATATGATAGGTTATTTATAACGCGCTTAATACCCAGAGGATTCTAAGCGCGTACCCGGGGATCGAACCGGCGTAACTCCATGTCGTTTTGCTTCCAAAGCGAGCACGTTGCCCCTGAGCTATTCTTCCGAGACGAGGAGGTTGGCACTAATTTAATAGGTGCATTAAGTACCATCTCTCATGAACTCGGAATAATGAAAGGCAGAGCCAGTCCGCCAAGGATGACCTGTAAGCACAGGCGTTGCTGGGGAGATGCCTAGGGGTGGCTTTGGAGCCAAGTCTTTTGGTTGTAGCCCCAGATAGAAGGTCAGGGGCTACAACCAAAAGGCTGCTATCCCCGAGTCCCAACATTAGCGTAGCCCCAGATCTTTTCCAGACCCAGCAACCCCCCTGGCTGCAAGTAGCACACATGGTTCATGTAGCAGGGCGTCAGCCGAGTAGTTGTCGAGGCTGAATGATGAGTTCTGCCTAAGTGAGGGAATTTCTTGAAAGGATTTTGTGGTCAACTTAATAAAGGCACCTTTCAGATTTGTGTCATCAGTTGGTTTGTTTGTTTAAAAAGAAAGAGTGAGTATGATATCATATGGCATTTATAATGCGCCTATACACAAGTGTTTCAAGGCGCAAGGAGGCAAGGGAGGGGAACAGAGGGAAGACAGAGACAACGATCCTACTAGTGCAGGGGACTTACAAGGGCATACAAACAGAAAAGCTAAACAAAAAATATTGAGAAAACGTGATCCACTTGTCTTACAAAATTGACCCACCGTATAAAAACCCAAACTAATTAATGAGATATGTTAAAAATATGTAAGTGCAATGAGTTCAAAGCTGAAGAACTGGCGTTTTCAGACCTCACCAGGAGGGCGAGCTCCGTTAGGCACGATGGCCACTGGGAAATAAGAAGAGAACTCACAAGAGCAGGCCGTGTCACATGACTGGAAACAATTCCCATTTCAGAAAGTTCCCAAATCTGCTCTCCGTGCAGGGGCGTCAGTTAGGGATCATCAGGGGGTCACAACCCTGAACCCAACCCCTGTCTCCGCGACAGGAGACTCTCTGCTTTGCTATCAAGTTACACATCCACTGTGCCTAGGCCCCAGGGAAGTAAAGACGCTGCTAAACTGACGCAATGCTTTCTTCCCCTGCAACATCAAGAAATCTGTTGGAAATCTGTTTGTGGCACCCATAAGTAATAGCAAAGAGGATCCTCAGGGGTCACTGGAGTCGTACATTCTGCACCCTGCTTACACTAGCATGCAGACAGAGAGTAGGCTGGCCTGCGTGCCCAATGGAGACAACTGCCAAGCAGGCCCGGCCCTGAGCAGCTTTCTATTGGCTGCACTGGAGCCTGAGGTTGAAAGGGGGCCTGGTAAATGCTGGTGGTGGATTCGGGGCGATCTCTGCCATGTGCACATGGTGGGGATCTGTAAGGATTGATGTCTTTGTTACAATGGCGGCCGCAGTAGTTGCAATTGCGACTCCACCATTTCCGAGAATGCCATGGATTTTCCCTGGTTTCAGCTGCTCGTGAAAATCTGGTCACTCCCAGTGCAGGCAATGCATGGTCGAGTGTATAGATAAGCAGGAGAGTACATGAGTGATTATGTGAGTGGTCAGGTGAGGGAACCAATGGGCGATTAAGCATGTGAGGGAATGGATGCACGGATAACTAAGCCTTCAAGAAAGAAAATGGGAAGGCAGTGAGTGAAGCAGAATGGGACAGGGGTTTGACTAGGTGAGTGGGCAATTGATTGAGAAGATATACACCATTATGCATGGTTTGATACCAACTACGGGGATATTTATTTATTGTGCATTTGTAAGGCCTTATACATCAAGTAAATTGTGTTTCAAAGTGCCCACAGTGCAACAGGGAGGGAACATGGGAATGAAAATCAATCTAACAATATAAGTTCGAGGCGGACCTACTAAGCCTTGTGAGCATTTAGAATGTGCAAGTGCACAGGGAGAGAGAAGGGATGAGGGAGTGGGGGGGTAAGTGCTAGGTGTATAAGAGGAAAGTGCTAGGGGGTTAGCAGCTGTAGGTGCCTAGGTGAGTGGTCAGCTACCAATAAATAAGTGCAGGACTGTGGTGGCATAGGCCAGTGGGTGCCAGTGCTGGGCGGAGGCTGGAGGCAATTGAGAGAGGGAGGCTATGGCCCAGGAGGACACATAAGGGCCCTGGTCACCAATCTCAGCAACTGTGGGGTCTAGCAGAGGAGGGAGGAAGGGAAGGATGATATGAAAAGGAAAGTCTTGAGGAGCTTCTGGAATTTGAGGAGATACAGCTGAAGACGAAGAGGAAGGGGGAGGCTGTTCCATTGGAGGGAGCCAGTCGAGGAAAGGGATCGGCCACCAGCTCACTGTTTCGCGAAGCACTTGACACACAGAGAGTTGGTGCCCGGAGAGCGTAAAGGTCTGGAGGGAGAGTATATAGTGAGAGCAAGTTGTAGATGGCGTGGTCCCCGGCCCCAGACAGCCTTGTGGATATGCAGAAGGATTTGAATTTGATCCTTGCAGCAACCGGGAGCCAGTGGAGTGCTTTTAGGGCTGAAGAGATGCAGTCTCTGGGCTTGAGGCCAAGGATAAATCTCGTAGCCTTATTCTGGATTAGCTGAAGGGAAGAAGAGGGTAGATTAAGGAAAAAGCTATTGCAATAGTCTAGCCTAGGGAGAAACACAGCTCTAGAGAAATTGAGCATCTGGGAGAAAGTGAGGAAAGGAAGAATTCCTTTGAGGAGGTAGAGTTGAAAGTGGGCCTTCTTGGCAAGGTCCAAACTTAGAGGGAGGAAGGCTAGAGGAGTTCCAGACGACAAATGACAGACCATGTCAGCAAAGATGCCTACAATGTCACCTCGGATCCCAGAGGTTGAATAAACTTGTAGTTGATAGCTACTCATCTGTAATGTTTTGTTGTGTAAGCTTCCTCCATGCTCTACATTTCACGGGGTGGAGTGGCTAGGCATGAGGGATCTATATATAAAACATAGTAAATACAGTACCCTGCACCCTTCCAAGAAGAACGCACATCTGCCTTCCTACCACCCCATCCCACACCCTTGCATTGCAGTATGTCCCCCTCCACATAAATATCCATTCTACCTGCTGTCTTGACACCCACCTTCCTCACGTCACCACTCCCTCCCACCCAGCGTGGTTCCCTGTCAATGTTGAAGTCATGAGTCTGACACTTTGTGGGAGTTGCAACTCCCGAACTGGCAAAGGCAGGGCAGACTTTAACAACCTGGGGCATAGGGGTGGCTTTCACAAACAGAAAGGATAGCAGCACCCACACCATTGGATATGCCATGGATTGTGTAGCGGAGGTGATTCGCTCTTTCGGCTTCCCTCAGGTCACAAGAGTCTCTAGAGGAGCCAGAGAAAATGCTTTGCCTCTCAGCCTTGATATCACAGCAGTTGATTCTGAAATCCATAATTCCCTGCCATGATGTCATAGCAGGAGGATAAAGCATTTGGAAACGTTAAAAGTTGCTAATGGATTCCAAAGGAAGTTATGCACAACAGTGATGCTAGTTGGATGAGTTGATGGCTATGTTCGTGATTGGATGGGTTAAAGGGTTAAATGGGTTGTGAATAGATGAGTGTGTGAGTGAAATTTGACAGAGTGGGTAAAGAGGGAGAAGGTGAGTGAGTGCATGGGTGGATAAGAGAGTGAGCAAGATGGCGGGTCAGCAGTTAGCAATAGACTAGAGGAGAGTTGGTGTGTTGTTAGGTGACTGACTGATTAGGTTGGTGAGCTGATGGTTCAATATTATCATCAGGATCCTCAATTAAGCCCCACAAGACATCAATATTAGAAATAGTCGAACCAGTGATTTCTGCGACATTAGGTAATTAAGGAGGTTTTTTTCGAGAGTTAATGTAACAAAATACCACAGCACCCTAACGCTATTTTGCCTTCTCTGGATTCACACCAGGAAATGTCCCGGATTTCGATGTATCGGACATGGTACATTTTAAATTCAAAACCAACACCAAAAGCAGGGTAGAAATGATAATAGACAATATTATTAAATCAGATTTGAAGAAATGTGTTCTTTTATTTCTCACCTAACATAGCAACATTTTAAACTGTGCAAGGTACATTTAAACACAGAACTGTGCTGTTACATATCTAATGTTCTGCCTACATGTAAATTCATAATTTAAAAAATGTGAAAAATATTATAGATCTACATTTTGCAGATCAAGCAACGTCAGTTTCAGAGCCACAAGAGGGCAGCACTGGGCACACGTACGATGGACACCACTGTTCTTTGCTTATTTATTATTATTATTTGGGGAATGTGTAGAGCACTACATGGCAGCAACCACAAAGCGTGGACAACGAAGCAATATAGGACACCTCAGTCTTTTTTCCTTTCGAATCTCAACATTTCAAGGCGTCTAAAAGTAAAAAGAGTTAGGCCATATGGATGTGGCCTTCTGCCACTTCTGCGTCCCCCCATTTTAAGTGAGGGATCATGAGGGTTCCCTCCTGGGGGTTCCTTGAGGACTGTGTATGCATTTCCCGTGCTAGCAAAAAGCAGGCTCCTTCTGTTGAAAGCAATAGTGCAATGGCAACTGGTATGCTTCTCATGAGCACCGCCATTGCAGATCTCAGGCATACGCATGCGTGTGCGCGACTCACTGCACTCTGCAGTTTAAAGGATGGAAACCCAGCCTGATCCTGGAATCCGAGTGTGCTGTTCTGGGCCTTTGCCTGGCGCTGAGACATATCTTATGTATTTATTTATTTTGTATTTATTGTGCATTTGTAAGGCGCTTATACATCAAGTAAATTGTGTTTCAAAGCGCCCACAGGGCAACAAAGCGGGGACATTGGGATGAAGAACAAATACAACAGTGAAAGATAGAGGCGGACCTACTAGTCCTTCTCAGCATTCGGAACGTGCAAGTGCAGCGGAATCCCCTGTAATGAGCCAAGTGTGGACGTGGCAGTGCTTGGGTTCTTTCCTGGGAATTTTCTAGCCTCATAAGTGGGTGCAAGCACACGTGGCTGTTAAGGTTCAGATCTTCCACCCCAGACACACTACATAAGTACATTCAGGGGGCCAATCACAACACAGAATGTATACGAATATCCGAAGCCCCAACAGAGCTATACTTCTACTGTACTCAAATGTTCTCAAGTGCACTTTGAAAAACTGCATAACTGTCGTCCGACCTATTTGCTGTTATCTACACTGTTAATTTTATAATATGCATTTACTGTGCCTGTGCACACTTGCATCATTCAGAAATTCAAGGGCTCTGAATGACTGTTGTTTTCTCCCCTTGTTCCCTCCCTCCTTGAGCGCTTTGCAACACTTGCCTTGCGTATAGGTGCTTTACAAATAAACATTACCATTACCATTATCATGCACTGAAACCACTACAGAGATCTGTGGATTGACCTAGAAATCTGCACAACGCACCATCAGCCGCTACTGAATCCTCTACAACTACCACCTCCACCTCCTGTAGGCGAGTGTAGAGTAAAGCATGTGATACATAAAGAAAAGAGGTACCAATGGCCCTTCAATGCTCGCCACAGTTACTGCGCCTCGCAGCACAATGCACAATGCACCAGATGATCAAAGCACTCAAGATCCTCATTCTGTTGATGAAACAAAATGCCCTTTGCGCAGTGTCACATATCACCACAGTGCTTTCTCAGCACAGGGAACCTTATCAGCAAGTAATCCATCGTGAGCAGGGCCGTGGAGCTTCCTCTTGCCCTCGCCTCACCCACTGCTTCTTCCAAATCTATGCGAAAGACCTGCACATTACCACTTGCACCAGGTTCATACACCTTCCTAAACCCTCTTCCACTTACCTCGATAAACACCAGGCAGACTGGTTTACAGTGCGCAATGCTGGATACCTGTATTCAGATCTGCCCAGTGCCTTGCCCCTCAACATTCTCAGACAACGTTCCTCTGCATGCTCGCTCAACCCTTCAGCTCTCAAAACTCGACACCTCACAGCTAAGATAAGCTTTCGTTTCTGCATCCTGGGACTGATTAGCCACGGCTGGACTAAGATCTGCTTCTATCCTGAGTGCTTTAAAGCAGCCTCCAACATGATGGGCCTCTCCCCCCTATCACCCAACACCTCTGACCCTCATAGCTGACATCCATCTGACAAGCAAACGTTCTTCTACGGCTTCTATGTTACAGATGCATTGCCTGGAACGAATGGATTTGTGATCCAACCCTGAAAGAGCACTACTTTTGGTATAAAAACTGACCAGCATTTCTGTTTAAGACGCCAAAATATTGGAATGCTGTTTCCGTTTAACTGTGTTTGGCTCCCGATTTCGTAAAGATATAGGCCTTGATTCACAGAAGCCTTTTACAATTGTGCAATCCCACTGGAAAACGGAATTAGGCCCTTAATCTTTTCTTTTCCCTTAAATGTTGTAATTTTCTAACATTTGATAATTATTTATGACATACTTGTATTTGTATCTTTTGTATTCTTTTTGTACTGTACATTTTAGAATTTTTGCCCATATTAATTGTACAGTGCTCCGTATGCCAACTGGCAAGGATCGTGCTAAATCAAGAGATCTAATAAAAAAAAAAGTGGTTAAAGAAATACACATAAAAGCAGGAAAAAATCAGAATCAGGTGAAACGCTATCACTTGTTGCTGTCCAAGAGATGCTGCTGAGATCAGACCAGGGCGCACAGCATCATGAAAGAGGAAAGGCCACTGCCCAAGGGCATGAATTAACGTTTCTTCAAGCTGCTGCTTCTTTTTTGTCATACTCGGGAGATAAGAAAAAGGAGCAGTGGGAATGAGCAGCACTCTGCAACCCTGGCACAAAGACTTCTCCTTGGACAACACAACAACCCCCAACGTAGGAGGAACTCACAGCAAAGGGTAGCCAGCAGCCCTGACATGTGATCCCTGAGCTGATGACCAGGCTTTTAAGCAGGATGACCGGGCAAAGCTGCAAGTCCCCGTAAGAAGGGTCCCTCCTGCATCCAAAATGTCAGATGAGATTGTAATGTTAGTGGAAGAGTTCCCCCTACCTCTTTCCTCCAGTTTCCCGTCGGTGTTTTCGTTGCCTGATTACCAGCACCTGCACAGGCATTGGTTGTTGTTCAACAGCCAGAAGGACCCCGTCCGGGTCCCCCCTGAGAAGCCACTCTCATATCTGCCTAAGCACATTCTCCAGGGGAAGTGGGACTTGCAGGAGTATAGAGCTGCGAAAAATCCTGGAAACCATCACTGTGAAGGAGTCCACAGTTATGCAACCTGAGAGCACCCTCTTTGCATAAGTGGTCTCTTATTGTTTTTCTAGTGTAGTTTATGACTTCTATTGCTACCTGAAGGCATGGTCAATTTCATCCTTTGCCAACACCTGAAACAGTTAAAGTGATTCTGGGAGGATAGCTCAGGGGCAACGTGTTTGTCGTGGAAGCAAGACAACACAGAGCAAAACAAGTTTGAACCCAACCCCTCGCTTAGAGACTGGTCTCCGTTATCAGGTGCGTAATAAAAGAATAATTAATTAATCCCATTGCTTGCATTTGACATGGTACCATGGCAAACTTATAATACAGTGGTTTGCTGAAATGCCTTCTGCAGATTTACCATCTCTGTTGCAGTCATTCATCCTTTCAGAATGAAGCACACTTTTACCTAAAATGGTGCTTCATATAAGTTTCAGATGTTGTTAGGTGTGTTACGATGTGGTTTGGTGATATTGGGCGCCTGTCTCACTTGTGGGTCGACTGTCCCTCACCAAGCGGGCGAGAAACCTCTTATGTGGGAGGGGGGAGCTCTAAGATGTCCTGACCAGAGCTCGAGGATGACCATTTGTGCTGGCCAATGACCTTGGGGACCTGCTGATCCTTTGTCAGGCGGGGGGCCGAAGGCCCTTCCTGTCCAGGCCCATTGGAATGCATTGCCCTACCAGATGGTTGCTCTCCTAGTCCGGCCATCATGGACATAGAAATGACTGCAAGGACAAGATGGCCGGGCTGCTCTGGAAGTCCTGATGGGGGTGTCAATTTAAAAATGTTGTCCAGTTGGGTCTATAAGGAGCCCAGACGCTTTTGCCGAGAGGTCCCACTCTGTGACTCCGGGTACACAGATTACAAGAAAGCTTAGTCACCTTCCTCCGGATTACTATAGACTGGGGAGGGGGACCTGTCTGTGCTCCTCTTCGTTCTCGCAGCCCGGGCTCCATGGCGAGCACCTCCAGCAGAGACTGTCCTGCTGGGGGCTCTCTTCCGAGCACCTCATGGGATCGATTTGACGCACTTGGTCCATCTAGGGCTTGGCCAGCCTCGTCTGTTTCAAGCAGTTTGCTTCCACCTGCCTTGGGACCTTGGCAATGGTATGCCCCCTCGTGTGGGCGGCTCTCCCCACTGAGCAGAGTTAAGGCTGAGTAGCCCGGCAGCTCCCAAATGGTCAGAGCAGCCCGGCAGCTCCCAAGTGGTCAGATCGGAGTGGACGGGGTCCCCCCGCAAGCCACGACGCGGCCCCTCCTCCACCAAGCACGTTTCTCCAGCAGTTCGGAACGCACGTTCCGTGCGGTGCTGACCCCCCTCTGTCGCCAAGCCCCTACCTCTTCACGTTGTACCTGAGCCTGGCCACTCCCACCCACCCCGTGGCAGAGGAGTCGGGCCGCCGGCGCCCGTGTGACCAACCTGTCCACCAGACCCGCACACGCCAGGGGACGCTGTGGTCCTGCAGACGGCCCCAGAGGGTGCGAAGATCGGCTCTGAGGCAGGCGCGTGACTACCCCCATTGCCACCCTCGAACAGGTGCGGCTGCCTGCTTGATCTTGCCAATAGCATATGCTTATCTCAAAGATTAAGCCATGCACCTGTAAGTACACACGGCCGGTACAGTGAAACTGCGAATGGCTCATTAAATCAGTTATGGTTCCTTTTGATCGCTCCATCTGTTACTTGGATATCTGTGGTAATTCTAAAGCTAATACATGCCGGCGAGCACGGACCTTCCAGGATGCGTGCATTTATCAGACCAAGACTAATCCAGGCTCGTCGGCCCCTTTGGTGATGCTAGATAACCTTGGGCCGATTGGACGTCCCCATGACGGCAAAGATGCATTCGGAACGGATGTGTGCCCTATCGATGGTGGTGACCACGGGTAATGGGGAATCGGTGTTGGATTCCAGAGAGGGAGCCTGAGAAGTGGCTACCACACCCAAGGAAGGCAGCATGCGCGCAAATTACCCACTCTTTCGAGGCACTGTAATTGGAAGGAGTACACTTTAAATCCTTTAGCGAGTACCCATTGGAGGGAAAGTCTGATGCCAGCACCCATGGCAATTCCGGCTCCAATAGTGTATATTAAAGATGCTGCAGTTAAAAAGCTCGTAGTTGGGGGGGACGCTGTTGCGCACGTTGGAAATGTCCGCCTGATCTAAGAGCTCCCGCTCCACCGAGAAATCCTGAGCTAGTTTATCCGTCCAGCGCTGCCTGTTTCGGCTCGGAAGGGCTGGGGAGCTGGCCCGGCCACCCGTGGGTGACCAGACGAAATCCTGAGTCCCGGGGTCCGGGGTCGCCGGAGATACGGCACGATTCAGATTGACCGGAAAGTGGAGTGACAGGTATCCGGAGGCGAGCTCCAGTGCAGTCTACTACAGAGCCGCGGCGCGGCTGGAACGGCTGGGCCCAAAAGGGGACGAGCTTAGTCCCGGCTCTGCTCTGACACTCTTCTGGCGACACGGTACGGCTTCTGGACTGCTGCGGTGTGGACGACTCTCCGGCCTGTACCTGCTCAAGGCCCGACCCGGCCTCGGTTGTGGTTGCCGCAGTTGCTCAGCCCCATAGAACCCTTTACAAACCCTACAGGGCGGTGCGGGGCGAGGCACCTGATGTGAATCGCAGTAGTAATACCCACACGGACGACCGGTAAGGAGACGAGGCTGGGCGGAGAGGGGGCTCCGCGGGATGCCACGAGGTCGGCCGGGTAGCAGCTAAATCGGACCTGCAATCACCCTTGTTGAGGTGGTGGGCTCCAGTCTCCGAGTGGACAGGAAACCAAACCCCTACTGGTAACTGGAATACAGTGTACTGCACCACCTGGAACGCCATTACTTATGGGGGAACCACAGAGGCCGGCCAGTGGCACCAAGACTCCGGGGAAGCCGAGGAGGGGCCCCATGGACGCCTACACGGGGGGTCAGGGGCAGGCCGCTTCGGCCGACGCCCACTCGGCCGCCACACGAGAACCCCGCTGCTGAATCCAGTGAGAATTTGGACAACCTAACAGCTCTAGTTCAAAACGGGTTTTGCTCGATAAACACAAAGCTGGATAACATAGTCTCTACCATCGGCTCCTTAAAGGCTAGAGTGGAGAAGGAAAGCCTATGCATAACAGAAACTGAAACCCGTATCAGCACTAATGAAGACGTTATCTCGCACCACAGCCGCGATATCACTCAAATTAAGGAAAGTATGACGAAGCTACAGAGCAAGTGTGAGGACCTAGAATCGCGCTCTAGGCGCAATAATATTCGTGTGGTGGGCGTAACGGAATCTTTTGGAAAGGGCCAAATGGAGACACATCTTGAGACACTGCTTAAAACCCTGTTCGGACCGGAGGCCTTCTCTGAACAATTTCTGGTGGAACGAGCACACCGTACGCTGGCCCCTGCACCTAAACCAGGTGCGCCACCACGCACCATAATTGCTCGGCTTCTAAACTATAGAGACAGAGACACAATCCTGCGAAAAGCGAGAGAGGCGGGAACCCTTTACTATGAGGAAAGTCGCATACATTTTTATCCTGATTTCTCCTCCGGAGTACAAGCGAGCAGAAGGTCCTATGAGCCGGTCAAGAAGCTCCTAAGAGAGCGCCAGATCCCATACGCTTTAATGTTCCCGGCAAAAATGAGGCTTCAACATGCGGGCAGGGCCCATTTCTTCGAGTCCCCAGCAGAGGCCATGCATTATATTGAAACTTCCATACCCCTTCCTCCCAGAGGGAGCAGACCAGCACAAAACAACAGGCCCAGACCCGGGGAATGAGAAGCACTTGCGTATCGACCCTGCGTGGGCCCGGGGCCCATATGAGAAACTGATTAAGGTACACCAGGCACTTTGGGTGGTGGAGCTGTTGGACCTGATTGGCGGCCATGTGAAGCAACATGGCCACCCGTGGAATGTTCCACAAGTTGTATGGGCTACATCGTCAAGTTGGAGGTGATGATGAGGGGGGACGGGTGGGACAAGGTGAAGGGGAAGTTACGTTCAGTTGTTGGATGGACTCAAGGGAACATTTTGTTGAGGGTTTTGGCTGTCTTCCGGAGCTACCTCTAAAGGGAGGATGGAAGGGGACGGCCTGTTGGTAGAAAAGTAAAGTTTTGGTCGCGACTGGGCTGGCACTGTCTGTATGGCACGAATACTATGAACTTGTCAGAGTTGGAAATGGCTAATGTTGCATCTCAGGTCCCCGGGGGTGGACTGCAGGTCAAGCTGCTGACGTGGAATGTGAGGGGACTGAACAATCCAGTTAAGGTTAGGAAGATATCCAACTACGTCTCCAGGCATAATCCACAAATACGGATGCTGCAGGAGACTCATGCAGTGGGGACAGGTAATTCTCACATCCTGCCCGGGTGGGGTCCCCTGAGGTACCACACAGACAACTCTACCCAGTCCAGAGGGGTTCTCACCCTTATTCACCCAAGCCTTGGGTTTCGGGTTGGTGGGCACAAGGTCGATCCCCTGGAGAGATTTGTCATGGTCTGGGGGGAGGTGGCTAACCAACAGCTTCTCCTGGTTAATACATACGGCCCCAACATTGATGACCCGGCCTTCTACCTGGATATATATCAGATGATTATATCACTGGATGTCTCAGGTATCTTGTCGGGGGGGACTTCAACTTGGCCATTGATCCGGTTCTTGATAGATCCTCTACGGTGATGAGACCCCCAAGCAGGACAGCATTGAACCTGAGGCATGTCATTGCACAGCTTTCACTGGTTGATGCGTGGAGGGAGGTTCACCCGGGCAGTAGAAGATACACGTTTTATTCCTCGGTACATGATTCCGGGTCCAGGATTGATTACTGGTTGGTCTCCATGCCTATGACGCTCTCAGTTGAGCGATGTGAAATCCTACCCCGCACCCTCTCCGATCACTCCCCAGTATTGTTGGAACTACTATTCCGGAACACCCCGAATCCCTTCAGGAGGTGGAGAATGTCTGGTGGAATGTTATGTGACCCCGGGGTAGTGGAGTCACTTCATGTTGAAATTTCGGAGTTTCTGTCCAATAATATCGGATCGGTTGACAGACTCTTGACAGTGTGGGAATCATTCAAGGTCTGGATGAGGGGTCTGTTGATGTCTAAAACTACGGGTATGTTAAGGGCTGTGAGGGCCGAACTATCGTCAGTTGAAGGGAAGTTAGATGTACTCGAGAAAACATATTCAAATACGCAAGACAAGAAAGTACTAGCTGATATACACACACATATCCAGGAATTTGACAAGCTTGCTTTGAGGGAGGTCCGATATGTGGCGGCCCCGATTCAGGCACGCAGGTACGGGGAGGGCAACAAGGCTGGCAGGGCGCTCTCCAATCTAATTAAACACGATAAACAACCCACACAGATCAAAAGCATACACACGCAACAAGGGAGGGTTCTCCTTGGGGATAAGGACATTAATGGGGAATTCATGGAATTCTACAAGAGGTTATACTCAAACCAAAATAAGAAAACATCCGCAGAAATTAAGACCTATCTTGAGGCCCTCTCCCTCCCTAGGCTCCCGGACGAGGTGCGACTGGCGATGGACCAGCCGGTAACGATGAAAGAGATTGGGCAAGCAATCAAGGATCTATCAACAGGCAGGGCACCGGGGTCCGATGGGTTAGGCGCCGAATTTAA
Organism: Ambystoma mexicanum; assembly: GCF_040938575.1. NCBI lineage: Eukaryota > Metazoa > Chordata > Amphibia > Caudata > Ambystomatidae > Ambystoma > Ambystoma mexicanum. The sequence goes on from NC_090930.1 coordinate 1,090,839,020, forward strand.
CAAGGAGTTCCGTGAGGAACTTGTGCCGATACTACTACAAGTGTGGGAGGAGGCGCTTGAATCCGGCAGATTGCCCGCAACTATGAGAGAAGCAATAATAGTGATACTCCACAAGCCCAGGCGACCACCACAGGACGTTTCGCCCTACAGGCCCTTATCACTCATAAACATGGACGCTAAAATCTTTGCAAAGGTCCTGGCGAATCGCCTTCTGCCAGCAGTCCCGACCCTAGTCCACCCCGATCAGAATGGGTTTGTCCCTACTCGATCTACAGCCCTAAACCTCAGACGACTCTTTGTATCATGGCGCAGATCGACCCCGCGAGGAGCGCAGTGGCCATATCCCTTGACGCTGAAAAAGCATTTGACTCGGTATCGTGGGTCTAGCTCCTTTCGGTGCTTGAGGCGTTTGGGGTGGGTCCCACCTTTATTCGATACGTAAAACTCCTATGTACGGAACCTGGAGCCCCTGTCCTGACCAATAAAGCCATTTCTGAGATGTTCCTCCTGGAGAGGGGGACCAGACAAGGGTGCCCTTTCTCGCCCCTACTATTTGCACTAACCATTGAACCCATGGCGGCCGCGGTCCATCTTAGACACTCGGACAAAGGGATCACTATGAAGGGCTCCACCCAACTAATTTCGCTTTACACGGATGACACATTGCTATATGTCAGGGAGGTTAATATAGCACCCGTCATGACAGAGATCCAGGGGTTTGCAGATTATTCTGGGTACACCATAAATATGTCGAAATCAGAAATATTCCCCCTAACACCTGCCACCCGATGCCCTACAGACATAGGGGGACTCAAATGGTCCGCAGACCACATTAGATACCTGGGAATACTGGTCTCCAGGGACAAGCTCACACTATACGCAGATAACCATGAGGAATCCCTACAGGCAATAGGCTCCAAGCTTCAGATTTGGTGGCGGCTCCCAATTTCATTAGCCGGCCGTGTTGCCATTCTTAAAATGGTGGTCCTCCCTAAACTTTTATACCTATTTGTCAATATTCCTATATGACCGGGCAGGGCCTTCTTCTCCGAGCTTAGATCCATGGTGGTAACATTTCTCTGGAACGGTAAGACTGCCAGGATTAGCTGGGAGAAAATGGCAGAGCCCTATTCCTCTGGAGGGATAGCGGCCCCCGATTTCGAACTTTACTATCACTTCTCCCAAGCTCAATTTGTGAAATATTGGTATAATAACGAGAACAATACACCCCATGCATGGATAGAGGAACACACCACACATCCCACGAATATACAGTCAGTTATTTTCGATCCAAAGTATAAAGACACATGTGCATACAATCTGGTTAGCTGTACAGTCAGGGCATGGATGGCGATATTTGAGAGGCTGGGAGTGGAGGTCCCGTACAATCCAGAGGTATCGCTTTGGGACTTCCCGGGCATACCCCCCCCACGCATGATGCTAATATACAGGACTCCTGGGACCCTAACAGGGAAATGAAACTGGGTGACATGTTTGTGAATGATGTTTTTGCAGACCGGGGTCTCTTGCTGAGGGCACTGGGGGGTGGTCCCCTGAAAACGTTGCAATACTACCGTATGAGGTCTGCATTCCAAAAGAGGTGGCCTCTCTTCCCGGATGAGCCCCCACCCCATCCATGTGTGCAGTTGGTAACATCTAAAAATGGCCTGGGGATTGCTAGGTTGTACACAGCTGTGCAAGCTCACACTCCCACATTAAATCAGATAAAGGAACAGTGGGAAGCAGATTTGCAGGGTACCATTGAAGAAAAGAAATGGGCCGGCTATTGTGTGTTATCCAAGAAGGTTTCGCTTAATGCTGGTCTGAGGGTGATTCAATTTAAAATCCTGAACAGGCTACATTATACGCCGGCCAGAATCGCAAGGTTTGCACCGGATGCCTCGGACGCCTGCCCTAAATGTAATGCCCCCCAGGCTGGATCCTTTCACATGTACTGGGACTGCCCGGTACTGAGGGGCTTCTGAAGGGTGGTGGCTGAGCTCCTGGAAGAATTCACTGAGGTTCCCCCTGATTTGACTCCTCAGGAATACTTGTTTGGGGACATTGGTAAGCAACCAGAGAAAATTAGAAGATTATTTAACATTTCATGCGCCATTGCCAAAAAATGTATTTTACAAAAATGGAAAAGTTCTCTCCCGCCCACCCTAAACCAATTTCTTCAAGAACTGACACATGTCAACGAGTCAGAGGAACAGTTTGTTTTAACCCGACCCTCGGCATGCAGACCCAAGGACATTTGGGGCCCATTCAGATCCTATCTATGTAATATGATTTCCGATGCTGACTTGTCTTCATAATATTGTTATGTGAAATGTAACAGATATTTTACCCCTGATGTAACTGTTAAACAGATGTGCTGTGGTGTGGCGGCCTATACGTGACCATTAATAAAAAAGAGTTTAAAAAAAAAAAGAAAAGCTCGTAGTTGGATCTTGGGATTGAGCTGGCGGTCCGCCGCGAGGTGAGCTACCGCCTGTCCCAGCCCCTGCACCTCGGCGCCCCCATGAAGCTCTTGCCTGAGTGTCCTGGAGGTCTGAAGCGTTTACTTTGAAATAATTTGAGTGTTCAAAGCAGGCCGGTCGCCTGAATACTTCAGTTAGGAATAATGGAATAGGACTCCGGTTGTATTTTGTTGGTTTTCGGAACTGTGGCACTCGTATTGGGGCATGAGACGGCCGGGGGCACTCATATTGTGCCGCTACAGATGAAGTTCTTGGACAAGCGCAAGACGAACCAAAGCGAAAGCATTAGCCAAGAATGTTTTCATTAATCAAGAACGAAAGTCTGAGTTTCGAAGATGATCTGATACCGTTGTAGCTCAGACCATAAATTATGCAGACTAGCGATCTGGCTGTGTTTTTCCCATGACCCGCTGAGTAGCTTCTGCGAATCCAAAGTCTTTGGGTTCCGGGAGAGTATGGTTGCAAAGCTGAAACTTAAAGGAATTGACGGAAGGGCACCACCATGAAACCTCACCCAGCCCAGTCACGGAAAGGATTGACAGATTGATAGTTCATTCTCGATTCTGTGGGTGGTGGTGCATGGCCGTTCTTAGTTGGTGGAGCAAATTGTCTGGTTAATTTCAATTAGTAAGAGATAAGTGGAGAGATTTCAGGGCTGGAAAGATACAGTTGCTGGGCTTGAGGCCAAGGATAAGTCTTGCAGTCCTGTTCTGGATAAGTTGCAGGGATTGAAGAGTAGAGTTATGCCAATTGAGAAAGAGGCTAGAACCCAGGGCTCTGGAGAGTGAACTTCTGGGGCAAAGAGAGAAAAGGTATAATACCTCTGACGAGGTGAAGCTGAAAGTGGGCCTACTTGGCAAAGTCTGTGATGTGAAGAGGAGAGCGTGGGGCCGAATAGGACACCAAGGTTTTTTGCCTCACAGGGAGGCCAGTTTGGAGGGCCCAAGGAGGGCAGCCAGAGTGAGAGGGAAAGCAGGAGCAGTGGTCCCAATGAGAAGGATCTCCCTTTTACTGGCATTAAGGCAGAGATCATTTGAGGTGCACCAATCCTGAGTCGTGGATAGACAGCCAGGAATGAGCGAGGGAGGAGAGGAGGCAGAGGGAAGCCTGAAAGAGATCAGAGTGTTGTCCGTATAACACAAAGTTAGAAGAGAAGGTGGCGATCAGGTGGGCCACAGGGGCCATATAGACATTGAATAGCCAGGGTGTGAGGATAGAGCCCTGGGGGACACCACATGTGGAGAGAGAGAGGTGGTGGAGAGAAAGGATCCAAGTTGGACCTGTGAGGGTCAATACAGGAGGAAGGTCAGCCATGCCTGATCTGTGATGCCGAGGCTCTCGCGGAGACGATTGATTAGGGTGACGTGATTGACCATGTCAAAAGCAGAGGAAAGGTTGAGGAGGATGAGGACAGTGGGAGACCTGGAGTCAAGATTAGAGAGCAGATCTTCATGGAGAGCAGTTGCTGTGGCGCTGGCTGCTGTGAAGCCAGACTGATGATCATTTAGACAACCAACAGATTCAGTGTGGAGAGTCATCTGGGAGATGACCAGCTTTTCCAGGAGTTTGCCTAGGAAAGGAGTGATAGAAATGGGGCGATAGTTAGCCCAAGAGGTAGGGGTGGGCAGAAGGCTTTCTTTAGGAGGGTGGTGCACAAGGAGTGCTTGAAGAGAGAGGATCCTGTGATGAAAGGAGTGTTTGAGTCATCGTCCAAGGTTAAAGTGGGGTGGCAATGTTGTCCTTGATGGTTCTGGAACAGCAGGGTAGCACCTGTTTGACGATACTTTCATGGATCAAACTTGTCTAGAGACATCTTCAGATGTTTTCAGAGAGGAGGAGGAAAAAGGAAGGGGAGGGGGGCGGCCAAAGGGTGCCTGAGAGAGGTAGAAGGAGAGGAAGAGGAAAGCGAGGACAAGATATCTTGCATTTTAGTGGTGAAATTAGAGGCCGGAGCCATACAGAGGTCTTGGGAGGGAAAAGGAGAGGTGGAGACTGCAGTGGGATTGGACAGCTCCTTGCAGATTTGAAAGAGTTTGGCAGTGTTGTTGGAGGCCGGAGAGACGTGGGTTTGAATATGGACCCTCTTCTTGGAGAGGACAGTCTATATTGCCTTTTGAGCAGGCAGCAGGCCAGTTTGGCAGAGGATGCGCCTGAAGCCCTCCACTTCCTCTCAGCCACCCTGCACTTGCGTTTCAGGGCAGCCAGTTTGGAGTCATACCGAGAGTTGCACTTGACACATTCTCATGACCAGGGCAAGGATGTCCTAAGTGTTGGAATTAGAAAGATGCAGGTTAGAGAGGGCTCTGTCTGAGTGCGTCGGCCGCTGGAGTAGGAGCTGGGAAAGTAGAGGCAAAGGCATCGACTGACACTCGCTTCATGGGCCGAATGACGGAGAAGCAAGGTGGCAATGCTAGGGATAGGCTTTGCCTAGGGGACAAGAAGTTTCAGGTGCGAGGAGAGCAGAAAGTGGTCAGTTAAAGAGAGAAGAGTGGTGAGAGGGTTAGAGAGGGGGTTATCTGAGGAGATGAGAACATCGAAGGTGTGTCCAGCAGAGTGTGCCGGAACAAAGGGTAGAATGGAAAGGGAGAGAGTGTCGCACAGGTTGCGCAAGAGCCCAGAAGCGGGATTAGAAGCATCCAGGTGGATGTTAAATTTGCAGAGGAGAAGTCCAGAGGTAGAGGCAAGGAGAGAAGAGGAGAGGTCAGCCCAGGCCTGTAGATGGTGGCCACAGTTGGAGGGAGGCCCGAAGAGATGGTGAGCCTGCAGATCAGGCATTCAAAGGAGGAGTAGGCCTATTTAGGAATGACAGAAGCAGGAACCCACTCTGGAAAGATCAGGGCCACCCCATATGCAGGCATGTTGGTTCGGGGCTCGGAGAGGATCTTGTAGCCCTCAGGGTGGAGAGTGTCAAAACTCATGATAGAGCTGTCTGTGAACCAAGTCTCAGTGAGAGCGAGGACATTCTGGTCAAGGTCTTCGAGGAGGTGGCAGATGTCAGAGGAGTGTTTCACAGCAGAGCGAGAGTATCGATGTGAAGCAGGTTGCCACATTTGAAAGACTTCGGGGTGGGGTACAAAAGTGAGGTACACCCAGCGGAAGCCATAGATGGCCCGAACGTGGGGTGAGGGGGCGTCGGAGGAGGAAGAAAGAGTGAAATTTTTCATGTGCTTGTCCTTTATTGGTCCTTCTTCTGCCATCCTATGTGGGGGAGGTCTTGGTTAGACCTTTGTTTTCTGGGTACTTCCTTTGTTAATCTGAGTGCTGATTAGCTGGGTTCCTGGATAAATTATCTGGAAGCTGAAGACAAGTAGACCAGCCAGCGACGCCTGCTGAGTAACCCGCTGCCTGTGCTGACCCTTTCTTCTGTGCAACAGAGGAGTCGTGAAGATGACTGGGTCCCTTGAGCTGGTGGGACCAATCGGTCATAAGAAGTCCTGCATTTCGAGCCATCCCATAACGAGCTTTCACCTTCTTGAGCTGTTAGGCAAGAATTGATGTAGCATCCCTGTGGGAGACTACACAACCCTTGTCCTCTCCGTACTAGGCAACCCATCTTTTGGTATAGGCCTGTACTACACAAGTTGGTAGTGTGACTGAGCAGCCAAGCCTATCTCAAGAGGGGTAAATGTGAGCTGTAGCGCTGTAGCAATGAAATTTCGCAAGTACAACACTTAGACTCAAGGTTTTAGTTAAAATAGTTATTTATTTAACATCAGTTTTTAAATAAGAATTCTATTAAAAGGGCAATATAGGTAACAATCAAATATACTTTAAAATACTTTTCCAAAATCAACACAATGCTAGTAGATAATCTTTGGAGGTGCGTTTTACACACTTCCTACACCCTGAGGGGACTTCAGTAACTAGGACAGACAGTAATGTTATTTATATATCACCAGTACACTTTTGAGATTCTGAGGTTGGTAGAAAGGAAAGGTTAAGGGAAGGAAAAAGGTTAAACAGGTTCTCCGAGCATGTAAGCACTTAAATCTTCCAATGAAGTCTAGACAACCTTTCCCAGCAATAATAGTTTAAAACTAATGTATCACCTATGAGGGACAGTAAATATCAGTGAAGTGGACTAGAAGAGTCTGCGGGGAGCCAGGACAGCCAAAGTCATTTGACGCACAGTCTATGGAGCTGTGCCACTTTTTAGATAAGTCTTGCACAAATTTAAAGAGTTTGTTGAAAAAATATCACTGTAGTGTCACAAGCTGTTACACTTGTTAAGGGTAAAGCTGAAATCGACTCTAGCAAAGTTGCTACTGCAAGTCTCAACTGAGAAGAGCAAAGCTAAAGAAACTGAGTTAAGTACCCCAAGTCAGAACAGTAGCTTTGGTTAGAAGAAGAGTGGTCCAGCTGGCTTCTGTCTGGTTGCAGTGATGCAGATTCTGTGTTCCTGGGCCTCAGTCATGGGGCCAAGAGGGAGGACGTCAGAAGTCAGCGGCAGCTACGGGCTATCAGCGGCACTCCGTAAACAGCACCAGCGCAGATCTGGGATACCGGTTGGGCTTCCTTCACTCCTTGAGTCCTGCACTCTGGTGAGGGGACTCGAGCTCTGGTCGTCCTGCTTCTGGAGCGTCCTGGGGAAGACTCCTGTAGCTTCTGGCCGGCTTGCAGACGTTGCACTCTACTATGGATTTCCCGACCCCTGCCACTTGGTTCCTGCAGCAGCAAAGAAGTACAGCCAGTCGGAGAAGATGGTCCCGAGGAGTTCGTCTCGAGGTTATTGGCCCCAGTAACCCAAGGGGAAAGTCGTCCCTTTCGGAGCTTCTCTTGAGCTTCAGCACAGCTGCAGGGCTTCACCTGGCAATTCAAAGGTCCAGGAGGATGCATCAAGCTTTGTTCAGTTTCTTGGTCAGGTTTTCTTCCCAGGGGTGGACTCTGCCTCTAGTCCCAAAACGCTCACCTTTTATGCAGGTTTCTCCCATTCATGCACAGCCTAGCTGTCACTCAAACAGCAGGGTGGCTGTCAGGAAAGGACAGCCAGCCAGCCAATCAGGACTGGGTGCATCCAGGCATTCCTAAAGACAAAGGACAGGGGAGTTTCGGGAGCCTCCCTAACTTCCTGTCCTTCCAGACACATTGGATCCTGATGCGGTTTTCAGTGATGAAGCTCGCCAAAGGCAAAATGAACAAAGGGCTCAAACCTGGCTTGGAACGCACAGTAAAACCGAAGAAAGACCTCACAAGCAGAAAATGGCAAAAAAAAGACCAGGCCGTTTTGACAAAATGGTCACCCATCGGTTCTATACTGCAACTGAGGATTCAGCCTGCGGTAGAAAAGCACTATGGTAGAAAAATTAAACCACTGCCACCAGCCATTTTAAGTAGTGAGGGTAACATACTAAATGTTACATGAGTAGGTAGGATAAGGGGCTACTAAGTAACCCCCCATTGCTCCAGTGCGACGAACCGATGAGTTGAATGCGTGGAAAAGCACGAGTGCATTGAGCGGGTGAGTGCCGGGTGCGGGTGAGTGCGGGGAGCGGGTGAGTGCGGGGAGCGGGTGAGTGCCTAGAGCGGAGTGAACGAGTACCCAGAGAGAGCGGACGTGTTGCGTAGAGCGGACGAGTATGTAGAATGAATGAGTGCAGATTACTTTACGCAGTATCAATGAGTGCGTAGAATGGATAAATACGTAGAGGTTGTGATTGCGTATGGCGGACGGAATGAGTGAAGTATGTAGATGAATTATACATGGGTAGTACAAATGATATATGTGAATGGAATTGACCACATATATGGATGCAACGCGTGCAGAACGAGGATGGAAAGAGTGACGTACGTTGATGGATCGGGTGCCGTAGGTGGATGGATTGGGTGCCGTAGGTGGATGGATCGGGTGCCGTAGGTGGATGGATCGGGTGCCATAGATGGATGGATCGGGTGCCGTAGGTAGATGAAACAGGTGGATGTGGCAGACAAGGGTGCATGCGCGGGGCAGACTGGAGTACATGAGTGCATCGTGCAGACCTGAGTGTGTGGAGCAGACTCGGGCGCATGGAATTGAATAAGAGTGCATGGAACGAACTGGAGCGCATAGAATTGTGTGACGTACATAGTATGGTTTGGAATGCAGGGAACGTTTGAAGAGCATATAACCCATCATATCACACCCCACGCTTACTCTCTTCTTTACACCACCACTCAATTAGAACACAGAGATACTATGACACCATTCGGTATAACTGTTCTCATACCAACATCCGCTGCCCACTCCCCAACATTCTAAGTAAACACTGCTGGTTACACCCCCCCCCCCAGCCAGGCGTTCTCCACAGGCCTAACGCAGCCACACTCGGCCTGGATAAATCCTGCCAGAACGAACACATACTACTGATCTCTCAACCACCACACCTACCGCTAAAAGCAGCTATTACAGGAATGCCGCACCAGCTGCACACATACCCAGTGCTCACATGCACCTTTGACTCTCTCTACTCTCTCTACTGACCTGAACTTCGGTTCCCAAGGGCGTTCAACCTACCAGCACCTTCAGACCTTACCAATGGTACATAAGGCGCTATATAAATGCAAAATAACATAACATAACATATGTTAGTGTTATTTAACAAAGTCCTAGTGTGGCCCTTAAAAGACAACTAGACAGAAAGCATTGTACATTGCTGTAAAAGTAATGAAGAGATGGAGATGATGTAACCTACTATCAAAATTGCAATCTGCTGAGCAAGAAACTGGGGCTCTGCTCCCAGCGTTCACATTCGATCAAATGATGTGGTCCTGGGCACATCGATTTACCTGACTATTCATTATTATTGTTAGTTTGCATGATTATAAACACCTGGAGGTGATTATGTTAACAGTGCACTATGCTGTTCAAAGCGTGTCATAGCCTTATGGTAACAGTCAGAGCATAGTAAGATAACTGAGAAAAGGACGCCAGCCTGCCACAGACATATGGCCCTTCAATCCCTACTCCCTGTTTGGTTACACGTCCACCTTTGCCTGTCACATAGTCTACTTTACACAGCATGCATAGCGAGCCACGGTTATATTTCCTCACCATTACTATACTTTGATAGCCTACTTCTGAATAAGGCACCATCCTTTCGCAAATTAAAATAATGACTAACATGACAAATCATGGAACAAACCCTTGATAATAACCTTTTTGACATCAAGGTGTCAGGCCTTTTTAATTTGATCACCCCATTCCCTTACCATAGGTTACCAAAGCATTCACCTTTATACACAGTTTATCCTTGACTATGCCACTCTTGGCTAATGCTTCGCAGTACCAGAATTAACATTCTAGAGTTTGACCCTGGTATAGAAACTCCCAGACAAGCCACCAAACTTCCCACACTCTTGAGACCCTCGTGCATCCAACCATGGTGTACTAACTTACAATACTCCAAAGCTGCCCTGGAAACAAAACCCAGCTATCAGAAAACCTTAGGACAAACCGCCTCCTCCCTTCTGTAAAATCAGGTTCCACCTAACAGGACTGACACACACCCATGTTATCGCAAAACTTTCCTCCGGTGTTGCATCCCTCCCTTCCTGTGTTTGTAGCAACTATTTCCTGCTTGCCCATCCTCTTGTATTCCTCACACTCATTTTCGTTCGTCCAGCAGATTAGGGTCTGGATACCCCTGCCAGGGGAACTGTACACGTCACTTCACTCTACAGCGATGCTGATTTGGTGCAGTATAAAAGCATATTAACATAACAGTAAAAAATGAAAATTAAATAAAACGTACTCGTGCAAGGTTTAATATACTGTGCCATATATAATCACATTGAGGATTTACAAAGAAAACCAAAAGCTGAATGGTCATTTGGTTCACTCACGGCAACATCACTTTAGGGCCAAAGTTCATTGACATAAAACTCAAACAAATTAAAGACTACAATTATTTATGCCTGGGCAGCTTCTTTAGGTCTGAAAAAGTCAGTAGCTGAACGATATGTGCCCTCCACCTAATTAATGAAAGCAATGTTAGATATTTCTTCCCAATATTTTTGTCGTATGGCTGTTTTTTAGTTCCCTTGCAATGATTTATTTTGTTCCCTTGCACTGATTTGTTTTGTATCAGATGTTGTAGGGGGAGATTTCGAATTTTGAAACAACAGACCTGGGTTTCAAGCCCGGCTTCCCCACATCACCAAAATGATGGCGTTCTGTTCTAATGTCCCTATCTGCATCAATCCATTTATCTGCCAAACCTGGGTGTGCATAAAGCAGTGGCACTGTAAGAAGTGCAATGTACAATGTAAAAAAAGGAAATCAATGGCCCATTGTGTTCTGCTTGCTCGTGATGATGGTTCTCCAGCTTGCAGCCTTAAGCTATGCTGAAGTCTCCTCACTTTCCTGCAAGTTGGCTGTGAAACCTGGATGTGCACAGACACGAGTTTCAGATCCTGAACAGGCTGCAAGGATGGGCCCACTGATACCATGAAGCTGAACAATCCTCCGTTGTAGTAGGGAAAACTGAGTGCCATGTGAAAAGTAAGAGGTAGTTCCCAACTCTTCACAAAATGTGTGCTTATTTAATTTTATACTCTTCTGAATGGATGTGGTTAGTTGGAACTGAATGTACAACTATAATAATTTGTGTTTTACATATCGCACTACATGCTAGTTTTCTCACACTCCTAAGCGCTGTAACAAGAGTTTTTATGTCCCAGTATAGAGGTACTCAATTTATCAATCTCAGGAGGGCGAAAGGCTCATCGACCCTGCTGTAGGAGACTGGCTTAATGTCTAAGGTGAGCCTTTAACTTGTGAGCTATCGACCAGGAGGCCTAGCAAACCACTTCTAAGAGTGCAAATGAAGGGAGGAGAAGCTCTACTCACTGGTTGCATGAACGATGAGGCAGGGTTCCATCCTGAAATTATATGATATGATCGATTATTTATAAAGCGCTTAATACCCAGAGGTTTCTAAGCCCGGACCCGGGGATCGAACCTGTATTGCTCTGTGTCATCTTGCGTCCAGGGCGAGCACGTTGCCCCTGAGCTATCCTCCCAGGAACACAGATTTAATTATGCCCGCTTCTGAGAGTGAAACTCACTGTTATCACTCCACTAGCATTGGCTATGATCCGAGAATCTGTGGATCCCGCAGGAGATTTGCCAAGTTGTTCCATTCTAGGGGTAACTAATTCCTACATCCACAGCTCGCTGTGGCCTTGGCCTGCATATGCTTGCTTTCCCATTTTAACTGAAGGACTATGGGTAAAAGAATGCAACGAAACATCAGGCACGAATGAGCTACTCGCACTACCAGAAACTACCAGAGCAGAGCACACCTTGACACCCACAGAGCAGTGCAAAGGAAGGTCATGGCCTGATTTAAAACGACTGTCGGCGGGACTCTAAATGTAACAATTCACTGGTGGTTGAGACAATACAAGCCAACAAAAGGTACTTCAATCATTCATAAAAGCCTCATTTCCAGCTGACAAAGTCAGGCCTCCACAAGAGAGCCACATGAGGACTCCAGCCAAGCCTAGGTACAATCTTGGATGACAGTGGGAAGCTTACCTTGAAGAAAGTCAGGCCTCCACCAGAGAGCCACATCAGGACTCTAGCCAAGCTTGGGTACAATCTTGGGCAACGGTGGGAAGCTTACCTTGAAGAAAGTCAGGCCTCCACAAGAGAGCCACATCAGGACTCCAGCCAACCCCAGGTACAATCTTGGGCGAAAGCCATGCCTCCACAAGAGAGCCACATCAGGACTCCAGCCAAACCCAGGTACAATCTTGGGCGACGGTGGGAAGCTTCCCTTGAGGCCTCCACCAGAGAGCCACTTCAAGACTCCAGCCAAGCCCAGGTACAATCTTGGGCATTGGTGGGAAGCTTACCTTGAAGAAAGGCAGGCCTCACGCTGGGTCAATCACTTCTTAAACTGGACAACGAAGCAATGGGCAATCCCTATAGGTCTATCAGCCAAAATCCAAGATCATGACTGGTTTCAGGTCTGCGCAACATGCCAGGGGTTGCAGTTGAAGACTCTGCTAACTGAATCACTTGAAGAGCTTGATAGAAGGTGTGGCTGGTGCATTTTTCTTTTTGAAAAATTTACATAATATGAATTGCCGCTTCCCAGACAGTGCCTGCCATTATTTTCAGAGCATCCAGGAGCTCTGTACACCACATCATAAGAAAGCTGTTATGCAGCAGACCTAACATCAATGGGCGAAAAAGGATGATGAGGTGGGGGACGACCTCGATGGAATTCCGACCACAAGCTTCCCCCGAGGAAATTCCTGGGGCATTGAACTGGTCAGTGCAGACCTGGTCAAACAAACGAGAAAAAAAAAACAATTTATAAAAAAACATACCTAGGGTCACCTCTCCGCTCACTGCTAAAACCCTGAAAATACCTGTTGCCTCAGTTAAGATGTAACGATAGAATTGAACAATAATCTTGCAATCAACACATGCAGAAATTTCCCCTCAGGTCAATAACAGGAGTGACTATTGTGCAAGTGTATGGTACTCACTACTCGCCGAAGGGTGAGGGGCTGAGTCAACGACTTTTATATTTTGACACTAGGTTACACACTGTTGTCTGCAGCAGGTGCGTAAATCCTGGAGCTGTCCCCCAACGTATCAGCCAAAGACAAAAATAGCTAATCTTGAGACACATACGTGCACATTCAGGTGCATTTAACACAGCCAAAATGTTGTATATGGGAGATGGACGAGGTAAAGACATTTTTTTTTCTTATTTGCATTTATAAACCGCACAAACAGCGCTTGGGCATCGTGGTGCTGTTACAGAAGGCTTACTTAGTTACAAAAGTGCTTACAAAAACATACATGGAAGTTCCAAAGTTAAATTGCGGCGGCAACTAACAAAAATACAAAGAGTCAATTCCGTGGACACATTAAAGGCGCCATACCCCATGTTGCAGGACAGCTACTAACAAAATTGCAAAGATTCAATTCCGTGGGCACATTAGAGGCGCCATACCTGTTACATTTATTTCCAAGAAACCATGGTTAGCACCAGCTGATGGATGCTTGTTTCCTTGTGGGATAACGTTCTGCTGCCGCGGCCATCGCGGGTTTCTTCATCTGTAATCAATTGCTATTGATATTTTTCATGTTTCACGGGTAAGATTTATTCAAATGGTAAAACGGGTATTCCCTGCGTGAGGGCGCTGGAAGCAGAGTTCAGCTAGCCTGGGAGCTCAGAGGCAGACGGGCCTATTATTCAAAGTGGATGGAATGCAGGGATTTGATTTTTAGTTTACATTTTATTAAATCGGATTGATTCTTTTGTAAGAAGCAGGCTGCTCGAGTGAAGATACCAGGCCCTTTACGTTTTCGGATGAGTGGGGTGGGGGGGGGTTGGTGACGGATAAAGAGATGATGATTGCAAGCTGATCTGCCAACCTGCAAGCGGCCCTGGGCAGATGTCTGCAGAATGTGTGGAAAGGGCCACACTGAAAACCTAGATTCGCATGGCAGAATTTGGCAAGAAACATATGAACATGTAATTGCATGGAGCAATGTCTGCTAGCATTACTTGTTTGTAGTCATTTACTGCGGTCCTGCTTACTCTATGTTATGTTGAAGGTTCTCAGACCGTGCACTGTTGCCACCTGCATAGTTTCTTGGCCCTCTGGCGGTGCCTCTGTAAAGCAAGGGGGAGGCGGGTAAGTTAGTAGGACTGAGCAGGAGAAACGAACAAGAGAGCTCTGATGTGCTGTTGGCAGCTTCAGTTTGGTTGGCAGCGTTCACTGAGCATAGGTACGTTTTTCGGTTGGTAGCCGCCATGTGCTGCTGGGCGGGGCTATGTGTGGTTTGTTTTGTTGTTGTGGTGTACTGTACACCAAAGACTTGTTCCACAACTCGGTATTCTAAGGAACAGTTTGACTTGCAGTTTCACTATCTTTTTTGTCTGAGCTGTCCTCCATCCTAACTAGAGTAGCACACCAAGCACCGGAGTCCCATAAAATGTTGCCTAGTTGCGTGCTTATTGGCAAAATGTACAAACCTGAGCTACGTACTGCGAATTCACAAAGGAGCCCCTGAAAGCACTAAACGAGGTGCACGTTTGCACTCCATTTCCAGCAAAGTGTGGAATTACGCAAAGGTGGAGAGGGGAAGAGTGGTGCATATTTGTCTGCGCATTCCAGTATCATAAATGGGACAAGGCACTGCAATTAGAACACGTCTCTTCCAAACAGGGGGCATGAGAATTTGGGTGATTCCTGGCCCTTCTGTACATCGCCAGCAGCTCTGGGACAAGCAGCATGAGCAGCAGCTGCCCCAAATGCATTTTGTATTGTTATTTCTCTTTTGAATTTTTTTGGTAACAGCAGAAAGAAGTTTTGAACAAAAATACTGCACAAAGGGAAGGACCAAGGATGAGGGCAGCAGGCATGCTCGGTCCTTTCTAGTAGCCATCACGGGGTGCTTTCCAATGTGGAAACTGGGTAGGAGAGGGTTTGTGGGGTGGGGTGGAGCAGAAGGGGGGGTCAAAGACAGAAAACATACAGAGCTATGAAATGAATCTGTGTATGATACCAAACTGACATGGAGAAAGACAGGGGGAAGCAGTACCGGAAGTGGGGCACCAGGACCAGCACAGAAGGGTAAGGCAGGTTAGAGGAGGACCCAGAACCAGCTCAGAGAGGAGGAGGACGTTTGGGTGTGATGGACCCAGACCAAGTCCAAGGGTGGGCAGAGGGGTGTGGGTTACAGAACCAGCCAAGGGAGAGAAAGGCATTTGGGGGAACCAGAACCTGCTCAGAGGGGATGGTGGAGAACCCAAAACCACAGGAAGGAGATGAGGACCCAGAAGAAGCCCACAAGGAGAGGGAGCAGCAGCACCAGGCTCCAAGCTAGCCCACAGTGGGAGGAGGAGGTGGTGTACCCACAGTCTACATAGGGGAGAGGAACCAGGGGGAACAGAGGATTCCAAAACTTTCCTGGAGGAGAGTTGTTCAGCAGCACATGGAAGATTGACAACCATCCTACCAGAAGGAGTGCAAATGACACATACAAAGGGGCACATGTGGGGCAGAGAGCCGTGTGCCCCTCGCGCAGCTGCCCGTTCGAGGTCGCTCTTGTCCATTAACGCAGGAGTGCATGACTTTGTCATGGGGGGTGGAGAGCAGGGAATATGATATTCTCTTCAGCTGTTTGCCTGTCAGTATTAGCCATCACAGGCCTCAAAAGGCAGGGACAGCAAATAGATGCAGCTGGACCGTGGATGGAGCAGGAGGCCAAAGGAATAAACTCGTGCAAATGGATCTATAGATCCTTGGATGGCTGCACTAAACGCAGTCACAAGGGGCGACAGCAGAAAATTCATTATTCTCTAAAGTGCTCTCACTGTGGGTGCTGGAAGGAGGGATGGGCAGCTGTTGAGTGTTCGCCCTGTGGAACAAGTGGCCGCCTACCTGAAAAGGGGCAGCATGTCATGGGTATTACCTGTCAAAAGCCACCACAGGCTTCAAAGAGCAAAGGCTACAAGATGAAGCTGATGTGGCTGAGATATCATGGAGTAATTAAAAAAGATCTCAAGAAAAGGTCCCACAGAGTCAGGAAGATGATGCAGCTGGTGAGGTAATTTATAGTCGCAATTGACAAAGAGGTCAGACACAGAGTCCTTCATTCTTCCCACAGCGAGAAATGGTAGTGACGGCATTGGACCACGGCACATTCCTGAGTTATCTGATGCAGCATAAGATTTCTTCGGTCGTCCAAAATATCAGTCCCTTTTTTTATGTACAGTAACAAGGCATGCTCGTCTCTTGATATTCATTGCTGTTCCCTCATGTGAGCAATGATCAGTCTGCATGCAACCCGGGCGAAAACATGTTAGTCATGAGTGCTGTGATACCTCCGCCTCACCACGTCTTTACTGTGGCCATGCATGGCAATGGAAAACAGGGGAAACTGCAGCACACACTGGTGGCAAAAGAACCAGATAGTCAACTCGTCCCCTCGTGCACCACTCCTCTGGCTCAGCGGACATGGCAGAGGTTAAAGTGCCAAAAACAGCTGGTGCAGCGTCCAACCCAGTAAAAAAAATATAGATGAAGGGGCGATCAAAGGAGCAAGCCACGGGGTCAGACAGTTGAGGAAGCAAAATAAGCAAGAATCCCCAGCTCACAAAGAGGCACATCAACAAAGCCAAGCTACCATTCGACCACAGCAGAAACAAACAATGCCAGACAACCTGGTACGTCCACCTCCGTGTGGTGGCCAATGCAGGCAGAAATGCAGAGAGAAGCTGGGGCGAATCAATAGGCTTTCCAGCATCGAGAAGCCAACACTATCACTGCAGAGTGCAAAAATGGAAGCCAAGTCTCTGCTACCCGCCCCAAAGTGGATAGCAAGGGTTCAAACAGGATTCAGAAATTGGCAGACAAGCATATCCCGCCAAACGACAGAAGTGGATGTGACTGCATATGGCATAACCAAGAGTAGGAATCCCAAAGAAGATATTCCAGAATGAAGGAGCTTGCATCAGTCAGACTTAAATCTCTAGGAAGGAAGAATGGAAAGCATCATCAAATGAACGCACACAGGAGACCTGTCCAACAGACTCAAAGGTAGCATGGCTCCACGAACATAGTTCTGCATATTTCAGTGGTCATTAATGGCTCACCAAAAGAGGATGCTCGGCCTCTAGGACCCTCTAAGTCCCGAAAGTGACTTACAAATCAACATTGTTTTCCAGTTTCATTATGGAGCGAGTAACTTTCACTCTTTGTGTTCCCAAATAATCTAAAAATATTGAGGTTTTGCAAATGGAAATGCTGGCCTCCCTTGCACGCTGCACAGCATTGTGCATGGACCTGGGTCAAGGATAACAGTCGCCTATGCCCTAACTCATGCATAGCCCTGTGAAGGCAATGGGACACCTGCCATGGCATCACGGCCTTGATTGTGCTAAATGGGTGCTGAAAAATCCAGCCGACTGGGGACAGTGAAGCAGTAGCGGAGGCAGCTTTTGGTGCCGGTGACGGATTAGGGGGTGTGGTGGATAATAGGAGGCCAGCGGAAGTCTAGGGGTTGCACTGGGCACCAGGAGAGAACCAGTGAGGGCGGCCGCACCTCCTTCACTCCTCTATCCCCCGGCTCAACCACTGCAGTAAAGGCATCTTCATCTCACCGTCTTCCTCAGCAGGGAGAGGGAGGGTGAAGGTAGTCTTCTAGCCCGATACCTGCTGCATGCTGTTACCAGTGCCTGGAGGGAATCTTGGACAAAAGATGACCATCATCATGGCTCGAGCAAAGAGAAATGCTAAACAAGTGTATGTATTGATATTGATAGTTTATTTGTATAGCGCCTATACACACATGTGTTTCAAAGCGCATCAAGGAAAGGGAGGGAGCAAGGGAAAATACAATGACATTCTTACAAGGCCTTGAGACATTAAGAATGTGAAATTAACTATCGTCCTAGGCCTGACGACATTTCAGATAGTTCAAGAGCTTCGACAATGATAAGGAGGGGATTGAGGGAAGGTAGGAGATGAGACAGAAGAGTGACTATCATACTATGCCTGATAACATTTCTGGTAGTGCAGGGGAATGACATAAGGGAAGAAGGGGAGAGAGGAAGGAGAGCAATAAAACAAGCAACTATCGTACTAGGCCTGACGACATTTCTGGTAGTGCAGGGGAATGACAGAAGGGGAGGGGGAGAGAGGAAGGAGAGGAACAAAACAAGCGACTATCGTACTAGGCCTGACGACATCTCTGGTAGTGCTGGAGATTGACAAAAGGTAAGGGGGGAGAGGAACAAAACAAGTGACTATCGTACTAGGCCTGACGGCATTTCTGGTAATGTTGGAGATTAACAAAAGGTGAGGGGGAGGGGGAGAGGAGCAAAACAAGCGACTATCGTACTAGGCATGACGATATTTCTGGTAGTGCAGGGGAATGACAGAAGGGGAGGGGGGAGAGAGGAAGGAGAGGAACAAAACAAGCGACTATCGTACTAGGTCTGACAACATTTCTGGTAGTGCTGGAGATTGATAAAAAAGTGAGGGGGAGGAGGAACTAACAAGCGACTATCTTACTAGGCCTGATGACATTTCTGATAGATTAAGTGCACAGAGTGAGGGGAGGGGGGAGAGGAGAGCGGGAAAGGAGAGGGAGAAGAAGAGAAGACGGAGATGCAGTGAGTGTGGTGAAAGAGAAGAAGAAGCAAAGCCGGCGAGATACAGTGTTATAGAGCACATAAGCAAGTGGAGAGAGCACATCAAGTTGCAGAGGTCAATACTGAACAGATAACGTTGCAAGAGATCAGCAAGTGCAAGCCAGGATTTAAGTCGTATATGGGCATAGCATGATTTAAGGCACCCATGATAACGTGATGCTTCAGGAAGTCCAGCATGAGAACGACGAGATTCGAGCTGGGTGAACCCACATGAGTCACATGAGTCCAAAAAGTCAAATCAAAGCATCAGAAACAAGGCGGTGATGGTGTCAACATAATGTGTCAATACAAACTCTCACAGTGGGCAGGGAGGGATTGTTGATGAAGGGGGGATAGCAGAAGAGAGCAGCCTTGCGGGAGGGGGGGGTGTGGAGAGACAGTGAAATGCAAGAGGCAGGCATACAGGCATCACATGCATACAAGAGGGGGGCAGCAGGCATCACATGCATACAACAGGGGGGACAACGGAATACAAGAGGCAGGCAACCGGCATCACATGCATACAACTGGGGGGACAACGGAATACAAGAGGCAGGCAACCGGCATCACATGCATACAACTGGGGGGACAGCAGAATACAAGAGGCAGGCATACAGGCATCACATGCATACAACAGGGGGACAGCAGAATACAAGAGGCAGACATACAGGCATCACATGCATACAGCAGGGGGGACAGCAGAATACAAGAGGCAGGCATACAGGCATCACATGCATACAACAGGGGGGACAGCGAAATACAAGAGGTAGGCATACAGTCATCACATGCATACAACAGGGGCAAAGAAAAACAAGAGGCAGGCATACAGACATCACATGCATACAACAGGGGGGACAGCGGAATACAAGAGGCAGGCATACAGGCATCACATGTATACAACAGGTGGGGACAGTGAAATTCATGAGAGTGTGCTTGTGTATGTGTGATTGACTTAGACGTGTGTCCGTGTGTATGACTGTGCATCTGATGTTTCCAAGGCACGCAGCAGAAGCCCTACCATGGATTTGGTTGGGAAAAAGGCCTGCCACACACCAAGTAAACGTGTTTACGGGGCATTGCTGCCCACCCACCACTGGAGTGTTATTGCAGTGGACAATACTAGCATTACTATATTGAGCACAACTAAAAGGAGTGTTCTTATAGAGGCTAACAGTGACATTAATAGGCATAGCAAACACACGTTTTCTGACAATGGTAAATACCGGCATTACGGGACACAGCCAACACGTGTTTATTAAGTGGCAAGCAGTGCCCCTGTAGGGCACAGTCAAAGTGACTGCGCTTACAAAAATACCGTCATATGTTTTGGGCTGTTAACCCAATATTTCACAATTTCACATAAGGTTTGCTGTAGAATATACCATTTTAATTAATTATTTCTATTTGGGGATCCCTCTCTATGTTTGGTCGCTTGTGTGTCCTCCCGTTATAAAGATCACAACTGGCACTGGTGGCACACTGCCAACAGATAACGCTGCCAGCAATGCCTCACGGCAGTAACCAGGGCGAGCACACTGCTCAATGCAATAGGTGAGCTCAGGGCCTCAGTGCTGCGAACTGGTGGTGCTGATTCATTCACTGTTTGCTGCCCCGCCTCGCTGGTCACTCACACTAAAGGGAATAAGGGGAATTCATGGAAGCAGCAGCAGTCTGAGCGCGAGAGGTCTGCTCATTGCAGGATGACCCGGATGAGTTCACGCATGACGTGATCAGCGTATTAATCACCGTAACCCAGGAGAGCTGCAAGAGCTCGACAGAAAAGAAGCCTTCGAAGACAAGGGCATCCATTAAACTAGAAACAATCCCCTCTGGAAAATGGCCGCCGTAAACTGCCACAGTAATGCTCACACCAAGGCTGAGTCATGGCACACACGTTCACGTCATTTTTTTTTAAAGGGGCGTCTGAAGCACTGAATTAAAATTTCTTCAAATCTGCTGCCTGGGATTGGCCTGCTTGAAGCTTAAATGAAAAACTACATGAAAAAAACGTATATTTGCAACCCCAAAAGACTATGGCGGTCATTACAAATTTGCCAGTATCTCGCCAGTTACCGGAAAACTGACCTCCCGTTTCCACCACCTGAGACAGGTTGCTGAAAGTTTGCTGGAGGTAAATCCCCTAGAATAGGACTCCATGGAGGGCATTGCCGATGGGGGCGTGATTTACCTCCAAATCTTGGTCACAGAATTACTGGCAATTTTACTGGCGATTCCCCCGGAACAGCAATCTTATAATCACCCCAATGAAACCAGATAAGCGTATCATTTTCAGGTATTTAATAAAAGAAGGTATCAATACGAAGTGTTAATCCAAGAGCGCATAAATACTCTTTCTCGGCAGTTATTGCACTTTTATACCAGGAGGATAGTCTGCCCTGGTGCAGCGAGACCCATACCACCGACGTCGAGTTAACAGGGGCATGGATGCCATGCCTGATTAGTTAATTGGTAGACAGCTACTTTCTTTTTCACTAGTCCTATCTGCAGTAGTTCTTCTCACCCTTCACCTTCCAAACACTGCACGTAGACAAGAAGCAAGCGCTTCGAAGGAGCCCGGGTGCTCCCCAGGCTATGTTAATATCTCTTTTGCACACAGTAAAGCGTGGCTTAACATGGCATAACACTGTGCAATGTGCAACTCTTTCCTCAGTGGAAAAGCAATTCTGGGAAGCTGGCAACGAGGTGGACCTAGCTGTTTAAGATGGACTGCCTTGGGGGGGGATAAAAAACAATGAATGGGCAATAAGGCAGAGGTATTCCCAGCGGTTAAAAAGCACAGGCTGAAGCATTTGCACGCCTCAGTCTTTGTTTTTCTTGATGAAACCGGGGGAGGGGCATAGGGAGGGAATGAGGAGGATGAATAAGAAATAATGACAAAAGGAACCATAAATGCTTTTTTTGTCACCTAAAAACGTGTTTACTGTGCGGCTCCTTTTTCTGCGTAATGGACCGGCCACCATACCAAAAACCATGTTCTGTCTGGCAATTACTTTCCATGTCACGCAAGACAAATCACAAACAACTATATCACAGTAACTACGGTAAATTGTACCTAAGAATGCATAACACATTTTAACAAAAAAGAACTTGGCTTCAGTTGACAGGACATATTTCAGCAGGTAGGCTATTCATTTGTTGACCAGACTATAACAAGACTGGTAGTTTTTGGCACGGCCAGATATATTCACAGAGCTTGGCTACAGAGGAAAAGGGCATTGAAATAATGATATATGTTCATGTTATAATTGCGTTCAGCCAACCTATTGGAAGTTTTATGAATGTTGGGGTATCGATACCGCTTAGTTTTTATGACCATTTTATGACTTTTTAAACATCTTTTAGAATGTTTAAAATCTTATTCTAAATGTACTTCTTTTTATGATTGGTCTTATCTTTGTTATGTCCCTAAAGACTATGGGACTGATTCACAGAGCATTTTCCTATGGTGTTGGGCCATTACAAAACACTTCTGTGAATCAGGCCCACAATGTCGAATAAAGGAATTATGACTGTCTGACAATGTTTTATTAAGAGATCCCTTTTGTTCGTCCTACGTTTATCAATTCTGTGCACAAATATATTCATTTGTCTCGGGAGGATAGCTCTTGGGCACTGTGCTCGCTTTGGAAGCAAGATGACACGGAGCACTAAAGGTTCGATCCCCGGTCCGCGCTTAGAAACCTCTGGGTATGAAGTGCATTATAAATAACCTATCATATCATTTATATGAACATTCACAAGGTGAAGCGCATCAATAATTCAAAGTAACATCAACAAACAATTTGGTAATGTATAAAGCACTTCATGAAGACAGGTCACTTCCAGGGACTGAAATAATCAGTGTTATTATTATTATCCACTCGTGGTACTCACTTTACAGACCTCAGGAGGAGGATGGGGTCCCGCGTTGAGCCAGTTCTGCCTTGGCAATCCATCCTGCAACTATGTATTCGCCAATAAAGGTGTGCCCACAATTAGGGGCAGGGCAGTTCATCGAAGTATTCCTGAAACCACACACAGGGTTTGCTAGTGTGTAATTCAGCCTCTCAGTTATGCCATTTCTGGTCGTACTAGCTACTGCTGGCAAGAGACTGGATCTCCACATTTGGGTGGAAACTCTTCACTTTTCATGGCAATAAGATTTAGTATGGTCTAGGCTACTTTAATTCAGTCTTAGCAGTGTCCAATTGTTCTTTGTCGGAACCCCCTCTTGAAGATCACCACTTAAACGCTGTCATCGTCCAGGATTCAGGGACATGTTTTCAGCCCTTCGCCATGCCTTCACCCTGCATTTTCACGGCTGCTGTGGCAGTAGTAGGTGTTTGTTGATGTTTAAGTGTAGGTCACCTGCCAGTTGTGCTTTATGGTTGCACAGACGATAGCAGTGTTCGACATCAGGTGAAACAGGATTTATAGGCGGTGAGAGAATCGGAGGCTGTGCCTTTTTGTTCATTTGCCACTGACTTTTTGCCAGTGGATATTTCTCCAATTTATAAAGTACAAATCCTTCTTTGAAAGCAATAGAACATGTGAATGTTTTAGTGGCGAAAGTGCCCAAATAATATATATCACAAGTGCTTCACACAGAAGTTCTTTATCAAGGCCAAATGATATAAAATCTTGAAGAGGTATTCCCATCACAAAGCTTCAGCCCATGTCCATGTAGCTGCTACAGCCAATATATACAGAACATTTGTGCAAAGCACATGTCGGCCACTTAACAAAGGCATAATATTTGGACAATTTGACCAATGGAGAATTCCTGCTTTCTACTATTAGAAAGAATGACTTCTGCTTTATACATTTTAGAATTCTACACTGGCTTAAGTGGGAGATACAAGTGTGGCCCTCGTGAGACCCACCCGACACGCAGCACGAGGCAGAGAAATGAGAGGTACACATCACTCCTAGGTGTATTGCAGATGAGAGAAACACTACTTGCTCAGACAGCCATTGAAACCGTGCCCACTTGACAATATGGAGGAGATCGAACAAGTTGACTGACTATAACTTCAAGAAGCCGATGACCTCAGCACTGACACCATGACATAGATGTGTTAGACATGAAGCAGATAGGCAACCATGCATGAAGCTACACAAACACGATAATTGCAGATAGACGTGAAACAAATTCTTATGACTCCCATAGATAGAGGAAAGACACACACACACAAGTATATCCTTTGCTAAGAGGATAAACAGCAAGAAGCCAAGAATGAATACAACTAGCTGGCACATGCTTAAATTGTGACTAACATGGATGGCCATAAGAACCAAGATGGAAGCCATAGGTGCATTGAAGTGAATGGGGAAAGGCTAACAGATTGATCCAGTTGAAGCAGACAGACAGTGCTTCCAGCATAGACACGGTGCACATCCGCGCCAAGGACAAGCAGAGACGGAAAGTTTCCAGTAAGCCAAGGCGATAAACCACCTGCAAGGGATGCAGCATAAAATCCTCATAATTACAAACAGATGGACTCCACTTCGTTGTCACTACACACATGAGCTGAAATCACGGGAGAGAGACTATTAATTTGAGGTTGATGAGGACGACTGTTCGTATTGAACCGGAGGTGAAAAGATACAACTGTTGTACAGGTTCAAAAACTGGACGTTCGGTCTCAGGGCTTAGGCGATCAGAGATGGCAACTTGCTGGGAACACGCAGCACCTTCGGGATCGTTCCCAACCTTGTAGAGTTTCACTTGGCCAGGGAACTATCCAAGGTCCCAAGGCTGAGAAGCCCTGTTCTGCCCAATCCTTGACTGACTTGCACGTTAAGCGCACTATGTATTATTATTATTATTATTATTATTATTATTATTATTATTATTATTATTATTATTATTATTATTATTATTATGTTGCAGGAGCCACTTACCTTTAGGGTAACCTGCAACTTTGTATTCCTGGCATTTAGAGGTGGTTCCAGGAGGATCCACCAGATATGGCGATCCAATAACCAGACTAACCCTGATAGATTACATATATAGGTTTCCTCGACTAACCAATTCCCTTGCCTGATAGGTTTTATGGGATGCAACTTGTTTTCATGATGTCACAATCAGTTAAAACCGACTGACGTACGTCTAGATGAGAGCTTGTGAGAACATTGTGTTTCCAGGTGCTATCCCTGTCATTTTCATTGATATTAAAGACAGTAAACCTTGCCTATGGTTGTGTCTTCCGTTCTTGCGGCAGGAATTTTGATAGGGCCCAAGTACCCTCTTGCTGGTAATCGGGGTAGCTGCTAAGAGTGCCCCTGACACTCCTTTACATGGCAAAAAAGATGCACTGCTCAAGTTAATTCAAACCTAAAAACTCTGGGCATTCTGGTTACTTCTTCGTCGCCAGCTGATCTAGCGAAAGAATATACAATGTACATCGCATCACACACATGTTTTTTTATGGTGCTCACAGATCCATACTCTGACACAATGGGATTTTGAAACAGCTATGACCCCAATAAGAATACCCACAAACGAGAACCAGAATTGCAGGTAAAAGATTTACAAGTTTGAAACCATCTGTGACTTGAAGATCAGCAACTGATAAATGTCCCACAGGACTCCACGGGAATGGGAACACTGAAGCACTGGCACCATTGTTTATGTTGCCGGGTTTTCTGTGATTAATCTGCCGGTAGGGGCCTGAACTCCCGGCAGGTCAGGCCCGCCGGTAGTTCACAGCCCCTACCGATAGACTCGGGGTGAGCCGGTTCGGAAAAGGAGCCTGAAAGGTTTCACACCACTAACTTCTGATTTAGGATAGTGTTGTATCCAAGTATATGTATGGGTTATATCTGGTATGAGAGCTGTGGGTCTGTGAGTGGAGCTTGGAATGTTGTGTGAGGCATGGAAGGTGGAGAGTGAGAGGGTTCTAGGTTTGACGGTTAAGGACGAGCAGGGAGAGAGCCAAGGGTGAAGGCAGCACACCTATTGATCTCCTATTCTCACCTTCCTACTGAAGCTGTAACTAAATAAAGAAGACTTACCTTTTGTAACCCTGACTCACTGGTGGTTCCTGTGTGTCCTGCTTGAAGTTTATACCACCAGTAGATACATCAGATAGGTATGTCATGCAAAACATCAAAAACATTAAAAGGGCACCCTTGGGTAAAATCAGCCATGAAAAGGATTTTAATGCCATTCCCAGAACGCACAAACGAATGCCATTTACATGCCAGTGCTTCCCCAATTATGTTGGTGTTGCTCAAACATTACAGTGCTTGCTGTAATATCAGGGTGCTGTCTAATTATGTACATTGGCTGCTTAGTTGATAATTGGCTTCTACATTGTTTCAGGGGCGCTGCTCAGTTATGCATGTCCTGTAGGGCAGTTGTGCTTCAGTGCTACACAGCTGTGCCTGTCATGCATAACATCTAAAAATAAACAGACTGCATGTTCCCCAGTTCTGCATGGATTGTCTCCAAAGTAAAAAAAAGCAACGGTTCCTAAAAGTGGTGTGACACAAATGTTGGCCCCGATCAGTAGATAAGGTGCTGCTGAGCTATCCCTCAATCACTCACAGAACGTGGAGGGAATCATCTTTAATGCGTGCTCAGATGTACCCCATACGTGAATAAATATGAGTGCAAGCTGACATATTCGTAATCATTAAGTAATACTCAGCACGTGCTCACATTTGCTGCACAACAAAAAATCCTCAGTGGAAGCTCCAATATTTCTCAGATTTCAGCCATTTACAATGCAGGTTCTTGTTTGCCCCATATAACGTATTCATCTTCAGTGCAGGCTCAGATTTACCCTTCGACTCAGAAACAGTGCACGCTCTAATTTACCCTTCGACTCAGAAACAGTGCAGGCTCCGATTTTCCCTTCGACTCGGAAACAGTGCAGGCTCTAATTTACACGACGACTCACAAACACTGCAGGCTCTGATTTAAATGAC
Organism: Ambystoma mexicanum; assembly: GCF_040938575.1. Classification (NCBI taxonomy): domain Eukaryota; kingdom Metazoa; phylum Chordata; class Amphibia; order Caudata; family Ambystomatidae; genus Ambystoma; species Ambystoma mexicanum. The sequence goes on from NC_090930.1 coordinate 1,090,865,580, forward strand.
TCACAAACTGTGTAGGCTCTGATTTGCCTTATGACGAATTAGTAATGATCTCTCCCTTCTCCCCACTAGTCTACAAATCCTCAAATAAGATCACCCGCTATCTCAATTTTAATAATCTTGCTGACATACTCCAATCAAGGTTTTGCTGCTGCAGCTGCAACACTACTGAAATGACTCTAGCCCATGTCCCAATTCCCCAGCTTCTACACCACTGCTTACCACACAAGTCACCTCCATTCTCACTGTCCTCTGACCTATTTACAGCCTTTGGCACTGTTGATCGCCCTTCTCTACATTATCCAGTCTAGGAACGAGGAACGCAGTACACTCCTCTCCCCTGGACTGCCTAGTACCACTCAGACGGATCCTGCTCCAACTCACGAAACACACTTCTCCCCGGATGCCACTTTGATACTCTTTTGGGTCTCACAGGGCTCCTTCATTGACCCCATGCTCTTTGCTCTCTACTCTTCCTCACTAGGCAAGGTCATCTCCTCCTTTAGATTCTCATATCATCTTTTTGCAGAGGATAGCAACATTATCCTCGCCTTCCTTTTCTTCACCGCTGAGCTCTAGCAGAACATCTCTGACTGCCCATTAGCCATCAACCACTGGACAGGAATTCGCTTCCTGATCCTTAACTCACCTAAAACCAAAGTCCTCTATCTCACTGCACACAATGCTATTTCCCCTCCCCTAACTGTCTTTATCCACCCTCACAAGACTCACAACCTTGGGGTTATCTTTGACCACAACCGCAAGTTCCACCAATTCATAAAATTCACTGCCAGCGCCACCAGCAACAAAGTACTAAATACTTGAAAAACCCGGCTCTCTCCTCACTTTTCACTCAATGAAGATTTGTCATATCCACTCTTGTACTCTGTCACCACAACTATTGCTCCAGCTTACTACTGGGAATCCCTCTATACTCTTTATACATCTTTATGAAATCTTCAACTTCCCTACAAGAACTCCCTATAACCTTCCTGCTCGATTACTACCTCTGCTTCATATCTCCATACTGGCTGGTTCTCCATGCACAACCAGTCCTTCTGCAAATTTCGACTCAGAAACTTTACATCAATTCACAAACTAGCTGCTCCTTAACTATCATCCATAATCTCTTGCTACTCTTCCACTCGTACTCTCCGCTCTAGCAACACTCAATTTCTCTATTCTTCATCCACTCTGTGCTGCATATTGCTTCTGTCCCTTTTCTCTACTTGATCCTCACCACTGGAACTCCCTGAACCCGGATATTTTAAATACCACTAACATCAACATGTTCAAAACTGCACCTAAATAATGTCTCACCCTCTGGGAAAATACACCCGTCCTCTCCAGGCTGATTACCCCACAACCTCACACCCCCAATCACAACCATGGGAATACCCCTTTCCCACTGTATAGTCCCCCATGTCTATTGCCAGTCTTGTCCCTCGTCAATGACATACCTTCCCCCTGACACCTGCTGGTTACTCCTTCATTCTCACATTTCTGTGTAAGTGACATGGTCTCAGGCTTACCCTTTGTACTGTATGTATTTGTTGTATAATTTTCTGTTAGCAGCAGCATAGTGCCCTGCCAATACACAACTACAAACACAAAATAATAAGTATGTATGAATATATGTTCATACTTGAACCTTCATTAACTAATCCAAGTGCACGCTCACATGTTTCGCACATGGAATTCTCATGGCTCAGATTGGCTCATCGGCCAGTAATCCTACACATATGGTTCCACAAACCATGTGGGGTTCTAGATGGTGACTGAAGCAAATGCGCAGAAACAAGGAAGCACGGTGTGGAGAAGGCAGTGGTTGCCAGAAACTGCCATGTACAGTGTCCCTGCGACACTGAGCCTGCTGTTTCCCTCTAGGAATCCCCAAAAGGCTTATTACCAGCCCCTACATTGCCCTACATGGCTTGTGGAACCATATGTGACAACTCAGGATTTGGCAAACTCGGTTCCCTCAGGTGCCTGCTGGAGCACAGGACTGCCTGATCCCGGTGTAACTTGTCAGTGGAGAAGGCCAAAGGGAAGTGTGGTTTCCTTTCAAGGTGGCAGTAGGAGAAGGGTCAACAATGCTCCTCCCCCTTTTCCAAAAGGCCATCCCGGCATGGAGATAATCTAGGGGTTGTCAGGAGTAGCAGCTGCTGCCCCTGTCTATACCCTTGATATCCTTGACACCATCTCTGCAACCCCTGGCCCATTCATGTAAACATTCAAAAAGTAACTTATGTCAGGCCAAAGTGTTTGAAACACCTGTTGGCCTAAAACCAGTCACTATTATTTTGAGACTTTAACTGTGTACATGTATTCTTTTCAAAATTACAAATGCTTGAGCCACCAACTAAAGCAGCAGATGCAGCACAGGAATGCGAGCTGTATCTGTGGGCATAAGGAATCTGATTTATTTTCACAATTGAGCCTTGCATGACATCTTATCAATTATACTGTGTAAGGCAAAGTGTTAGTCTGCATACTTTGCAAGTGTGACACATTAAAGTGTTTGCATAATTGCCACTTTGTATACCTTATGTTTGACAATTGCAAACTGAACACAACACTTACCATGGAGTACTTGTGTACATTTATACAATGTTTAGATGGGGAGGGTAATGGCCCAGTGGAATAAGTACCTGCAATTAGTTACTGCTCATCCTATAGCTTGTGACAGAGTCTGACTCAGGCGTTCATGCCTTTGAGGTTTATAAATTGAAACGTAATTCCCAAGATAGCAGAGAGAACTGTTTTTTTTTTTATAGTACTAGGAAATAGACAAATGATCCTAGCAACTGCGCTTTACAAAAGAAGAACATGGCTCATATTCCTTTAACCCAACACATTTCAATAAATATTTATTTTATGTTGTCAGGCTGATGCAGCATGTGGTTTTCTGTTTTGCAAAAAGTTGTATCCAATACAGACAACTGGTTCTGCTCCCGACCGCCTTCAAATTTGAAAAAATCATTGATTGGTGGCATACAACTAAAGATTGGAAGAGAGGAAATATTGTCTTCACATGAAACTGGAGACAGAAGCAGCACAACAAGGCCACCATTCGAGCTTCCCCAATATACCAAATCAGGAGATCTGGACAACAAATGGAATCAGTTGCAACTAAAATTCACCTCTGTCATATCAAAGTAATCAACCTATCATAAACCGAAACCCTTCACCTTGGTTTTTAATCTGCCACTACTTATGGGCAGGATGGTGACAGTGGCGAAAGACCCTGCCTGGCAAATAAGACTTTAACTGGAATATATAACACACTCTTACACATGTGAGGCTGTACCTTACACACAATGACTATACCTAGCATATCAGGATTTACCGAGCATATGATAGCAGTAGTTGGGTGATTGACAGTGCACATGGCATATACTGGCAGGATTTATGCATAATAATCTGTACCTTGCATATGATGACTATACCTTGCATACAAAGCTGAACATGCCATAAGATGGAACCACCTGGTTATACAATGCCACACTTGACATATTATAGGAGCCTGTGCGTTTGTGAGGCAGTATTAACCATTTGATGACTATGGGCCCGATGGCAGTAACTGGCCATGCAATGATGAACAGTGATGCAGTATGAATACACTTTCCACGGTCTATATAGATTCGGATTAGTGTGCCCTTATTATATCATGACTGCACCCATGGCATCTCAAGGTAGTACCCTTGCTAATATGCTGTTGGCAACTAACTAATTCTTCTGTCTGCTTCAGTACTATTTGCTATTTAATCTTACCCGTCGTTGAGCCTCCCTCTCAAAATGTGTGACATCATTTACTATGATGTAATCTATTTATGCCCAGCGGTCATGTGACATCTATTGCATTGTTGTCATTGGTGTCAAAGGCCTTGTGTGGCCACTTTCTGTGATGTCATTGGGTGTGTGATATTGAAGTGGGAAAATGGAAAAACAGGCTCCCATCTTTCCCCTCTCGCGCCTGGCCTAAAGGTTCACGGCCCAAGCACCCGCCACGAGAAGAGTTTGCCCATCTACCAGACGACCAGATACCCTGGTACAGGAACATAAGGATGTGTCCATCTGCCTGCCCAGCAGCCCGCCCTGCCCATGCCGATGCCTGCGGCATGGATCAACTAGACTAAAACTATACGTCGTTAGAGATGCCATGACGACCTAGCCAACGGATAGCACACCTGTGCCAACATACACACTGGACACTCCCGCACCAATCTACACGAAGCATATACTCAGTGCTATGACGTAGGCGACAGACATACTCACGGACGTGCATCTTTATTATTTTCCACATAGGCTCTCAAAATGCAGAAACGCAAGACGCACCATGAACTCATCTAAAGAGCTTGCTTACGCTTCTTCTAAACCTAGGTGCCATAATGAGAATTATAACGAAGACACGATACTGGTCATAAGACAATATGAGACTATAACCTAAAGCGCCTGTGCACCAAACGGTTCCACCTATACACCAGGCCTAAGTAGGCCGCAAGCAAGAGCTCCCGTGGACGTTAACAGAGCAAGAGTCAGGTTGCTGATCCTGCAGGATGAGCCTGGCGAAAGCAGACAGCCAAGGTCGTAATGTTGCAAACCCACATTCCAAAAGCAGACCATCAAGGGCACGATGTTGCAACCTCGCACGCCGTGCACCAACATCAAAGTCGCACCTGCAATTAAACCAGGCGCACAGTGGAAAAACAATATTAATTGTGCAGAATTCTGCCTCAAACACGGTCCCACCTCACGTGACCAAGCCGAACCTGACGAGATGCCAAGCCCAGGAGGAAAGAGGCGTCTGGATCCCTCGTTACAAGACACAGGCAGATACACTTGAAAGGATCAATGGACATCTGCGACAGTGGGAGTAGTCGGCCGTCCAGCTCATGAATAAGTCTTCACATTGTCTGCATGCACCCATAGTGAAACATTGTTGCACATTGCAGGTACACCGAGAGCTGGGAACAGCGATGGTCCCAGGCTGGGAAGCTCACGGGCGCACCAATCAGAACATGGGGTTCTTATCACTGACGCCATTAACATCAACCAATCATTAGGAGTCTTCATGTAACAATTCTCATGTATCTAATTGTAGGGACAACCCAGATATATCACCTGACTAACCCTCGTCCACTCATATTATTCTCTATACGTATGCTATACTAACTCTACCACACGAGCAACCAATTGAGAGTGGCGATAGGTTTTTTGTTAACTTTCTAAAGTGACGCAAGTAGTGCGTCATACTACAGTAAAAAGGGCCTGCGAGCCCCATGATTGTGTGTGTGTCAGGTCAGACGCGTATGATCCTTGACCTATCCCTGCCGTTTGTGTTTAATAAACAGCAGAGTCACCTTGCTTCTTGTGCGTGTCTCATACTCTATCTCTTTTGGGATACACGGGAGGAGTTGGGGCCTCCCTGCCCGGAGGTCTGCGGACGGCCCGGCCGACCCCGGCAGAATTTCCCCCCGACAATATCACTTTCACTACAGCTCATGTTTTGGTGAGTTGACGTTGCTGCATCCCTAATTGCACCTCTTCCTGGAGGGGAAAAGAAGAGCGAGGTTAGCAGAACCACTCTTTGGGCTCATCCTATTTTCCACAGAAGCCAATAAGAATATGTTGTGGACAGTGCTTTAAGTGGGTTGAGAAATCGAGGGGAGGCTTTAACGAGGTGGTGTGTCCTAAATGATGGGCGTGTACTGTAGTGTCCCAAGGAAGGGACAATAAAAAAGAAAAGTTGTCAGGTTACTTTTTTTTATTGTCGTGCTTTGGACTTTTGAACCCGAGCCCTGCCAGTGACAAGCCAGTGTCACATTGCACTGTGATATTTCAGTTGTGCTCAAGTTCTTTTGTTTCACTGAATAGACTGCTTGACACAGCTTTATGTGTCAAGAAGTCTATTGAATGAAACAAAAGAAACGAAGCACAAATGAATAGCACAGTGCAATGCGACACTGGCTTGTTCCTGGCAGGGTACAGTAAAATAAAATAGCTTTATTTTATTGGCCTATGCTGGGGACCTGACAAACCAGTGTCGCATCGCACTGTGCTATTTCATAGGTGCTGGATTTCTTTTGTTTCATTCAATAGACTGCTTCACACATAGGGCCCGATTCATGGAATAGTGCGCAGAGATTCTGTAAATCCTGTGCACCAAGAAAGACTCTGTGCAAGGTTGCGTGCAGAAGTTTTCTGCATGCTCCACGTATTCATGGAATTGTATCCGCAAAGTAACCATATATGCAATTCGCGGCCTAACCGCCCCTGATACGCCCCCTTGCAAAGCAAAAAGAGCCAGAAACAGCTATCTTTGCTGGCTTTCCAGGTGCGGATACATACACCCTGAAAACAATGCACAGGGTCCCCTGCAAGCAGGCCTGCATCTCGTGGATCCTGCACAGGGTACCCTGTGACTGTTACCGGCAGCCGACAACATGCTTACGAATTATCGTAACTCAGTTAAAACTCTAAAAATCTCAGTTCCTGCACCCCACTACACAGCGTACGTGCACCCCTAAGTTAGTTCGGAACCCTGGCTGCATGCACACACCCCCTAAATCCAATGCCTGATCTTACCTCTGCGTAGTGATTCCCATGAGTCTGTACGCCTGACTTCGGGTGGCGTATCGGATGAGGGTTTGCCTGGCCATTTCCTGGCCCAGAGGTTGCACGGTCGGATCCATGAAAATGTATCATTCCATGCAATAGTGGACGTGCAATGGACTGCCTGCAGGCCATCCCTCGTGACACCCACATTTTCTTGTTCTCATTTCCACATTATGCCCCCTACCGTGCCCTCTGCACAAGCCATGCCCACGCTCTGCATGGTGTCTCGTGCAAGGCACTCGGCCTCTTGCAGTGACATGCCGAACCTGTGCAAAGTCCAGGCAAAGTATGAAAAAGTCGTATTCCATGAATCGACAAATCAGATTTTGCACGGTTTGGCGCCCTTAGTCCCTATTTGCCACACTGATAATTCCATGAATCGGGCCCATAGTCTATTGAATGAAACAAACAAAATCCATCACCTACAGAATAACCCAGTGCAATGTGACACATGTGCACCAGCAATGCACGGGTTAGAATTCCCTGCATGGAAATAAAGAAAAAGTGGCTGTCGGGGTAGTGTGAGCACCGACACACTTGAGGTTTTGGGAGACTGCCGGGGCTCAGCCCAGGTTATCCCGGCCCCCTTAAAGCCCTGGCTATGGAGGTATAGAGGGCTCTGGTTGTGATACTTCATGGCAAAAAGAGCAGGCAGTTTTTGAGTTGGTAGTTGGTCAGTGCAGCCCTTTCTGCTATGGTTTTAGTCCATGCTGGAGTTATTGCAGCTACAGGAAAGATGCTAATGTTCCATTATCCAAAACTGTAAACTGCAAAACTGAATGTTTACAGGAACTAGTAAGCAAGAGAAAGGGTGGGTTCCACTTTCCTGCTTTTTGAATCATATACATTGCTGAAGGCAATCTTCGATCGGTTTGGGGATCCAAGAGAAGATAAGCGTGTGGAGGCATTTCGCTGCACCAGATATTCCCCTCATCATCAAGCCACAAAATATAAGATGATCCCTACAATCATAACCGCATCTTCATTAACGCACACAAAGTTAGTATGTAATTGGTATTTTCTTTATTCGGAAAGAAGAGGCCTTTTTACTAACATGTGCACGCATTTTGTGGCAATGGGCACAGACGCAACACATACAAGTATCCAATTTAAAATCTGCACCGAGGAATTGTATGAGCTTCGGATGCCCTGCACATATAATTCCACTGCTTCCTAACTCGTGAACATACAAGAGAGGGCTCCTACCCTTGTTATACCTGCACAGAAGCAAACTGCCCCATACACGGGGACTGGGGTGAGGCGGTAACAGATCATGAAATATATTATTTTGCAGAGAATTTACAATATGAAAATTAAGAGGTGCTCCTTGGGGAGTTCTTCTGAAAGACCATTGCTAAGCACTACGATACACCACACACAAATGTACTATCTCCCTCTCTCCGACGTACACAAATATGCTACACACAGTTTTAGATAATAGCTACTATAAAATTGATCTGGGGGTACGGGTTTAGTGATATAAAGGGGTCCCAACTGCAGAGTTGGGGGCACCACGTTTTAAGGGTCATGCGGGCAAAAAGTACACGACAGAGGAATATGTTTTTGTACACACCATCACACACCCTAATGATGAACTGTAGTAGGAGCGTGTAGTGAGGTCAGGTCCGGGGCAAGCGGTTGGGGGCGTGCCATGCGTCCAGGTAGTGGAATGTAACAGGGATGGGGTAATGAGACCCAGCCACCATGAAAGTTGTGTCAAGAAGTAAAGGGGGTGGCAGGGACTACTGTTGTGGGAGTTACATTATGGGGTATTGGTAAGACAAATATCAATTCTCACTTTTCAGAATTCCCTTATTTAAGCATGTTTACGGTTTTAGTATTTAGCTACAATTCATATCTTCATTGTTTCTAATGTTATTTTGGTCCTCGTTGGTTTCATCCTGAATAAGCTGTGGCCAAAACCAGAGTGTGGGGCTTAAAGCATCCATCGTCGACATGTTTCTATGCACAGTGGTACTGCGGTCACAGCACGCAGGGGAGGCACTGTGAATGCTATGGTTTGAGAAGTGCCTTTACGGCAATGCGAGGAAGCACACCTGCACTGCAGATGCCGGATTGACAGTCGCTAGGCCACATCACATCCTGGCCATGGCGATTCTCTGTTAAATGTGGGATGCCGCTATTGAGACCTAGTAATCGGAACACTGTACAACGAATTGCCCACAAGCAAAGCAATACTAAATAAAGCTCGTAGGGTTTGAGTCTCAAAGATTTGCAGTGGAGCAAATCTGAGAAGCTCGTGGGCATCTCATATTTGCATCAGCTACTTCATACCGGATTCTCAAGCCCACGATTTGAGCAAATCTGGAGTTGCCTGGGCAATCTTTGAGATGTCCCTACACACATTTTTGTTAATCACATGTGCCCTGTTAGCTTCTCAAAGATGTTCCAGGAATATCCATATTTGCTAAAGTTTCAGGCTTTTAGAGTCAGGTATAAGGCAGCAGGAGGTCCAATTCCGAGCCGCTCGAGGCCATCTCATTTGCTCCATTGCATGTGTTTGAGAATCAGCTCCATTATATTTAAGAGAACATTTTGTATTGTTTTATGTTTTAACCTATCCTGGGTCTGTGGCCATTCCCTATGTATGTGTGAGGTTGAGTTCAGAATTTTTGGTGTGGTGCTTTCCATGTAGAATGTTATGGTATGAGTGCCAAGGTTCTCCCTCTGTCAGTTGGAAACTGAGCTGGACAGAGGGGGACCGGTGGATGCTTCCCTCCCTTAGGTACTTATCCTGCCTGTAACTTATTACCTGTGACTTATATACTACGAACCCACTAAAGTCTCTTACCTAAACCTGGTCTCCTGGCTCATCATTTCAACAACTCAACCTGCATTGTAACATATTGCCTGAGATGTTTAGAAAATAGATCCTACCAATGGCATGAGAAGAAAATAATTGCTAAGAATAGAAATAATGCATTGTAGGGATTTTCCTTGCATGTTTAAGTGACAATAGGGCTTGATTTACACCGTGTTTTTCAATGGGATTTTTCCTTTGAAAAATGCTTTGTAAATCTTCCCCAATAATAGCTTCATGTTGGAACATACAACAGGCACGGAAAAGGAGATACCTTTACTGAAATATATAAAATTATAGATGAGTGGCTACCAACTATGAGGATATATTCCACTGAGAGGTTCCTAGTGCAATTTGATTGACAATGAGAGTGTATCTTAAGTTGTCTGCAATGTCTCAGAACACCAAGATGAAAAGCAACATCATCTTGTGTATGCCTGCCTGCCCCCCTAATCAAGCCCCTGTGCTGTCCTTTAGATATCGGCATTGCAGGCAGTGTATAGTGAAGGGATGAGGCACCATATACAACATTTTAAAAAAAGGTACGCACTGTAGTGACTAATGTGCTGCTAGTCCATAGTACCCTTTCCTCCAAACTTGTGCGATATTCCGTCCTTTAGGAGGCGTCTGCAGCACTTTTGTGATACGAAAAAGATTGTCCTTTTTTATTTTTATGTGGGGCCAGCGTGTGTGGCTTTAGCCTCGCCTTCCTGAGCCCTGCCCAGGGCATCGCCCTTCAGTCCTTTTCTACTGCAAGGTCGGTAGACATTTTAGCAATAATAGGAGACTTTTTAGTGGGGAAGGTGGGCAGGCACAGAGAGGAAAGGGGACTATGGACTAGGAGTAGATTAGTCACTACGGTGAGTAGCTTTGTTTTGCTCCTACATCCCGTCCCCTTTCCTCCATACTTGTGGGAGATTCACAAGCACTGATGTATAGAATTGGGTGGATAGAAACACTCCCTTACTTGAAGAGGTTCCTAAGAACTGCTTGACCAAACTGAGAATCCGCTTGAGAACTGAGGTCAAGACAAGAGTGTTTACAAAAAGCTGAGGGAGAGCCAAGGTGGCACCTTAGCAGTGGTTTCCCAAGGCTCATACTTTTGGAAAGCTACAGTCGCAGCTTTGCCTCACACAAGGTGAGCATGTATGCTTGGCGCTCCTGCAGTCCCTATACTGTGTAAGCTTCCAAAATGCAGGAAGATATCCAGCAGGAAATAGAGACCTTAGAGGCCCGTGTCCCCTTAGAATTTCCGAATGTCACAAACAGATGTGAGGTGGTCTATTGTCTTTAGTTCTATCCAAATAAAATGTGAGCGCTCTCCTAACATCAAGGCTGTGGAGAACCCGTTCTGCATCTGATGCTGGGAAGAACACTGGTAAGAAAACTGATTGGTTAATATGAAAATCTGAGAAAAATGTTTGCAGGAAGGAAGGGTGTGTGCGGAGTGCTACCTTGACATCAAGGTTGTGGAGAACCCATTCTGCGTCTGATGTCGGGTCTGGGAAGAACACTGGTAAGCAAATTCATTGGTTAATGTGAAAATCCGAGACCATTTTCAGCTGAAAGGAAGGGTGTCTGCGGAGCACTACCTTGTCCTTATGGAACTAAAGAAAGGTTCCTCTATAGAAAGAGCCTACACTTCTACCATTCTTTTAGCCGACATAATGACAACCAGAAAAAACACTTTCCAGATAAGAATCTTTCAATTCACTGTTGCCATGGCCACGAACGACTTATGACAAAGGGCATTGAGAACCACAATGAGGTCCCACTTTGCCTGAGGTGTTCTGACAGGCGGAAAAAGATACAAAAGACCAGCAAAGTGGCGTTTTTTTACTGGACTTGTGAGGGCAAAGGAACAAAAGTCTGTGTTGAGGTGAGCCCAAACAGCAGACAAGTACGTTCAGCATGAGTGTATAGGTATGACGGTAGAAGCAAGATCTGAAATGAAGGACAGGACATATTCGATTGAAGCCTCACAGGGATCCTTCTGCCTGTCCAGACAACAGTGACAAAATCAGAGCCATTTGATCCTGTATTGAATCCGTGTGAAGGGTTACATGCTGCTTGGATGATGCACATTTTGTCCTCTGACAGATTGAATTGAGCTTGGGACCTGACCTCAGGAACCAGGCTGCTAAACTGAGGGATTGAAGGGAGGGATGCCACACTCACTGCTCTTTTTGTTGTAAGAGATTGGGAATCTCTAGCAACTGGATTGGAGGAAAGGCTGACAGGTGTTTCAGCTCCGAAAACCAGAACTTGGCTGGCCCCATTGGGGTTATGAAGATTAGGGAGGAGTTGTACGACCTGCATAGTTTTAACAGAACACAATGGATCAAGGGTAGAGGCAGAGGGCAAATGCTGACATTCCGTACCAAGAGAACACGAGCGTATCCCAGAGAGAGCCCAGGCCATGACCCTCCCTGGAGGCATAAAGAGGGAGTTCTCTGTTGGAGAATGTTGCAAACAGGTCTACATTTAGAGTCCCCCACTGTGAAAACATCTGGGACAGAACTTGAGCGTTTAAATCCCACTGGTGATTTACCACCGATTGGCGACTGAGGGAGTCAGCCTTTGTGTTTTCCTGACCAGATATATGGACTGCCTGAAGCCAAACATTGTTTTGCACTGCCCATTCCCAAACCAGAACAGCCAAACGTACTAGAGGCGTACACTTGGTCCCACCTTGTTTTTGTTGTAAAACCATTGCAACAGAGTTGTCCATCCTGATGCAAACTGTTGTGTTGCAGATGTTGGGCTGAAAAGCTTTCAAGGCAAGAAAAATCACAGAGGTTTGAGGTAGTTGATATGATGACCCCTGTCCAGGGGGACCACAAGTCAAACACTTCCAAATGGCCGAATTTTGCCATCTGGCCAATGAGAGAGGAGTCAGTTGTTAACGTGATCTGTGGGGGCGGATGTAAAAATGGAGCTCCACTTTAAAATTGTCAAAGTCTGACCTCCAGCAGAGGTCGCCTGCCATTTCCCAAGACACAGGAATTAATTGAAAGTCCTTCAATCTTGCAAGAGGGAGGGCTAATACGCAGGATGCCATAATGCCATAAAGCCTCTGAAACCACCACATGGACATGTGGGTAGAACTGATAAAGAGAGAGCATGTGTGCGATAGGTCTCTCATTATGTTGCTGGTTAGAAAAACCCTGGCATTGGCTGTGTTCCATCAATAACCAAAGAAGATAAGGTCCTGCAAGACCGTCATTGATGATTTTCACCAGTTCAATGACAAACCAAGCTTGAATAGCAGCTGCAGTAGTAGGTGCATGGGTGCAGCTGCTGTATGAGGACAGTGACTCTGGAGGAGCCATTTGTGCAAATATGGATAAACATGAACTCTTCAAAGCTGGAGAAACGTTGCAATCACAGCCATCATCTTCATGAAAACTCTTGGCGCAGAGCTGAGCCCGAAAGGAAGAACTCGGCACTGAAAGTGTTTGCCCCCTACCGATAAACAAAGTTATTTGCAGTGTTGGGGCCATATGGGTATATGAAGATCCACCACACCGAGTCAATCGTCCTTTTCAAGGGTGGATTGAATCTGCGAGGGCATTATCATCTTGAATCTTTCTAGGGGATGTGCAGATTGAAGTCAGACAGGTCTAAAATAGTGCGCAGGCCAGCCTGGTTGGATTTCAGCACTGTACAAATGTGGGAATAGAAACCCACGCCCTCTCCCTCAGAAGGACTTTATCAGCCTCATGTCCAGGAGCTTCTGAACCCTGGCATAGAGAGAGGGAGATCCTGTCTGTTGCAGGGGAGGACAGGATGGAGGAATCAGCTGCAAGGGAAGGTGAAAACCCAAACGGGCAACCAACAGCACCCATGGATCTTTGGTGATGGCCTGCCACACATCGAGGTGTAAGGAGATGCATACCCCACACCGGAGTCGTATGGAACCCCTCCAAACCATCATTTGGTATTTTTCGCAAGAGGAGGGAGCTCTGGTCCCGGAGCTAGAGGGTGCTGACTGGGTAAAAAACAGCCTCCTGGTTTTTGGAGGTTTCGACTAGACCCGCTTGGGGAATGGTCCGGCTGATGCATCTTGCGATCTTCGAAAACTCGAAACACAGAAAAGGACCTTGATCGATAATCAGACTTTTGAGGGTAAGGGGACTTTGCAGCAGGCTGCTTTATTGTAACTGATAAAGACTTTGCTGTTAACGTGCTTGCCTTGGTCTTCGCTAACTCATCGCCAGTAGAACTGTGGAAAAGGTCTTTACCTTCAAAAGGAAGGTCTAGAACCTTCTCCTGCACCTACTTTGTAAATGTGGTTGCATGCAACCATGCCTGCCGAGTAACGTCAATGCCCAGCATAAGCCCTCGGGCAGAAGTATCCACATGATGCGCTGGGGATTCTAGGAAGTCCTGAACTAGGATTCTGGCATCTGACAAGTCTGTTCTGAGGGATGAATTGTTCAAACTCTGACAGTTCCCTCAATAGCTTTAGATTAGCTGCTGATAGCACTGCCTCAGTATTTCCCTGTCGAAGCTGGAGGGCAGGGTTTGCAAAGACTTTCTTCCCTACCACCTCTAAGGCCTTATCTTCCTTCGGGAGCTGCTGTGCCACAGAGGAAGAGGTAGTTGAGTACTTGGAGTGCATGGTAGCCGCTATCACAACAATTGAAGACATAAGAGGACATGTGGACAGGGGAAAATATTCAGACGCTTGCAATCTGTACCTAGTGTTTATTTTTTGGTTTACGTGTTAGCCTGTGTGTGGCTTCTCCTTGAAGAAAAAGACCATAAAGTTCTTGAGACTTTAACGCAAGAACGCCTGAGAACACTCCAGTTTGCAAAACAGGAGGCTCAGGAGTTAGAATGTCCAAGAACACCATAAGATCCAAGACCCTATCATGAAAGGCTTTGAATGAAGACGGAGAATCATCGTCTTCGTAGAGCCCATGTGGCATCGCCATTTTGGTGACATCGTCTTTAGGCGGTGAAGAGCGTGGAGCAGGAGGCGGAGGCTCGGGTTTCTTAAGCTCAGCGATCCGCTCCAGTAGAGGAAGAGGCGGTAAAGGCAGAGCTTCCGTTGAAGGCGGTGGTAGAGGTGGAGACTCCTGAGGCTTGGGAGCAATTCCCAGTGGTAACAGAACTGGTCTATGAAGTGGGCTATGACACCATGACCCTGTTGAGACTGGCTACCAAGAAGGACCTCCCAAGTATGTATAAACGTAGTGTAATGAAGCTGATGTAGGAGGAAGCCATATAGTCGGTAGAAGTGTTAGTCTAGAAACGACCCTATAGTATGTATAGCATGTATATTATGCTGGCCAGAAACCAATCCCATCATGTACGATACATCGCCAGCACGGAATCGTCAATGTATTGACAATAACCAAAGGGCATCTATTTTGTGAAATGTCCGCCATTTGCTTTTTTCTTTTTCTGTAAAACCGCTTTGCAAAATGTATTCTAAACTTCAAACTCATGCACGGCGCAAGGCCACAGCCTGAAAGCTGAAAGATTAACAGAGACAGGAATGTTAGACGATACAGAAGTACATTGTTTTCCTCCCTCACAACGTCCTTGGAGGCGAGCAGAAACTGCATATAATCAGCGGCCCAGGTGCCGGCCTGTCTTGAAAACTCTGTAGCACTAGGCAGTTAAAGCATGAATTATATTCTTTCTAGCGGTACTCCCTCGCGGAGAATGGTATTTTCTGCCTAAGTCAATAGCAAAGGATGATTGTACCTTAGTTTCCACATGAGGGGTCTTTACGGCCCAGCAAATATGCGCCCGAATAGGGACCCTCCCCCTTTTGCTCCATCGTACAGGTTCAGTTTGAAGAAGGCAAAAAAAATGAATCAAGGACGAAGCCGTCAAACCAGAATCGAAAGGTGTTCGGGCGCCCCTGTAGAAGTGATGAGAGACTCCTTTGCAGATCTGTACACATCCGATCCCTGATCGACGGGCGGTGCCCAGAGAGCATCGAGGCGAGGGTCCCGAAACGAGGCAGATTGAGCCACACACGCAGTCACGACGATTCTTGGTTGCGTCTCTATACGGACGAATTGCGCCCTGAGTGACGAATTGATTGATCTGGTGAGTCGTGCCCGGATTCTTAATACGTCCTGATATTGATCAAGTGTTGCTCTTGCAAGATCAAACACCCAGGGTAAGAGAAGGATAAGGATTAATTATGCCTGGGAAATTGTCTTCTTGTCTAGTGGGTGGTTTTTTCCACTGCGGTAGACAATCTTTGGAAATTGGCTAAGTCGCGCCACCCGAAGGGTCGCCGGCATATGAAATGTATGTGAAGTATGGTATTGGGGCAATAATGTTAATGCAATTTGGCATAGGCAAACCAGGCATGTAGAAGACTTGCAGTGGCCTAATAATGGGAGCTTTGAATTAGAATGTATAGAACACCTAGAATCAGTATTGCTACGTAAGAAGGCCCGACCAGCAGCGTTTGACGTCATAAGAGACTGGAGGGAGGAAGCTAATCTCCGTCTGAGAAGTAGAGAGAGACATGCGCGCAGATATAAATCGAATGCAGAAAAAGCTATAGAGCTTGATCAGCACCACCAGACAGAGGACCTTAGGAGACTGGACAGAGCTTTGCAATTAGGTGTACAGAAAATATATCCACAACAAGAGTTGCATACATCCCTCTAATCAGATTTGATCACATCAGAGGAGTTAATAAACAAAATCTTGAATGAGCGAAGAAATGAATCTCAAAGTAGTACTGACCCAGTTGCGCCTCCCCCATATGTACCTCCCATTCCCGTAATTTCATCAGCCCCATCTCCTCCCCCTGTGACACCATTTCCTTCACCGCCTTCCGAGCATGAGTTAGCCACTATTGTGGGCAGTTCTACAGAGATGGGTCCTGCGCAAGGAAGCAGTAGAGTGACTCGTAGTACGGTTAGCAATGACAGGAAAGAGGAGTTGACAAGTTGGGCAGAAACGTATATTGAAGGTGGCGATGAAGCAGCCGTGCAAAGTTCCATATCTGATTATAGAGGCCTCGGTGAACAGCAGATATTGTTGGAATGCATGGGGGATTATCTTGTGAAAAAATTGAGTGATTTAACGGAAACATTGGCACTGCAAGGGTTGCGTGAATTGGTTTTTCTTTCTCGTTTACTGGACAATGCGTCGAAAGTACGAGAACATGTAGGCCGGATGTTGGAGTTTAAGTATGAGCTTGATCAATTGCTTATAGAAATGAGGAAGAAGGATAAACAGTAAGTGTCATATGTCCAGCGATTCTGTCCACCGTTTAAACCTGTTAGTGAAGAGATGAGGATTTGTACGCGAGATGAGCTTAGATGGATTTCAGATGCCACTATTTCCCCAATTGAAGTGCATGATACGTTTAGTCAGTATACACCAGAAATGCAGAGAAAGGTTTTACAAGTCATGGTTGAGTATTTGCAAGATGAATGTATGAAGAAAGTGACATGCTTTCCCGCTGATTTAATGACAATTTACAAAAGAGCATTTTCACCTGCAACGGGGGTAACAGCTTTTTCTCTTGATTTAGCTTTGTTGCTTAGTAAACGAGTAAATGTGGAAGCACGTAGTTTGCAATTACCCATGAGAGAAGTGCCTCCAACGTTTGTCCCGAAAGTCGAAGTGCCTGCAGCTGGAGCGATCGCAGAGCACACTATAAAAGCACATTATACTGCACAGTTTGTGCATGTCCCTTTTTCTAGACAAGAGGTAAATAATATAAGGCAGATGATCCCTGATATTAGGAAGAATCCATCAAGGTTCTATAAAGAAATTGAATCTGTTTTGAATTCCTCTGTTTTTACATTGAGTGACATTGATTTATTGTTTCCCGTGATTCTCCCTGTAGATATATGGAAACAGGTTAGAAATATAAACAATGTAACAATGTTAGGTGACACATGGGAGAATTTGACTAGAATTGATGGCGAGAGAAAGGCTGGAGAAAAACCGCTGCCGGTCATGTTAGCCTTACCAGCGCGAATAGTACAGAAATTGAAAACTTTGGTACCAGAAAAGAGAATAGTTTGGGATAAATTAACTGCTTGTTTACAGGGCAAAGATGAAGGAGCGACTGATTATTTTAACCGATTTGAAGAAGTCTTCGCAGATTTTAGAGGTCAAGATTTGAGTACTGAACCCGGGAAAAGATTGCTTGTTGATAAGTTTGTGCGAGAGTTGTTACCGAAAATTCCAAATTTAATAATGACATCTGAAAGTGCATGGCAAGCAAAAACCCAAAGTGAAGTATTACACATGGCCCAATACTACGAGAATAGAGTAAATGCAGAGAAGGACAAAGAAATAAGGGACAAAGGGAATTTAAAAACAAGAGTATTAATGCAGCAAGTAGCAAACAATAATAGATGTGGCGGAAACACACAATCCAGAGCCCAATTTTCCAACATGCAAGTTGCCCAATAGGAATTAACAATGTGCCTATTGTAGACAAGAAGGCCATTGGCGGGCACAGTGCCCGCAGATACAGAATCGAAATGGACATTTCCCAAGAAGACAGAATAGAGGCCTCCCGGGAACACAAGGGCAGAATAGAAACTTGAGAACACCACAATTTCAGAATAACCCGGAGAATCAGAATCAGAATCAGAATCAACATCAGAGAAACAGCACAAATGATGGAAACTTTTTTGACAATCAAGGCCAATGCGTATTACACTGGCGACTATACATCTGATAATGTGTTGTTTTATTAGGACAGCCCGGAACAGGGGTTGGAACCAGTATCTACTCCTGTTGAACAGAAAGGGCCCTACGTAGAAATGAAGGTTGGGAATAGGGAGCACATTTTTCTAGTGGACACAGGTGCACAAAAACGTTCGATTGATCATCAGTAGGTTCCAGTTATACCACTGTCAGGGCATGATAATGTCTCAGTAGGGTTCTCAGGTACACCAGTCCAGTGTCACAATCAGTCCCTATAACACTAGGTCCATTTACCAAGTCTTTCCCATTTCTTTTGACAAAACATTGCGGCAGAAATGTGTTGGGATTAAATTTACTTAAATTGAATGCGGTTATTTATTGTTCTCCTGATGGAGTGTATTTGACAATATCGCCACAAAAGACTCCGGTGTCACAATTTTTATCCAAACCACTACCGACTGAATTGAGCAAAGTACCAGCTTGTATATGGGCGGTTAAATGTTAAATGTTAAAGGTATTTCTACGGCGAACCGGCACCAACAGAGTTGGTCCCCAGGCGCTCTGGCGGATCTGCAAATGAGAAGGTGGGATGGGTTAGTAGGTGAAGCGGGAGTAGGATAGGGTGAGGAGTGGTGTTCTGTTGGCAGCTTCAACTCGGTATAAACCGGGTGCTGAGCTTTGGTGCGAGTATCGGTTCGATGTCAGTCCTCGTGTGATGTTGGTGCAGCTTATGTGTTGTTGGGGTGTTGTGAAGTGCGTGCGGGTTGTTGTGCGAGAGATACTTGTGTGAGATTTTTCAGTGAGATAAGTGTGCAGAAATGCTGAGTTTTTGTTAGTGGGTTGTATGAAGTTTAACATGCTAACATTCAGAACTCTGTCCGAGTGTGGCGCTCGCCAATTCTCCCAGTCTCATCAGGATGGGTGAAGGGGTTACGCCTGGCAGGGTATTAGGTTTGTGTGAGGCGCTCCCTGTGCTGTTCTAACATGCTCTGTAAGTGTTCTAATACTGATGGAGTGAGTGTTGTGGGTTGGGTTTTAGTAAGTGTGGTGCGCTCGCCGTTCTATTCTAGCGAGCTCTGTAGGTGTTCTAATGCTGATGGGTTGATTAATGTGGGATGTGTGTCTATTCCCCTCCTTGGGTGTTGGAGCAGGTGTTGTGGTCTCCTCTTACAAACCTCTATCTAAATGTGTCTGCTGGGGGTTTGGATATGGTACGGCTGGCAGGTAGTGGAAGAGTCATTTAGGGCTTTCGTCTCGGTCTGAGCATGTCATCAGTCTATGGTGACCTCTTTTTGTGGCTATTTCCCATGATATCTTATGGTCTGTCGTGGGGTCCGTTCTTTGGGTTCTGTGTATGTCCATTTTCAGAGTGACCGAGGTTGGTGTTATTTTCATCGTTGTTTAACGCGGTGGGCATTCTAGTGCATCGAGGTTGTAGTTACGCTGTGAAGAGCCATGATTTGAGGAGCTTCCTGAATGCTAGGTGGTTTGTTGTGTTTTGTATGTTCGTAGGTAGGTCATTCCAGGTTTTCGGTGCCTGGTGAGAGAAAGAGGATACAGTTGATGATGGTGCTGCTGTGGTGCCGAGCTCTCTTGGCCAGGGGATGTAGCTGATGTCTCCTCCCTTTTTTGAAACAATCATTATCTCTGTTTTGCCTGGGTTGATTTTGAGGTGATTGAGGTTCATCCAGTTGAATATATCACAAAGGCAATTCTCTAGTGTGGTGTTTTCTTCTCGGGTGTCTTGTATGTTGAAGATTATTTAAGTATCGTCGGCGTAGTTGTAGCTTGTGAGGATGTGTTTTTTGATGAGTTTGATTAATAGGTACATGAAGATGTTGAATAGAAGCGGGGAGAAAGATGATCTTTGTGGTACTCCGCAAGTGGAGTCTCTAGGTTTGGACTTAAAAGGTTTAATCCATAAAGTTTTGGTTATGTTTGTTAGGAAGGATTTGATCCATAATGGGGCAGTGTCTGTTATTCATAGTCCTTCTAATCTCTTTATGAGGATGTCGTGGTTGACAGTGTCGAAGGCTGCAGATAAATCAAGGAGAATCAGGGTGGTACTGTTGTCCGAGTCTGCATTTGTTTTTAGGTTGTCCCATATTGAGAGGAAAGCTGATTCTGTTCCTCTCATTGGTCTGAAACCTACTTGTGCCTGGTCTAGTAAGCAGTGCTCTCCTATGAATTCTTGGGTTATTTTCTAGACATACGTTTCTAGCAGTTTGGCCATGTAGGGTATGTTGGAAATGGGTCTGTAGTTGGATAAATCCTCTACGTTTCCTGTTGTGTCTTTGAGTAGCGGCTTGATGTAAGCCGATTTGAAGGTCTGTGGTACTTTACCTGTTGAGATTGAGAGGTTGAGGAGATTCCTGTGGTATTCCATGGGGGTTCCTTGTTTGAGAATTCTTTTGTATATGTCGAGGGGGCAGGGGTCTTCTGGAGAGCCTGATTTGTTGCTTTGGTTTACCAGTTTGACAAAAGTCTCTGCTGATATTTCTGGGAAGCTTCATAGCTTGTTTGGGTGTTCCTCGTCGGTGTTGCTGGGGTTTGAGGTGTGATCGCTTGGTCTGTTTTGTATGGTGTGTTGGGTGGAAGTTATTTTGTTTTTGAAGTGGTCTCCTAGGTCATTGCATAGTTTCATTGATGGAATTGGCGTGTTGTCGCAGCCCGGTGGGTTTTTTATTCGTTTATGATTTTGAAGAGTTCTTTTTGGGTGTTTGGTGCTCTGATAATGATGTTGGTTATCTAAAAGTAGAGCCAGTGAAAATTATTTTAAAAGATGGAATTACTTTGCCGCGTATTTCACAATATAAAATTTCAGTTGAAGGGGAGAGAGCAATGAAATGCATTGTGTCGGATTTGATTCAAAGCAACGTAATTAAATAAATTTCTGGTAGCACTTGCAATAGTCCGATTCTTCCAGTTTACGAGAAAGGAGTAATGATATACCGTAACGTTTCATAATTGATTTGCGCGGAGTGAATAAAGTTGTTGATCCGCAATTCCTATTAGTCCCGGTGACTACAATTTTGACTATGATCCCAGCGCCTGCATCATTTTTTAGTGTTGTAGATTTGAAAAATGCATTTTTCAGCATTCCAGTGCATCCAGATAGCAGATATGTATTTGCTTTTACCCTAGGAGGTCGGTCATTCACATTCACACGAATCCTGCAAGGTTACACTGAAAGCCCAAGTATTTACAGTCGAGCTCTAAAAGAACAACTAGATATGCTAGAACTACCAGCAGGTTGTGTTTTGCTACAATACATAGACGATTTGTTAATAGCAGCAGACTCAGAAGAAATTTGTAAAGAAAGTACAGTTGCACTATTGACACATTTGGCAATGCATGGACACAAAGCTTCGCTAAAAGAAATTCCAATATTGTCGAAAGGAAATATCCTATTTAGGCTACCTCCTTTCGAAGGAGGGAAGAAGATTGACACCAGAAAGGATTGAAAGCATTCTCTGTTATGCCTATTCCAAATACGCAAAAAGAAGTCAGGGCTTTAATTGGCATGGCTTCGTATTGTAGGCAGTGGATCTGCAACTTTTCATTGATTGTAAAACCGTTAGTGGCGTTGACAAGGAAAGAAATTACCTTACCTTTGCCATGGAATATGGAATGTCAATAAGCATTTGACCTGCTCAAAGCTGCATTGTGTTCAGCTCCAGTTTTGGGCACACCAAATTATGACATGAGTTTTAAGCCATTTGTGCATGAGAATGATGGATGTGCTTTGGCTGTTTTGACGCAGGAACAAGGAGGGAGAAATAAACCATGCTGCTACTTCTCTTCCACGTTGGATCCTGTTGCATGGGCTGCCACGCTGCTTGCGAGCTGTTGCTGCAGCTGCTGCGTCAGTAAAACAAACCGAGGGTATGGTTTTAGGTCACGCTTTAACCGTTATGGTGCCCCATGCAGTAGCCATTCTTTTAAATAGAACACAGACGCAACACCTTACATCAGCTAGATTAACAAGGTATGAAATTGTCCTTTTTGCTCTGCACATTCAAATGTTGAGGTGTTGTGCTTTAAATCCGGACGAGTTAATGCCCCCTCCCAATGAGAAAGGAATAGAGAAGGAATTCCTCCATGATTGCATAATGGTTACTGAACAAGAGACAAAAGGAAGAGTTGATTTAACTGATATCCCACAGAAAGAGCCAGATGGAGAACTGTTCTGTGACGGTTCTTGTTTCAAATTGCCTGATGGTACATCAACTGCTGCATATGCCATCACTACACTGAAAAGCATTGTACAAAGCAAAAAAATCCCATACAATTCAGCACAAGCCGCAGAGATAGTAGCGTTAACCAGAGCATGGGAACCTTCTGAAAACCTAAATGTAAACATAGATTCGGACAGTCAGTATGCATTTGGGGTGGCACACAATTTTGATCGATTATGGGCTGAAAGGGGTTTCCTAACATCACATGGAGCAAAAATCCAACATGGCACGTTGATAGTGAGACTGCTTTCTGCACTTGCGCTTCCCAAATGATCAGCAATAATAAAATGCGAAGCGCATAAAAAAGTAACATGTAACATTGGAAAGGGAAACGCATTTGCAGACAACATTGCAAAACAAACTGCCACTGATCTACTTACAAAAATGTTCGTTGAAACAATGAAAGAGGTGCCCTGTATGGTAGAACATAGGATTGCCACAGTTAAGGAAATGCAAGCAGAAGCTACTGCCGATGAAATAGAAGCATGGTCTGAGGGTCCAGCAGAATTAGACTTTGAAGGTTGTTGGGTGGACAAAAAGGACAAAAAAATGATGTTGCCAAATGCCTATGTACTAGCGATGGTCACTATGGCCCACAGTCCTACACACATATGTGCTAGAAAAATGATTCAGCATTTAGACACAGTATGGCAGAATCACAATATCAGAACAACTGCTGACAGATTGGTCCAAAACTGTATGACTTGTTTACAGCATAACATTGGAAAAGGGACAGCAACACCAACAGGAAGTTTTGGCCCTACCGTTATGCCATTTAAAGTCATCCATTTTGATTTCATAGACATGGAAAGATGCCAAAACTACAAGTATGTCCTTGTGGTGGTCTGTACATTTAGCGAATGGGTAGAGGCATATCCCATGAAAGATTGCACAGCCATGTCCACAGCTAAAGTCATGTTAAAAGAGTACATTTCCTGTTTTGGCCTACCCCGTGTCATATGGTCAGATAACGGCCCGCATTTTATTGCAGCCGTAATATTAAAAATCTGTGCAGGTCTCCAAATTGACAAGAGATTCCATTCGGTCAGACACCCGATGAGTGCGGCTTGGTGGAACGCCAGAACCGTATTCTGAAGAGCAAAATTAGCAAAATATGTGAGGGGAGTAATTTAAAATGGCCAGATGCCTTGCTGCTGGCTCTGTTGTGTATGCGAACCTCTGTACAGGCAAAGACTGGACTCTTCCCCTATGAAATTATCATGGGGAGACCAGCAAATGTTTGGAATGCTCCACAGCCAAAACGTCTCAGGGATATAGAATATCCTTTGCTTATTAACTACTGTAAACAGTTAACTCAAAACTTGTGTTTAATTCATCAGCAGATGCAGGAGGCTCTTCCAGTCCGATATACCGGCCCAGGACATTGCCTGTATCCTGGCGACTGGATATTAACTAAGAACTTTGAGAGAAAGTCTTTGCTTGCCCTGCGCTGGAAGGGGCCCTACTGGGTGCTCCTGGCTACACAAACTGCAGTCCGAGTGGATGGCCGCAAATCATGGATACACGCAACGCACACGAAAATAATTCTGGATCCCTCGAAAGAGCTGCCTGATCCTGACGTCGAAAGAAATACAGCTGCACTTGATCACAAAGATATGATCACCAGCACTCTGCCAGAAGTACTTCCTAAACCCGAGAAAGGGCCTGGGGAGACTGCAACAAAAACAGAAAGGTCAAAGGTGCTTCAGCCTTGTCCAACTGCTGCCGCATCATCACTCACTGCATCGCAACCTGGCACTGATCCTGCATCTGGAAATGAGAGTGCATTATTCATCGATCACGCAGTACCTGGAGTAATAAGGTACAATCTACGTTCTCAAATTCGAAAGTGATCTGTGTGTTTGTTTTACCTCTTTTCCAAACATGGATGAAGGGGGAAACGGAGGCCTCGGGAAATGGAGCGTATGAGCTGTATCAATCTGCATCAAATTGAAAGCTCTGAAACGCGGTTTCCCGGTGCTACCTTTGAAACGTGAAGGACCAGTGCGAGCCTGTGCGGACAAGCGGGGAGGCATATGGTACCGACACAATTGATACTTGCTCCTGCCTCTTTAGAGCTCTGTGTGAAATCACACCGGCTTGCTGTCCTTTATTAAGCAGGCTAGCCTGAACTGACCTGAACGCTTTGCTGTTACTTGGATGCTTTGCTGTTAATGTGCGTTGCTGTGGAGAACTTTTCCTCAATGACAGAACTTTCCCTGAGATGAGCACTAATAGACAATGTATACACGTACTCCTGCACCCGCCTGTACCAACGCTGATGATATCATAGAAATAGAGACTAAGCCTGTTCCTAGAAAATCCTGGTTTGGGAAATATATGCTAATGATTATGATACTTCCTTGCATTCTGATTACACTGGTCCTCATATTCTGGTATCTGGAAACTATACATCCTTTGAAATCTCTCATGCCTACTACCAATGCTTCTACTACCAGCAGCCCAGTACATATGCTCTCTTACACTCTCCCCTCACAGGAAGTAAAACATAGAAAAGGGTATTAAAATAATACTCTGCTATTGATTATGAATACAACACATGCTATCTCGAATAGGTCAAATTGTTGGGTCTGATCCCATTTACCCCAACATGGTGGGAAAGGAATAGGTTGGTATGTACAACTTTTACCGCTTCATTAAGAGCACTATTTTATGAAAAATGGAACGACAGTGATACTGGTCAGTTGGATGGAACAAACATATATGAGTTTGAAAGAGTGGTATTGGAACCGGTGGGTTGTTCCATATTTAGAGGCGCAGGTAAAAAGAACACGGTAACAACAAAACAAGTAGATAAGTCTTTTTGGGCCTCACAAATCTGTAATTACTTTTAACATGGCTCCAGTAGGGAATAAAGCTGTTGTGCCTCCCTCCTACACTATTACTTACAGTCCACGTTCTGTCCCGCTTTGCTTACGGAAAAAGGGCTCCTATCCCGTGGGAACATTTACTAGATGCATGAATACAGCAGTACCAAAAAAGAAAGGGGACCCATTATATATAGGACGTTCTGTTTATTTTATATGTGGAGACCAGGCCTATCCATGGTTACCTAAGAACTGGGAAGGGACGTGTTATTTGGGTATACTTCTCCCTGGTGTATTTCTCTCCAAAACCTCTGAAATATCAAAGCTTTCCAGATCAAGGCCTCGGTGAGATGATACTGCAGGACTGATTGCAGGCGATATAGCAAAATCGTTTATACCATTTTGGGGACAAGCAATAAATTCATGAAATATAAGAAAACTATCCAGAGTGCTAGAAAAAATAATAAATTAAACTACAGATATACTCTATAATATGACACTAGAAGAGAAAGCAATCAGATTAATGACACTTCAGAATAGAATGGTCCTTGATATAATTCTAGCTGACCGTGGAGGTGTGTGCAAAATCGTGGGGTCAGCATGCTGCGTATTTGTAAGTGACTCCTCCCCCATGATATTTGAAGCAATCAAGAAATTGCATGTTCTAAGTTCCGATATTCATGTCCCCACAGGCAGATGGAATCTGAATGTAGGTATATGGTTTTGGGAATTGTTGCGATCGTGGGGATGGAAACTAATTGCAATATTGATCACAATACTTGGAATACTTATGTTCTGCTTTTGTTGCATACGACTGCCAATCCTCTGCTCCCAGGTTGCAAACGAATGTGCTCAGGCTATAGAATTGAAACCTCCACATGTAGTAAATAAAGATGCATAACACATAAATGAAACAAAGAATTCATGGCAATTAATATTTCTGATGATGATTATAGTAGTATGGGTAGTTCAGAATTGGACACATGGTCAGATGAAGATGCAATGTATGTATGATGCTCTTGGTTTATGGCCAAAAGGAGGGTTTGTTTGTCTAGAAACAACCCTATAGTATGTATAGTACGTATATTATGTTGGCCAGTCGCATCATGTACGATACATCGCCAGCACGCAATCGTCAATGTATTGAGAATAACCAAAGGGCGTCCATTTTGTGAAATGTCCGCCATTTGCTTTTTTATTTTTCTGTAAAACCGCTTTGCAAAATGTATTCTATACTTCAAACTCATGGACGGCGTGAGGCCACAGCCTGAATGCTGAAAGATGAACACAGACAGGAATGTTAGACGATACAGAAATACATTGTTTTCCTCCCTCACGACATCCTTGGAGGCGAGCAGAAACTGCATATAATCATCGGCCCAGTGCCGGCCTGTCTCGCAATCTCTGTAGCGCTAGGCAGTTAAAGCATGAATTATATTCTTTCTAGCGGTACTCCCTAACAGAGAATGGTATTTTCTGCTTCAGAAATGTCTGACCCTTGCTACATGAATAGAAATGCACAGATAACGTGTTAAAGAATGTCTCTCCTACGAACATAATAGCCTTGCTGTACTAAGAGCTCTATGTTCTCCATAACAAAGAACTGTCTCTGCCACTGTTGCTAGAATAAGTATATTTAGACTGAACAAGGACTTGTCATAACGTGTCATAATTGTCATGATTGTCAATCATTGAACCCTAGCCTAAAAGATACATTATGGGCGTTCTATATTGCCTTCTAAAAGATTGCATGTCATGTATAAATATTGCCGCTTGAGCGTTGCTCGCTCTCTTGCGTCTCACGAGGTCTGGGTACACACGTGGCGAGACGTTAGACCCCAGTTGGCTGACTGAGAATACTTTGAAATAAACCAGACTTGTTTGCAAAAACTAACCTTGTGTCTGTCGTGTCACTAGCATATGGTGATTGTGCCTTAATTTCCACATGAGGGGTCTTTACGGCCTAGCAGAAAGGGCATCCTATGAGTATCCAGCAAATTTGTATGAAAAGTATTTGAGATCCCAGATGCAGGCTGCAATGAATTGGGCCTGGCATCCAGTTCCGTCACCATTAGGGGTGCAGACAAAATGGCCGACCCGAAGGGCCTGACAAAATCGTGCCATTTTCAGTCCTTCTGAGGTGATCTCTGTCACAGGTTTGTCAGTGGCCATGGTTGTTTTGCCCACTTTGACTGGAGCTTCAAGCAACGGTTTAGCCCTTTTTGAGAGACTCTCGGCAGAGTCGGTGGATAAAGACTTAGGACATTTGTCTGTCCTGTGTGCTCTTTCAGGCTGGCCGGTACAATGTATTGCCCTTTTGAGGGGAACCTCAGAGGTTAATCTGGTCGCATTAGCCCCAGGACGGGGATCCCGTGCATTGCTGGAAGTTTTAGTCCCTTTGCGGCGAACCTCAGGAGTGACGCTGGTACATTTAGCCCCTGCGGGGGAACATCGGAGCGTGACCGGGTATCCAGTCTAGGCCTGAATTGAAGCACCTCAGAGCGAGCCCTGGCGATGCTAGAGACAGTCCGACCCCTCCTAGAACCTGATGAGCCTGGGAAGGAGTGACCTGGACAGGGTGCCCTAAAAAGTAAGGTACTTACCGGGGGTGTTCACTTTTTGTTGATGAAATTCTGAAGATGAGGTGGAGGAACGTTGTGAAACTCGCACCTATCAAGCATTTGTTTGAATGTGCACGCCGAGAGGGAGTCGCAGTAGAAACACAAGTCCCAACGATAGTCTAGGCCGGGGCACTTTAGGCAAAGATTGTGAGGGTCTGCAGCCGCGTAGTGATGACCACAGGAAGAACACAAGGCGAAACCCCTATTGTCCGGCATTTGTAAAGGAGAGAACCAGCCGGTACAGGGGTAGGAAAAATAATTAAGGACAAAGCGGAAGAAAAAACCCTGTGATGCAAAGTAAGTCCGATCCCGACCGCACAGAGAAAAGGACTGAAGGGCGATGCATTGGACGGGGCTCAGGAAGGCAGGGCTACAGCCACACACTCTGGATAATCTTTTTCTTTTGATGCTATCCAAAAAGTGCTCCGGTCCAGTCCCAAGGACGGCATATCCCAGAAGTATGAAGGAAAGGGGATAGGATGTAGGAGTAACAAAGAGACTCATTATGAGTTTGGTGGTTTATGAAAAAAAGGGTGTTACAAATGCATGAAATGATTACCTCCACTTTACCACTGGCTTCCTTCACCATCAAATACTGAGTTTAGAGGTAAAGTAGAGAAAATAGTAAAGTGGCAGAAATGTTTCCAGTACTTGCTAGTGTTTTGTCCTCCCTCTTACTTGAAAAAAAAGGAGCATTTACAGCAGGCGGATTTACAACTAGCGCTAAATCCTCCAAATACCCAATGCAGCTACATGACTCCAGGAATGGGGATCAGCATTGCCATTCTGTCTCCCATAACCAGGTGGATTTATTGTGGCTGTTGAGTTGAGGAAATAGTAAATGTGTTTGCCAGTACTTCCACAGAAAATACCACCAAGCTTAAAGAGGATCCAAATCCCCCTCAGTCAACATCCCACATCACCCTAAATAGGTACAAAAAATACCTGGCAGAGAAAATGCTTTATCCAGGCAATGACGTCACATGAATTGATTATAACTTTCATTATCCTCTATTATGGCGTCACAGTGGGAAGACACAGCATTCTGAAATGGAAATAGAGGCTATTACAATTCGAAACAAGTGAACACTTCTTTTTCTTCACAAAATAGACTCTAAAGACAAGGAACAGACTCAAACATCAGGTTAAGGCATTCTTACATCACAGACAATACTTTGAGTACATTGAGAGATTACTTGAGAATGCCGTCAAAATTAGTGAAACATTGTGAAAATAGGTGGATTTAGGTGTTCGTGAAAGACACGTTTTTAAATCAGAAAAGAAATGCTAGTACAATATTCACTGCGATGTACATGCTGTGGAAATCTCAACTGATGTAACTCATCCACGATGAGTTAAAAGATCTGAAGTCTGTCATTGGGGATCTGTTCTTTCTTAGGTGGCGTCTCCACCATAGGGAAGCACACCTACTCTATGTTTCTGTTTTCTTACAATGCTACCACATGGAAACCGGAAAGATGGTGGATTACTAGCAACCGTATGAGAGTCTGGGGCAGACTAGTAACCTCTGGTATTGTAAAGGTGGAATTATCGATTTACAAGGGAGTTAGTCCTAATGACTTTTGATTGCATGCGCAAGTAATACATTAGTGTTCCTACAGTATAAGGATTTGTTGCCACGGGAGGCTGCACTAAACTATAGAGCAGGGACATTCTTAAGGACATAGGGCCTGAGTCTCAAGGATTTGCACTGGAGCAAATAAGATGCCTGTGTGCATCTCAAATTTGCACTGGCGACCTTATTTTATTTGATTTTGTGTCGAGCGCTGGCCCTTCACAGTGGGTCTTGCAGTGCCGTACAAGGTTTACAAGAGATGAAGTGAAAAAGAAGTTGAACAAGTTTTAGCACAGGATATCAAGATCGGGAAAGGGCGATGATGGCAGGGGATATTCATTCTGATGCACAAAACCTAAATCTGGAAATGGTTGGTCCGTCTTCGAAACGGATTCGCATTTGCTCGTCAGCATCCGAAAAGTGCTGTAGGAATTTGCAGATTGAATAAATGAAAAAAACAGAAAAGAAGGTGACGTTCTGCCCAATGCAGGAAAGGGCAACATCCTTGTATATCAGAGAGAATATTTGTGGTCACTACGTAAAGGCAAAAATGTAAAAACTTGGGAAGATTAATCATCCGTATTAAACTTTACAATGGACCCCTAACATCAGGAAAGCGTGTAACCAAACACACCCGCCAGCCGTAAGTAATCCTTATCTGAGAAAAGCAACCATAAGGGGAAGGGATTTTCCTGTGAATGGAGCAGGAGTTGGGTCTATAGACCAGGCTACCCCTGGCCATAACAATTAAATTAATTCCATTCTTTTTGTGACAAGTTCAACAAATCCCACTGACCACTGCTAAATAACCCAATAATAAATCCTGAAGTTCGAGAACAAAATATTGTTTTAAAAAGACAAAGCAAGCTCCGAGTTTAAACACATAGGGCCCGATTCCTGGAATTGTGCACATTTATTCTGCAAAGGTCGCACATCGAGAACGCCACTGCGCGCAGAATAAAAAATGCACATTCTGCGTATTCATGGAATTGTCTGCGCAAAGTAACCGTATACGCAAGTCACGGCCGGAACGCCCCCGACACAACCCCATGCAAAGCAAAAAGAGCTAGAACAGCTACCTTTGTGTGCTCTGCCGTGTGCAAATACACACACTCATAAAACAGTGCAGGGGGTCCCCCGCAAGCAGGCCTGCATCTTGGGCACCCTGCGAGGGGATCCCCGTAACTGTTACCAGCACCCCCACAAAATGCGTACGGTTCATCGTAACTCGGGTAAAATTCGGAAAATCAGCGTGCGAACCCTGGTAAACCATTCCTGCACCCCGCTACACTGCGTATGCGCAGCCCTAAGTTAGATCGGAACCCCGGCTGAGTACACGCACCCCTAAATCCGACACTAGATCTTACCTCTGCACTGTGAATCCTATGCGCAAGTGTCTGTACGCCTGCCTTTGAGTGGCGGATAGTATGAGGGCTTTGCATGGCCATTTCCATGCCAAGAGGTTTCACGGTCAAATCCATGAATACGTATCATTCCGTGCAATAGTGGGCGTGCAATTGTCTGCCTTTCGGCTGT
The DNA here is from genome assembly GCF_040938575.1 of Ambystoma mexicanum. Lineage (NCBI taxonomy): Eukaryota > Metazoa > Chordata > Amphibia > Caudata > Ambystomatidae > Ambystoma > Ambystoma mexicanum. The sequence continues at coordinate 1,090,896,467 of NC_090930.1, forward strand.
CCCTCGTAACCTCAAAATGTTTCCTTGTTCTTCCTAATTTTCTGTGTCCCGACCCCTTCCGTGCCCACTGCGCAAGCCACTCCAACACTCTGCGTGGTGTCTTGCGCAAGGCATTTGGTTGCTTGCAGAAACGTGCCCAGCCTGCGCGAATTCCATGAATCGACAAGTGGGATTTTGCACGCAATTTGGCACCCAAAGTCCCGATTTTCCACACAGATAATTCAATGAATCAGGCCCTAAATTAGCCATACAGTCATGGCACAAAGCGAGAGAATCGACATGTGCACAGAGCCCCAAACTATTTTCAGAGTATGAAGTCCACACCCCTCCGATGACCTGAAGGAGGAAGGGAGGCTGTTCCAGTTAACTGTGAGCCTTTCGAGCCAAGCAGAGTCTCCTACTGGGCCGCAATTATTTAACATCCTGTCACTGCTTTGAGACGTGTTTGTAAGCTGCACATCTGCATCTGAACACCAACACAGTGCACTGTAAACAATTGCCAGCTCGATATTTCCTACATACAGAAACACAAAATCGTTCTGTACAAAATACTGTCAATCAAGTGAATTAATCCTAAACGGCGAGGATGTATCTAAAGGGGCTGGCATTGCCTTCCTGTGACATTGCGTCCTCTTATGTAACTTACTGTGGTGTTGCATATATTAGTGCCCTCCCTCATGTGATTTAATGACGCGGATCTCATCTCCATGTGCACAGTCCAGAGTTTCCCCTTAACAAATCCACTGTGATCTAAGACTTTAGTACAATTGGTTTTATTAAAACGAACAAAGACTACGGGACCCAACATGTATCAAATAAATGGAATCTCAGCAAGGGTGGATTGCGAACCAAAAGAGGCCCTGGATATAATTTTCAAAGTGGCCCCATATTCCACATGTTAAGCAAGCCCCACCCTTTGCCTGTCAGAAAATGTGGAAATACCACTCTAAAGAGGCCCGGGGTACAGAGGTCGACCGGGAAATCTCCAGAGTTACATAATGACCAGTCCACCTCTGAATCCCAGGACAGGTGACTTGGTGCAACAGTGGCATGGAAGCATATCATTGGTCTATCAGGGCATCTAGCTCTTGCATCTGTTCCATCTATATATGATTTTTCTTATTTTGTATCATTTCAAAACCAATTTTCTGTTACTGGCTTCTTTGAAATGAATCGGGGCAGCACAACAATAATGGGCAATGCAGCACTGCCAAGTCGCCCATTCTGGAAGAGCCAAACAAGGCCAATGAAAACACTTAGAAATCCGTCTGCTTTTACAGCAGCTGGGGAAGGGCTCTTGGTCTGGCTTTAACTGTCAAACGGAAGCCTGGTTCCCTTTGACAGTTTGGGTTCCCCAGTGTGCATGCCCAATGGGCCATGCAGGGGTGAGAGTGTTTTGCCTCCCCAGCCATGCATGGCCCATTGGGGATGCAGTCTAGGGATCTGCAGGTCTCAATGTGCAGAAGGGGTGCTACTCTGCCCCTCCCCAAACATACAGATTGCTTGGGGCATTCATGAGGCAGAGTTCTGCCTCCTGTCTGCATATGCAGGAACCGATACCTGCTTCCTGGTTCCTTTTCCAAGCTGCAAGCTTGCCAGAGGGCCTTTGTATGATGTGCCATGAAGAGCAGAGTCCGTATCAGGGCTGAAAGTAAGAAAAAAAAAAGAGATCGGTGTGATTTTCCCTCGGGTTATTCACCCGCGACGGAAATGACCGCATGGGAAATGTACACAATACAAAAATGTTTGTACATTTCCCATGCTGTCATCCATTTTAAAACAACCCTAAACACACACCCCCACCCACACCCCCAACAGACCCCCCCCACACCCCACCCCCTACTTACCTTTCCTTCTGACGCACTGTGTTCCTGCGGCACCGATTCCCTTTCACTTCTGTGATCGTGAACCGGCGCTGCAGGGTCCTTTTCTTTTTGTTTTACTTTTGATTGGGTGAGCTGCGGAGGTGTCCCCCGCAACCACTGCTCACTATACTGTATAGTATAGTGAACGGGGTGTTGCGGGGGTTGCTCACTATACTACATAGTATAGTGAGTGGGGTGTTGCGGGGGACACCCCCGCAGCTTTCATTTTTTTTTTGACCGACCACACCAAAAAACCTAAACACACACCACAAACTTTTGGTAGTTAGAACCTTTCGTGGTGTGTGTTTTAGGTCTTTTGGTGAGGTCGGTAATTTTGGGTTAGGTAATTTCGTCCTAACCCAAAAAAAAGTCTGAATGTATGTGTGTGTGTATGTATGCATGTATGTATGTGCGTGTGAATGAGTGCATGGAGTATAGGTGCACGTGGGAATAAGTGAGTGCATGCAGTACGTATGCAAGTGAATGCTGTCCAAGTGTGTGTAGGTTTGCACTTGTGGAGGGCCTGGGGACTACTGATTTGGGTGTGAAGGGGGCTTTGGCAGCCAGTAGCCAGACATATATTCTTACTGTGATGTGATATTATTTACTGAGCAACAATGGTCATGTTTTCTTATAGCTTATAGTATAATTACTAGCCTTGTGCACAAAGCAAACATGAGTACGTTCTTATATGGGAAAATTGTAGCCAAGCATGGAAGACTGTGGGTACAGCAGGCATGAACAGGTTTTATATATTGGCACATATGTGTTGGAAAATTCTCTGGAGCACTGTTGGTGACTTGCATCTATTGGATTGTTTTCATGAGTTACCCTACAAAACCGACTGTATGGCTTTTTACCCAATTGTTCACAGACATTGTGCTGTAAAATTGACCATTGTAACCCATTATTGTAAAAATGTTCTTAAGGGAGAAACCCCCTTAACCGGCGTGCTTGGTTTGGGCTACTTAGGCGCTCCAGCATATTTGTGGGAAACCTTTACGCCCCTCCAAAAACAAAACTCACCAGCCGCCACAGGAAAATAATGTCTTGTTGCCTTAGGATGGACTGTTTAATTATTTTACAATTTTGGCAAGTGACCGAGGGCAGTTGGTCCGTTGTAGCATTCTACACATGTGTGGGTTAGGGCGAAAGTCTCTCGATTCCACACCATTCGGTATAAGTCAAGAAACATACCAGAACACAACCACGTGTGCACGAGAGCCCAGTGAACATGGTATCATCAGGACACTGATTTTGATTCTCTGTTTTAATTGGTTACAACGAGGCAGCTGAAAAAACGTGGTTTAAAGGATTGGGGCATGGCGCCCTTCGCCTCGAAAGAGCTTCATATGTTGGGGCACCTCTGAAGAACGAATATGTGGCGTTTGCTGCCCTACACATTTCTGAATTGTCTTCATCTGTCAAGAGTACGTGCCACGCATGGCGGCCTAGACTGAAGGATAAATCTCTCCCCTGCAGCAAAAATGTGCCATGTCAGGCGGCCATTCATGTGCGATGCCCGAGTTTTGGTAAAACCTCCACAAGGAGTACTCTGCGGGGGGTGCGGGGGCTAGTGGGAGGTGCATTTGTACTCGTCTTTCTTTATGCCCCTGGCCCCTTCAACTCTCGCGACGCACACAATGACTTTTCTGCCATTTTCCAGTAGCTTGGCGACCGTCCAGGTCCTTAAAACTCAGAAAGCCGTGGGGGGAATTGCCTTTTGTGTGTCACATTCCAGTGCAAACTAGGGGGGACAAAAGAAAGGGCGAAACAATACCAGAATGAAGTGTGACATGTGCACAGAAATGGAATCTCGGCTGGACATTGTGCCTGACGGACAAGTGTTCTACCAGTAATGGGAAGTGGCCAATGAATAATGCAAACCGCTGCCCTGGTGCCAAAGCAGGGGTGCCACTCACAGCAGCTGGAAAGAACTGCATAATCCTCAATTCCCCGGTCACGCAATTTCAATAAAACATAGCCCGGGCCTTCTACCACTGTGCCAGGAAGGGTCAGGCTCCCTCAACGTCCCCAGTGCAATCGGGTTTCTCTTTTTTGAGTTTCCTGCGAGCGTATTCGAGGTTTGATGGACAATCCTCCTCCTCCTCCATCAGACACCATCATTCGTTTGTTCATCAGCAGCAAGTGCTGTTGCCAGTGGTGGCTGCCCTACTGGGAACCCTGGAGACCGATCGCTGGGCATCTCTCTCCACCATGTGCCTCGTTTTCTTCTCATCTTACCCTGTCTCCCAATCACCCCAGCCACCTTCCTTCCATCTTTCCTCATTACCTGCACCCCTTTGAAGCAAACAATGTGTCCTCTAACCTCTGGCTGGTTATTCCACAATCTTCACAACGGTGTTTTGTCAATTATTTTGTTATGTTTAACTTCTTTTAATCGTAACACGTTTCACTCGTTTGCACGTGTGCATTTTTCCTCGATGTCATTTTCCTCGAATTGTTTAAATATATGCAGTGTGTGCGTGGTGGTTGAAAGCAGGGGCCTAGGGGCTGTGAGGGGGAGTTAAAAGAGGTCTGGGGGATCGCCATGAAAACATTTAGAGGAAAAATACATCAAGGAAAAATGCACGAGTAAAGTGAAAATGAGTAAAGCATAGGCGAAAATAACACGCAAAACCATACCCCTATCTAGCGGCAAATGTGCTTTAAACTTCACTATTTGGAACCCATTTTCCCATTTTTTGTGAGTTCAGAACCATTCCCAACCCCTACCTAGATGAGTCGGGCTTCTCGCTACATTCGCTCATGGGGCCATCTCGAAAACATGTCCAGGGCCCCTTTTAGTTCTCTGTCCAGCTCTGGTTATTATAAAATAGCATTCAACCATCAATAGTAAGTTTGCTGTGCCTCTCGTTGGCTGGTGGTTGCTGTTCAGCATAGTACAGATGTGTGCTCTCTGGGCGTTGACTGGCTCGCTACCTCGGTCTAGACAATATTTTCAGAGAGCTACCCATGCTTTTGAAATTGCGGTTCCACAATCTGAGAAATAAGTAGCATATGACGGGAAATCAGGCCTCACAATGAGGATTCGGGACACCTAAATGTAAGCAGACGGGGGTGTTGCGCTTCTGTAATGTATGGCCTCCAATTGTAATCCAACTAGCTATTTAATAAATACAAATGTACACACAAGGTCCTCGCCTTTAGGCAAGATTGAGCTGATCCCGCGTCTACAAGCTACGTGCAGAGCTAGTCCCAGTGGGTGAGGAGGGGCAGTGACTGATACAGTGGTCAGTGGACAATACAAGCCAGCTCTGTGCACGAGAAAGGAAACCTTGCATAGGAGACATAGCAATGGGAGAGCAAAGTTAGCTGGCATGCCTCTCCCTCAAAGAAATGTGTTGGCCACCAACCTCCTGAACATACTGCACGTTGGGCAACCATGACAGGGATATCATGTTTAGGAGAGCCAGGATGTGGAAAAATGGAACAAAATGGGGTTTGGAGTTTCTAGCTATGACAGGAATAAACACATTAGGATTTTACAGAGTGGCATGGAGGCCTTCTATTATGTCACAAATCTCTTTAATAAAGCAACAAGCAAAACAAACAAACAGCGTTCCACAGGATCCCTACAGAATGGATCACATGATGCCCATTCATCTCTTTTACCTGGAGAGCATATCCACAATCCGACTAAAGTCCCCCGGAACCCAGTGAAACGGCCCTTTTCTTGGTTATTTGCCAAATTTCCCACGAGAAGTGTTGTTCCATCCGGTTGTGGCATTTACATTTTCATTCAGTTGGTTGGGTGTGTTGTTGCCAGTGTGCAGCAGATCATTCATTTGATGACACAGCATCCATTCATTCTTTTAATTATTTTGATGCCCATCTGGCGTCTGCAGGATAGTGCGATCTTTAGGGTGTCACTGAGATAGTTTGCTCTTGGTTTGCAGAAGTGCAGTGATTGCAGTCATGGTTTGTGTAATGCACGTCCCAAGTGTGCTCATTCTCCGGAGATGTGAAGGCCTTATTTGCAGTGCAGGGCAAGAGGCAAGGATCTTCTGTGTGCTGCAACATGCATGGAACATGTGAGCATTGCTTTGCTTCTTCATGAACAAAGACACTCTGGTAAGGGGCAACCTGATGGCTGCACTTGGTAGAGGGAGGCAAGATCACTAACAATATAGGTCATTTTAGACCTTAACCAAGAGCCTGAAACTCTTGCTGCTGGGGTTACTGAAAATAGGAGGGGCACTGCTATGTAATAAAAGTCCCTTGTAAACGCAAGCATGAGGTAGGGCAGCCTTCCCCTGACTCGAGTGTATTCCAGACCACAGCTGCAGGCATTTCAGCTTTTCCACGTCTGTGTCTCCAGAACCTGAATAAATCATCAAAACAGTCCTACAAAATTCCAGCAACTGGATTCAGTGGACATCCTTTCTAAAAGGTAAGGTACGCCAGGTGTAGACATAGAGCCAGGTCTGGAAAAGACCCGGGGCTACGCTGATGCCGGAACTGTCAGGACTGGGGGCCAGCTAGCCTTTTGGTTGCAGCTCCTGAGATTCTATCCGGGGCTACAACCAAAAGACCAGGGGCTATAGCCCCTGTAGCCCCCCCCCCCCGGCAACGCCTCTGCGTAGAGCCCAACACAGGTCTGACTGCAAGCCCAGAGAGCAAGTTGGAATCCGACAACTGAAATGCAACATAGAAGCCACAGTCACCACGAAGCAGCCTGCAGAGTTGGATCTGCAATGAGGAGAACAGCTGAAAAGTGTAATTAAACGGTATCCTTGGTTTCTCTACGTTAGAGGCGGACGTCAACACTCATCCTGATGTGTACTTTTGAAGAATCTCTCTGCATGTACGTGTTGTAATGTTTTTGGACTGTATTCAACACAGTATGTGCTGTTGATCCTGCAGCATGCCGAAAACCTGTGGTTAGAACCCTTTTGCTTCAGTTACCATAGACTCTGGCTCGGTTGCAAGCATGCTGCTATTGTCCTCTTCTCTGTCTGTGACATGTCAGCCACCTCCAGCGATCCCAGAGACTTCACCCAAAGGTTTCCTTTTTTGGGATGCTGAGTTCTGTGCCCGAAGGGGGCTAGTAGAAGACGTGACCTTACAATGCTAACCAGTATTGGTTTATCACATCCCCTGGCCTGGTATGGAGAAAAGTCCCATTGATGCTTGTTACTCGTGGCTTATGAGGTCTATTGGGTTCAGTTGGTATTCCAATTTAACCAAGAAATGATCCCTAATGTGTTCCGCTAATCAGACATAATCCAATATCCACAAACATATGTTCCACAAATGGCTTCAGAAGTCATATCTAACTGTTCAACTGTGTAAGGTTCCATGTGTTAATATCCCCTCAAAAATATCGTCATACAAGAATGGCGCTGTATATTTGCGGTGATATTAACCCATTGAACCTGCGGGGACACCCTTGCAACCCTCATATTATTTTAAAGGGAGCGGGGCACACCCCTGCAACCCCCGCTCCCATTTACCCCAAACATTATCCGCACTAATAATATCGCTTACGGCCGTTCCCGGCGACCATATGTATGGCGATATTATTGGGGGGATAATATTACCTGATACCCTCTGTAAACCACACGAAAATACGTCTAACAACAGAAAACAAACTGCTAATGATTCTGTAGCGTCCTCTGAGCATGCTCTTTTGTGCATACTGTCAAAAAAATGTCTTTCCATCCTCACCCGCAACCCATCTGAATCACCTTAAAAGGCACCTGCAATTAAAATTAATAAGCCCTGTAGTTGGTGCAGGCATTATTGCTGCTACACTTTCCACTGACCATTCCAGTAAGGGGAACAGTGCAAGGCATTATGGTGTAGTATTTCCAGACACTAAGCATCAATGGGTTCTTGCCCCAGGATTGACTTGTGTCTGACAGATTGTATATATACATTAGGGGCAGGGTAGATGTGCTTCAAATATCAAAGGTTTGCCACCAACCTAGAATAACCTTTAATAAAATCAAGATGCCACACGATAGTCATACACTTCTCAACACTTACTAGCCACTTGGTCAGACTTACATCTCGCCCCCCAAAACTAAAGACAACTCCTGATCTGTTCTCCCTTCAGAGCTCCAACTCAACCAACAGCATTGCACTCATACTACTCCTCTTCCCAGCTACCTCGTACATGCTTCAAAAAGCGAGTCCCAACTTCTCTTACAGATCCCACTTAGGCCCTACTCACAGACTTATAGGCTTCTTCCTGCAGCTCCACTGCTTAACCCCATCATAATACTCTCCCACCCTAGGATCAATCATCTCCTACCCCAGTGTTCCCATGCAACAGAAACATTCAAGACATAAATTACACTTAAGCCTTAAAAGTCAAACAAACTCGCAAGCCTGTCCCCAAAACACTGTCAGTGTTGCTGTAGTAAAACAAAAAGGAATCCTAACATGTCAACAGTTAAACATATTCTCTGTAAGAAGGACTGCATCCTGTGCGACTATTGTGCATATTAGCTGTTATGATGCGCACATTTTCTTAAAAGAACTATACATTTCAGTGGCACTACAATGAACTGCCGAAGCAGAGAGATTTAAGGACCACATTCCATGACATAATTCTGAGAATATTCATTAATGCATTCGGGTCCTATCCCCCCACACAGATGCACTTATTCTACCACAAAGTACTGATCATTTTCTCTGACACAAATGATAGGAATATTCTGGCACACTATGAAGGGCACGTGGAAGAGCTGAGCATTAAGGCTAGAATGCAAGTAAATGGCTGCCACATCCTGCTGCACACTGAGGGGTCCATTTTGTGACAAAAGGATGGAAACGCCAGCCAGAGGGGACCCCTGGTCACCTTCCCTTCATATCAATGCAAAACGTGCTCAACAAATGAAAACTCACCACCAGACCTGCTGGCGTTGTCCGTGCAGGTTTTATCATTAACTGCAAGCGTCACATTTTCCCCAAATAGAATTGGTGCTGCGTGCTTACTTATATTGTTTCATAGCCCAAAGTCTATGCCATGAGTGTCTACTGAGGTTGTTTTATAGTGCGGCTATTTTGAACCTTTTCAACATTGCCACGGGAAACATCCAATCCTAGAGGAAGGTGTGACCATGTCCCATGTAATCGCTGAAATGGCATGCCAGCTACATCCATTTTGTATTGCTTTCCATGTTTGACAGCACCAGGGCTGCCGATGCCTAATGCAAATGGCTCTCATGGTTGCCGTCGCTTTAATTAGGATCCAAGCACATCCAAACCAATATCGCATGCTTTGTGGCAATAGTGTTCAATTATTGCAACAGTCTCCTTTTGGCATCACAATTAAATGCTCTCACTTACGTTTGGCATGCACAGAAATAATTAAAGATCCACCTATAGTCAGAATGGTATTCAAGAGAACCTGCTGGTGAACTAGTGCAGTGGAGTTTACTGGTTGCCTCAAATATCTGCATTTCCAGGGTCAAAAACTGATGGGGGTAACTCAGCACATCATCGCCCAAGGACAAAAAAATGAGTACAATCAAAATGAGTGAGAGTAACCCTTATTAGTATTGTGGCAGGAATCATGTAGAAATTAGCCGACTAAATGTAACATTTGTCATAAACAAATGCGCATTTTTAATTTGTAATGAATTTATATCATGATAGATTTTGTTAAACACAAGAAGAATAAGTGTTGCCTTTCAAAAATGTATGTCATCTAATGCAAAGGATCAATGCAGCCATGTTGCATGAAGAAAACGCAGATTTATACGAATGATATATTTAGTGTTCTGGAAGGAGCTGATAGAATGTGTTTCATAAGATATCTGATAGTTATATTTGTTGATTGGCATACACTTTGTTAAATTATCATTGCCAGTAAAAAATTACATAATGTGCATTTTCCTTATAACCTCAAAATATTCAACTTGATTTGAACTCTGGTTAAACCTTAATTATTTATTTATGCAGGCCTCGGTTACCTTGAGACCAGGAATGCAAGTGTCAGCTTTCTGTAAAACAGACCCCATATCAATTAGTGAATAAGCCAGAAAAAGTGATGAATAGATACAGCTGTGTACACCCAGGACAAACGTCTTGTTTTCAAATGCCAGGAAAATAGAACCAAATACAAGCTACATGATGGATTCTGCTCAATTTGGTGGACTTTGTAAGAGGCAGCAAGGCCATAAGGTTTGGAAGTCTGGTGAGCCAGCAATGAGCACATCAAACAGCTGAGACTGCAACAGCCTCTAAACCTTGACCTGGCAGAGAAATAAAGCCTCTTGTAAAATGTGCATCTTCCCATGTAAGAGCCTATTAAAACATGTCTTTTCTTTTGAAGAAAGCACAAGTCTTTGTTGATACTAAGATTCTGATGACACACCTAAACCAAACTGAATTTTACAGTAACATGTGCACCAAAGAAATGCATTTAAAATGACAAGTAATTAAATAAATTATCCACTCTAATTCTTGACCCATTAGTTCAATTTGAAAACCGAAAATATATTTGAATTAAACAGAGGTGCCACAATCACACCCATATATGAAGGATATTTTAAAATAATTGAATTATTAATACATCCACATATTTTAATAACTGTCATGTGATTCCAAATCTATAGGTCTTAATAACAGCAGAGGTCCATACAAGACATTATAATTGTCAATCCTGAGGGGACTGGGACTGGGTGTGAGTAAGTGAAGTGAACCTGCCACAGGCTCAGTCCAATCCAAAGCTGCCACATCAAATGATGCTGCAAAGGTGACGTTTGTTGGATATTTAAAATCAAACACATAGCAAGAGTTTGGGGAAAGCAGAAAAGGGAAGAGAGCCTGCTTGACTGGAGAAAAGCAGATTGGAGCTTCAACCGGAAGTACCAGATGGACGTTATTGTTAAGAAGGCAATTTCTTGAGGGTGAACGCAGAACCCTTTGTCAAAGCAAAACCAGATGGGCTGAGAGGGATTTGGGAGCAGGGGCAGATTGAAGAGAAGAGCTCACATAGCGGAGTTGCCTTGGGATGCTGGTGCCCCTACCTGACCAGGACCTTTGAAAAACAAACTAAAAGTGAGTACAATACCCAAGCATTTAGATAAATGTCCAAAATAATAATTATATCCCAGAGGGTCATTAAAAGTATTTTGTGCTTGCAGGCTATGTCACTAAAAAGGGACAGGGCCTGTAAATGAAACTTTGTGAAACTATATTTAAAATAGATTGTCCTAAAATCCATAATTGCACAGGGCACCTTTGTCTCTGACATTAACCAATTATTAATCAATGCCCTCTATATTTACAGGAGCAAATTATATCTGGGTTCGTGAGCATGGTGTACAATGCGGCTAGCAGATTTTCAGGGATTGATAAACTTCTGGACCTGTGAAATTCATTGTTTACATAAAGCAAAAATCCTGAATGTTTTTTTTCTCTTCCTCCGAGTGAAACAGGAAGGTTGTTAGTTTCTCCCTTCATTCCCAAGACAATAATGTAAATTTAAATAACAGTTATTTTCCCAATAACTTTGCACAGAAATAGATGGATTCTGCCATAAGTGCATCAAGATCATTTGTTCTCCAAAACAAAAGCTTTTACCCTTAACCGAAGCCTTTTGAATAAGCGTAACCTAGTTATCCCTCCAAACGTTATTTTATCTATGTCCAAGCAGAAATCAAAAGTGTCCAACATTTTACAGTGGATCAGTCTCAGAATCACTCTGCCATGCAAAGTGAGTAAACACTGCCTGGCATGCTCGCATGGTAAGCAGTGTTCACATTTACAATTAAAAACTGTGTTGGACAGAATTTAATCGTGTTTGTACACACTGCCAGATCTGTAAGGGTATGCCTGCTTTATGCCATTGCATAAAGCAGACAGGCCTCATAGGGATCTCCAGCATTTGCGCCGGCATGAAAATCCATGCCAGTGCAAATGCTCGAGCATTTATATGGCAGAGAGGCAGGAAGTGGCGGAAACGCAAGTTGCATTCCACCTCTCCACAATGCCATGCAAATGAATGAAAATGTGGAGTAATATTAATGGAAGTCATAAAAACCTTAGCCTTAAGCTTTTACATCTTCCATTAACATTAGCATACGCCCCCCCATAGAACATGAGCCCCAGGGTGAGTGTGTTTCGTACATGCTGCATATGGCCCAATATTGCCTGCTCGGGCCTGGGTATATATTTGCTCAGGTCAAAGAGAGATACTGCACCAACGGGGCCCAGAGGCACAATGACGATTGGGCAGATCAGGCTTTAGCCCTCGCCTGTTGTGAGTAGAACCTCGTAATTGTACATGCCTGTGACCTGATGATAACCTACAATGCCAAGACAAGGCTACCCCAGGCAGACGGAGTGAAGCATACACAAGCAGAAGAGGTGGAAGTCATGGAAGCAGATCTACGAGAGAGACACCTGAGGGAAGGAACTGGCCAAAGAGCGGAGCGATTGGAAGAGAGGGGCAAAGATGAAGGTTTTTGGTGAAGGAGATGAAGTGCTGATGAGACAGAGATCACAAAGGAAGACTCATTCATGGTACTCTCTCGTACTCTCAGACCATTGCGGGTGACAGAAGTGAAAGGAACAATGGTCATTGCCAACAACGGAAAGAAGGAAGTAACTAGGAACGTGTCCTTTTTCAAGCACCTCGTACCCAGTGGGGAGAGAGCATTGGACCAAGAACATGCCGGCATGCAGGACACACAAGAGATGACGACAGGAAGTGATGAAGGAGCAATGCAGCTCGAGGGGTTAGCATCCACAGAATCTGAGGGTTAGAGAGGCGACCGGCTGAGACGAACCATCAAGAGGCTCAACAGACTGTGTGACCAATCAACTTCCAGGGCACTGGTGGTCCAGGGATGAATATTAGTTTCTAAACCATCAATCAACCCCACACCTCTAGTACACCGGAAGGGATACGAACAGATTGGAATACTGGTAAATTATAAACTTTCGTATCCAATTTTGCTTACATGGACGGAGCGGCAGGCTTATCTCCGCAAGGTCGTGGATCGTTGGTTAGTTGCAACACAGCAAAAATACAATTATTACCCAATGATAAAAGGGACTCTCGAGTCAAGATTATATAAAAATATCTACTTTATTATTACTACAACAGACAGTTCTAGCCCACTACAATTACAACCCAAACTGTAAAGGAACACAGAGGACAGATAGTTTCACAAAGGAAAGGGATGCACTCTGGATACTGACAGGAGGGTAGTTGGTAAATCAATCAGTCTTACTGTTCAAGGTTATTTGGTTTCAGCACCAAAGGGGCAAAGGGTCGTAACTCTCTAGGGGCCTTCGGAGAAGGACCAGGGGGGCAGAACCACAATGTACCTGGTGCTGAAGCAGTTCTTGGTGCTCAACACCGTTGAGGCAGTTCCAGGGCACTTTGCAGCCCCTGAGACAGAGTTAGTGGTGGGAGACCGCTGCGGGTACCAGGCAGCAGGCAGTTCGGCAAGCGAGACTAGACCATGTCTACAGATGGTCCAGCGCAGCGGCTCAGGGACAAAAATCATTGTCTCTGTACTGGTTGGTGGATCTGGAATACTGGTTGAGGTGCCTCGGACAACTCTGACGACTGCGATGTGACAAAACTCAGCGGGCAGCCGGATGCGGTTCGAGGACTTGACTGTCTTGAAGTTATCCTTAAAAAGATGGACGCTGGATAATGCTTGTGTGGCACTCCTCTTAGCTTCTTTGCAGGGCTCGTGTCCTTTAAAGGCAGACCGACCAAAGCTCAAGAGGATGTTAACAGGCAACGGTCTTGTCCTTTGTTCGTTTATGTTTATTGGCTTATATTGTGCCAGACATTCAAGACAACCCTCCCTTATTCCCATGCTTCCCAGGTGGGTCCAGTCGTGGCTGCTTCGAGTCCAGGGCCCCAGACTCGAGGCACTCATTCGGGAACACTTCAGGGAACCATCACCCCTTTCGTACAAACACATCCATGGCCGATGCCATATCCCCATATATAGCAAAATCAGGACTCCATTTTGTAACATACAGACTCCATCTTACAAACAAGCGAGATGCCATCCAGATTTCACACCAGCCTGTAGCCGTCTCTGTCAAGCGCACAGCCAGCGCAGCCCCCCCTGCCACCCATCACTTGCCGTCCAAAATCCCTCTATTTGATTCAGAGGAAGCGCAGGGGGAGAGAGCGAAGGCCAGGGCTATCTGTCTCTGTAGACCTGCCTTGCACCCCTCAGACCTGAGCCATAGAAACCTAATCTCTGTGTACCCCAGAGCAGAGTCAACAACGAAAGAGACCCTTAAATCAGTGAATGTGTTTTCCCTTCCGACTTGTATGTGCAAAAGGAGGCCCTCTCATTGTGTGAAGAGTTCATATAAACCCGCTGACACCTTAAGCGAGTTGATGGGCAAAGCAGTGTAAATACATATACGTGTGTTATCAGAAGTTCTTATGCTAATCTGTTATTGTGATGGTAGAGTGTATGCTGACATACAACACTGAAATATGTACACGATTCATTGTACTCCCATAACAAGTAAACAGACCTTAGATCTATGCAAGCTCGCACAATGCTACCTCACTGTCGATAATATAGAATGTAATTGCCTGCATATCGTTAGAAAATGACATGTGAACCGTCAGTCATACTTAGCTATTCATGTTGTGTGATTAAGCGTCAGCTGTTCCTCTCTCACCACCCCGTCTTAGTGTTATGATATTGCTCAAATTGTATGAAGAGTGAACGATGTTATATGTATATTTCTCCCAAATAAGGCTAAAATGCATACGAGGCGGTAACCTATGACGTGTAAATGCAAAAGACTCCAGCCATTATGTGGCGTGAGACCAAAAGCCATGAAAAGGGGGCCTAAGCCCATCCATGAACACCCTGGCCTAATATTGACTTATGTTGTTTGAACACCTGGTCATTGAAACCCCTCCAAGGAAAGACACGTCTAAGATTAAATATATTTCTTGTAATCCAGTCACAGCAACCATGTACTCCAGCCTCTCCTTGTCATTATTAAACAAATACCCCCAACCCAGTATTTGAATATGTTTGAACATGAAAATGATATCCTTGGTAGAAACATATAACTGATGTTCAGTAATGGAGAATCGTGCCTTGTTTTTACATGTGCAACCTACTGGCCTTGCTGCCGTACGAAATGATCAAACGTATGAATGGATGGGAATGTGTGGCCACAAGGTCAAATGTGATAGAAACAGGATTTTGATGTATCAACCCATCGGATGTCGGACAGATGAGCCCAGCCGAACTTTTGACCCCACACATCACATCATGATGTCAACGCACCACGCGCCCATGGACCAATCAGCCATCACCGACCATATAGCACCCATAGGTGACCGCTCTTAGCAACCAATCCCAATCATTCATGTGCCCCCTAGGCCTTCCCAAAACTGATGATGATTTTCTTGTATATAACTGAATTGTAACATGTTTCCTGCAGAGCACTCTCGGCGTGAGCAGAGTAGATTCTGTTTGCCCTCATTTTAGATAAAAAGCCTTTAACCGCACTCCCACTTGGTCTTGGTCGTATTCCCTCTTGGGATGTACCTTTATTGACTCTGTTGGTAATTCACTGACAGGCCTGTGGGGGCCTCTCACCTTCAGCACATAGGCATCAGGGCGCACACACATAACAAATACAAGTTAACAGGGAGGACAGTCTAGGCAAACAGTAATGTCTTATGGCTTTTCCTGAAGACAGCCAGGTTATCTTCCCGGTGCATCTCCACAGGGAGTTTATTCCACATTACACTTGCCTGTGAGGCAAAGGCCCGCTGGTTGCCTCGTGCTCGATTACATCTTGGTTGCATCAAGCGCATCGAGTTCTTAGATCGAGTAACTCTAATTAAGTTTTCCACGGTTAGTCATTCTTTTATATATTGTGGTGCTTTTCTGTATAAACACTTGTGAACAATAGTGTTTAATTTAAAACATATTCTAGCTTCCACGGGAAGTAGAACTCTCTTCTATGTACAGATACTTGATCCTGTCTCCTGGTCCCCTTGACTTGTCCAGAGACTCTCTGGCACTTCCCACCTAGGAAGCTTGCTGTCAGAACCTAGCAGAGCACACTGTGCGCTGGTTGCGTACTGGTTCTGGAGTTGCTGGATGGGTCCTCTGTGTCCGGTATCTCCCTCTGTTCCCTGGGAGATGTTTAGTGGAGGGATCTTGCTTCCCTCTTGGAACTCCTGTCCTTCCTTCACTGGCGAAAGATGTAAGGTAGACTGTACCTTCAGCTCGGGTCCAAATGAGTCCTTCTTCTTACTCCTTGCAAAGTCTTCAGATGATTCGATCAGTGAGTGGCTCAGCCTTCTTTTGAAGCCAAACGAGCCCCAATGATTGGTGCAGGCTAAGCCCACCTTAATGAACCAATCCTGGATACCCACCAAAAATCTTCAGTGATGCTTCAGGTCAGAATCAGAGCACTTGCCAACAGAAAGGGGAAGGATGACAACATATACTTCTAAGTCACCCCCAACTTCCTGTCTGCTGTACATCAAAGTATCTCCCTAATTAACTGAGCCCTATGCAGGGCTTGGTCACAACATGGGCCTCCTTTGAAGTAGGGGGTTGCAGGCAGACTTTTGTCTTCTACTATTCACATACTTCCATGCTCTGAAAGGAGTGGTTCCAGACATGACATTCACGGCCCTTTCATACCAAGGAGGAGTGTTAGTGCCAAGTTGACACATTGCATTACAAAGAGGTGTCGGCTTCTGGTCTCCATTGTCACTTCCTGAACCCAGGCCTTCCCTGAGGCCTGCTAATTAACATTCTTCAATATTCACTGCCACCAGCAAGGTGTAACAATGGAGATGCTGTCAGGTGTCATCTACACATGACAGGGGAGGGCGGCGGTGGTAAGCTGTGTCCTCCCAAAGTACATGACTATTTTTCTGCTGTGCAGTGAGCGTGGAAAATATGTGCGAGAATGGCCCCACATATTTCTGGAGGCTGATCTCCCATCATTCATTCTTTTAAATAAACAAAAAATCAAAAAGCTAAGGTGAGCGCACTCCAGGGATGGTCAGATTCTTCACGGACTCATTGAAGAAATGTGAGATGGACGTAAGTAGATATGTGTGGGGAAGGTGTTGTGAGTAGAACCTTGTGTTTGTACGTTTAAGGACACACACAGTCGAGGAAGAAGAGGAAGAGCGAGTGGGGGAGGAAGTCAGTTAGTTAATAAAAAATATGAGTAAACGATTCAACAAGTCTCAGTGTCCTTTCTCCCCCATAGTCAATGTGGGGCTAACACGCCCCAACCCCTGAAATATTGGGTTATGTTGACTTGACCTGGCTGACCTACAGAGCAGTGGCAGGACAGTACAGGACACAGACCATAAACAGTGCTGTGGCTTCACAGTAGATAGGGCCGGCAATTACTAATGAGTGTTTCATTGTTTTATGTGTGTGTGTGTGTGGTTTCAGACGTGAATGAGAGAGTTAAATGCTTGCAGCATCAGAATAGTCTAAAATTAGAATGTGTAAAGAAGTCAGTTGCCCCACACAAGTACGTTTGCCCCCTCCCCCAAAGTCTCTGCAGAATCCCATTTGCCAAAATGTGAAAGGTTAGGCCCGAACTCTTCGCGCACGTAATTTTTGTATAGTTGCCCATCGAACGGGGCCTTCTGTACCGTATGCTCGGACCAGACAAAAAACTAAATTTAGGACTGCTCCGGCCTGGCGCCATTCACAGTAAAATGCGAGTTAGCTGCGCCAAGCAGCAACACGCCGCCAACCACCCGGCACTGTTTGTTACCACACATTACATAAACGAGTTCGTACAGCGGGGAAAACAAGCCGGGAGAAAGCCGCGCCGAGGTACATTCAAAAAGGCTGAATCACCTAAAGGGATTATAGGACGAAACTAGGTCACTGTGACTCCACCAGAAATCATACCGCCGCGCCCGTACCAATTGAACTGTGATAAAATAAAACATAGCCGAAAACAGCGTGCGCATTCCAGCATCGCCGCACTCAGCAGAATGTCATTGCTACCCGGGCCTAATCAGCGGGCTCCCGCACTGCCGTAACACAGTCAGGTAGTAATGAGGCTCTCGCCGGTCCGGCTATTCTGTTTTCTAAAGCTGCCATTACAGAATAAGTTATGCACTCTCGCTGGCAGCCTAATGACGGCCAGGAAAAGCGGGCAAGCAAGCGTGAAATGTATGCAGGCTGCACTCTCCCATTCTGTATCTGCCAGCCCTTGTCATCAGAGGCCCTAATGCACAAAAAGCACAACCTAAATATGGACATAATTTGGTAGGGCTTTTGGGTTGGGGGCGACTAATTTGCTATAATTGTGATATTTCCCCCCGAGAGCGCGTTTCTTAACATTTGCCAGAATGTGCCTGGCTGGCGAGTGTAGGGTGCTTTAAAGATTGTATGGTATTATCTTGAATCGGATAGATTATCGACCCAAGCTGACTTGGCTTAGTGGTGCTCGTTACTTAGGGGGGAATGTATGTGCCCACTGTAGATACCCGGTTATTGGCTGCAGGTCGTAGGTTTGAAATTCGGCAGGGCCGAATCAGCATCCTCCATAATAGCATCACATGATTTACAAAGAGCTTGTCATAGGGGCACACCGTGTATTTACAGTCAGGGCTGCATGACAGCAAACTGCTCTGCATAGAAGAACTGTGTTAATACAGGAAAAACAAAAAAAGGGCTACGGCACAAAAGTGCTCCGTGGATAAGTGGTCTCAAAGACCCACTTTTGAAGCATCGGTACAAGGACGTGGCTGGGGTTCGGGGCTCTATACTATCCTACCCCTCTCAACTCGCCACAAAAAGAGAGATGTGGCTGCCTGGCAGACAATGCTTGGCGCACAACATGACACCAAACCCTTTCATGTGGGGTACTGCAGGCAAAGGGCCCTGCCTGGAGACTTCCGAGTAGCCCAGCGCGCACAGAGGACATGTGAGCTCGGGGCAGCTTCCAGGGCGAGCAGCAATGTGGAAAAGGAGGGTCTATGCAAATCCTTCCTTATATTATTCATTTATGGTCACAGAGCAATCATGTCATCCGCATCAATAAGCTTAACTGCACCCTGGGAGAAGGTGGCAGTGGCGAATGTCTCATATCGCAGCTTCCTAAATAAATAGTATTTTTGTTCAGGGGATGGCGTGGTAAAACTATTTAATCCTGGAAGATGCTTTGTGCTGAGCATGAAGATGTTTTTGTTCGTGGAAGAGTCAGTTATTTACAAACACCATTATTCTTAGGGATGTGTATGTAGCAGTAATGCCCAGAGACATTCTATGATATTAATGACGATTACAATTCCCAGAGATAGCTGCAGCACTTAGAACACAGGCAGAGCGAGCAGCCCGATCAGAGTCTATGGTGTTGTAGCTGGAAAGAAAATGGGCAGAACAAAGGGTTATAGCTGAATTACCTAGCACCGAAGCTGTTCATATACACCTCACAACTGAACAGTTGCGTTCCTGCTTACATGGCTGGCATCAAATAATGTTGGCATCTAATTCACAAGCTGTACACAAGAAACAGTTACTTGCTTGTAACAACACTTTTACCGCTTGTTATCTTTGGCAGTCTCACCTGCTCTACACTATCCTGCCATCTAGTGGTTGGGTCTGGAATTGGAATTGGCACTTGTTTTTGTCTTTCAAGTTTTAATATTGCTGGATTGGGCCACGGGCGTGTCTTTAATGAAACTGGCGTGGCATTGGCTCAAAATCCACAATGCCCAACACATGATTGCCGACGGTTTTCAACTGTTTCAGAAGCCATACATAAACAATCAAACACACACATGCACAAAGCTTTCTATCCCCCACAGCTACTGTCTGCAGTTTTTATTAGTTTATCTTTAAATACCTGCATGTCAATGTACTTTTTGAGGCACACTACACATGATACTAAGGAGAGAAATATCAGTGGACTGTGAAAATGCATCTGGACGGCAATCGGCATAGTTAGGATCCCTTCGTAAAACTATTATATTAACAAAATCACTGAAACCCCTTTCGTTAGCTCCTCATATCCCATTGTGCTTTTAGGCACTATGTCCAGCTTCATAAAATTCATTTATTTCACTTGCCAACTGAGTGGTTTAACATCAACGTCGCTAAGCTTAGGGAAGATGACCACAGGTTTTTGGGACCTATATGAGATCTGGTGGCCCTCAAAGGAGACTGGGTGAAAATAATGCTCTGTCCCCTAGTGACTCACTTTCCTCCACAACAAAAAAATGTTCTATGTTCAATTCTTCCATCCTGCTATTTTCTCACTAGGAAGAAAAAGGCCACACAAGCATGGCATTTTTGAGTATTCAAGCATAGATGTTTGAGTGCACCAACTTTTATTAAAACCTCCACAACATGGCTTGGTCACAGTGTCAAAGAAGGTCGTGAAAGACTGCATGATTTGGTTCACTGGATTTATTTGGGCAATACGTACAGTGGGGCAAACTAAAAGCCTCCTCTAGGCTTTGGTGTTCAAGTCCCATTTCGCAGAGTTCCTGGGAGATTGAACCACCTCCCTCTCCACTAGCCTTGCACAGATCACAGGGTTTCTGCAGTGGCCAATTTATGTATTTATTTATTGTATATTTGTAAGGCACCTATAGAACAAGTGGCGTTTAGCTTCGAGTGTAGCTAGGTCTTTGGTTGTAGCCAGCCGGTGGGCTATGGAGGGGTTCTTCAGGTAGGGTGCCCAAGCCCTTTACTTCTTTCTGCTCCTTCTCTCTAGACAGGATGTACTCTCCCCGATACTGGCTCGTTCCTCCTCCCACTGCCTGTGCCTGTCCGGAGCCGACCTGGCCGGCCAGAAACCCCTTACTCTCTGAATCAACAGCGATCTTCCTTATTTTGAAATCTTATCCAGTTCCTCCCCAACTTTCTGTATCACTTTTTTCTGATGTCGATAGGGGTTCGGTTTCACTCTCAGCCTCTTCTGTACTTTTACTTATTTACCTGGGAGTCTTCCATCGGCAGCCTGGTCTCCTACTTCCCAACCGTTAGCTCGGGAAACTTCCACCTCCTTCGCGACCACCAGGGACCACTCCCCTCTGATGTTACACCTCTCCTTGGCACCAGCTTCTTACATTCCATTTCTGATATTATGACCTCTTTGCATTACATCCGAGATGTTAGCACCTCCTTCTTCACTCTTCCTGAGACTACCACCTACATAACTCTTGTGATGTTACCACCTCCTTCTTCACTCTTCATGACACTACCACCTACATATCTCTTGTGATGTTACCACCTCCTTCCTCACTCTTCATGGCACAACCTCCTATATATCTCTTGTGATGTTCCCACCTCTTTCCTTACCATTCCGAATACCCTCTACATCTCCTCTCCTTTTTTCACTACCACCTTTCTCTCCTCTCCATATGTCACCAACTTTCTTGATTTTATTCCCTTCTTCTCACCATTTCAGCTCTCACCCATTCCCCTGCTCTCCGCTGCTGAGTTTCAGTTTCCGCATTTCCGGTAGCCTCCTTGTCTTCCACCACCTTCTAGCAGCCATCTTTTATGAAATGCGAGCGTCCTGCTCCTGACACCCTAAGGCAGCCTCTCATGCTGGCCTTAGTTTTAGTCGTTGCTCTCTTTACTTTACTGTGGGTGGGTTTCTCACTAAGGTACTGCACCTGAGATTGGCTAGTTTTTGTGAGTGCACCTGGGGATGGTGTGGGTTCAAGGGTTGGGACCAAGGTTATATTTGGCTAATCACCATTTACGATTTCACACACTCTTCTCTGACCCTAGCTGAGGCTGCCTGCAAAGGTAATGTTTCCAGCATGTGCCTTCTAAGCTAGAAACGGCACCAGGTAAGTTTTCTAATTTCTCTGATTCCCATTTGATGCCATGTGAGAGGTAAGCAAATACACCATTTCCCCGGCGGGAGAGACATTCACTGAGGAGCCAACCAAATGTAGCTTGGATGCCTGTGTGATTTCTTGATATTCACAAAGTCGTGGGATTGAAGGAATGTAGGGATCATTGCAGATCTTGAAGACCCCTGCATGTGTTTCTTTTGAAGGGCAGGTGACACTGGCAACTGTATCCAGAACGGCTTGAATCAAAATTTGTCTGCAAACAGAGCACCTGCAAACAATTCTTCTCTTGTCATGCACCCTTTGGAACTCAATCACAATGTCTGTTCATAATGCCCCACCACAAGTCCCTAATTTTGCGAATCTCTCATTACATGAATTTTTTCCCCCTGACCAATGACTAATCCCAATGGACACACAGACCTCACCTCAAAGTTAAGAGAAGCCAGCCCAAACACTGGCACTGTGCAGTGCTCCGCTGCTCTTGAGCTAGGTCAGTGCTTTAATCAATACAATGAAATAAAAATGTGCTACCTTCTAACCAGGGTAAGGGGAGGTCTTCCCTTAGAGGGGAAGTCTTCATTTCCCGAGTTGTAAACTTGGCTCTGTCTGGGGAGAGCTTTGTGCATTCCTAACCTGTGGTGGGGCCACCTTTCCACTACCTTTCATGCTGTTCACAGGGTTTTTCATAGAGGTTGACCCTTTAGGGTTCGATTGTCCTGCTGGCCTAGTGGGCGGAGGTGATGGGGGCTCTGGATCTGGACTGTGACAAGACTATGAAACTTATCTTCTGCCAGGTAGTGGGAAGGCTGTCCATGAAATAACCAAAAATAAAATCACGAATTAGAAATGACCTAATTCTTTTGAGTCGAAAAACGAAAATTACCTTTGTGTTTTTTGCACATTTTTTAATAAATAATTCATCCACTTCACCCTACCCTATCTTATACCCTTACACCACACCCACGTATTTATTACTAAGAATTAACAAACAAAGAGTAGAAATTCGACCAAAAAACGTAGTAATTTCTACTTTGTAATTTTTTAATTGTTATTTCTACGGATACCAATAGGAACCTGGCAAGACCAGGCAACCCTCCCTAGGCCACTCACAAGACATACATCCACTGGCTTGGGGGAACTCCTAGGTGCCAGAACCGCACTCCTGATGGTCCCCAAACCCAGACAGAAGACCATATCACAGGATCTACCCAGGGACACATAATACACATATGATTGGACCCTTCCTTTCCAGAATCAGGCAAGATTACAGGGGTACAATGGCACCTGTTCACACATTTGGATCAAACCTTTCATGCATGTTTTGGAAAACCATTGGCTCACATTTCAGAAGCTGGCTTTACCTCGACAAGTCCTACATCTCACTAACTGCAAGCATCTCCAACCATCCTCATACAGGCTAAAGGGAAAGAGAAACATCAAAACCAATTCATACATCATACTACACCTAACTTGTGACAAACCTACAGTATTATTTCAGATACATAGCTCCATCTCAGTCCCTCTATCGGGTTAAAGGCTGAGACAAAATAGACACCTGTGATACTCTTAAGGGCACACTGAGTGTAAATGCTCCATCTGAATACCAGAACAGTTCTGGGGAAAATCCCAACGTTAGAAATACGTAATTACACTGAAAGTTCTCAGTTGTGCACACCAGACCACATCATCAAAGCCAAGATGAACCACTACTTATCAAGTATATCAGAAGACTACAAAAATAACACTATCCTCCTAAAACCCATAAAGCATTGCATTAAGGCCTACCTGAGCCTGCTACACTGCACTCAATAAGTGCAATCCTATCAATGATTTCTTCACAGGAGAAATAGTCCAAATTAGACAACTCTTTAAGAGCATCAAGCTACTCTATCCTAGGAACAAGACAATCAGGCTTCCGCAAAGGGCATAGCACAGAAACTGCCTTGGTGGACCTCAAAAACCAAATCACTCAGATCATGGACAAGGGCAAGCCAGCACTCCTCTTATTACTCGACCTCTCGGCTGCCTTCGATCTTGTAGATCACAACACCCTTACCGCTCACCTCACCCACTCAGCAAATTTTTCCAAAGACGCAGCATCATGGATCACCTCTTTCCTGGAAGGAACAGCTATGAAAGTATTCTCCGACATAGCCAATGCAGCCCCTAACATCATTCATTGCGGAGTCCCCCATGGACCTTGCACAGCCCCATCACTGTACAATCTCTTTACAAAGCCCCTCTTTGACAAACTTGACGCACTAGGCATAGCGTATACTAATTACGCCGATGACACACAAGTCCTCCTACCACTTACCGGCTCTTTCAAACAAGATGCCAACACACTACATCAAATCTACTCCACGATACAAGCTTGGATGGCAGCCAATGGCCTCTGCGTCAATGGAGATAAAACTGAGATTATCATCTTAGGCAAGAAAGCCGCACTGGACAAACTAGATACCTCATACTCCAACTTCAACATCATTGACAGCACTATCATACCTGTCTCTACGCCTGTTAAGACATTAGGGGTCCACGTTGACACCACGCTTTCCATGACAAGACAGGTCAGCGCCATTGCCTCACCCTCAGCACATACTATCAAACTCATCAATTCTATAAAACCCTACCTCTCCAAACAGAACTGTCTCTCAATAGCCAGAGCCACCATAGGGGCTAAAATCGACTATTGCAACGCCCTCCTTGCCGGTATCTCAGCTAAAAAAATAAACAGACTTCACCTCATCCAAAATAACGCGATAAGAGCAGCCCTGAGCATTCTAAAAAGAGACAATATCTCCCACGCTAGAAAAGCAGCACACTGGCTCCCGGTAAAAGACTGCATCGCTTTCAAAATCCTTACCCTCACACATAAATGCCTCGCTCTCACAGCCCACTCTTACCTGTCAGACACAATCATGAGAGCTACCTACACACGACCCACACGCACTCTTTACAGCAACCTCCTGGTCAACCCCCGCACCAACACGGCTAAAGCAGGTGGGTTAGGCTTCCCACACATAGTGGCCAAACTCTGGAATAAGCTTCCCACCACCCTCAGAGCAGAAACCTCCCTACTGGCATTCCGCAAGAACCTAAAAAATCTCTCTTTAACTAAACACCCTTCACCCCACTGCCGCTCTACCGCTTGCCCTTTACTGTATATCTTGTTCGACTGCAATTATCAATTCGTCTATCTACAACGGTGTCCTCCATTGCAACAAGTATCACCTTGCTCACTCCTGCTCACCATTCCTGCACCACCTTCCTTTTTGTATTTTCTCAAATGTAAACAAGCATTTTTCTTTTGAGCTGTAACTAAGTCAGTTTGCTGTAACAAGCGCCACTATGCCACTAGGGCTGCTGAGCGCTATACAAAAACGAATAAATAAATAAATAGGCGCAGACATCCCTACCCAATTCCATCACAGGACAACAGAACATGCCAACATGGATATACTTCCGGACAATTGCACTTAAACTGACCTGCAATTTTGCAGCCTTTACGGCCACCACTAATAAAGATGACATCCAAACTCCAGCATCAAGACTATCATAAAGGCACTCACCCATTGGGAAATATCATCAATGAACCCCACACCCAATGCATCTTTCAGGACTCATTGAATATCAGCCAGATCCATCCCCTACCACAGCAGCCTACACTAAACCCAGAAAACTTGGCAGACTAGTGTTCCATTCGACTTTCCCCTATCATTGGAAAGAACATCAATAGATTGCCAAACACAACCTCTTAAAGAGCGATGGATCTGAATTTTTAATCGATTGCTAAACACATCCTCCTAAAGAGCGATGGGTCTGTATTATTAATCGATTGCCAAACACAACCTCCCAAAGAGCAATAGATCTGTATCATTAATAGATTGCCAAACACAACCTCCCAAAGAGCGGTAGGTCTGTATTATTAATAGATTGCCAAACACAACCTCCCAAAGAGCGATAGGTCTGTATTATTAATAGATTGCCAAACACAACCTCCTAAAGAGTGATAGATCTGTATTATTAATAGATTGCCAAACACAACCTCCCAAAGAGCGATAGGTCTGTATCATTAATAGATTGTCAAACACAACCTCCCAAAGAGCGATAGATCTGTATCGTTAATAGATTGCCAAACACAACCTCCCAAAGAGCGATAGATCTGTATTGTTAATAGATTGCCAAACACAACCTCCCAAAGAGCGATAGATCTGTATCATTAATAGATTGTCAAACACAACCTCCCAAAGAGCGATAGATCTGTATTATTAAGATTGCCAAACACAACCTCCCAAAGAGCGATAGGTCTGTATTATTAATAGATTGCCAAACACAACCTCCCAAAGAGCGATAGGTCTGTATTATTAATAGATTGCCAAACACAACCTCCTAAAGAGCGATAGATCTGTATTATTAATAGATTGCCAAACACAACCTCCCAAAGAGCGATAGATCTGTATTATTAATAGATTGCCAAACACAACCTCCTAAAGAGCGATAGATCTGTATCATGAATAGATTGCCAAATACAACCTCCAAAGAGCGATAGATCTGTATTATTAATAGATTGCCAAACACAACCTCCCAAAGAGCGATAGATCTGTATCACTAATAGATTACCAAACACAACCTCCTAAAGAGCGATAAATCTGTATCATTAATAGATTGCCAAATACAACCTCCTAAAGATCGATGGATCTGTATTATTAATAGATTGACAAACACAACCTCGTAAAGAGCGATAGCTCTGTATTTCGGCCAAGATATAGCGTCATGACCCCCCGCCATCGATGTAATTGATGATGCCCTTACGCTTTCTGTTCAACCTGTCAGCCACCTTATATACGATCAACCACAGGGCGCTTCTCAAGATGCTTTGAAGCCACATAGAGTTCCCTGACACAGTTTAAAATGTGTTCCTCTTCAACCGCACGGAAAGACAGCAGCTCGTTCAAATGGGCACTAACAGATTCCAAAGCTGTTTCATAACCCGGTCGTCCATCACACAAAGGCCCATCCTATTTCCAGTCATCTGCAACCTCTATATGAAACCACTTGGGGAACTCTTCCCTAACCTTGACATCAAGATCCACCAATATGGTAACATGAAGCTCTACCTAAAAGCCAATTCCACCAATGGTGTCCCTTAACAAAAACTTTGTTTATAAATCATTCAAACTATTATCTCAAACACCCACCTAAACCTGAAATCCACAAAGACAGAATTGATCCTCCACAGTGACTCTATCAAAAACTTTGAAATCCTGAATTGTCTAACAGAAATTGAACATGTCTCATGTTCGCAGTTCACATCCAGCGATATGTTCCTAAGTGTCATAATTCATAGTAAACTCTCCATAAAGAAATGCATAACAAACAAAACCCTCATAGACTACAATTAGCTCTTTCTCACCTTTGGAAAATGAAACCCTTCATCTCTGCGATAGACGTCAGAGCCTTAGTCGAATCCCTGATCCTTTCCCACTTGGATGTGGCAACGCTCTTCTCACTCAAGTCCCAACCTCCTTCTTGGCCCAGTTGAAAACAGTCCAACATGGCAGAGTCTCATCACAGGACTGAAGAAAAATGCCATCACTACAACTTGCACATAACTATACTGATTCCCCTGCAAGCCTGCACCACCTTCAAAACAGCCTGTATCACATACATGGTAATGACAAGTACATATCCATCCTGCCTGCCAGAAAAGCTGACCATCTCTAAGGGCCTCAGCAACACCAGGAGCCGCAGCATTGCCAGATTAGAATCTAAAAGATGCATGAAGGAGAGAACCAGAAAACAGGCATTCTCTTGATAGACATCTAGACTCTGGAATAAGCATTTCACGTTGTCCCCTCTCTGCTGTATTTCAGTTTAGAACTGAAACACTGCTATTTAAGCAACCCATGGTCACCAGTTCACCCGATCATAGCATCTCCTGCTCCTCTTGACCATCTGTCCCATGGTTCTCCCAGTTCTCCTCTATCTGTGTTCTCAACATTTGTTCTGTATAGTGCTTTGTTGCTTGCTAGCACGTTTTGTGTGGTGTTACAAGGAATAATAACTGGTATCACATCGCAATTCACTAGACAAGAATGATGAATTGCTTTTCATTTTATAAATCATGTCACACTAATTGCATGACATTTTCGAGAAGATAAGCATTTTTATTATTCTTTGCACCAAATTGCAGGACAGAACAGGGCCTATACAACTGAAAGCAGAGATCCAGGCTGCAGGCTGACCCCAATGTTTTCTTTTAATGAGCACTTTGGCTGATGGAAACTGCAGATAAGGGTGACTGTGTGGGAGCGTGTCTGTCTTCCACTGTACACATTTGGAGGGAGTCAGGATGGCACTAAACAAGTTAGCTTCCACCTCTGTGCCCCAGCATTTTTCGATTTCATAATTTGTTTGCTCACTTTTGTACCC
Organism: Ambystoma mexicanum; assembly: GCF_040938575.1. NCBI lineage: Eukaryota > Metazoa > Chordata > Amphibia > Caudata > Ambystomatidae > Ambystoma > Ambystoma mexicanum. The sequence goes on from NC_090930.1 coordinate 1,090,924,571, forward strand.
TTTATTGATGGTCTATCTCCTTTTATTCTCACTTTGCTCTCATGTATCAACCGACCCGATAACTTTCGCTCTTGCCCATCTCTCATCTCTTCTGAGAGGCTCTTCCTTCATCTATTTCTTTCTCACACATCTTGCTTCCCAAATCAGTTGTCTAATTCCCCTCTCTTCGCTGTCCACCTTTGCTGAGCTCTTTATTCCACTGAGACTGCAATGGCCTCTTAAATATGACAGGCTTTCATGTGCGCATGCAAAAGGCTGTTGTGTGCATGCATCTTAAAGGATGTGAAAGGCTCAGTGTGCACATGTGCATTTTTGGTGTGCATGCCATAGTCTGTCTAACCAGTGGAAAAGGCTTCATAAGAGAAGCACTGTTCTGGCGACTCCAAAAAGGCCAGACCACTCACTCCCTGTTTTAATTTGATGAATAAATGGGACGATGGTCTGGAAACACAAAATTAAAAACATGTCCTTATTTGCATGTTAAAAATTTTGATTGGAGACTTCTAGGGGGTGCCAACTGTAATGGCCGCGGAGGGAGCTCGCTGCCGGCTCAGCTCATTTCAATTGGCGATCCATTGCTCCATAGGGACCCTCGGCTTGGAATGCCTCTTCTCCCCATCTGCCCCAGACACCCACGGAGCCGGAAGTGTATAATCCTCACTGTTGGATCTTGTTTCTCCAGAATACAGGTGAGGACACACCCCGAGCTTTCAAGCAGCACCCTTCTTGGGCTCGGACCATGTAAAAGTTGAGCGACTTGAGGGAACCGTGGTGCGGCATACAAGGTCGAGGAGCAGTGGACCTAGTAGCACAGTGAGTTAACGTATTACTGAGACCAGGAGCTGTCCTAATGTCTGTACTGGAACCCTTCCAAAGTGGATGGTGTTGTTGGATGTGAGAGCCCCCCCCGCTATAGATAAGAACAGCAGGGTCAGATATAAGGGTGGGAGATTTCATATGCGTGACATTGGTCCAAGGAGGTGGAGTCCCACAAATGGAAGAGAGACATCCATCCAAAGGAGGGGAGATGGGGGCCCTACAGCATTATATACATGCAATAAGAATTGAAGACTTCAGAACGGAGGTGCAGTCCTCAATAGGGATTAACAGAGAAAGGGTTGAGAAGCACGGAGACAGGGTTGAACCCCTGGGAAATAATCAACTATCGACAGACGTCCTGGAGGTCAAGTTGGAGTCGCAGCTCAAGGCACTGGAAAGTATGGAACAGTACACACAATGTAAGTTGGACGATATTGAATACAGAGCCCGGAGGAACAATATTAGGGTGTGGGGCCTCCCACAGGGGGAAGGCAAAACCAAGGGTCTGGAGTTGAAGATGCTACCTTCAGTGAAGAAACTCCAAGACCCGGCAGCTCAGAGAGAAGTACGTTTTTATAGGCCCCACAGAGCCTGGTACGATGATGGTGGTGGCTATCTTCCACTATTTTAGACACAAGGAGGGCATTCTGCAGACAGCCAGTGAGGTGGAGGATTTTTCAGGACTTATATGCCCAAACAAGCTAAGGCAATGTAATCCCTTTACAACATGGCTCAGATCAGAGGGGATACGCTACAGATAGAGGTTCCCATTTGTCTTGTCCTTTGAGTTTCGAGGTGAACAATATGAGGTGAAATAGGGTTATGCGGCAGAGCAAATCCTTCAGAAAATACAGGAGTAGAGAATCCCTCAGATTTCACTGCATCTAATGAGATGATTGCAACTTCCTGTGAGTCCCTTTCTGTGTGTTCTATGACATGGTGGAGCCTCCTGAGATTGTCCGATATGCTTCTGTGCGGAACATATCCGGTTTGGTCAGGATGTATAAGTTTGTTAATAACCCGTTTCAGCTTATTCGGCAGCACCGCCGTGAGTATCTTGCTGTCCTGGTTCAGCATGGATATCGGTCTGTACGGCCCGCAGTCCATGCTCGGCTTGTTAGGTTTAAGGAGCGGAATAATGATCGCCTCTCTCAGGGATTCCGGCAGTATCCCTATTTCCCACACTTCATTCAACATTGCCAACAAAGGGGGGAGCACTTCCGTCTTATTTGTTTTGTAGAACTCATTGGGGAGTCCATCTGCTCCTGGGGCCTTGCTAGTGGGTAATACTTTCATCACTGCTTCTAGTTCCTCCAGCGTGATCGGAGCTTCTAGATTTCTCCCTCAGTGCACCAACATAGTTAAAGCTGATTCCAGGAACCTAATTTGTCCTGTTTGGTTGGCATAGAGTGCCAATGTGACCTACGTGCCTCCCAAATACCCCTTTCCCTTAGGACGTCTTCTATCAAGCCCTTGTCATTGGATTTACTTCAGCTGCACAGCTTTTGCTAAGAAAATACTCACTCTACCATTTTTCTTCTCAGCATCGGAGGCCCAGAATACTTGTCCATTTTCCCACCTCACTTTCTAGTCTCCTCCCCTTTCTTAAAATGCCCCTCTTGTGTAAAGAGAACAGAGGGACATAATTTATGAAATGCGCCATATAGCATGGATCTTTTGTGGGGAATGTTAAGCCCCTTTACACTCAGGGTCGCCACTTTAACGCCACCCATATTGCCCCGGAAAAATCTCCAATTGTAACCAACCGATGTTTACACATGTTGACCAACAATTAAACCAAATGTAAATGCGTGGAATATTTCCTTCTCTCTCCCTCCTCCCTCCCCAGTTAGAACCCGAACTGCCATCATTTCTAGCAATCGAAGCCACACTACTAGTAGGGTCAATAACCTGACATAACTGAGATGCCCAGCTGTCACTGGGCCACTAAGATCACAGCCCCCATTTCCGGCCAGCTTAATCAGTCTTCATCTAAATTTATAAGTAATACTAATAGGTTTATCTCTCCTTAACATTAAAGAGTCAGGTTCGGTCTCACCTGGGTTCTTCGACTGTGAGGACAACATTTTCCTAAACGTTCTCGCTCCATTTACTTTTTAGCAGACCTCCGGGTGTGCAAAATCCTTCTTAAATTGTTCCTTGATCTGTTTCTGGCTTTCAGGTTTCTCAGATTTATGAACTGTTGATGTCCAGGGTGGGAAAGGAGGTGACCTAGCTGAGAAGGGACTGGGAAGAGGATGCCGGAGAACCTATGAATGACGGGTTGTGGGTGAGGGTTGAGAGATAGCACAAAAAAGTGTCCAGGAATGCGAGGTTGCAACAGATCCAGCTATACATTACTCACAGGGCGTATATGACCACCCAGAGGGTGGCCCATTTCAAGAACGCAGGAATACAAACATGTCCCAAATGCGGGGAAGTGAACGCAGGGATAATACATATGTTCTGGGCATGCCCGGAAATTGGAAAATTCTGGGGAGAAGTAGCCCAATGGTTAGCCAAGAAAGGTGTCAAATTAGATGTTGAATTTGTGTGGGCATGCATGGTTGGGGGGGGAGGGGTTCCTAGACCGCGTAAACTGAAACATGTGTGAAAACTCAAGGACCTGGCCTATATACTGGCCAAGCGCAGAATTGCCATGGGTTGGAAAGCAAACAACAGACCAAAGGTAGAAGCTTGGGGGCGAGACCTTCAGAAATGGGCAGAAGCGGAGACAGAGGTATGGAGCGAAGTGGTCATTAGAGGGGGAGAAGAGGAAGCAGGATCTTTGATGGCCTGGAGACACTTAGTGGCCACACTGTATGGGCCCACCCAGGCCTGCCTTAGTGAACATGATTCCTCCGGGAGTGAAGAGGAAGAGGTACCCCCAGATGTAATACTGGCAGATGGTGCAGTGGAGTAGGCTCGAGTTAGGGGGTAGGCTAAGGGGGAGACAGTGGACAATTTGTGAAATTGCATATGATGCCTGAACTTACATGACGTGCACTGTTGGGTTTGTTATTATGTTGATTGGTTGTTGTTAAAATGAATACAAATTGATATAACAAAAAAAAAAACTATGTTGGTGCACTAGGGCAAGGAACGTCTCATAATGGGTGGCGACTTTAATCTGATTATTGACCATTGCATGGATTGGAAGACGGGTAGGTGCGACGCTCATAGTACACCAAATAGG